>NC_044387.1:27316119-27945654 GCF_006542625.1 Nomascus leucogenys
CAAAAAAACCAATGTATTGAACCTTTTTAGGTTTTTGCTTATGCGATACTTGCCTAACAGGCGTAGACTATAAAAGTACTTAACAGAGAAATAACGTGAGATGATGGCTAGCTATGTTTAATGGTATGTCTGCCTGAAAATAGTTTCCAAAATCTTTTTAGTAACTTGGAACCTTAGAGTTATGCTAAGTTAAATAATAGATATCCATTAAATATGTAGATCATTTCTAAGTAAGATAAACTACTGAAACATTCATTATTAAGCATAAGTTTAATTTTATATACTTCTGGTTTCTCATTTTTATATGGTACAGCCAAGCTAAATATATTTGGATCTATTAATAAACATGTTCTTTTTGCCACATTGAAAAATTGTACTATGAAGAAGCATATACCTATAAAAATTGTCGGATGATATATATTCATAAAATATGCTAGTCTGCCACAGACGGCTGGTATGTGACAGACAATCCACAATTGTCTACTTCCTAGTTTTCTCTGTTAAAAAAAAAGGTTACTAATGGTTAAAAATAATAATCAATATATGTAAATAAAACTACTAGAAATTGTAAGGGTGAGGAGAAGCAACTTTGCATAAAAAGTATGCAAGCAATGTAGGATGTGTTTCTGTTAAGAGAAAAAGAGAGTAATTTTATCCTAGATTAAAATGACTGGTTGTTCCAGAATGAGAAAGATAAAAAGTAGAAGACAAAAACTGAATGGATATAAAAAGTTGTAGAGTGCTTGTGGAAAAGGAATCTTGGAAAAGGAATTTTATCTCGTGGTCAAAGCTGACTAAGATTGGATAGGTTTATTTATAAGGGTTTTAAAAAATAAAAAAAGTACACTAGAAAGAGTAAAATTGTACACCAAAAGTACACTGGTGCGAAACTAGAATTTAGCTTTCTCTATATTAAAAATGACAAAGTTTCCTTGGATTATTGGTCTGCTCTTAATAAGAGATTATAAGAGAAAGAGGTTATCCTTCTCTTTTGAGTGATCTGCCCAGGAAACCAAGATTTTGTGTCTTATCAGAGTAATTTTCTATGCTTTATGTTAACCTTGATTATGTCCTTCATTATTTAAGACAACACTTTTCACTTTTTAAAAGAGCTATGAGACGGGAGCCGTGGCTCACGCCTGTAATCCCTGCACTTTGGGAGGCCGAGGTGGGCGGATCACCTGAGGCCAGGAGTTTGAGACCAGCCTGGCCAACATAATGAAACCCCATCTCTACTAAAAATACGAAAAATTAGCTGGCCATGGTGGCGGGCACCTGTAATCCCAGCTACTCAGGCAAAAGAATCACCTGAACCCAGGAGGCAGAGGTTGCAGTGAGCCGAGATCATGCCACTGCACTCCAGCCTGGGCAACAGAGTAAGACCCCGTCTCAAAAAAAAAAAAAAAAAGCTATGTTTCCTTTACAGTTGTTTTATCTTCTTTTTTTTTTTTTTTTTTTTTGAGATGAAGTCTCGCTCTGTCACCCAGGAGGCTGGAGTGCAGTGGTGCGATCTCGGCTCACTGCAAGCTCCGCCTCCTGGGTTCATGCCATTCTCCTGCCTCAGCCTCCGGAGTAGCTGGGACTACAGGCGCCTGCCACCAGGCCCAGTTAATTTTTTTGTATTTTTAGTAGAGACGGGGTTTCACCATGTGAGCCAGAATGGTCTCGATCTCCTGACCTCGTGATCCACCCGCCTCGGCCTCCCAAAGTGTTAGGATTACAGGTGTGAGCCACCGCACCCGGCTGTTTTATCTTCTATACTTACTTTTGAATTCTTTTTTTTTTTTTAATGAGACAGAGTCTCGCTCTGTAGCCCAGGCTGGAGTGCTATGGTGTAATCTCGGCTCACTGCAACCTCTGCCTCCCAGGTTCAAGTGATTCTCCTGCCTCAGCCTTCTGAGTAGCTGGGGCTACAGGCACGTGCCACCATGCCCTGCTAACTTTTGTATTTTTAGTAGAGATGGGTTTTCACCATATTGGCCAGGCTGGTCTTGAACTCCTGACCTCATGATCCTCCCACCTTGGCCTCCTGAAGTGCTGGGATCACAGATGTGAGCCACTGCTCCTGGCCTACTTTTGAATTCTTTTGCTGTCACTTTGATCAAATAGGTGGTTATTGTTTCACAGTGTCATACATAGATTTCATTTACTCAAATGCTCAAACCTTTTGATATTTCTGACAATTTTGTCTTCCCCAAATCAAATTCTAAATGAAATCTTGATTTTGAATGGAATTTGATGTTTCCTAAAGGGCCTCTGGAAAATCTCAAAGAATTTATTCTTTCACCTTGTAAAGAGAGAGATTTTTTTAAAATTATGTTTATTTGATACGTTGAATTGCAAGAAAAGCATCAAATTGGGCCTGGCACAGTGGTTCATGCCAGTAACCCCGGCACTTCGGGAGGCCTAGGGGGAGGATTGCTTGAGCTCTACAAAAAATAGAAAAGTTAGTCAGGGCATAGCAGTACACACCTGTGCTCCCAGCTACCCAGGAGGCTGGGGTAGGAGGACCACTTGGGCCCAGGAGATGGAGGCTGCAATAAGATATGATCGTACCATTCTACTCCAGCCTGGATGACAAAAAAAAAAAAGGTGTACTGTCCACTGTATTGTATTGACTCTTCTCTCTTTGAACAGAAAAAAAAAAAAAGAGAGAGAGAGAGACTGACGACGATTTGCTCCTTGATTTAACTTTAGTATAGTTTGAGCCCTCTTCTTCACCAGCCCTTGACCTTGGTCCGCATGCTTTCTGGGCTTGCATAGCCCAGTAATAAATAGCAAGAACGCTCCTACATCAGTTTAGAGGGAAGCACCTACCTTTGATGTCTGACTACTTGGTCTACCTTTAGCAAGAATCCTGTTAAGTCAGTGTAATAAGACTTCCTCTATCCTTGATGTTTCTTCTTAAGTAATTTTTCATCCAGTGACCTTGCACACACCTCACATTCTGTTCCTTGGTTATATTAATAAATTTCCACTGTCCTTGCTGTATTTGGAATTGAACTCTAATCTCTTTCTCCTATTGTGGTAGTCTCAACACCTTTCACAATGGTTCTGCCTCCTGCCACCTGCTGGACCGAGCACCATGTCCACCCTGGGGCAGGAAGTTGAAACAGACATCTATGCCAGGAAGCTCAAGGCACCTGGATCAGGGCTGGGGAAAAGGCAAGGTTTCCTCCTTCTTCCTCTGGCCAGAGGGCAAGTTAGAGTCTTCAGAGACAGGCACAGGTAGAGGACATCTGTGCCTAGCAGTGTGGATATCTCACAAAAGACACTCAGGCAAAATGAAGAGGCCTGAACAGAAACAAAACAAAACAAAACAGAACAAACAGGCATTTGTTTTGGAGCATATGAGGAAATCCCCTGAGAAAAGGATGACTTAAAAGGAACTACATTTGCCAGGTGCAGTGGCTCATGTCTGTAATCCCAGAACTTTGGGAGGCCGAGGAGGGCGGACCATGAGGTCAGGAGTTTGAGACCAGCCTGGCCAACATGGAGAAACCCCGTCTCTACTAAAAATGCAAAAAAAAAAAAATTAGCAGGGCATGACACGAGCCTGTAATTCCAGCTACTCAGGAGGCTGAGGCAGAAGAATCGCGGGAACCTGGGAGATGGAAGTTGCAGTGAGCCAATATTGCGCCACTGCACTCCAGCCTGGGCAACAGAGCAAGATTCCATCTCAAAAAAAAAAAAGGAACTACATTTCAGCAAATGGGTCAGTGATAATTTAGTTACAAAAAATTTATGTACTTTCATTTTGAAGTTACACACTGCTGTGACCAAAATGTGTCAGTTGCACATGCCACAGATGATAAATAACTGGAATTCTCATTTCTTTTCTAAATGTGAGGGAAAAAAAAAACCTATGGCTATTCACCACTTTGAAAATCAAAACAGAAATGATTTCTTGGCTATGACACCAAAAGCACAGAACACAAAACAAAGCAGACTTCATCAAAATTAAAGACTTTGTGCATCAAAGTAAAAAGGCAAACAATAAAATGGAGAGGAAATATTTGTGAATCGCATATCTGACAAGCGATTAATATGCAGAATATATAAAGATATACAGTAGGAATAGGGAAGTATTGTTTAATGAGTACAGTTTCAGTAAGGGATGATGCAAAATTCTGGAGACGGACAATGGTGACGGTTGCACAATAATGCGAATACACTCAATGCCATTAAAAATAGTTACAATGGTAACTTTTATGCTATATATCTTTTACTATGATAAAAAAACTCAGCTGGGTGCAGTGGCTCACGCCTGTAATCTCAGCACTTAGGGAGGCCGAGGCGGGTGGATCAGGAGTTTGAGACCAGCCTGGCCAACGTGGTGAAACCCCATCTCTACTAAAAGTAAAAAATTAGCCGGGTGTGGTGCCATGTGCCTATAGTCCAAGCTACTTGGGAGGCTGAGGCAGGAGAATCACTTGAACCAGGGAGGCGGAGGCTGCAGTGCAGGGAGCTGAGATCGCGCTACTGCACTCCAGCCTGGGCGACAGAGTGAGACTCCGTCACAAAAAAAAAAAAAAAAGCCCTCAGGCTGTGTGTGATGGTGCATGCCTGTAAGCCCAGCACTTTGGGAGGCCAAGGCGGGCAGATTGCTTGAGGTCAGGAGTTCAAGACCAGCCTGGCCAACATGGTAAAACGCTGTCTGTACTATAAATACAAAAAAAAAAAAAAAAAAAAGCCAGGTGTGGTGGCACATACCTGTAGTCCTAGCTATTCAGGAGGCTGAGGCAGGAATATCGCTTTAACTTGGAGGCAGAGGTTGCAGTGAGCCGAGATCATGCCACTGCACTCCAGCCTGGGTGACAGAGCAAGACTCTGTCTCAAAAAACAAACAAAAAAAATCTCAGAAAAACTCAACTATCAAAAAGCCTGAATTTATTAAACCTATAAATTAGGAGATGGTTATTGAACTATGAAACGATTTTGTCAATTTTAAAATGATTTAATTTAAGTAGGATTCTTTCCTAGAGCTTTACTGTCTGTCTCTTCACAAATCATTAAAAATTTGTTGAAGTGGTCAGGCACGGTGGCTCACACCTGTAATCCCAGCACTTTGGGAGGCCGAGGTGGGCAGATCACCTGAGGTTGGGAGTTCACAACCAGCCTGACCAACATAGAGAAACCCCATTTCTACTAAAAATACAAAATTAGCTGGGCCTGGTGGCGCATACCTGTAATCCCAGCTACTTGAGAGGCTGAGGCAGCAGAATCCCTTGAACCTGCGAGGCAGAGGTTATGGTGAGCCGAGATCGTGCCGTTGCACTCCAGCCTGAGCAACAAGAGTTAAACTCCGTCTCGAAAAAAAATTTTTTTTTGTTGAAGTGTTCAAGAATGGGTAAAAGGAGAAGCGGAATAAAAAAAGAAAACATACTAGGGACATTCGCAAACAATGTCTCTTAACAAGGCTATTGAGTACTCTATGAGTTTGTTGGTTTTTGTGTTTTTTTTTTTTTTTTTTTTTTTTTCAGACAGAGTGTTACTCTGTCACATAGGTTGGAGTGCAGTGGTGTGGTCATGGCTGGACCATCCTGGACCTCCCAGGCTTAAGCGATCCTCCTACCTCAGTCTCCCAGTAGCTGGGACTACAGGTGCATGCCACCACGCCTGGCTAATTTTCTTATTTTTTGTGGAGACGGGGTCCCACTATGTTGCCCAGACTGGCCTCAAATGCTTCAGTTTAAGCAATCCACCCACCTCGGTCTCCCAAAGCACTGGGATTACAGGTGTGAGTCACCACACCCAGCCTATATATGTGAATTTTTCAAATTTTTACTTTCTAAAAAATCGAAGACTTACAGATATAGTACAATGAGCTCCCTTATATCTGTCATCTACGTTCATCAGTTGCTAACAAATTGTCATTTTTTTCTCTCTTTATGTATATAATTATCATTTTATTACTTTTGATGAAATATTAATGATTAGATAGTAACCTGCAGACATCATGGTTCTTTACCCCTAAATAATTTTAGCATGTGTCTCACAAAAACCATGACTTTGCATTACATAGCTAGAGCACAATTGTGTCCGGAATTGGTTCCTTCCGGTGGGTTCTTGGTCTCGCTGACTTCAAGAATGAACCCGCGGACCGGACCCTCGCGGTGAGTGTTACAGTTCTTAAAGATGGTGTGTCCAGAGTTTGTTCCTTCAGATGTTCAGATGCGTTCAGAGTTTCTTCCTTCTGGTGGGTTCGTGGTCTCGCTGACTTCATGAGTGAAGCTACAAACCTTCGCAGTGAGTGTTACAGCTCTTAAAAGTGGCAGGTCCAGAGTTGTTCATCCCTCCCAGTGGGTTCCTGGTCTCACTGACTTCGGGAGTGAAGCTGCAGACCTTCGCAATGAGCAGCATTACAGCTCATAAAGGTAGTGCAGACCCAAAGAGTAAGCAGCAGCAAGACTTACTGCGAGGACTGAAATAACAAAGCACATGAGGGGACCCAAACAGGTTGCTGGTGCTGGGCCAGGCGGCCAGGTTTTATTCCCTTATTTGGCCCCACCCACATCCTGCTGATTGGTCCATTTTTTAGAACGCTGATTGGTCCGTTTTACAGAGTGCTGATTGGTCCATTTTACAGAGCGCCGAGTGGTCTGTTTTTACAGAGTGCTGACTGGTGCATTTACAAACCTTTAGCTAGACACAGAGTGCTGACTGGTGCATTTACAATACTTTAGCTAGACAGAAAAGTTCTCCAACTCCCTACCCGATTAGCTAGGCACAGAGTGCTGATTGGTGCATTTACAATCCTTTAGCTAGACAGAAAAGTTCTCCAAGTCCCACCGGACCCAGAAGCCCAGCCGGCTTCACCTCTCACAATGATCATATTCTGAAAATTTAACAATGATATGGTACTGGACAATGCATATACCAATTTCTCCAGTTGTTCCTTTAATATCATTTGTGAAAAAATAATTACCTTTTCCATCCAGAATCTGATTCAGGATCATGCATTGCATTTAATTGTCATGCTTTTTAATCTACTTTGATATGGAACAGTTCTTCCATTTTTTTTTTTTTTTTTTTTTGAGAGGGAGTCTCGCTCTGTCTCCCAGGCTGGAGTGCAGTGGCGCAAGCTCAGCTCACTGCAACCTCCACCTCCCAGGTTCAAATGATTCTCCTGCCTCAGCCTCCTGATTGGCTGGGACTGCAGGTGCCCGCCACCACACCCAGCTTATTTTTGTATTTTTAGCAGAGACGGGGTTTCTCTGTTGGCCAGGCTGGTCTCGAACCCCTAGTTTCAAGTAATTCGCCCGCCTCGGCCTCCCAAAGTGTTGGGATTACAGGCGAGAGCCACTGTCACCAGACTTTTTTTTTTTTTAAGAGACCTAGTCTCACTCTGTAGCCCAGGCTAGAGTGCAGTGGTACCACCACAGCTCACTGCAGCCTCAATTTTCTGGGCTCAGGTAATCCTCCCACTTCACCCTCCTGAGTAGCTGAGACTACAGGTGTGTGCCACCACACTCAGTTAATTTTTTCCTATTTTTTGAAGAGACAGGGTTTCAACATATGGCCCAGGCTGGCCTCAAGTGATTCTCCCACCTAGGCCTCCCAAAGTGCTGGGATTACAGGCATAAGCCACTGTGCCCAGGCTGATTGGATTAATTTTTTACGATCAGTTTCAGGCTAGGCATTTTTGGTGGTAACACCATATTAGGCGATAATGTATCCTTCTCAGTGCTTCACATCAGGAGGCACATAATTACTGGTATGTCCTTATTTTTTTCTTTTCTTTTTTTGAATTATTTTTTGCCGATGACACAGCCTCAGGAGGTCCTGACGACATGTGCCCTTGGAATGTCCTTTCTTGGTTAAAGTAGTATCTGCCAGGTTTCTCCACTATAAAGTTACCACTTTTATCTTTGTTATTCTAATTTGTGGGAAGTCCTTTAAGACTAGATAAATACACTGTGAAACTTGGACTCAAGCATCTTAGCATCCATTGATGACTGCTGCTTCAATCAATTATTTGTATGATGATTGCAAAACGGTAATTTTCTATTATTTCTTTTAAGAAATATTATTCTAAAATGTAATGTTTTTATAGAAAAGAAATACATTCTTTTGCATGACACATGTATCAGAAATAAGTTTGTTTTATGCCTTTTTAAAAAATTTTTGAGACAAGATCTTGCTTTGTCACCCAGGCTGGAGCAGTGGCAAGAACATGGCTCACTGCAGCCTCAAATTCCCAGGCTTAAGCAATCCTGCTGCCTCAGCCCCCCAAGTAGCTGGGACCACAGACATGCACAACCATGCCTGGCTAATTTTTGTATTTTTAGTAGAGATGGGGTTTCACCATGTTGCCCAGGCTGGTCTCAACTCCTGACCTCAGGTGATCCACCCTCCTCAGCCTCCCAAAGTGTTGGGATTACAGGTGTGAGCCACCATGTCCTGCCTGTTTTATGACTACTAATGTGGAAAAAGCATGTTACATTTTGGCCCACACAAGACACAAAAAATGAAATTAAAGAGATAAGATACAATGAACAAGCATTTCAGTTTTCTTTCCAGAACATAGAAATGTCTTTTGGACAGAAATAGTCATGTAAGACTATACTAGTGTTCAATATAAGAGGCCTATCTCCAAGATAAGGATTTAGAGAATGAAGGAAACATTTTAAAGAAGAATGGTTATGAATAACCAAGTTGAGAATAAACATTGATTGCTAACAACTACAGATTAGTGAGGAAGGTATCAGACTGATTTTCAAGCTCAGTTTAAACATTAGTTTAGAGGGTTGTAATCCTAAATGTATTTAACTGTTTTAATAAAGTATATTTTATTTTACTTTTTTCTTAAAAAATTTGGGTGTGCTACTGTTTTTCTGTTTCTCATACTTTAAGCCTGGCTAGACTGTGGCCCAAAGAACTAATGGGATCATTACTCACCTAACGGCAGGATATAGTAATTGCACGTAATAAATTCAAAAGAAACATCTTCAGATGCTGAACTTGCAAAAATAAACATATCAAGTGAGAAAAACCTTACCTCAGTGATCCTGAAAGCACAGAAATTACTGGCAACGTTTTAAAATGCTCAGGCCCAGGCCCTCATCCCACCTCGATCCGGTTATATCTTACTCTCAAGAGAGTTTCGCCCTAGCGTGGAAACTTTGCAAAAGCTTCATAGGTTATTCTGATGTGCAGCCAGTGCTGAGGACTGCTGCCCTAAATCCATCACCTGTTGAGGAAGCAATTAGGCCTCAGGCTAGTTAAAGCTCCACACCAGCTTCATTAGTTTTTTCATCTCAGGTCTCAGGCCAACATCTCTTTCTTCCTTCCAAAATCCCTTAGGATTTGTCTAGAGGGCCTCTTTTCTACAGCTGTTACCACCTGCTCTACCTCTTATAGTTCCTCCTTTAGGGTAGGACATAAAATAAATATTTCCATTTTGCTGGATTCCTTTTCTGCAATTCCTCTTCTATAATTTTAAAAGTTTTAATGCAAAATAAAGAAATAATAAAATATACCTTGCAAAGACTATAAAGATTTTAGTTAATCCTTAAAATATCTATTGCTTCTTGAAATATATATGCCTTGCTATTTTCCCTTCCTAGCCTCTGTTCTTTGATGATATTAGGAAACAATTCTCTATACTTTTATTATTTTTTTGGTTTCTTTTTTAAATTTTGGAGACAAAGTCTTGCTCTTTCATCCAGGCTATAGTGCCGTGGCACAAACACGGCTCACTATAGCCTTGACTTCCTGGGCTCAAGCAGTCTTCCCACCTCAGCCTCCCAAGTAACTGGGACAACAGGCCCACACCACCGCACCCAGCTAGTTTTTATATTTTTTGTAGAGACAGGATTTTGCAATGTTGCCCAGGCTGGTCTTGAACTCTGGGCTTAATCGATCTGCCCGCCTTGGCCGCCCAAAGTGCTGGGATTTCAAGTGTAAGCCACCACTCCTGGCCTTCATTCTATTATTTTTATTCACCAGGGCTTGAGTTTATGAGGATTCCTGATAAGAATTCCCAGACTTTCCATTCGATACCATTCTTAGAGATCCCAATGATTTTATTAAGGCAAATATTTCAATATATAGATTTATATACATATATATGTGTGTATACACATACACATGCTAGTTTTTTATAGCAGAGCATTCAACTGCTTTAAGACTTCAGTTACTTACACTTCAGGGAAACTGATTTGTGCAATCTTCAATTTTTCGTTTTGCACAGGAAAAATCATCCTGAGTTTTCTGCTACTGTGTATTGAAAATCATAACATGTATGAAGATAAAATAGATATAAAATTTAAATCTAAGCCAATGGAATACAAATTTTTTATTTATTAAATTTTTTCTGAAACATGCCATGCAGTAGTTAAATTAGAAGCATTGGATGAAACTGAAAACAGAGGGAAGCATAAATATTAACAGTCATGATAATTTCTGATCAGTAGTTGTAAGAATTTGTTAAAATGCTTCTAAATCCTAATATGTTTTAATACCATAAAATATATTTTTGAGGTAAGCCAGTGTCATAAACTCTTGTCTAAATACAAAACAAATTCCTGAACATCCAGTTCCAGCAAACTTCTGTTCATTTAAGTAAAAATGCTGGGAAAGTTTAGTTCTTTCACCAAGCAAATACAGGAAGAATTTAGGCCAGGTGCTGTGGCTCACCCCTATAATCTCAGCGTTTTGGGAGGCTGAGGTAGGAGGATCATTTGAGTCCAGGTGTTCGAGACCAGCCTGTGCAAGTCAGTGAGACTTCATGTCTACAATAAATAAGTAAAATTAGCCTGGCCTGGTGGTATGCACCTGTAGTGCCAGCTACTTGAGGAACTGAGATGGGAGGACTGCTTGAGACCAGCAGGTTGAAGTTGCAGTGAGCTATGGTCTTGCCACTGCACTCCAACCTGGGTGACAGAGTTGAGACCCTGTCTCAGAAAAAAAGTTCTATTTGTAAAGTTCTTATATTGGTTCGAACCCCGAGAGTGCACCAACAGACAACACCAGGCAGAGTGGAGCAACATGCTGTTTTAATGAGTGCCTGGGTACAGGTGGGCTGAGGCCTAAAATGGCGTCAACCCCAAGTGAGGACAGGGGAAGGGTTTTATAGCCTCCTGTAAACAGGAAGTGTCCCAGTCTGACGTAACTGCCTTGTGGTACCTGGATGGCCTCTTTCTCGATCTTCAGGGATGGGTGTCTTCCAGCAGGGTACATGTCTTCTGGCTGGCTCTCTTCCTGCTTCTGCTATCTTGCTGGCGCAGGCTGCTGGCACAAATAGCCTTGCGCCTTGGGACTGGGCCTGAGAAGGGAGGAGTTACTCATGCCTTCAAGCTTTCAGGCCCCGGGGAGAATCTTTCAAACAGTTTCCATCTTTCAACAGATCCAAGTGTTTGCTGCACTGGTCAGAATCACTAATCCTAGACAATGCTTATTTACTATGGTCTCTATTCAGGAAAGACAGACTTTTTACCAGCAGAAGTTCGTGATCAGATGCCATTAATATTGTATGGGAGAAAACAGAGAGGAGAGATGAGATGTTTTAGCACTTTGTAATTTTTCATCTAACATGCAAGTAGCCATTTTCCTTTAACTTGCTCATTTTTTCTTCACTTCAAAAGTCAAAATAAACACAGTAAGAAGCTTACATCTAAGTTATCAATGTTTTATTTATGCCTTTTAAAATGAGACTGACTTCTAGCTCAACATTCACTATAGCATAATAGTATTGAAATAAAACAAGTAAAAAATGACAATACACTAGTTATAATGGAATTTAATGTATGCAATTTAATATTAAAAATTCAGATGCTGAACCTGATTTAAAAGGCCTGAGGAGATTCAAGAGAAGCTAAGATTTGCCCCAAACCCAACCAGTATAAAGCTACATGATTTTGAAGAGATCACTAACAGAATAAAATACCATATAAAATAAGAGTTAAAAACAAAAACAAAAAAAGAAGTAGAAGAAAATCCGAAAATCCAAGAAAAGTCTTTGGATAAGAAACATTTGATAACCCATACTTAGTTTTTTACTTCTTGAATTACTCTTCACTGAAATTCAGCTATGCTTAAGGGGATGGCATTGGAGAGTTTCTTTCCACATCTATCTTAAGGATCTTTAATTTCAGTTAAGAAGCTTTGATATTTCTCTAAGGCTTATTTATCTTTAAAGATCCATAATTGCATGCATAATGCCACATTTCTTTTCATTTGAAAAAATGTGCCTGATGAGTTCTACTGCCTCACTTCAGTAGAACCATGCAGGTCTCAGACAAGTGCCTTGTAATCTTCCCTCAGCAATTGGGGGATGCAGGAATCTCCCTGATCTAGAACAATATTGACTTCATATTCACTACTGGCTGTGGTGTTATTTTATATGTGCATATATATGGATATAATATGTATATTATATATTATATTACATGTATTGAGACCAGCCTGGGCAAGACAGTGAGACCTTATCTGTATAAAAAATAAACAAAATTAGCCTGGTGTGGTGGTTCAAGCCTGTAGTGCCAGCTACTTGAAATACTGACATGGGAGGATCACTTGGGGCCAGGAGATTTTATATATATATATAAATAGTATATAATTATATAATAATTAATATTAATAGATAATATAAACCAGTAATAAATATTAATTAGTAATACTATAAATATAAATTGGTATTGTGTATAATTATATAATAATTAATGTTATATATGCATATATATAATATATAATGGTATATACACATAAATATGTATTATATAATGTTTTTTGTCCACCGCTCCTGGCTCATAACTCCCATAGCCCGTTACAGTATTTTGTTATGTTGGGCATGTTAGGCCTCAGGGAAAGGCCTCTGACCTCCTGCTCTCCGTTCACCATCTTTCCTGCCTTTCTGATTGCGAGTCTTAAGACCCCCACTAGAGCCATCCTGCCTTATACACTGGGGGAAGAAATGCTGACATCATTAGACTTCCATAAAAACCCAAGAGGACTGGGTTCGGGAGCTTCCAGATAGGTGAACTCGTGGAGCTTCCTGGAGGGTCCTGCGCCCAGGGAGGGCATGGAAACCTCTTTCCCCATATCTTGCCTTATGCATCTCCTTATCTGTATCCTTGGTAATATCTTTTATAATAAACCAGTAAACATAATATAATAATTAATTTCCCTGAGTTTTGTGAGCTGCCCCCGCAAATTAATCAAACCCGAAGAGGGGGTTTTGGGAATCCCAATTTGAAGCCAATGGGTCAGAAGTTCCAGAGCCCCTGACTTAACGACTGGTGTTTGGGGTTAGGGGCAGTTTTGGAGACTCAGCCCTCACCCTATGGGATCTGACACTATCTCCGGGTAGACAGTGTGGAATTTATTTATTTATTTATTTTGAGATGGAATTTTGCTCTTGTTGCCCAGGCTGGAGTGTAATGGCACTATCTCGGCTCACCGCAACCTCCGCCTCCCAGGTTCAAGCAATTCTCCTGCCTCAGCCTCCCGAGTAGCTGGGATTACAGGCATGCGCCATCACGCCTGTCTAATTTTTTTTTGTATTTTTAGTAGAGACGGGGTTTCTCCATGTTGGTCAGGCTGGTCTCAAACTCCTGACCTCAGGTGATCCGCCCACCTCGGCCTCCCAAAGTGCTGGGATTACAGGCGTGAGCCACCACGCCCGGTGACAGTGTGGAATTTAACTGGAGAACACCCAGCTGGCGTTCACTGCTTGGCATGTGGGGAAAAATCCCCACGTTTGGTCACTGCAGTGACCAAAAAAAATCCCCACGTTTGGTCACTGTTGTGGTGGTGGTATGAGAGGAGAGGAAAACACAACTTGGGAGTTTTTTCAAAACACTGGATACTTTTGAAAATAAAGTGTGTAACAGCTTTTGCTAATAAATGGGCTTCCTTCAACAGAATACAGATATTTACAAAATAAATAAATAAATGGGTTCCCATGGAGACAAGGCTAAAATCACAGTAACAGAGTTCAGTTGTAATAAATAGCAATGAATACAGTGGTCTTTCTGCAACAGAAGAGGCGTAAGCTTGTTTGAGTCAAAAGACAGCTTCCAAACCCTCTGTGTCAATCTGACAACCTGACTTAAGATTTTGTTATCTTTTGGACACCTGATTTTAGGCATGATGAGAGGAGAAAATAATAATTTTCAATTTTATTATTTTATTTTATTTTTTTGAAATGGAGTCTCCCTCTGTCACCCAGGCTGGAGTGCAGTGGCCTGATCTCGGCTCACTGGAACCTCCGCCTCCCGGGTTCAAATGATTCTCCTGCCTCAGCCTCCTAAGTAGCTGGGACCACAGGCGCCTGCCACCACACCCGGCTAATTTTTTGTATTTTTAGTAGAGACGGGGTTTCATCGTGTTAGCCAGGATGGTCTCGATCTCCTGACCTTGTGATCCACCCTCCTTGGCCTCCCAAAGTGCTGGGATTACAGGCGTGAGACACCACGACCAGTCTATCTTATTTCATTTTAAAATAGGGATTATTATAGCAAACCCTATTACTTATTATTGTGAAAGGAAAATAAGTTTCAGGACCCCAAAATCACTAAGCCAAGGGAAAAGTCAGGCTGCCAACTATGTCAGGCAAACCTGTTTCCCATTTTATTCCTAAATAAGATAGCTACCACGATAAAAAGCTACATACCTCCCGCACAATTTGCCCACAAGGAAATTCCTTGTTGACAAAACAGGCAGAACTCAAAGTCATCCTTCTGAGGCTCACCTGAGACAAAGGCTTATCTGATTGCTTTCTCTGCCCTATTGTCTTGTAAAAATGCAGATTCATCAAGCCAGACTAAATTGTGCATTCAGTGGAAGGCTGATCAAGGACTCAAAAGAATGCAACCTTTTGTCTTTTACCTACTGAAGATCTGGAAGCACCACCCCACTAAGTTGTCCTGCCTTATTGGATGGAACCAATGTACATCTTACATATATTGATTGATGTCTCATATCTCTTTAAAATGTATAACAGCAAGCTGTACCTCAACCACCTCAGACACGTGTCCTCATGACCTTGTGAGGCTGTGTCACAGGTGTGTCCTTAACCTTGACAAAATAAACTTTCTATATTGATTGAGACCTGTTTCAGATACTTTCTGGTTTACATTATCTAACGTCAACAATTTTCAATAATTATCATCAAAGATCAATAATTGACATAAGAAATAAGAAAACAGGCCGGGCGCGGTGGCTCACGCTTGTAATCCCAGCACTTTGGGAGGCTGAGGCGGGCGGATCACGTGGTCAGGAGATCGAGACCACGGTGAAACCCCATCTCTACTAAAAATACAAAAAAAAATTAGCCGGGCGTGGTGGCGGGCGCCTGTAGTCCCAGCTACTCGGAGAGGCTGAGGCAGGAGAATGGCGTGAACCCGGGAGGCGGAGCTTGCAGTGAGCCGAGATTATTGCGCCACTGCACTCCAGCCTGGGTGACAGAGTGAGACTCTGTCTCAAAAAAAAAAAAAAAACAAAAAAAAAACTCTGATCTCCAAGTTTTCAGGGAGATTGACTTGCATAATAATAAAACTCTGGTCTCCTGCACAGCCGGCTCTGCGTGAATTACTTTATTTATTTATCTATTTATTTATTTATTTTTTGAGACAGAGTCTCGCTCTGTCCCCCCAGGCTGGAGTGCAGTGGGGCTATCTTGGCTTACTGCAACCTCCACCTCCCACGTTCAAGAGATTCTCCTGCCTCAGTCTCCTGAATAGCTACGACTGCACACGTCACCAGGCCCATCTAATTTTTTTTTGTATTTTTAGTAAAGATGGGGTTTCACCATGTTGGCCAGACTGGTCTCAAACTCCTGACCTCAGGTGATACGCCCTCCTTGGCCTCCCAAAGTGCTGGGATTACAGGCATGAGCCACCCCACCGGCCAAATTACTCTTTCTCTATTGGAATTCCCCGGTCTTGATAAATCAGCTCTGTCTAGGCAGAGGACAAGGTGAACCCACTGGGCGGTTACAAGAGGCCACTAACAGGCTGGGCGCGGTGGCTCACGCTTGTAATCCCAGCACTTTGGGAGGCCGAGGCGGGCGGATCACGAGGTCAGGAGATCGAGGCCACGGTGAAACCCTGTCTCCACTAAAAATACAAAAAAAAAATTAGCCGGGCATGGTGGCGGGCGCCTGTAGTCCCAGCTACTCGGAGAGGCTGAGGCAGGAGAATGGCGTGAACCCGGGAGGCGGAGCTTGCAGTGGGCCGAGATTGCGCCACTGCACTCCAGCCTGGGTGACAGAAAGAGACTCCGTCTCAAAAAAAAAAACAAAAAAAACAAAAGGCCACTAACAGAATAAAGTACCATATTAAATAATAACTAAAAACAACAACAACAAAAAAATACAGAAGGAAATTATGCCAAGTCCAAAAGCATTTTAAATGACAGCAAATTGAGGCTTAAAATGGCCATGACGGTTTAAAAAAAAAAAAAAAAGAATCAAATCTAATCTAATCAATGTCTAGATTTAACCACCACTTATGGAGGACAGAGGAACAAGTAAAATAACCACAAGGAGACAGTCTGCCCTATGCAAAATAAAACATCTTACAGAAAAAAATGAGCCAGTTTCTTTTTCCCTCCATCCCTTCCTTCCTTCTTCCCTTCCTCCCTCTCTCTCTTTCTCTCTCTCTCTCTTTCTCCCTTTCTCTCTTTCTTCTTTTCTTTTTTGAGACAGGGTCTCACTGTGTCACCCAGGCTGGAGGGCAGTGATGCCATCTTAGCTCACTACAACTTCTGCCTCCTGGGCTTAAGCGATTCTCCTGCCTCAGCCTCCTGAGTAGCTGGGACTACAGGCACGCACCACCACACCCAGCTACTTTTGCATTTTTAGTAGAGACAGAGTTTGGCTATGTTGGCCAGGCTGGTCTCAAACTCCTGACCTCTAGTGATTCTTCTGCCTCAGCCTCCCAAAGTGCTGGGATTACAGGTGTGAGCCACCGTGCCCAGCAGAGCCAGTTTCTTTAACAAATTTCTGCATAAAAAAGTGAGGGATGAGCCTGGGCAACACAAGGAGACCCCATCTTTACAAGGATATTAAAAAAAAAAATTAGCTAGGTGTGGTGGCACGTGCCTGTGGTCCCAGCTACTTGGGAAGCTGAGGCGGAAGGTCGTTTAAGCCAGGGAGATCAAGGCTGAATGAGCTGTGATGGTGCCACTGCACTCCAGCCTGGGCGACAGAGGGAGATATCTGTCTAAAAGAAAAAAAAAAAAACGAGAGGTGTTTACTAAAGTATTTACAAAGGAAATTACATGATGTCTGAGACTTTCTTTTAAAATTTTCAGGAAAAGGAAGCAAGAAGGAAGAAAAGAAAAAGGAAGGGGAAGAGAAGGAAGGAGGGAGGAGGTAAAAAGAAATAAAGGAAGGAAATAGGTATAGGTGGAAGGGATAGATGAAGCAAGATTGATAGAATGTTCATTTTTGTTGAAACTGGGTAATTGGCACATTCTCTCCACTTTTGTGTACGTTTGGAATTTTTCACAATTAAATATATTTTTAATGTCTGCTTTGGTTCATTCTGGGGCGTATGCTACTGATGTCAGTCAGCCTGCTTCTTGGGACTTACAGGCTGAAAATTTTTCATTCTATTTTAAATCAAACAAAATACAATAGTAGCACTTAAAAGAACACATGCAGTCACTATGTAGGATAGGCTTATGCTAGCATTGTTTTCCTGTCAAAATTCACTATTGCTGAAGGACTATTTATTTTCTACTTATTCACCATTTCTGTAACACAACATTTTCTACCTCTTGGAATTCTGTGCTTTATAAAATGCTATTTAGAAATTAAAGACCGCATGAGTCCTCAAGCCTGGCCACTTAGAATACAAATGAAACAGAGTAGTTCTTGTACCTCCAGAATGCCCATGAAAGTACATTTCATTCTGAGAACATGCTCATGGACTTCTAGGTGAAAAGGCCTGGTGGAAAATCTAAGCTTTATTTTAAGGTTGGCAAAATATGTCAACTCAAGGTCCTAGCCCTGGGCAGATATGAATTGTATGGCTGTCTCCAACATTGTACCTACCTGGAGAATTTGACTTTGTTCAATAACAAATTTTGGTTTTATCAAGGGCATCTGCCCACATGAGCAAAAGCTAATAAACAGTAATTGGCAGGTAGGCACTCAAATGTAAAAACAAAACAGTATTTGGTGGGGCTATAACTTCTTTGTGCTCACGTTAGATTTCTCTCAGAATTCACTCTGCTGACAAAAACCTCTTGGTAGGTTTTTAATATGTAGAAAGCAAATGTCAAATAACAATTTAACTTAAGATCTGAACTTGATTTTGAAAAATTAGCAAATTTTTGTATATGAATTTGCTGTTAGGGTAAGTTCTTAGCAGAATTCTTAACATTCTAGAGCTGCTGTTAAACGATAAGTAGACCAAAATATGGTTGATTTTTTTCAAAATTGGAAGAAAATTATTAAAGATCTTTAACGATATTTCCAATGCTGTATCTTCAAACATCCATTTTCCTCTGGATAGAGTCCAAGCACAGGAAAATTGAGGCAAGTCACAGAGAGGCCAAAAATTGGTTCTTGAAACACTCCCAACAATTAACATACATTGAAATATATTGCTTAAAACGGCTGGCATTTATTTTTCAATGTGCTTTTTAACAGAAATGTAAGATAAATGCTGAATATGCATGTGTGTAAATCAATAAATTTTTACAAAGTGATCATAACTGTGTATCCACCACCCAGGTCAGAAAACAAAACTGCCCAGCAGTGCCCTCTGTACACTGACCAGTTATTACCCCCCCATCTCCACTCTAAGCCTCATCCTGTGCTCTTATCAAATTTGTTTTGCCACTTTTAAACCTTATACAAATGGAATAATGCAATATGATATTTTTATATCTACCTTCTTTGTAAAATTTTATATCTACTAACATTGTAAAATTCACTTATGTGGCTGCAATTGCTTTTATTTTCATTGCTAAATAGTATTTCATTGTATGACTGTCCCATTATCCAGTCTCCTGTTGATGGATATTTCGGTTGTTTCCAGTTTGGGGAATTATAAATAGGGCTATTACAAAATTCTTTTTTTTTTAACTTTAATTTAATTTTGATTTTTTTTTTAGAGACAGGATCTCACTCTGTTGCCCAGGCCTGAGTGCAGTGGTGTCATCATAGCTCACTGCAGCCCTAAACTCCCAGGCTCAAGCATTCTCCCACACTACCTCCCAAGTAGCATGGGATTACAGGCATGGGCCACTGCTCCCAGCTTTTCTTATGAAATTCTTGTGCTATCTTTTGTTGCACATATGAATGCATTTGAGTTACACATAATTGTAAATACAAGTTGTAACTGAAAAGATTGATGCTCTGCAGGCCTCTCAAACAACAGCATGCATATTAAGACTGCCCTCTGCCTACTGCTGTTTACAGCTTGCCTTTTTGCTTTTTGAACTGCACTTTTGCTCAAAGAGTCATTTATCACTGATGGTGCATTCCACAGTTATCTGCTATTCTTTTTCCAGTATACCATAACTAGGCTTTCTTGAGTTATCTCTGGTTATAATATTAGCTGTCACAAGTTCGTTACATAAACTTAAAAAAATGAACTTTAAACTAAAGTTTTTGACTTTTATCTTTTTGCACTGTAGGCGTGGGACAAAAAAGAGCACTTTTTGAGGCTATATTTACATGAAATGGGAAATGCTATGGCATATGCTGCAGGTGCTGATATATAGTCAAAAAATGGCCAACAATATTAGTATCTTACCTTATTTTACTCTCTCTAGTTCAGAAAATGTTAATTTTTCATTGTGGGTGGCATTCATTAATATAATGAGAAGATGGTGGAATCTGACAAAAAAAAAATCACAAGTTCTTCATGAAGCTATGAACACAAGAGCTGGGCACAATGACTCACTCCTGTAATCCCAACACTTAGGGAGGCTGACACATGAGGATTGTTTCAGGCCAGAAGTTTGAGACCAGCCTGGGCAATATAACAAGACCTTGTCTCTCCAAAATTTTTTAAAAATTACCTGGGTGTTGGGGCACACGCCTGTAGTCCTAGCTGTTCAGGAGGCTGAGGTGGAAGGATTGCTTGAGCCCAGGAGGTTGAGGCTGCAATGAGCCAAGATCACACCACTGACTCCAGCCTGGGCTACATAGCAAGACCCTATCTCAAAAAAACCCCAAAACCACTGGCCGGGAGTGGTGGCTCACACCTCTAATCCCAGCACTTTGAGAGGCCGAGGTGGGCGGATCACAAGGTCTGGAGTTTGAGACCAGCCTGACCAACATGGTGAAACCCCGTCTCTACTAAAAATACAAAAATTAGCCGGGCATGGTGGTGCTCACCTGTAATCCAAGATACTCAGGAGGCTGAGGCAGGAGAATCGCCTGAACCCGGGAGGCGGAGCTAGCAGTGAGCCAAGATCACGCCATTGCACCCCAGGCTGGGTGACAGAGTGAAACTCCGTCTCAAAAAAAAAAAAAAAAAAGGCCGGGCGCGGTGGCTCACGCTTGTAATCCCAGCACTTTGGGAGGCCGAGGCGGGCGGATCACGAGGTCCGGAGATCGAGACCACGGTGAAACCCCATCTCTACTAAAAATACAAAAAAAATCAGCCAGGCGTGGTGGCGGGCGCCTGTAGTCCCAGCTACTCGAAGAGGCTGAGGCAGGAGAATGGCGTGAACCCAGGAGGCGGAGCTTGCAGTGAGCCGAGATCGCGCCACTGCACTCCAGCCTGGGCGACAGACTGAGACTCCGTCTCAAAAAAAAAAAAAAAAAAAAAACCCCAAAACCAACCAAACAAAAAAACACTGACCAAATGCTTAGCTAAGTAGACTTCAAGAGTGTTTCAGGTTAGCTGGGCACGGTGGCAGGTGCCTGTAATCCCAGCTACTCAGGAGGCTGAAGCAGGAGAATCGCCCGAACCCGGGAGGCAGAGGTTACAGTGAGCCAAGATCACGCCATTGCACTCCAGCCTGGGACAGAGTGAAACTCCGTCTCAAAAAAAAAAAAAAACCCAAAAAACCCCAAAACCAACTAAACAAAAAAAACACTCACCAAATGCTTAGCCAAGTAGACTTCAAGAGTGTTTCAGGTTAGCTGGGCATGGTGGCAGGTGCTTGTAATCCCAGCTACTCAGGAGGCTGAGGCAGGAGAATCACTTGAACCAGGGAGGCGGAGGTTGCAGTGAGCCCAGATGGTGCCACTGCACTCCAGCCTGGGCGATAAGAGTGAAACTCTGTCTCAAAAAAAAAAAAAAAGAAAAAAGAGTGTTTCAGGACTCAGGATTATGTGACTTCTCACATTAATGATCATCTAGAGCAGAAGACCCAACAGAGTTGGTAGCTCAAAATAATTTGCTCTAAAAACTTTAAAAATTAAAAATAATATATGATTTACTACACAGTTTAGTTGGAAATAAAATATCTTCATGAAGAGACTGGTTTAGTGATGTCAACCCAAAAGGCTTTCAGAGGGGAAACATCTAAAACAGACCGTCACTTCTAATGGTGTGTTCAATTAACTTAGAAATATCCTTGACATTTTTCCTCTGGGAAGAAAGACTTTGGGTGACAGTTTTTTAATGCTACTGTTGTTTGGGGTCATGGAATTTTTTTCTTCTCTGTTTTCAAGCCTTTAAGCAAAAAGAAATGGCCTTGAACCTAAGCACCGGAGCTTTATACCTCCTTCCATATGTGTAGCTACTTTCTGGGTCATTGCACTTGTAGGTTCCTTTTTTTTCTTCCCAAAGTCATTTTGATATCTCGTCATTTAAAAACGACTGTTCTCAAAGGCTTCTTCCAGTTGTCTTTTAGATGACTGATTACAATCAGAAGAAGAAAAAAGTAAAATAAACTTTAAAGGGGAAAAATCCAAACCATTTACATCAGTGCCATAAAACTATTTTAGAAAACTAGCTTTCTATATTTTAATGCTTTCCATGTCTGAGGCATTTCTCCAGACTTTAGTGCTATAATTGTAACACCATCTTGACACTTCTACTTTTAAGCCACAAAGTTTTGTCTTTTCCTTTTTCAAAGAAAAAAAAAATATTGGAGCCAAGTGACCACTATGCATACTCATGACTCAGGTAATGGAGGCACAGAGAAAGGTACACACAGAACAAGCAGATCTATGTCCTGTGTTTGTTGATGGCACGTGGACTGGGGAAGGTGGCCAGGGCACTGAAGAAAGAAGGAGAATGGCTGAAGTTTGGGCCTGTTCTGACAGGGCACTGGGGGCACTGCCTGTAGGGAAGCCAGCAGGGAAGATTCCTTTGTGGAATTTAGAAAAATGGGCCCCTGCAGGCATAGGAATTGATCCTTTAGACCTGTTAGAAAAAAAGCTCTTTTTCTCTCCCCCGAGTTGATGCAAAAGGATTTCAGCCTAGATGTCAGCCCTTGCTCTATCCCTGAATCTGGTGCTCTGTGCAGGACACAACCCGTAAGATCACAGGCTGCAACCATGCCTGCATGGCAGCCTTGTAATTTACCAGTCCTTTGGCTGTCCCACCCCAAAAGGGGCATTTGTCTAGTTCGTGTCTGAACCATCCAGAAATGACCTTCCCTACTCAGCCTCACTGTGACAGGAATTTTGAGGCATAAGCAGCTTTCTTTTTTTTTTCTTTTGAGACGGAGTTTTGCTCTCATTGCCCAGGCTGGAGTGCAATGGCGTGATCTCAGCTCCCTGCAACCTTCACCTTCTGGGTTCAAGTGATTCTCCTGCCTCGGCCTCCTAGGTAGCTGGGATTACAGGCATGCACCACGACGCCCGGCTGATTTTTTTTTTTTTTTTATTTTTTTTGTATTTTTAGTAGAGATAGGGTTTCACCAGTTGGCCAGGCTGGTCTCGAACTCCTGACCTCAAGTGATCCATCCGCCTAGGCTTCCCAAAGTGCTGGGATTATAGGCGTGAGCCACTGCGCCTGGTGCATAAGCAGCTTTCTGTGCACATAGTTTGGGACTGTTGAAGAAGGAGACAGGGAGAGATGAAGATAAACAGGCTCATCTTAAGACCTTTAAAAAAAAAGGAGTCAAAAAAAAAAAAAAAGCTGCAGTAGGCAGAGCTGGGAAAACTATAACAGATGGAAAAAAGGAAAATCATATTTACTAAATGCTTCTCACATGCCAGATATAGTTAAATGCTTTATTTATTTATTTATTTATTTATTTATTTATTTATTTATTTTTTGAGACAGAGTTTCGGTCTTGTTGCTGAAGCTGGAGTGCAATGGCATGATCTTGGCTCGCTGCAACCTCTGCCTCCCGAGTTCAAGCGATTTTCCTGCCTCAGCCTCCCAAGTAGCTGGGATTACAGGTACGCACCACCAGTCTTGGATAATTTTTTGTATTTTTAGTAGAAACAGGGTTTCACCATGTTGGCCAGACTGGTCTCAAACTCCTGACCTCACGCCTTGGCCTTCCAAAGTGCTGGGATTACAGGTGTGAGCCATCACACCCGGCCAGGTGCTTTATTTCTTATAAACATTACCTCTTAATCGTCAAGAAACCCTAAACATTAGATAGTGTCTTTATTCTCCCAATGAATAAAGAATCTAAATCTAAAAGAGAATATGTAAATTGCTTAAAGTCACTGGGCTAGTAAGTGGTAGAGTCAGCCCCCAGATATTATAACTCTTAATGACTAGCTTTTTCATTTCTCACAAACTGACACTTCCTGTCCCCAGATCTGACACAGGTGACCTGAGTCTGGATGGTGTGACAGGGACTACTGGCTACCTTCCAATATCCACTGTCTGCTTCTTTCTATTTATTTATTTATTGAGACAGAGTTTCACTCTTGTTGCCCAGGCTGGAGTGCAATGGTGCGATCTCGGCTCATTGCAACCTCTGCCTCCTGGGTTCAAGCGATTCTCCTGCCTCAGCATCCTGAGCAGCTGGGATCACAGGCGCGTGCCACCACCCTCAGCTAAATTTGCATTTTCAGTAGAGACGGGGTTGCTCCATGCTGGTCAGGCTGGTCTCGAACTCCTGATCCCAGGTGATCCACCCGCCTCAGCCTCCCAAAGTGCTGGGATTACAGGTGTGAGCCACCGCGCCCCGCCCTGCTTCCTTTTAAAAGCAGAACTCTGATTTTTAGCTGAACACGTGGTCACTTAGCTAACCGACTACATGTTCCAGTCTCCTTTGCAAAAGGTCACATGACTTATTCTGGCCAATGACATGTAAACCGAAGTGTGATGTAGAACTTCCTTGAAGTTCCTTAAAGGGAGGACATGCATCTCCTTTGTCTCTTGTTAGTGCTACCTAAAATATGTATATAATCTTGAGCCATGACGTTATCTTAGCAATAGAAGTTAAATATGGCAGAACAAAAGATGGAAGTAGATTGGGTCCCTGACAAACTATCCACTTCCAAACTTCCTTTCTCTCTCTTTTTTAAATATTTATTTTATTTTTAATCGAGAAACAATAATTGCATATACTTGTGGGCTCATGTGGAATAATCAAATCAGGTTAATTATCATATCTATCAGGTCATGTTTATCAGTTCTTTGTGGTAAGGACAATTAAAATCCTCCCTTTTAGATATTGTAAAGCGTATAATACATTATTAACTGTGTAGGTTGTGCATTGCACAAGGGCATTTGCCCTGAGAAAGGGGCACTTGTCTTCTAATATGCACAAAGGAGCTGTCTGATGACGAAGCAATTGCCTACAATTCTATGTCTGCCCAGGCACTGTGTAGAATAGTTGTATACTTGTTTGTGACAGTAAGACTTTAACCTCTACTGATCTTAGTTTTCTCACTCTAAGTTCCCAGGACCTGTGTTTTCTTACCTAAGCTAAGAACACTGGAATAGATAGGTTTAGGTTCTCCACAAGGTCTAAGAAATTCTGTCCTATTTTCTCTTTACAGAGACTCTGTGACCACTCAATCTAAAACAGTCACCCCTCCAGAGCCATTCTTTATTATACCATTTTATTATCTTCATATATCTGGCCATTATCTGGATATATTCTGTTCATTTATTGTTTACTTGTTTCTTGTTTGTCTCCCTCCATCCCACACCATTCTAGAATATGAGACACATGAGAGTAGCAATCTTATTTGTCTTGAACATTGCTCTCTCCCCCATCACCCAGAGGTCCTGGTACATAGTTTTCAGTAAGGGTTTGTTGACAAATCAATGCATAGTTTTGATAGCACTATGAAATATTTTTAAAAATTTCACAAAGTACTATTATTAGCAGTAATTTAGGGTAATTTGTAAATGTTATGTTACTCTCATCAAGACCTTTGCTTTCCTTTATGCCACCTATCACATTTACCATGGAGACTTTTAAAGTTTACAAGGTAAGAAGACGATAAAAGAGAAAGACCGAAGTGCCTGTGTATAAATGAAGAACCTGGTGGAGATTTCTTAGCTGTTATGCTATGCCTGAGTTAAAACAGCAGTTATGTTATTTTGCCCATTCACAAACATCGTTTTAATACACATCTGGAAGGCCATCAGTTCAAGCTTTTTGCCACAGTAGAAGAAACCTGTCACAGAATAACCAAGAGATCACTGGTTTGCTCTGAATATAGAATGGAAACACACAGGTGATGAGTGAACCATTCTTTGTTTCTTGTGGGGAATCCTCCAGGCACATTCCTCATTTCGAGAAAGGTCAGATTTTTCCCACTCCCTGTAACCTTTCTCGAGTAGTCAAGCCAGTCAGAAACTCCTCTTCCATCCCAGCTGCTGCGTCTGTTTCACTGGCCTCACACTCCAGGATCCATGCTGGCTTGCTACTTGTGGAGCAGTCAGGGTATGAATTTTTTTTTTTCCTGAATGCTAGGCCCTAGTGGCTAGGGTTATCCCTTTTTAAATGACAGCTTTCTTTTGATTTCATATAGGTACCCTGTTCAGGCTTAAGAAGTACAAAAAATAAAGAGGAAGAGTTAGAAAGGAAAAAGGAAAACCAATGAGGGGAACGTTTGGTCATGACTGCTGCTGCTGCTGTGAAATATTAAAATGCCAATGACATTATCCTGCTCATAAACAGAATAGAGATGCACAATCAGCATTTGCAGGGTGTGATAAATGTCCTTAAAAGTAAGAAGGTGTAAAAATGAAATGAGATAGAAGACAGAGCAAAAGGGAAAAGCATAAGATGCAAATAAACAGCAGAAAAGAAGCCCTTCTGATCACTCACATAACTTGTTAAATAACATTTTAAAAACAGAAATGGTCGAATACAACTTCATGTCTTCAGTGTCTTGAACCTTTAGTTAAGAAAAGTGCAGGCCGAGCGTGGTCTCACGCCTGTAATCCCAGCACTTTGGGAGGCCGAGGCAGGCAGATTACAAGGTCAGGAGTTCGAGACCAGCTTGGCCAACATAGTGAAACCCCGTCTCTATTAAAAATACAAAAATTAGCTGGGCGTGGTGGCATGCACCTGTAATCCCAGCTACTGGGGAGGCTGAGGCAGAAGAATTGCTTGAACCCGAGAGGCAGAGGTTGCAGCAAGCCAAGATTACACCACTGCACACCAGCCTGGGCGACAGTGCGAGACTCTGTCAAAAAAAAAAAAAAAAACTGCCGGTGTACTGAATATGTAATACTAGGGATGTTTCTTCTAATAAAAATGCTGCAGGTTCATATTATATTAACTTAATAAAGTGAATTTTTGAAAAATAATGTTTTGGCCATTTGATCATTTTATAAGATGTAATAGGATACAAAATAAATTTCTAGGTTAGAAAAGCAACTTTTTAATAAGATTAACAAAGAACACATGTAATAAGTCCATAGGTGAAATATTTAAAAATACATTAATTTGCCGGGCACAGTGGCTCATGCCTGTAATCCCAGCACTTTGGGAGGTGGGAGGGCGGGGAGGGAGGTGGATCAGCTGAGGTCAGGAGTTCGAGACCAGCCTGGCCAATGTGGTAAAACCCCGTCTCTACTAAAAATGCAAAAATTAGCTGGGAGTCGTGGCAGGGGCCTCTAATCCCAGCTACTCGGGAGGCTGAGGTAGGAGAATTGCTTGAACCCAGGAGATGGAGGTTGCAGGGAGCTGAGATTGTGCCATTGCACTCCAGCCTGGGTGACACAGCAAGACTCCATCTCAAAATAAATAAGTAAATAAATACATTGATTGGGTTTAAGACATGCTATTCCAAAATATGGCACCTTGCCATATTAAATATATTTAAGATGAAGGAATTTGAAAACAGCAGAAGCAGGCAGGTTACTCTCACCTTCCCCGAGCCCCTACCCCTCCCTGAAGGAGGTCATAAAACCTAGGAAGGTCACTTTTTGGCCAATGGCCTTTCTCCCCTGAAGCAGGTCGTAAGAACCTCATGTGAGAAGTGCCCTCCTGATAGCTGGGGGGAAGGAACTTCTTTATCTTTGAAGACACAGAGACACAGAGAAGAGAATGTGAACAAACAGGCCTTACTAAGATCCCCCAGTTTATTATTATTAGATCATTTTTTTGTCCTCTAGTGATATTTCTCCACAATTGACTGCTCTTCATCAAACCTAAGCATAAAAATACACAAGTTCCTTTGTTATGTCTTCATTTCCTTATGAATAAAGCCCCCCCGTCAGGTATAAGATATTAGATACATTTGTGTGTTTTTCTGTTGTTAATGTCTTTTGTTATAGGGGCCTCAGCCAGGAACCTAGTGATGGATGAGGAAGAGATATTTCTTTTACCCTATAACATTGTTGGATATGCATATATTGGAAGCAGTAATGTCTTCAAATAAAGAAGACAAATGAGCAAATTCATTAATTAGAGTTTCATTAATAGTTACATCTTAGGATAGCTATTTGTTTACTTAAATAATATCCGGGATCTTGATTAACATGTGAGTGTATAAAGATATTATTTGAGCTTTTGTTTCTGCTTTAAAAAACTTTTATACATTCTTTGAAAATGATACCGCTCACTAATGCTTATTAATGATAGAATTAAAAGATAAAAACAATTCAAAAATGGCTAGGACTTAAAGTCTGTGACAATGTGGTAAGGTAAAAATAAGATCAGACTTTGAAATTAGGTAGACCTAGGTTATATTTTGACTCTACCACTTTTTTCCAAAGTCTTTAATAATATATTTAAATTCTGAGTTTTGGCTTCACCACCTTTAAAATGGGGAGATTAATACCACCTCACCCAATTGTCAAAATTAGCACAATGTATTTGAAAACATCTTGGTCTCTGCTGAATACACCAGAACTCAAGAAATGATATGATAATGTTCCCAGCTTACCTGCTTAGGAAACAAGCCTGTGCTGAATTTCTGCATACAAAATACTCAAATTTAAAATAGTAACCACTTTTGGATTTTCTGAAATAAACCTAAAATAAAAGGCATCCATGAGGGAAAAAATAAGACTCAATTTACCATGGGATGCATACTTACAAAGAAGGTTATAAGTCTTTATTTTTACTTATGTATTTATTTATTTTTACATTTTTTGTAGAGCTCGGGTCTTGCTTTTTTACCCAGGCTGGTCTTGAACTCCTGGGCTCAAGTGATCCTCCCACCTCAGCCTCCTAAACTGCTAGGATTACAGGCGTAGCCACTGTGCCCAGCCTTAGTCTTTAGAAGTCAACAAAAGCCAAATACTGAACTCAAATGTTTCCTCTGAGGCTTGAAAAGTTTTAGAAAATATACAAGTCATGGTATCATGATATCATGATAACTATCATGATTGCTATGTAGGCATCAATTTTCTAGGTTTATAAAAATAGGCTAGGTTCAGCAGGGCTCAGACTGAGCTGGTAAGATTGGCTTCTGACTCACCAAGCTCTTCTCTCTAAAATGACTGCTATTTCATGAATTTAAACAAGTGCCACAAGTGCTCATTTCCATGTGTGACATTTTTGATAAACTTCCAGGTTTTAAACTGGTTAAGAGAGCCAGATTACAAGCCAAATTTGCTTAGTGTGAACAGTGAACTAGCTCCAATATAGCCCCTCTCAGACTTGCAGTGAAATTCCTCGAATATTAGCCAATTACTCTAGTGTGAACACAACTAGCTAATCACTTTTCAACATATATAAAAAGTATAATGGGTAGAAAAGGGAGTTATTTGTAACAGAAAGATCTTTGGAGGTACCCAGGAGTGAATGGAGCCTTTTAGAAGCTCCAAGTAACAAAACAATTATGGTGTACCACCTCATATGTAATTCAAAATAAAGACTATTCCAAATCATATAAAAAGAATAAGGAACTCTAACAAAATTCTGATTTTTCACATGATGATGACTATAGAGGTCTTTTTAAAGAAATGGCAAATGTTAAATTTAAGACATTTTTTCCCTCTGTTTCCCTTGCTTTACTGAATGATGCACCAAGTTGTCAACTGCCAACTCCCCAAGAAGGCACCAGAATAATCTGTTGATCAAGTGCGGCTGAGTTTGTTAAACCTCCTGCAATGAGGGAGAGCATCACCTTGACAGAGTTCTAGGATTATCCCAGAAAGGGAAGACAGAAGCAGAAATACATAGGGCGTAGGGTGACCTTTTTTTTTTTCTTTTTTTTGAGACAGAGTCTCTCTCTGTCACCCAGGCTGGAGTGCAGTGGTGCAGTCTAGGCTCACTGCAACCTCCACCTCCCTGGTTCAAGCCATTCTCCTGCCTCAGCCTCCCAAGTAGCTGGGATTACAGGCATGCACCACCATGCCAGGCTAATTTTTGTATTTTTAGTAGAGACAGGGTTTCACCATGTTGGCCAGGCTGGTCTCAAACCCCTGACCTAAGGTGATCCACCCTCCTCAGCCTCCCAAAGTGCTGCGATTACATATGTGAGCCACTGCACCCAAGAGGTGTAGATCTGATGGATACAGCAATGAGAGGGTCCTAAAGCAAGTCTTGATAAGTGCACAGTTGTTTGATAAGAGAACTATTTGCCCAGGTAAGTGAATTTATTGTCCGGAGAAGAGGGCCGTTTGCCCACATGAGCAACTCCTTGTTCAAATAAATTGATTTTCAGGAATTTCCTGACACAAACAGTGAAATTATTTATTGCTCTACAAGTTTATCTTCCTGGGCAAGAATTTACTAGAGCAAACAGTAAGTCATGTTGCTACAGGTGGTCTCAGTTCTCTGACCTGATAGCTAAGCTAATGGAACGATTCTCATTGTCTAATATGGACTCAAACACTAGCAAAACCTCAACGTTAAATAAGATACTGAATTAGGAGAAAAAGAGGGGGAAGTATGGGGCCAGTCAACAAAGGAATATGCAAAATAATTTCAAGGAGGCTTGGATAGTTGCCTGCCTTCTCCAGAACAGTGGGATTAAAGGACTTCAAAGTTCAACATCTGCCCCAAACTGGCCAGATACACCTAAACTCATAGAAGCAGAGTTCTCTTCCAGGGAGAGAAGGTTCAACTGCAGCTTATGTAGACCTGATGAACCTATTTGACTGGTCTAAGATGCTTAGATCTAATGCTGTGTTCCTTGAGGGCTGAATCTGCTCGTTCAATTCTGTATCCCTAGCGTAGGACACAGAGACATTAAGTCCTCAATTCATTCAAGTGGAAATGAACGAGACTATACTAAAGGTAATAGATTGGCTCTGAATGGGGAGGTAGGTAGATCATATATAGGTATAGATTTGCCTGGTTGATAAAAAGCCCATGTTTAAGAAGCTGAGCATTAACCACATGGAGAATTTTGGACTAAGAAAAGACCATGAAGATGCTTAAAGGACACAGAAACAGATGAGGTAAAGGAAAGAGCAGAGAAGAAGAGGAGGCACCTGATAATTTAAAAATCTTGTATTTACATAGCACTTTTTAATGTATTTTTATTTATGTTATTTTATTGATCTGCACAACATTCTTGTAAGCAAAGTAGAACAAGGATCATTATCACCATTTCATGGACAAGAAAGTTGCGGCTCAGAGATGGTTAAGTGTCTTGCCCAAGGTCACAACACTAAAATTGCAGATGGGCTCTTGGGCCTAGATCTTCTAAAGCATTTTGCAACTGTTAAGATTTGGAAGCAGAACTAAAACTGTGAAAAGAGTGAGAGAAGTGTTTCTCTTTACCCCTCCAACCATAAGGACCAAGGTTTGCCGAGTTGTAAGTTCTGTAAATAGACAAGAGTGTGCTGTGAACTGTAATTGAATGGGAACTGCCAATGGAGTTGTCAGACCCCGTACACTGTGCCTGGGTGCCCTGAGCATAGCCTCTGAACCACCAGAAGTCTACACTGCCATCATTTAAGCACAGATGACTGTTTTTATGCCAAAGTCCTGCGTGGCCACGTGTTTCCACAGGCAGCAAAATTTTAGTATCCCTGTCTGGCTGGGCTTAAGTTTTTGGCAAGAATTCCCTCTTCCCTTGCGAACATCTTGGAAAGCTTTTAACTGAGCACAAAGATGTTTATTTTGAGAAGCAAAAGGGACTAACTAAATACGTCCAAAACCAATCTCTACCTCTCCCACCAGATGATCCTTACTTTTATCATGAAAGATATTTTGCTACCTCCACCATCTAATAGGCAGAGTACACAGGTGATACTATTGGGACTGCTCTGAAGAAAATGGTGACTTCTAGCCCTGGAGAGGTATTAAGAATCTAGGATGAAGAAGCATTGAGGGAAGTAGAAAGGGACAGCAGTGGTGGCTCTAGGAGGGAAAGAGTGGTAGTATTATGAAACTGAACAACCAAACGTTATGCGGGTGCCCCCCAATTGCCCGATTATTTCTCAAGTATCTTTTTGGAATGGTTTTTACTCTGGTTTTAGAAGGAATCATGTCCACACAAAGAATATAATTTGACAGGCCTTAATAATAGTGTCAAATATCACATGGTCAATAGCTTTTGGGGCATGTGGATATAAAATCATGTCATTTTAGAATTATAATATACCTTAGGGTAACTGGTTCAAGTTTTTCATTTGAGAGATGAGGAAACTACGAATCAGAAAGTTAATTGACTCTCTTGAGGTCATACATACTTCAGTGGTAAACCTAGGGTTGTAAGGCAAAACTCTTGATTTTTGTGGTTATTGCACTGTATTGTGAAATAGCTTTTCTGAAAGCTAACATTTCTTGTTTTTATTTTTTATTTTTTTTTCTTTCCACACTGAATTTCTCACTCTTTTAAAACGCTATCAAACTTCCCTTCCAGTGTGTGAAGGGACCTAACAAAGAAAAGGCTCTCTTAACTGAAGTTAGCACAGGGAAAAGTACCTCTTCTAAAAGTTTGGCTCAGGGACACTGACTTCAAAATTTCCCTTGAAGTATTTAATAGAATTATGGTAGTTGGGGGGCAGGGGGAGTGACTTAAAATGGGGAGAAAAGGCCGGGCCTGGTGGCTAATGCTTATAATCCCAGCACTTTGGGAGGTGGAGGCGGGTGGATCACTTGGGCCCAGGAGCTCAAGATGAGCCCAGGCTACATAGCGAAAACCTGTCTCTAGCAAAAATTTCAAAAAATTAGCTCGGCATGGTGGTTCATGCCTGTAGTCTCAGCTACTCTGGAGGCTGAAGTGGGAGGATCTCTTGAGCTTAGGACGTTGAGGCTGCAGCGAGCTGTGATGTTGCCTCTGCACTGCAGACTGGGTGACAGAATGAGACCCCGTCTCAAAAAAAAGTGTATGTGTGTGTGTTTGTATGTGTGTATCGGAGGTGGGGAATGAATATCTCATAAGTGAGAAGACAGATCCCTGAGGGTCTGGGGACAAATGAAAGCACACTGGTTTAGATCAAGATGAAGTCTGAATTTCTTCATAGTGAAAATTGCAAAAAATTCATGACTAGGTCCTTGAAGTTACTGTTTGTCTCAGCTAAACATAGAGCCCTTTTTGAGGTACTAATTGGTATTAGAGAGAATAACATCACTAACCCCAGCAGATGGTGTAAACTTATAAATCAGTCTTGTCTGGAGAGATAGAAGATCAGTTTGACTTGGATCAATGCTACCTTTATTCTTCTAGAACAAAAGAATGTGTAGAGGCCAAGTGGGATAGGATGCCTCTGGGATCCCTCAGCACTTGTAAGTTCTTACACTCTTAATATTCAGTTTTCCCAGTCCTTGACTTTGTCCTTTATGATTGTACCAAACACCATAGTGCCTTTGTCACCAAGTTCCATGATTTAAAAGTAGATATTCTATTTTTCTTGCCGATACTAGGCAATCTTGGTTGCATTTCTCTAAGTGCATTTTATTTTTCCTTTTCAGGTCCAAAAGATACTAAATTTTCCCCCATAATTACACTATACAATTTCTCTCCTTGTTTTTAAAAAAGCAATAGCCATTGGATATTATGTTTCTCCTTTGCAATGGTTTGAATGTGTCCTCCAGATTTTATGTGTTGGAAATTAAATTCCCAAATTCTTATGTTGATTAGAGATAGGGCTGCCTTTGGTAGGTAATTAGAATTAGATGAAGTTGGTCGGATGCAGTGGCTCATGCCTGTAATCCCAGCACTTTGGGAGGCCGAGGTGGGCGGATTACTTGAGGTCAGGAGTTTGAGACCCGCCTGACCAACATGGAAAAACCTCGTCTCTACTGAAAATACAAAATTAGCCAGGAGTGGTGGCACATGCCTGTAATCCCAGCTACTCGCGAGGCTGAAGCAGGAGAATTGCTTGAACCTGGGAGGCGGAGGTTGCAGTGAGCTGAGATCATGCCATTGCACTCAGCCTGAACAACAAGAGCAAAACTCTGTCTCAAAAAAAAAAAGGGGGGGGTCGGGGCAGGGCGCAGTGGCTCATGCCTGTAATCCCAACACTTTAGGAGGCTGAGGTGGGCCAATCACGAGGTCAGGAGATAGAAACCATGCTGGCTAACATGATGAAACCCTGTCTCTACTAAAAATATAAAAAATTAGCTGGGCATGGTGGCGGGTGCCTGTAGTCCCAGCTACTCAGGAGGCTGAGGCAGGAGAATGGCATGAACCCAGGAGGTAGAGCTTGCAGTGAGCGGAGATTGCACCACTGCACTCCAGCCTGGGTGACAGAGCAAGACGCCATCTCAAAAAAAAAAAAAAAAAAAAGAATTAGATGAAGTCATCGGGGTGGAGCCTCCATGGTGGGACTGGTGGCTTTATAAGGAGAAGAGTGACCTGAGCTGGCATGCTCCTGCCCTCTTGTCAAGTGATGCTCTCCACCATACCATGATACAGCAAGAAGGCCCTCACCAGATGCCAGCACCATGTTCTGGGAATTCACAGCCTCCAGAACCATATGCTAAATAAATTTCTTCCTTTTCTATATAAAGGGAATTTTTATACAAATTACCAATTTGTGGTATTCTGTCATACCAAAAGAAAATGGACTAAGACACTCTGCTCCTAAGAGGATACTAGTTTGAGGGTTCTTGTTAATAGTGCTGCTGTTTGCAAATTGTTATTTTGCTTTTTAGCAGACTTGTTTACTTCCTGAGATTTGTTCTCTGAAGCTGACTCCTGACTTCAGCTCAGATACAGAGAAATTCTGATAAGCCAAGAATCAAACCAAGAGACAGAAGAAAATGGTTGCCTACCTTTTAGATCTAAAAGACAGACAAGTTGCAGATCATTTAAAAGGGAAAGGAGTAGCAGCAGCAAAACAAACTGCCACACTGATTATGATGGAAAGGTACCAAAGTAATTAGGGTACTGATCTTTTGTTCTCCCAGGCAGCATTCTCAAAAGTCTTGAGGACTTTTTTGTTTTTCACTTGGCTAAATGCAGAAATGTTTCTTGTTTGGCTGTAATAATGTTTCAGTTTTCTAGGTAGGAGGTGTTTTTCCTGATTTCTAGTAAGTATCAAATTGTTGTAATTACATTATTTGCAGTTGATGCTGCTCAGAACTTGTTAGGGCTTCTTCCTTCCTCTGACATTGAAACTTACATTTCAAAAATTGTTCTTTCTTTGGATATCCAAGGAAAATAATTTGAATGATGATGCTGCAGTGGTTTGGACTTTTAGTTTCCTTTTTCTCTTTAGATTACAAGGTTGACACTTAAAAAAAATCTATTAGCCACGCGTGGTGGCTCACTCCTGTATTTCTAGCACTTTGGGAGGCCGAGGTGGGCAGATCACCTGAGGTCAGGAGTTCGAGACCAGCCTGGCCAACATGGCGAAACCCATCTCTACTAAAAATACAAAAATTAGCCAGGCGTGGTGGCATGTGCTTGTAATCCCAGCTACTCGGGAGGTTGAGATAGTAGAATCGCTTGAACCCCAGAGGCAGAGGTTGCAGTGAGCTGAGATCGCACCACTGCACTCCAGTGTGGTTGACAGAGTTAGACTCCATCTCAAAAAACAAACAAACAAAAAACACAACTATGACTATTGTGGGCCTTCACAACTCTGAGACATCTCAGAGTAAGTTGACAAGCTTTTGTTGGCCAAAGAATGGGAGTTCCCTAGGACACCTGATTCTGTGACGCTGTTCAGTAAGTTGGGAATTTTATCTGGAGCACAAAGTACCCAAACCCGTTTTTTAAGTTAAGAAAGTGTGGTTTTAAAAAAAAAATAGATTCACAAAATCTTAGACACACTTCTATGATTTGAATGTTTGTGTCCTCTCCGAAATTTATGTTGAAACTTGCTTCCCAATGTAACAGTATTAAGAGGTGCAGCTTTTAGGAGATGATTAGGCCACGAGGGCTTCACTTTCATGGATGGGATTAAGGCCTTTACAGAACTTGAAGGAATGGCTTGGTCCCTTTTTGCCTTTCCATTTCTTCTGCTATGTGAGGATACAGTATTCATCCCCTCCAAAGTGCCCAGCAACAAGGCACCATCTTAGAAGAAGAGATTGGGCCTTCATCAGACATCCAACCTGCTAGTGCCTTGACCTTAGATTTCCAGCCTCCAGAACTGTGAGAAATAAATTTCTATTCTTTATAAATTACCCAATCTCAGGTATTTTATTATAGCAGCTGAAAGAGACTAAGATATACACCTCCTTCAAAAGCTGTAGCCTAATTCCTCTCCCTTTGAATGAATGTGGGCTGGACTTAGTGAACTGCTTCTAATGAATAGAACATGGTAGAAGTGATGTCATGTTATAGCCAATGCTAGGTTACAAAAAGGATTATTTCTGCCTGGCTCTCACTCTATTAGATCACTTGCTCCGGGGAAAGTCAGTTCCTAGGTCATGAGAGCACTCAAGTAGCCCTGAGAGAGTCTATGTGGAGAAAATCTGAGTTCTGCCCCCAAATCCTAGTCACGGGTGTGAGTCGTCTTGAAAGGGGATCAAACCTTCAGATGACTGCAGCCTCAGCCAATAGCTTGATTCTAGTCCCATGAGAGACCCCAGGCACCCACTTAAGCTGCTCCAGAACTCCTGACTCATAAAACTGTCAGAGATAATAAATGTTTATTGTTGTTTTAAGCCACTAAGTTTTGGGGAAATTTGTTATGCAATAATAGATAACGAATACAGGCAGCAATTAGCAGAGGATACTGTTCTATTCTTGAAACCCTCTAAATGAAAATAACAATTAATGTACAATCAGATAATTATTTTTCCCCAGCTATTTACATTTTATTCTCATTCATTTGAATCACAGAAATTCCACCAAAAATGCTCAGAATCTCTACTTTTCCTTGCATCTGTACACATTTGAAAGGTTGATATGTATTTGCATGTGAATGCATGGATGTGTATGAAATAGGAACACCAAAAAGTAATAATAATAATAAAAAGAAAGAAAACTGAAAGTGAGGTACAAGAGGTACAAGCCCTCTATTCTCTTTAAATATTTTATACCTTTTACCTTTTCTGAAATACTTTTTTGTCTTGAAGGAAAAGCTTCCAAGCATGCCGACTGCTGTAGCTCAAGGTCCTAGCTTACTGTAGGGCCTCTTGCTCCTTGAATGAACTTCTGGTAAGTCCTCATCTTTTGCCCTCTGACAAAATTATCTTCTATGGCACCGATCTGACTGTATCACCTTTTCACTTAAAAATTTTCAAAAGTTACTTATTGCATACCAGATTGAGGGCTGTCATTCCCCTATAACACCCACCCCAATGCCTGCCCCACATATATAGTTGTGTACAGAGCTCAAAACAGGACATGTCTGGGAGAATGCTTTATAAGCTGTAAGGCATAGACAAGTATGAGGTATCCTTCTCCTTAACATTCCGTAATACCTCATAAAGTCTCCCATTTTCTAGGAGATTAGAATCCGCTGGCAGCCTGGGTTTAGTAGTATCTTTCTTTTTGGTGATAAGGTTTACTGGAGTCTTTTGAATTAACTGCTCTTTCCTACATAGCACAAAACCACTATATTTTCCTATCCCTTTGCCAATCTTTTTTGTTTGTTTGTTTGTTTGTTTGTTTTGAGATGGAGTCTTGCTTCTGTTACCCAGGCTGGAGTGCAGTGGCGCAATTTTGGGTCACCGCAACCTCCACCTCCTGAGTTCAAGCGATTCTCCTGCCTCAGCCTCACAAGTAGCTGGGATTACAGGCATGTGCCACTGCCCTCAGCTAATTTATCTGTTTTGGTATAGACGGGGTTTCGCTATGTTGGCCAGGCTGGTCTCGATCTTCTGACCTCAGGTGATCCAATTGCCTCGGCCTCCCAAAGTGCTGGGATTATATGTGTGAGCCACCGCACCTGGCCTCCTTTTGCCAATTTTAATGATGGACTTAGAAATCTTTACTCATTTTTTGTTTCAAGAGAATTTCGAAAGCAAAGGCAAGCTCAACTCCTGTGAAGTTGGCTGTTAATGTAATCTATCTGAAATGGTGGATGGGAGTTGATGAATAGCATCTTTCTGCAAACAAACAAACCATGAATTTCGTTAAGTTTTAGGTCAAGCTGAAATTATATAAGGCCAATCATTTTTCAGCATTTCATTAACTGGGTGGGATCTTTGATAATTTTTTGAATCTGTGCCAGTTAGTAAGTTTTTTTCTTTTTGTTTTTGTTTGTTGGTTTGTTTTTAGGCAGAGTTTTGCTCTTGTTGCCCAGGCTGGAGTGCAACTGCGCTCTCTCAGCTCACCGCAACCTCTGCCTCCTGGGTTCAAGCGATTCTCCTGTCTCAGCCTCCCAAGTAGCTGGAACTACAGGCATGCGCCACCACGTCCGGCTAATTTTGTATTTTTAGTAGAGACAGGGTTTCTCCGTGTTGGTCAGGCTGGTCTCGAACTCTTGACCTCAGGTGATCCACTCGCCTCGGCCTCCCAAAGTGCTGGGATTACAGGTGTGAGCCACTGCGCCCGGCCCTCCAGTTACTAAGTTTTTACTGTCAACTTTAAATCCCAGTCTTTGATATTCTGCTTTGCCAGTGGCTTCCCTTTAGGCTGTGTCAACAGTGGGTGCAGAGAGACTGCAAGGCTGCGGGAGGAAGAAGGGACTTGATCCTTCTTGTTTGTTTTCTCGTTGCTTCTTGTTTGGCTTCCTGTCTTCTTGTGCATCCTGTGAGCTTTGCTCCAGCAACACCTCTTCCTCCCTGAAGCAGCAGTTCCTTCCCATAACAGCAGCTGAATCCACCTTGTAATTTTCCAACACCTGCAGAACCAGCTTCACCCCCCCGCCCGTCCTCCCACCACCCACTAGCACCTAGCTGGTGGGGGCTTCTTCCTTATATGCCTGAGTTTCAGCTTTCTCTAAGTTTTGATGTTTTAATAATTCCAATCTCCTCCCTGTCTCTTTTCAGCCCTAGAAGTGTATGGTAGCCAAGTGAATGTCGCTCATAGAACTTCAACTATAAGGAGTATAATTAGGGTTGCTGGATTTAGCAGATAAAAATAATGAATTAAATTACAGTTAAATTTGAACGACAAATAATTTTTTATTGTAAGTATATACTATGCAATATTTGGGACAAACTTATACTAGAAATTTCTTCATTGTTCATCTGAAACTTAAATTTAACTGAGTGTCCTACATTCTATCTGGTAACCCTAAGCCTAATTGACCAAGGGCCCCAACTACTGCTCTTTGAAACCCCTCCACTGCAGACCTCTCTCTGAGGCCACACTCCCCAGGAGCCTGCTCCCACTAACTGAGAACACTGGGGTACTGAGGCAGATTCCTGGGAGACCTGGCACTCCTCTGACCAACAACTTTGGCTCAATGAATTTCCTATGGCTTTACTGAAACTTTCTTAGATTTTATAGCCCCTTTTTCCCTCCCTAGGCTATACTTGCATCTCAGTCTGTGGCAGCTCTCCCAGCCTCCCTCCCTGTTTCCTTCCACACAGGTATTTCCTCTAATGGAATCCTCATAGGTTTAATCTGTCTTCATGTCTACACAGGGTAAGCTATGCAGGGTTGCTATAAGGTGCTAGCAGCTTCCTATAGTTACCACTCTGTGATGCTTTCATATTCCTCTTTACCCTCTCAATTACCTAGTAAACAACTTAATACCTTGCTAACAATTCTTTATATTAAATCCACTGTCTTCAAATAACTGTTGTGGTTTCTGTCTCTTGACTGGACTCTGACTGGGTACCCCTGAGGCTGGCAAGAACTTTAAATTGTTCCAGGAAATGTAAGACACTAAGCCATTCCATTAAAGGGATGTGGGATGTTATTTTCCCTTAAATTCCCTTGTTATTTTACCACAGAGTTGGCAAAACAGGTTGAGCAAGATGACTGCCTGTTATAAATGTGGCATCAGACATTTGTTATGTTGTGTTCGATACTGAGAGTCACACTTGGACACATTGGCAAACCAGAACGCCTCCGCAGGAAGGTAATCATGAAAATGACAAATCTCGAAGCGATTCCCAACAAGGGGTGTGCTTACTTAATCTGGAGAAGAGAAGAAAGACTCCGGGAGGATGGAGTGGCTGTTTTCAAGTATTTGAAGGTCAGTCGTACGGAAACTGGATTAAACTTATTTTGCATGGCTCCAGATGTTAGAACTGGAACCAATCAGCAGAGCCAGAGTAAGGCATGTGGGCTCATAATTTGGCAGCCACGCAAGCCTGTATCTCTTCAATATTTGTTAAACATGTCTCTAGCGAGAATGAGAAGAATTTTTTTTCTGCTAATAAAATGTATGCAGCTTTTAATGCTCAAAATAAAGAATTTATTACATGTAAAAACATAACATTAAAATTTTAACTTTTTTTTTTTTTTGAGACGGAGTCTCGCTCTGTGGCGCAATCTTGGCTCACTGCAACCTCCGTCTCCCGGGTTCAAGCAATTCTCCTGCCTCAGCCTCCCAAGTAGCTGGGATTACAGGCATGTGCCAGCACGCCCGGCTGATTTTTGTACTTTTAGTAGAGATGGGGTTTCACCATGTTGGTCAGACTGGTCTCGAACTCCTGACCTCGTGATTTGCCCGCCTTGGCCTTCCAAAGTGCTGGGATTACAGGCATGCGCCACAGAGCCCGGCCACAAAAACTTTTTAAAAGTTAAAATTTGAGGCCTGGCGTGGTGGCTCATGGCTGTAATCTCAGCACTTTGGGAGGCCAAGGCCGGCAAATCACGAGGTCAGGAGTTCGAGAGCAGCCTGGCCAACATGGTGAAACCTTGTCTCTGCTAAAAATACAAAAAATTAGCCAGGCCTAGTGGCGGGCACCTGTAATCTCAGCTACTCGGGAGGCTGAGGCAGGAGAATCGCTTGAACCCGGGAGGCAGAGGTTGCAGTGAGCCAAGACTGTGCCACTGCACTCCAGCCCAGGCAACAGAGTGAGACTCCATCTCAAAAAAAAATAAAAAAAAATTCCAGTTTTTATATCACGCAACACTTACTAAGTCAGAGTAGAGGTACCTTACATGGATATCATTAAAAATCCTGTCTAGATATATTTAAAAGTTCCTTCATCTAACTTTTATAGAGTCACACATTTTTTTTTTTTGAGACGGAGTATTACTGTCACCCAGGCTGGAGTGCAGTGGCACGATCTCGGCTCACTGCAAGCTCCACCTCCCAGGTTCATGTCATTCTCCTGCCTCAGCCTCCCGAGTAGCTGGGACTACAGGTGCCCGCCACCACGCCCGGCTAATTTTTTGTATTTTTAGTAGAGATGAGGTTTCACCGTGTTCACCAGGATGGTCTTGATCTCCTGACCTCGTGATCCGCCTGCCTCGGCCTCCCAAAGTGCTGGGATTACAGGCATGAGCCACCGCGCCTGGCCACTTCTTTCATCTAATGCTTACTATATTTTCATCTTAGATTATTTTATAATTGTCTAAATGGAAAAAGTATGGCCTAATAAAGGGTTTCCAGTTTAGATAATAAAATAAACTACCCATTCCTAGTAAACAGCGCTGCATAATTGGGCTTTGGAACATCAGATGACCACATCTTCAGACTCCTGTGGGCTGGTGTTGAAATTGGGGTACTAGCTCTTTGTTGCTTTGTGCTACTTACACATCTGCCTCTCAAAAATACTCAACAAAGATAGCTTAGTGTAGATGAGGAATATATGTTTTTACATTTTCCCTTAAAAACACTATTTCCATGCAGCAAGACAAATTCGCCTGGTTCTCTGTTATGTGAGGTGTGATGTGCGGAGACGTATTAACTGGCACCATTTAACAATTGATTTTAGTGATTTTTCAGCACCTCTTTTTGATAAATGCTCACACTGCTGCCTGGTTTGTCTATTCCTTAATGTAGATCTCCAATGGGTAAAAGTTACAGGGGAGCTGTATATATTTCTGCCAGTATAAGCAAGACCTCATTAAGAACTAGAGCTTCCAATAATAAATTGAGCTCCTTGCAAAGTAGAGCGTTCTTCAACGTGGAATGTTACTTACGGATTTTTTTTTTTTTTTTTTTTTAGACAGAGTCTTGCTCTGTCGCCCAGGCTGGAGTGCAGTGGCACAATCTCAGCTCACCACAACCTCCACCTCCCGGGTTCAAGCGATTATCCTGCCTCAGCCTCTCAAGTAGCTGGGATTACAGGCACCCCCGCCACTGCGCCCAGCTAATTTTTGTATTTTTAGTAGACAGGGTTTCACCATCTTGGCCAGGCTGGTCTCTAACTCCTGACCTCGTGATCCATCTGCCTCAGCCTCCCAAAGTGCTGGGATTACAGTTTTGAGTCACAGCACCTGGCCTACTTATGGATATTACAGAAAAGAATTCTATACTGTGAAGGAAGATAAACTGGAATAATATATAGAAATAATTCATATAAATAAATGTAAAGTTCAGTTTTCTGAGATTTTAACAGTTTATAGAAGACTAGCCAAACAATGGTTTTATAATAAACAAGATGTTAAAACAATCCCATTAAAAAGTAGGCAAAGGGCCAGGTATGGTGGCTCACGCTGTAATCCCAGCACTTTGGGAGGCTGAGGTGGGCAGATCACTTGAGGTCAGGAGTTTAAGACCAGCCTGGTCAACATGGTGAAACCCTGTCTCTACTAAAAATACAAAAATTAGCCAGGCATGGTGATGCATATCTGTAATCCCAGCGACTGGGGAGGCTGAGGCGCAAGAATTGCTTGAACCCGGGAGGCAGAGGTTGCAGTGAGCTGAGATTGCGTCACTGCACTCTAACTTGGGCAACAGAGTAAGACTCTGTCTCGAAAAAAAAAAAAAAAAAGCAGGCCAAGCGGGGTGGCTCACACCTGTAATCCTAGCACTTTGGGAGGCCAAGGTGGGTGGATCACGAGGTTAGGAGTTCCAGACCAGCCTGGCCAACATGTTGAAAACCCATCTCTACTAAAAATACAAAAGTTAGCTGGGTGTGGTGGTGCACGCCTGTAATCCTAGCTACTCAGGAGGCTGAGGCAGGAAAATTGCTTGAACCCAGGAGGCAGAGGTTGCAGTAAGCCTAGATTGTGCCACTGCACTCCAGCCTGGGGGACAGAGAGAGACTCTGTCTCAAAAAAAAAAAAAAAAAAAAAGTGGGCAAAGGACATGAACAGACACTTTTCAAAAGAAGACATACATGTAGCCAACAAGCATATGACAAAAGTTCAACAGATAGATCATTAGAGAGCATCAGAGAATGATCATTAGAGAAATACAAATCAAAACCACAATGAGATATCATCTCACACCAGTCAGAATGGCTATTATTAAAAAGTCAAAAAATAACAGATGCAGGTGAGGTTACAGAGTAAAAGGAACATTTATACACTGTTGGTGGGAGCGTAAATTAGTTCAACTGCAGCAGGACAAGCCGCAGACAAAATCCCTCAGACACCGAGTTAAAGAAGGAAGGGCTTTATTCGGCCGGGAGCTTCGGCAAGACTCAGTCTCCAAAAACTGAGCTCCCCGAGTGAGCAATTCCTGTCCCTTTTAAGGACTTACAACTGTAAGGGGGTACGTGTGAGAGGGTCATGATGGATTGAGCAAACAGCGGGTATGTGACTGGAGGTTGCATGCACCAGTAATCAGAACGGAACAGGACAGGGATTTTTCACAATGCTTTTCCATACAATGTCTGGAATCTATAGATAACATAACTGGTTAGGTCAGGGGTTGATCTTTAACCAGGCCCAGGGTGCAGCGCCGGACTGTCTGCCTGTGGATTTCATTTCTGCCTTTTAGTTTTTACTCCTTGTTTCTTTGGAGGAAAAAATTGGGCATAAGACAACATGAGGGGTGATCTCCTCCCTTACAACCATTGTGGAAAGCAGTGTGGTGATTCCATAAAGAGCTAAAAACAGAACAACCATTTGACCCAGCAATCCCATTACTGGGTATATACCCAAAGGAATATAAATCATTCTACCATAAACACATATACACATATGTATATTCCAGCACTATTCACAATAGCAAAGACATGGAAGCAACCTAAATGCCCATCGATGGCAGACTGGATAAAGGAAGTGTGGTACATATAGACCATGGAACACTATGCAGCCATATAAAAGAAGGTGACCATGTCCTTTGCAGGAACATGGATGGAGCTGGAGGTCATCATCCTTAGCAAACTAATGCAGGAACAAGAAAACCAAATACCGCATGTTGTCACTTATAAGTGGGAGCTAAATGATTAGAACACATGGACACAAAGAGGGGAACAGCAGACACTGGGGCCTAATTGAGAGTGGAGGGTGGGAGGAAGGAGAGGATCAGAAAAAAATACCTATTGAGTACTAGGCTTAGTACCTGGGTGACCAAATGATCTGTTAAACAAACCCCCATGACAGGAGTTTACCTGTATAACAAACCTGCAAATGAATCACTGAACCTAGAATAAAAGATTAAAAAAAAAAAAAAAGTACAAGGCTGGGTATGGTGGCTCACGCCTATAATCCCAGCACTTTGGGAAGCCAAGGCAGGTGGATCACTTGAGGCCAGGCATTCAAGACCAGCCTGGCCAACATGGTGAAACCCTGTCTGTACTAAAAATACAAAAATTAGCAGGATGTGGTGGCGCATGCCTGTAATCTCAGCTACTCAGGAGGCTGAGGCAGGAGAATCACTTGAACCCGGGAGGCGGAGGTTGTAGTGAGCCGAGATCCTGTCACTGAACTCCAGCCTGGGCAACAGAACAAGGCTCTGTCTCAAAAAAAAAAAAAAAAAAAAAAAAGTACAAATTTCAAAGGTAATAAAAAATATATTGATTCTGTAAATACTGTTTAGGATGACATCTGATGTTGCCTGGATCTGTATGCCATCCAAATTTACATTCTTGACTTAGAGATTTGATTTGAAATATTTAAAATATACGTTAAGGCCAGGCGCGGTGGCTCATGCCTGTAATCCCAGCACTTTGGGAGGCCGAGGCAGGCAGGTCACCTGAGGTCAGGAGTTCGAGACCAGCCTGACCAACATGGAGAAACCCCGTCTCTACTAAAAATACAAAATTAGCTGGGCGTGGTGGCACATGCCTGTAATCCCAGCTACTAGGGAGGCTGAGGCAGGAGAATTGCTTGAACCTGGGACGCGGAGGTTACGGTGAGCCGAGAGAGCGCCATTGCACTCCAGCCTGGGCAACAAGAGCAAAACTCCGTCTCAAAAAATAAATAAATAAGTAAATAAAAAATAATAAAATATATGTTAATCATGATTATAAAAAAAATAAAAAAGATGTTAAGAAATGTTCTATGATATTTTAAGATAAAGCAAAAGAGAGAGTGGTATGCTTTCAATTTCATTGAAAGCATTGTGTAGCAGGCCTGCTTCGAGATTTTTAAAAAAATTTTTTAGAAGAGTGTGCTTTGTTTTACTTTGTTATTAACTATTGATTAGAGCCCAGACACTGTGAAGGCACATGTTAACTTGCAGGTTTTCACCTGATAGAGAAATGCAAAACATTTCTCTCTGGTGGAAGAGATAACCTCAAAAGTTTTACTTTATTGCTCTATAGACTATTCAGATTTTTCTCTAACTTAAAAAAATCTTTTTGCAATGTGCCTTTTTTGATGGACTATATGAGTCCCAGCTCCTCATTTTTAAAAACCAGATTTATTGTCTAATTATTTTATTAATTAATGAGTTGAATAAAGTTTTGACTTGTGTTCATTCTGTATTTCTATGAAAGTCATGCTTTTAACTTTTGAAAATTGTATTTGACAAAGACGTGAGTTTAAAAAGCGAGACGGTCATCCAAATGGCTAATAAAATTAAGAATTCAGAACATTCATTCAGAACACATGTTAATTCAGAATTTGGAATATACATTGTACCTTTCACTAATCAGTTGACATCTGTGGCATTTGATTAGGTTCTGAGCATTTCACTTTTAACATTATGTTATCCAAACAAAGACCTATAAGAAGAGGGCAACTAAATGGGAGGTCTTAAAAACATGTTAGATGGGGCTGAGCACAGTGGCTCACACCTGTAATCCCAGCACTTTGGGAGGCCAAGGTGGGTGGATTGCCTGAGCTCAGGAGTTCGAGACCAGCCTGGGCAACATGGTGAAACCCCTTCTCTACTAAAATACAAAAAATTAGCCAGGCATGGTGGCACGCCCCTGTAGTCCCAGCTACTTGGGAGGCTGAGGCAGGAGAATTGCTTGAGCCCGGGAGGTGGAGATTGCAGTGAGCCGAGGTCGCACCACTGTACTCCGGCCTGGGCAACAGACGCACCACTGCACTCCAGCCTGGGCAATAGAGCAAGACTCTAAGAAAAGAAAAAAAAAGTTACATGAAGTATTAATGGAATTAAGGAACAAAGATTCAACAGGAATCATGTGTTATGGCAGTTTTAAAGTGTTATCTCTGATTTCATTAAATGTGACAAATCACAAGGCTGTATGAACTGAGGAAAGTCATTAACTTCTCTGGGTCTCAGTTTTTTAATCTGTAAAATGAATGAGTTGGACTAGCTCTAAAATCCTAAGATAATTGTACTCAATATTGAAAGTTTATTGAATAAAAGAAAGATTAGACTTATTTTGTGCATTTCCTAAGAGCATGACTAAGCCCTCTGGTTAGAACTTATAGGAAAATAGATTTTTGGCTGAGTGTGAAGAAAAGCTTTCTAACTAGGAAAATTGTTCACAAATATAACAAGCTGTTATGTGAAGTACTGAGTACTGGTACCATTTAGGAGGACCTATTGAGATACTCAAGTGGACTTACCTGCTATTGCCACTAAACTGCACACCCTGAAAAGTGGACCTCAGGGTCTAATTAAACCCAGGCACATCTTTACTTATCTTCTAGAGTGAATCCCAAATGGCTAACTCTGCATTTTTTCAGGTTTTCCTTCTTTTTTCATATTTTGTGGTTTTATTTCTATTTTTATTTCTTGGCCAAGTCTGCTAGTCTGTCTGTGTTTTGACTCACTTTTTATGGTCAAGCACAGTTGTGTCCTAAGTCAGATCATACTGGCTGGTGAGGACCAAATACATGCATCTCTTCCCAATTCTGCAGTAGCTTGAAAACAGCCATTATGGGGGAATTTACACCACAGAAACAGGCAAATGCTATACATACAGGAGTGCTCAATCTTTTGACTTCCCTGGGTCACATTGGAAGAAGAATTGTCTTGGGCCACCCATAAAATACACTAATACAATGATAGCTGATGAGCTAAAAAAAAAAAAAAAAAAAAAAATCACAAAAAAATCTCATGTTTTAAGAAAGTTTATGAATTTGTGTTGGGCCACATTCAAAGCCATCCTGGGCTAAATGTGGCCTGTGGGCTGCGGGTTGGATAAGCTTGTATTAAGACTTTGGAGGCCGGGCGCAGTGGCTCACGCCTGTAATCCCGGCACTTTGGAAGGCCGAGGCGAGCGGATCACGAGGTCAGGAGATTGAGACCATCCTGCCTAACATGGTGAAACCCCGTCTCTATTAAAAATACAAAAAAAAAAAAAAAATTAGCCGGGCATCGTGGCGGGCGCCTATAGTCCCAGCTACTTGAGAGGCTGAGGCAGGAGAATGGCGTGAACCCTGGAGGCAGAGGTTGCAGTGAGCCAAGATCACACCACTGCACTCCAGCCTGGGCTACAGAGCGAGACTCCGTCTGAGAAAAAAAAAAAAAAAAGACTTACTTTGGAGAGCTGGTGTATCTGCTCCCATATGTCTCTTTTCACAACTGGGAACAGGCACAGTGAGTCCACGTCATGTCTCAAACCACTAGGCCAGTCTCAACTGCATAATCTAAAGAGTACCCTTGTGCAATCTGTGGCCATGGCTATGTCCCCTTCTAGAGCTAGACCCAGTACTCCTAGGCCAGTCTTGATTCCATGGTTAAGAGATGGCCTTGTGTGTACATAATTCTGATATGCACATAGCTGATTAAGGATAATTCGGTTTTATGATTAGATCATTTGGTGACCTCTGTGAGGTGGACAATGGGACCTATTTTCTATCAAGGAAGAGATAATAGCTAATCTGGGTTGTCAGTCTTTTTTCTCTGTTTATCTACTTGTGAACTCAAATTAACTGAGAAAATATTTTGTGCCTGCTAGAAAGAAAAACAGTCCTTTGAAAACTGGAATAGTGAGTTTTGTTTCTTTGTTTACTCCTGACCTGTAGCTGAGGTTATAGAGCTGAAGCCACCCAACTCTCTGTAATTGAGAAAAGCTTTTATCTCTCATTGTATGTGTGAAATGCTTTCTTACCCTGGAGGGTGTTAATAAGTTAGATTACAAGGTCTATTAAATTAAAAGAACTCTGCTGTAATTGACTTATAGGGAGTAATAAGTGCTTACATAAATCCAGTATTTCCAGAATTCCTAAAAAATAAACTAAAATTTTAATACTCTAGCTTTTTAATAAAAATTCTTTCAGAAAGTGCCAACTTAGAAACATTTTATATGATAATGTAAATATGTAATTATATGTAATATTATATATTATGTATACCACATGTATATATGGATACATGTTATTTATGTATCCATATATACATAATATATGTATACATATACATGTATGTATATATACATATGTATAACACATGGATGATACATAAGATAGCATGTAATAAATCTTTAGCTAAATTAGACTAGTTTATAATTTTGATTTAGAAAAAAATTAATGTATTTTTCTTTGATTTTGTTGCGTTAAATATATTTGTCCATTTCATTTTTTAGAAGACCTAGGTTTGCCTTCTGAACTTTATATACTAGTTTATTGATAAAATAGTTTAACACCATGGATTATGAAAAATGTAAAATTATGTGTGTAACCAAATTGAATTACAATATTGGCAATGTTTTAGGAATCAATCATGTTCTATAGTATGTTAGCTCAAACATAATTTTTAATAACCTCAAATTAACTTCAAAATCTTGGACTAATATTAAATCAAGTTAATTAATGGATAACCTTTGCATGCCTAGATAATTTCTATAATAGAACACAAAAACGTTAATGACTAAGCATAGTGTAAAAAGATATATACGTCTTTGTTTCTTATTTTACTATATTACAGGTAGCATACCTTTGGATCATATTAATGAATGTGTTCAGTTTTGCTTTTACTGTATATAAAACTCAATTACCAATTACTCATCTCCCACTTTTCTCTGTGAAACAGAGGCTAGTTATTGATTTATAGTTATAGTTAATATGAGTAATTAAGACTATACCGGGAGCATTAGTGGCAGTAGGGCAAGCAATAGTGTAAAGAAGTACAACAATGTTTCTAAAGTGAAGTAATTTTTTTCATTTCTCAAGGAAAAAGTGAGTAGTTTTGGTCTAAAGGCAAAATGTCTGTTCCAGAACACGAAGTAAGATAGGGAAAGACAAAACATAAATGGATAGATGTAGAAAATTGTAGAAGGTTTGCAAAAAGTAAACCATATTTGTCTTGCTTGTCTGAAAAGAAGCAATAAAATATGTTAACATTTGGCAACATTTCCTCAGCTTTGATGGGCTTATTCAAAAGATAATTTTTTAAAAAAGAAACTTGGAATCCATTATTGCCAAATATTGAATTGATGCAAAAATAGAATTTGGCTTTCTCTCTATTAAAATGATAAACTGGTCTTACAGCACTTAACAAGGGGGTAATAAACAGTTATTACTACCTTTTGAATAATCCATCCAGGTAGAAGAGATTTATACTGCACCAGAATAATTTTCTGTGCTTTGTGTTGATTTTATCACGTCCATTATTATGTTTTAAAGAACAAAGTCTTCTCACATCTGAAAGAGCTGAGATTCCTTAAAATTGTTTTACCTACTTCTATGCTTATTTAAAAATATTATATTGATGCTTTAATGAATAGATAACTACACTCTTTTTTCTCAGGCACTCGTGACACTATCTTAATTGTGGACCAAATGTCGTTAAATCTGTGGCTTTTGGCTTCTTAAGATTACACCTTAAATTCAGAAAAAATGGAATTCTCAGGATGTTTTTACACTTGATTACCTTGCCAACTCCCAGAGAACCTCTGGAAAATCACAAAGATGTGCTCTTTCAACTTAGGAAAGAGCGAGTGATAGAAATAACTAGGTTTGTTGAGTGGCTTGATACTTTTTAAAGAGCTCAACACATTGTTAAGAGTAGCTTGGGAAAAGTTGTCTAATCAGAAGGGATGCCCCGCCTTCCCTCTGTTAAGTTTTATAGGTACAATGCAATTAACATAAATAGTTTAGACAGCCTACACTTTACAGAAAGGTCCTAATGATTTCGCAATATCTTTATCCATAATATGTCCTTACCCTCAAGGGAAACATTGATCAAACCCTTACAAGACACTCATGCGTCACACAACTTTGTTCCCTTCCGCTCTGATATTGCTGGTTACTGTAATAAAGGAACCACAGCCATGCCGTCTTCCAGGTCCTTTCTGCTTCTCTCACATGCTTGCCTGAAGGCTCTGCTATAAGTTACAAGCCAGAGATCAGATCTTCAACAAAAAAGTCTTAGAGCCTCACAGAAAGGACTGTACTGGGTACTCGTAACTATTGATACTTCAAAGAATGGACTCCTGGATACGAGCTTCTGAGCTGATATCCCTTAGACAACTTTCAGACAGTACCAGGGAACTAAGTCAGGATGTCCAGGATTCGTTGTTTTGGTCTGTAAGCTGCTAACTTTGTGAAATCAGATTGCTGACCCAAGACTCAGCAGAACAATTATTAATTATATAGGACCAAAGAAACTGATGAGAGAAATGTAATTGTGATTATTTGTTTGAATACATGTGTGTGTATTTGTGTGTGTATACATGTATATATAATATACATATACATGTATTTGATGCCTTATTTTCTGATGGGTATGTTATTAATTTTTTAGGTGGCAAATGATATTGCCTTTTTTTAAAAAAGTAATTCTTATCTCTTAGTGATACATGCTGAAACATTTTCATATAAAATGATACAATATCTGGGATTGGCTTCAAAATAATCTGGGTGGAAGAGTGAATGGGGGAGATGAAGTGAATTTACTCTGCGTTGACAAATGTTAAGCAGGCTGATGGGTACATGAGGGTTCATCATGCTAATTTCTCTACTTTTGTATCATTCAAATTTTTCTTTTCTTTTCTTTTCTTTTTTTTTTTTTTTAGACAGAGTCCCACTCTGTTGGCCAGGCTGGAGTGCCATGGCACGATCTTTTAATCTCCACCTCCCAGGTTCAAGCGATTCTCCTGCCTCAGCCTCCGGAGCAGCTGGGATTACAGGCAAGCACCACCACTCCCAGCTAATTTTTGTACTTTTAGTAGAGATGGGGTTTCACCATGTTGGCCAAGCTGGTCTCGAACTCCTGACTTCAAGTGATCCACCCGCCTTGGCCTACCTAAGTGCTGGGATTACAAGTGTGAGTCATCACGCCTGGCCTGTTCAAAATTTTTCTACAATAAAAACTATTTTAGGCCAGTTGCGGTGGCTCACGTCTGTAATACCAGCGCTTTGGGAGGCCGATGTGGGTGGATCATGAGGTCAGGAGATTGAGACCATCCTGGCTATCATGGTGAAACCCCATCTCTACTAAAAATACAAAAAATTAGCTGGGAATGGTGGCGGGCACCTGTAGTCCCAGCTACTTGGGAGGCTGAGGCAGGAGAATGGCGTGAACCTGGGAGGCGGAGCTTGCAGTGAGCCGAGATCGCGCCACTGCACTCCAGCCTGTGTGACAGATGGAGACTCCATCTCAAAAAAAAAAAAAAAAACTATTTTAAAAAATCTCTTCACAAAATTTCCTGTGTTTTTTAAGGTTTTCATACCATTAAATACACATCTTATTTCAAAATATGCTCAAACTACTATTTCCTTATCAATCTTTTTCTTGAATTCAGGTTGTTTTTAATTTTTATAAGTAATGATGGAATAAACCTTTTTACACATAAAGTTTTCACTATATTTTGGCTTATTTTTATTGTATATATTTAAGGTATACAAAATAATGTTTTGGTACACATATACATAGTGAAATGATTACTGTAGTTGATATGGTTTGGCTTTGTATCCTCACCCAAATCTCATCTCGAATTGCAATCCCCACATGTCGAGGTAAGGAGGTGATTGGATCATGGGGGCAGTTTCCCCCATGCTGTTCTCATGATAGTGAGTTCTCACAAGATCTGATGGGTTTTTTGTTTGTTTGTTTGTTTGTTTGTGTTCTTGAGACGGAGTTTTGCTCTTGTTGCCCAGGCTGGAGTGCAATGGCACGATCTCAGCTCACCACAACCTCCACCTCCCAGGTTCAAGTGATTCTCCTGCCTCAGCCTCCTGAGTAGCTGGGATTACAGGCATGTGCCACCACGCCTGGCTAATTTTGTATTTTTAGTAGAGATGGGGTTTCTCCTTGTTGGTCAGGCTGATCTCGAACTCCTGACCTCAGGTGATCTGCCCGCCTCAGCCTCCCAAAGTGCTGGAATTACAGGCGTAAGCCACTGCGCCCAGCAGACCCAACAGTTTTATGTGTTTGGAAGTTCCTCCTTTGTTTTCTCTCTCCTGATGCCTTGTAAAGTAGGTGCTTGCTTCCCCTTCACCTTCTGCCATGATTGTAACTTTCCTGAGGCCTCCCCAGCCATGTGGAACTGAGAGTCAATTAAACCTCTTTCCTTTATAAATTACCCAGTCTCAGGTATTTCTTTATAACAGTGTGAAAACGGACTCACACAATAGCCAAGCAAATTAACATATACAACTTCTCACATTGAGTATGTGTGTGGTGAGGACACCTGAAATCAACTCTTAGGAAATTTTCAGTATACAATACAGTGTTGTCAACTATAGTCATCATCCAGTATGTTAGATCTTTAGGCTATTCATCCTACGTAACTACAACTTTGTACCCTTTTACCAACATCTTCATTCATGCTCCATTCCCCCTCCACTCCAGTAAACACCATTCAACTCTTTGTTTCTATGTATTCTTTTTTTAGATTCCATATATAAGTGAGATCATGCAGTATTTTTTTGTGTGTATGTCATATTTCACTTAGCATAATGTCCATGTTGCAAATGACAGGAGCTCCTTCTTTCTTAAAGCTGAATAACATTCTATTGTGTATATATATACATATATCACAATTTCCTTATTCATTTATCTGTCAATGGACACTCTTTGGTTGTTTCCACATCTTGGTTTTTGTGAATAATGCTGCAGTGAACATGGGAGCACAGATATATTTTTAAGGTACTGACTCAACCCCTTTAGCTATATATCCAGAAGAGGGATTTCTGAATCATATGATAGTTGTATTTTTAATTTTTTGAGGCACTTCCATACTATTTTCCATGATGGGTATACCAATTTTGCATTCCCACCAACTATATATAAGGGTTTCCTTTTCTCCGTGTCTTCACCAACACTTGTTATCTCTTGTATTTTTAATAATAGCCATCCTACCTCATTGTAGTTTTGATATGCATTTCCCTGATAACTAGTGATGTTGAATACCTTTTCATATACTTGTTGACAATTTATGTGTCTTCTTTGGAAAAATGTCTCCTCAAGGCCTTTGCCCATTTTTTAATCAGGTCATTTGGTGTTTTGGATTTATTTGTTTTTGCTATTGAGTTATGTAAGTGCCTTATATATTTTGGATATTAGGCCTTTATCAGCTATATGATTTGCAAATATTTTCTACCAATCCACAGGTTGCCTTTTCATCTTGTTGACTGTTTCCTTTGCTATGCAGATGCTTTTTAGTTTGATATAGTCCCACTTGTTTATTTTTGCTTTTGTTGCCTGTGCTTTTCATGTCATATCCATGAAGTCATTGCCAAGATCAATGTCGAGGAGCTTCCCTCCATGTTTTCTTCTAGGAATTTTATAGCTTTTGGTCTTACATTTTCATTCTTAATTCATTTTGGGTTGATTTTTGTGTATGGTGTAAGAAAAGGGCCAGTTTCATTCTTTTGCATGTGTATATCCAATTTCCTCAGCACTCTTTATTGAAGAGACTGTGCTTTCTCCATTGTGTGTTCTTGTCATCTTTGTCAAAAAGCAATTGATGGTATATTTTTGGGTTTGTTTCTGGGCTCTCTATTCTGGTTCCACTGGGCTATGTGTCATTTTTATGCCAGTGCCATGCCATTTTGATTACTAAGGCTTTGTAATATAATTTGAAATCAAAAAGAGTGATGCTTCTTTTTGTTCTTCTTTCTTAAGATTGCTTTGGCTATTCAGGGTCTTTTTTTGATCCATTAAGTATTTTAGAATGACTTTTTTCTACTTTGGTGAAAAATGTCATTGAAATTTCAATAGCTATTACATTGAAACTATAGATCACTTTGGATATGTCAACTAAAGAATCATGAGGTTCAGAAATTTGGAAAGGAGAGCTTTATCTTACATAAAGAATTGCAGCCTGTAGGGTGGCCATTCCGACAGGCTGGGAAGTATAGCCTCCAGCCAGAAACCAGAAGCTAGCACTTCAAGAATTAGAACAATAAGACAGGAATTTATGCTGAATGGCATAGCCAAATATACACATTTAATAAGCTATAGGAAGAGTCATGAATATTTATGAAAGGAGAAACATGTGCATGTGCAATTGAATTTTATGCACCTTTCTGGGTCCCGTGTTCAAAAAATGGTTTTGTTAGCATGATCTGAGAGTAGTTTTTGGGCCTTTGATGGCAAAAGATGAAGCAGAGGACACGAAAACTTTCACTGCACATCCTCCATAGACTGGCCAGAACAATTCCATGGCTGGTGGCCTCTTACCAGGAAGGAATACTGGTTATTTGTTGTGTTGAAAACACAAAAGGGAGGGGCAGCGTCAGGTGGTTGGTTGAAACCAGTGGTGCAGGGAGTCCTTTGAACTGGCTAATTTCTCTTTAGCCCTTCGGGAAGAAAGCCTGTATTGAGGTTAGTGAGAAAGAGGGTATAAGGAGGTATAGCTTGACTGGAAACTAAGTTTCCATGGTTTCTCTCAAGTCACTTATTTATTTATTTATTTTTTGAGACGGAGTCTTGCTCTGTCGCTACGCTGGAGTGCAGTGGCACAATCTTGGCTCTCTGTGACCTATGCCTCCTGGGTACAAGTGATTCTCCTGCCTCACCCTCCCCAGTAGCTGGGATTGCAGGCTCCCACCACCAGGCCCGGCTAATTTTTGTATTTTTTTAGTAGAGACAGGGTTTCCCCATGTTGGCCAGGATGGTCTCGATCTCCCGACCTTGTGATCCGCCCGCCTCGGCCTCCCAAAGTGCTGGGATTACAGGCATGAGCCACCATGCCCGGCCTCTCTGAAATCCCTTTGACCAAGAGGGGGCAGTTCAGCTGGTTGAAGAGCTTAGGATTCATTTTTATTTCTCAGGTAGTGCAGACATTTTAACAATATGACGGGTGCGGTGGCTCACGCCTGTAATCCCAGCACTTCCGGAGGCTGAGGCAGGTGGATCACCTGAGGTTGGGAGTTCAAGATCAGCCTGATCAACATGGAGAAACCCCTGTCTCTACTAAGAAAACATATAAAATTAGCCGGGGTGGTGGCTCATGCCTGTAATCCCAGCTACTCAGGAGGCTGAGGCAGGAGAATTGCTTGAACCGGGAGGCGGAGGTTGCGGTGAGCTGAGATCGCGCTGTTGCACTCCAGCCTGGGCAACAAGGGCAAAACTCCATCTCAAAACAACAACAACAACAAAACAATATTAGTTCTTATAATGCACAAACATGGGATATCTTTACATTCGTTTCTTCTTTGTTTCATCAGTGTTTTATGGTTTTCAGTTACAGATCCTTCCCCTCCTTGATTAAGTTTTTCCTATTTTATTCTTTGTGATGCTATTATAAATTGCATTTTTTCTTGGTTTTCTTTTCAGATAGCTCATCATTGGCTTACTGTATTCTGAATTATTCCCCAGAAGAGGACTTGTTGGATCAAGGCGGTATAAAATTCTAAGGCTCTTGATTATAGAGCCACTACGTTTAACTCTTTAACTACCAGGCCCAGGGTGTGGTGCCGGGCTGTCTGCTTGTGGATTTCATTTCCGCCTTTTAGTTTTTACTTTTTCTTTCTTTGGAGGCAGAAATTGGGCATAAGACAATATGAGGGGTGGTCTCTTCCCTTCATATGAAAAAGAAGATCCAGATGAATGGGAAGGAAAAAGTATTGGCTGGCACAGTTGAAGTTTTGAGCCAGGAAGATAGAACACTGCCCCAGGCACGTCAGGAGCCAGACATGGAAAAAACATGTTGTGACCAGAGCCTGGAGTCTGGGAAGAGATATCAAGGTTAACATGTAAAACTTCAGGGGTTAAGTTTCATATCCCAATTATGTTCTTTGTCATTAAAATAGGGAGAAAGAAAGTGAGTTTTCCAGACCTATGAACTATCTATTGGCTAATATCTTTATTTTACAGTTGGATATAGCAAATGTCAATGTTATTTAATGAAAATAAAGTATGCCAAGAAACCCCTGGTTTGCTTGGTTTTGAGACTACTTTGCAGGCAACAAGGGGGGCAGAGTAGTTAGTCAACTTTTAGTAAGTGGTTTGAAAGTATCAGGAGTAAACCACCTGTTAATAGGGATATGGCAACAATTTATTAGCTCTTCTTGAGTCAAGCTTCGTTGGATGTAATATTAATATTTTCTGCATTACTCCAGTACCAAATCTTCCGTGATGATAATTTGAAACAAACAGACATATTAGGGGAAAAAAAAAGGAGATAGGGTAGGAAAGTGGTAACCACTTAATGGAGATCTTCTGTAAACATCATTACTGTTTTAAGGAATCTGTTGACAAAATCGTACTGCCTGGCTGCTGTATTTGAAAAATAAGTATAAATCTCTCGGAAAGATTGTGAAAGCCTTTGGAATGGTCAAAAGATTACTGAATATCTTTCAGTGAAAAGATAGGCCTTGTCTAGAAGACCCTTGGGGCTTTTCTGATTTTATAAAGGTCTGTGCTTTTCACTGCCTTTCACTAGGCTACTTTACAACTCCGAAAGTTGTAGAAAACGGATAGTGATGCAAATGATCCTTATCCATAGAGATGCAAATGAATTTTGTCCAATAGAGATCCATTTGATTTTTCCCTTGTATAAAAGATGATTCCAGCCATTACATTTTATTGGCCTATTAACAAGTTTTGCAGCTATTAGCAATTTTATTTCATCCTTTGTGATTGCCTATATATGTGTGTGTCTGTTCTTCAAATTTTTTCTTTAAACTTGTGACATCTTACTGGTTTTCTCATTAATAAAGGAGTTACATAAAATCTTTGTCACTTGTACATTTTATATTTGTAGGATAGTCATGATTTTAATTTAGGAAGAATTGTTATTTTTTTATCTTTTTTTTTTTTTCAAGCCAGAGTCTTTCTCTGTTGCCCAGGCTGGAGTGCAGTGACACTCTCATGATTCACTGCAGTCTTGACCTCCCAGGGTCAAGCAATCCCCCCGCCTCAGCATCCTTAGTAGCTGGAACTACAGGCATGCACCACCATGCCCAGCTAATTTTTTGTATTTTTAGTAGAGGTGGGGTTTTGCCATGTTGCCCAGGATGTTCTCAAACTCCTGGGCTCAAGCAGTTCACCTGCCTTAGCCTCCCGAAGTGATCCACCATGCTGGGCCCTTGAAATAATTATCTTTTAACAATTCCAAGCTCAAGTAAATATATATTAATTCCTTCCAAAAACATTAATTATTTTATTTTATTTTTTTATTTTTATTATTTTTTTGCCTAGGAGGCTCCAGACTTTTTTTTTTTTTTCTTTTGAGACAGAGTCTTGCTCTGTTGCCCAGGCTGGAGTGCAGTGGCGCAATCTCGGCTCACTGCAAGCTCCGCCTCCCGGGTTCACGCCATTCTCCTGCCTCAGCCTCTCCGAGTAGCTGGGACTACAGGCACCTGCCACCACGCTCGGCTAATTTTTTGCATTTTTAGTAGAGACGGGGTTTCACTGTGGTCTCGATCTCCTGACCTCGTGATCCGCCCGCCTCGGCCTCCCAAAGTGCTGGGATTACAAGCGTGAGCCACCGCGCCTGGCCTAGGCTCCAGACTTTTCTAACGTCTGTAAAAGGAGACCAAGTTCCAGGACTCAAACAAGCCTCCAAAGTAGGCAGATTTCCCTCTCAGCTAATCTGCTGTAATGTAAAACCATGACTGAGGTTTGCCTAGACTACGCCTGACTATGCAGAGTTTCTAAGGACATGAGTCCAGCCATTGCTTGCCCATAAAAATCCTTACAAGTACTCAAACTGCAAGAGACAAATGAAGAAAAACAATGAAAGAATGGAAAATGCAATGATGGGATAGCAATAAAATCATAGACTTGACAGTTCCTCCCTTTCACACCAAGAAAAAGAGATGTTTTGAGTTGGTCTCGTTTGAAGCAGTGTTATCTCTTGTAGAGAGCCTTGCAGCTGAGCACTAACTGGTTTTCCAGTGCTGAAGAGAGTTAAGTCATTTCTAAATGTCTTGAACTCATGTTTAGTATGGACTTAAGAAGAGAACAAGGTTGAAAATGACGGCGTGGTTTCCAAAGTTTGGCTCTGAATGGTGAAATGTCTGCTGAAGGGGTTCAGAGCATGCCAATTCAATATATAACTGTAGGAGACCAGAATATGCCACCCCTAAATATGCCTTTTTGGCATAAGGATTATTTTGAGCTGGTTATTTTGAGAAACCACAGACACAGGAGAAGCTCTGAAAACAAGAGTAGAAGTTACCCTTTTGTAAGACAAATTTATATTTACAAAGGAAATCTCCATTCGTAAGGGTGTCTCCCAATCTATATCAGGAAGAGAAGGATGACTAAATCATTAGAGGCTCTCCTAGATGGAGAAGGCACTGACTTAAATCTGCTTAACACACCTTACCCTTGTTTATCGTCCTTTTCCTGACCATCTCACCCTAACCATAACTGGCCTTTTCCCTACACCCTTTCTTTGTTTCAATAAATGTTAATATTTAAGCCTAAAGTTTCAACTATTCCTTTGAGATCTACTCTAGAGATTTATTCTTGGAGATTTGATCTTTGAGAGTTCCCTCAGTATCTCCCATATATATAGGAGGCATACATGTTATTAAACTTTGTTTGTTTTTCTCTTGTTAATCTGTCTTTTGTTACAGGGAGTCCCAGTTAATAACTTTAGAGGGTAACGAAAAAATTATTTTTCCTCTTGTACACTGCAGAAGCAAGAAATGAGGTCCAAAGGTGAACTAAGAGGGCACAAAAAGTGTAATATAAATGTTGGCCTCTGCCATTTCCCTGTAAGGGCCTCCTTCTATAGCTTTGGGACAAAGGTGAGTCTCCCGAGTCTTGGAGTTGTGTTTCCACAGACCCTTCTTATTACCTTTTTTTTTTTTTTTTTTTTGAGACGGAGTTTCACTCTTGTTGCCCAGGCTGGAGCGCAATGGTGCGATCTCAGCAAACCGCAACCTCTGCCTCCCAGGTTCGAGTGATTCTCCTGCCTCAGCCTTCCCTAGTAGCTGGGATTATAGGCATGTGCCACCACTCCTGGCTAATTTTTGGTATTTTTAGTAGAGATGGGGTTTCTCCATGTTAGTCAGGCTGGTCTCAAACTCCCAACCTCAGGTGATCCACCCACCTCAGCCTCCCAAAGTGCTGGGATTACAGGTGTGAGCCACTGCGCCCGGCCATTTTTTTTTTTTTTTTTTTTTTTTTTTTTAAGAGACGGGGTTTCCCTATGTTGCACAGGCTGGTCTCCAACTCTTAGGCTCAAGGGATCCTCCTGCCTTGGCCTCCTAAAGTGCTGGGATTTCAGGCATTAGTCACCACACCTGTCCAGTACATCCTAACTGACCCAAAATCTATATAGTTCTGTCCACATGGTGTTACTGACTTCTCTTCAGTCTCACTGGGGACTCACTAAGGAGTCCAGGCTCCAGACCATGTTGGTCAGACTCAACTGAAAAAAACTGCAATGTAGGAGGGAAAGTTTGTAAGCTGTTTGCTAAAGATGACTGTCCCCATAATCCTAGGAAAAGCTCCAAAATTAAACTGCATATTGAGTCTCTTCAGACATTCTCTAGATCCTAACCTAGTTTTCCAGCTCTTTGAGAATGTGCCACTCTCAAAGAAAGCAAAGTACATTAAGAGCTCAGGTTGTGGCAGGAAACCATGTGGATTTTGAATCTCGGCTCCACTATTTGTTAGTTGTACTGTAATCTCAGGGGGTGGAGAGGAGGCTTCAATTCTGCGTATTGACTCTTCCATCTACAAAATGGGGACCATGATCCTATTGACTTCACAGGGATGTCGTGAAGTTTAAATGAGTTAACTCAAATAAAACACAGAATAGTGCCTGGCACTAGTAAGCGCCAGATAAACATTAGCTGTTAAGAAGCAGTGTGTGACTAAGAGCTGGATTCAAATCATGACACACCACTTAGAAACTACGTGTCATATGGCAAGTTACTGAACTTCTCTGTGCACCTGTTACAGTAGGTAGCTAGGCAGGCATGAACAGGGTATAAGAGGGCCCCACAACCCCCAACCAGGAATGTCAGGCAACCATCAGGTGATGGCCAGGCAGTTGTTAACTGTCTCTCTAAAATAATAATTGCGGCCGGGCACGGTGGCCTGTAATCCCAGCACTTTGGGAGGCCAAGGTGGATGGATCACTTGAGGTCAGTAACACCCCCAGTTCCTCAACTTCAAAATTGGGAAACAGTAGAATCTAACTCACAGACATGTTGTGAGGATGAAAGAGTTAATATGTGTAACTCTTTATTGAGGTCAGGAGTTCAAGACCAACCAGGCCAATATGGTGAAACCTCATCTCTACTAAAAATACAAAAATCAGCCAAGCATGGTGGTGGGCACCTGTAATCCCAGCTACTCAGGAGGCTGAGGCAGAATTGCTGGAACCCAGGAGATGGAGCTTGCAGTGAGTAATTGGTCACAGCTGGTGCCAGGCAAAGGCAGTCTCCCAATAGTTAGGAAAAACCTGAAACTGGTGATTAGTAGCTTCCCGATAATGAGAGAGGAGGAAGGAAGAAACTGGCCAGGCAGGCAGTTAAGGTGAGTCCTCAGCAAAATTCTTTCAAACAAAAAACAGCCTGAAAAATCAAGCTGTGGGCACAGACAAGGGAACTTACACAGGGGAGCTTGCCTAAAACATGTCCACAGCCACATAGATAAGAAATGCTACACAGGAGACTTGCCCAGACATGCTTTCAATGGAAAATTCCATCCCCTGACACATGCACAGTAAGGGGAACAAAGCAATATGGAGTAACTCAAGTTAAGGGCTCACATGCCCACTAGGAGGATGGGATGGAGCTACCAGAAATTCATGCCTTATGCAAATGAGATGCCCAGCCCTCTTTGGTTTCTTATAAAAGCCTTTGTGTTCAACTGTGAAATGGAATTCCTCTTTTGGGCTCCCTCTCCGTGGTAGAGTTTTCTTCTTTCACTCATTAAACTCTCGCTCCAACCTCACCCTTTGTGTCCACGCTCCTTAACTTTCTTGATTGTGGGACAAAGAACTTCAGGGATACCTTGAACAACGAGACTGTGACAATAAGGTCTCAGGAATTGGGTGAGTGGACTCACCTATGTACACTAAGAGGTGAAATGGTAGAGTTTAACTGGTATATGACCTCCTAGGGACATTTGGCTGGTAAGGAAAGAAAGCCTCAAGTGAGCATGCATACAACTCCAGTAAACACACTGGGCATGCTCCCCTCCTAAGTACTAGCAGGCCACTGCACATGTGGACAGCCCACCCCAAGGGAAGAATCGGGGAGAGAAACACAAGATCTCGAAGTATGCCAACATATAAAACCCCAAGTCAAAAGGTCAAACGACAAACTTGATTTCTCAGGTCGCCTGTTTGGCCCTCTTCCGAGGGTACTTTCCTTTCTTTTCACTCGTGCCCTAAAGCTTTTTTTTTTTCTTTTAGACGAAGTTTTGCTCTTGTTGCCTAGGCTGGAGTGCGATGGCGTGATCTCGGCTCACTGCAAACTCTGCCTCCCTGGGTCAAGCCATCACGCCCAGCTAATTTTTGTATTTTTAGTAGAGACGAGGTTTCTCCATGTTGGTCAGGCTGGTCTCAAACTCCCGACCTCAGGTGATCCACCAACCTTGGCCTCCCAAAGTGCTGGGATTACAGATGAACCACCGTGCCCGGCCTAAAGCTTTTTAATGAACTTCCACTCCCACTCTAAAACTTGTCTTGGTCTCTTCTTCTGTCCTATGCCCCTCAGTTGAATTCTTTCTTAGGGGGAGGCAAGAACTGAGGTTGCTGTAGACCCATAAGGATTTGCCATCAGTAACATCTCCAGTTCCTCAACTTCAAAACTGGGAAACAGTAGAATCTAACTCAGAGTTGTTGTGAGGATGAAAAAGTTAACATGTGTAAATTACTTCATATTAGCACTGATTTAAAAGTTTATGTTGTATCAAGTAATTATTACTACATTTATAATTATTAGATAGTGCTGTTTTTATGTATACTTCCTCAGTGCAAGCCTCCTTTAAGAAAACTCACCGCAATGGGGGAGAAGAGATGGAAAGGGAACCTATAAATTAAAAGAGACATAAGAAAGACCAATCATTCACATTGTATGACCCTTATTTGGATTCTGACTCAAACAACAACAATAAAATGTGTTAAAAAAAAAAAAAAAAAAGAGGTCAGGCACAGTAGCCCCCCCCACCCCCCGTAATCCCACCATTTTGGGAGGCCAAGGCAGAAGGATAGTTCAAGGCTAGGAGTTCAAAACTAGCCTCATCAAAGTAGGAAGACCCCTGTCTCTACAAAAGAAGAATTTAAAAATTAGCTGGGCATGGTGGTGCATGCCTGTAGTCCCAACTGCTGGGGAGGCTGAAGCAGGAGGATCATTTAAGCCCGTGAGTTTGAGGGTGGAGGGAGCTGAGATGGTGCAAATGCATGCACTCCAATCTGGGCAACAGAGTGAGATCCTGTCTAAGAAAAAAAGACAGTTATAAGCTAATTGAAAATGCAAACATTGACAAGATACTTGATAATGTAGAGGAGGAAAAGTAACTTTCTACCCTTCTGAGTTCTTAATTGGAATGCACCCCTCTAACAAAAGAGATTAACAAGGGAAAAACAACATCAGTTTAGTAATATGTATACCTTCCTGTCTCTACAAAAAAAACTTTAAGTGTCTTTGAATTCAGGCTTAGCTATTATCCTCTGCTGAAACAAAGAAAGAAGTCTCTTGGGACCAGTTATGGGGAGGTAACTGGGAAAAGCATGAAAAACAAGGGTAAGGTTTATTATGAAGATTTGTCAGTGACTTTCCCATTGACAAGAGTTTTTTTGTAATTTTGTCATCCTCCTCTTCCTGATACCGAGAAGGAGACACCCTTACAAATGGAGATTGCTTTATAAATGTAAATTTCTCTTAAGAAAATGGTAATTTCTACTTTCTTTTTAGAGCTTCACTTGTGCTGCTATTTCTCAAAATAATCCTTATGCCAAAAAGGCATATTTTGGAGTGGCATATCTTGTCTCCTACAATGGTGTTGAGGAATTACTATCAATTTTTTTTAGGGGAGGTAAGAATGTTGTGGTCATGTAAAAGTCATTTTTTAGTCAAAAATGAAATCATATGATGCCTAGAATTTTCCTTAAAATTATGTGGGGGGACTGGTTGGTGGGGGGATGTAAGTTTGTCCAAAGTTTGTGAAGTGGTGATGAGAACACAGAGGTTCATTGATCTATTCTGTTTGGTTTTGTGTATGTCATAATTTTTTAAAATTAGGAGGAGGAAGATTAAAAAAGAGGAAGAGAAAGAAAAGAAAACTACACTAGGTTCTCATCTTAACCTGGGAGTCATCTCTGTCTTCCTGGCATCCGCACAATCTCCCGCAGGACATTTTCTAAAGTGTAAGTTACTATGTCAAGAGCAGCATCATGACACCTGCAGTCGGAGAGCTGCAGGTAGGCTTTGCCACCCTGAGTTTGAACCACCTCAAGTTTTCCTTGCCAGTGTGAGGTGAAAACACACTTTCACATCCCTTCAGGGTATCCTCCAGTGTGTGTCTTTTGCATAGCACAACAACAGATGCATGCACGCACACACACACATACACACACACACACATTTTCCAAGGACAAAAACTAATTTTCAGAAATAATAGAGTCAAAATTTGTTTTTCCACGTGCAAAATCGTTTCAGAGCTGCATCTTCTCACAAAGGAGATAGCTCTCAATTGTCATTTTTATGCAGAACGATGTCAGTTCCCTTTGTCCTCAGACCATCCCTGAGATATTCCACTGCATAAGAAATGGGGTCCATTCCAGAGCCATCCTCCTCTCCATGGACTCCCTTAGGCTCACAAAGACCCGGAAAATACATTAGTATTTAAAGTTTGTTTTCTGTTTCCTTTGCTACTTTGTCCAGGCCCCCACATCTTTCCAGTGTAGAGATTACAGGGATGCAGAAAGATGTGAGGGTTTAATCTCCTCTCCAAGCAAACCCCTGAGGTCAGGAAAGAGAGGAAAACTGTGGGGTGCAAGGGGGGGGAGATAGTTTGTTCTTTCATTCACAAGAAACATAATAGATATCACAGACTGTTAGATCTTAAAGGGCCTTAAAGATAATTCTAAACCAACCCATTCAATTTTACACTGGAGAATGCTGCTTAGTCAAAGGTAGCATTTGTCTTCCACAGGGTGCTTATAATACATATTTAAAGACTCTTCACAAAAACTTGGCTCATAATTAAAATGTTAAAAATGGAGAAAATAATATTCTCTTTTGATTTTTTATCACTAAATTACTCTCTTAGCCCCCACCTTTTAAAAAATGATTTTACATACACTTAAATATTTATTATAACTTTTAATTTCAAAATTATCTGCCATTTCCTTGTTGCAGAAATCCTTGAGGCAAACACGCTGACGGGTGCAGCTTACCAGTGGCTTATCAAGGGCCAACCAGGGAGCAGTCCACCCCCCAGGGTGGGCAATAAGGGGGAACCTTGTCAAGAGAAATTAAAAACTATAATAAAGCCAACGAAGAGTTGGTCTGCTTTTCATGATCGCCATTCTCTGCAATTCTAAACAGTGTCACTGATAAAAGTGTCCTCCCTGAAAAAAATGTTTTGTTGGTCTAAAATCTAAACAATTGCTGCAGTTTCTGTTGAGTTTTAATATATAAATAAGCTTCAAATTAGCACATTTTTATTACATTTCCTTTCATAAACATTGTATTCTACTAGAAATGAATTTGAAGAACTCCCATTTATCCAATTAGCCTTCAACACACATGGGCTCAGTGTCACAAGTCTGTTTTAATAGAAAGACCTCTGATGCCTGTGGTCCTTCGTATTTCTGCATTTTAAATTGTGATGAGTAATAAATAATGATAGCACAGCAATTTTAAAGATAAAGAAACAGGACTTAAGTTACTTCAGTTCTGCCATTTGATGCAACCACTTTGTTTTTATTTGTGCAGTATTTTTGTTAACTGCAAATTTTGGTTCATATGTGAAATATTTTATTGAATTTGAATACTATTTTTAAAGTAGAAATTTATTCTTTTTCAATTGCTCATTGTTTTAAAACTAAAAATAGTTTTTAGTTTTAAAACTATTATATACCTATAATCCCAGCACTTTGAGAGGCCGAGGCAGGCGGATCACCTGAGGTCAAGAGTTTGAGACCAGCCTGACCAACATGGAGAAACCCCGACTGTACTAAAAAAAAAAAAAATACAAAATTAGCCGGGCGTGGTGCCACATGCTTGTAATCCCAGCTACTCAGGAGGCTGAGGCAGGAGAGTCACTTGAACCCGGTGGTGGAGGCTGCAGTGAGCCGAGATCGCACCATTGCACCCCAGCCTGGGCAACAAGAGCAAAACTCTATCTCAAAAAAAAAATAAAAAAAACAACAAAAAAATAAATAAATAAATCGAGAAAATAAAATATTATGTCAGTGACACAATTTAGTAGTTACCTAAATATCTTTTACTGAAATTGTGGTTTTATTAAAATTTGCTCATTAGTTATAGAAAATTTTTACGTATTATTAGACAATAACCAACAGATGAAAGTTCAAACTATTAGGTAGATATAAACTTTCAAAATGACCAAAAATGTTGTTCGTATGTTGACAGAGAAATGAAAAGGGGAATGCTGGAAGCCCCATCATTTTCACCAAGATCTGGATGCTAACTCTCAACAGTGGATCAGAGGATGCCAATATTTGTGACAATTCAGCCATTTTCTTGAATATTTGCCAAGAAGAAAAACTTTAAAAATTTTCACACCAGGCATGGTGGCTCATGCCTGTAATCCTAGCACTTTGGGAGGCTGAGGCAGGTGGATCACTTGAGCCCAGGAGTTCAAGACCAGCCTGGACAACATTGTGAAACGTCCTATCTACAAAAAATACAAAAATTAAGCAGGCATGGTGGCGTGTGCCTGTAAGTCCCAGCTACTTAGGAGGCTGAGGCAAGAGGATTGCTTGAGCCAAGGGGACTGAGGTTGTAGTGGTTGCAGTGAGCTGAGATCACACCACTGCACGTTAGCCTGGGAGATGGAGCAAGACCCTGTCTCAAAAAAAAAAATTTTTTGTTTTCACCAAATATGAATGAAATCTATGATGAATTTTCTGTTTTGTTTTATTTTGAGACAAAGTCTCGCTCTGTGGCCCAGGTTGGAGTGCAATGGCACGATCTCGGCTCACTGCAACCTCCACCTCCCAGGTTCAAGTGATTCTCCTACCTCAGCCTCCCAAGTAGTTGGGACTACAGGCATGTGCCACCACGTCCAGCTAATTTTTGTATTTTTAGTAGAGATGGGGTTTCACCGTGTTAGCCAGGATGGTCTTGATCTTCTGACCTCATGATCTGCCCGCCTTGGCCTCCCAAAGTGCTAGGATTATAGGCATGAGCCACCGTGCCTGGCCGAATTTTCTGGAGATCTTTTAGTGGGAAATATGTGACTGTGGAGATGCTTGAAAACCATTAGAATCAATCCCAGAGAAACTAAGACATAGAATTTATTGCAATTTCTGGCATTTACTGTGAAATGACATTTTTTATAAATCTCTGCTAAACTCATCCTTATTTTTAAGACTTTCCCTAACTATATCTGTTACTTCATATGAAATTAAAATCAATCAAAAGTGTTCTTTGATTAACTATGAATGAAGATAGATTTAGAAATCTGTTTTAAATACCTGTTAAGCATGAGTGTGCAAAAAAGATCAATTTTCATAAAATCATTTACACATTAGGTGACTTTAGCAATAAATCCCACCACAGGGACCCAGAGCTGGAGAGGAGTAGAATGATGGTGGCAGTGGAGGCTAAAAGGAATTCTTCAAGACATTAGAGAAAACAATACTTTATTTATTTATTTACTTATTTAATTTAATTTTATTTATTTTTTTGAGACAGAGTTTTGCCCCAGGCTGGAGTGCAAAGGGGCAATCTCGGCTCACTGCAACCTTCACCTCTCAGGTTCAAGCAATTCTCCCACCTCAGCCTCCTAAGTAGCTGAGATTACAGTCACCCGGCAGCACGCTCAGTTAATTTTTGTATTTTTAGTAGAGACAGGGTTTCACCATGTGGGTAGGCTGGTCTCGAACTCCTGACCTCAAGCGATTCACACGCCTCGGCTTCCCAAAGTGCTGTGATTACAGGGGTGAGCCACCACACCCAGCCTGAGAAAACAACACTTTAAAGACACCTAGGCCTGGTATGGTGGCTCACCCCTGTAATCCCAGCACTTTGGGAGGCTGAGGTGGGTGGATCACAAGGTCAGGCGTTCAAGACCAGCTTGACCAACATGATGAAACCTCGTCTCTACTAGAAATACAAAAATTAGCTGGGCATGGTGGAAAGTGCCTGTAGTCCCAGCTACTCGGGAGTCTGAGGCAGAAGAATCACTTGAATCTGGGAGGTGGAGGTTGCAGTGAGCCGAGATTGCACCACTGCACTCCAGCCTGAGAGATGCAGCGAGACTCCGTCTCAAAAAAAAAATAAATAAAAGAAATTAAATAAAGACATCTAGCTAAACCAAATGAGAATTTGAGAGGGGGTGGGTTTTCTGCACAGTGGTGAAGAATGGGCCAGTGAAATATTGTTTTGTCAGTTATCTTGACTTTATTTTTATCACAGATTGGTATGTCCTAGAGAAATGTTGATAACAGTTATTTTCTTTCTCTTGCCACAAAGGAAGCCCCAGCGAGAAGGTCCTCCTAGAAAGCAGAAGGCTTTCCCCCACCTTCCACCATGCCCACTGTCACAAGGATTTGCTGGGGCAAGCGTTTACTCATCTGGTAGGGGAATCCACTCCTTTCTGCACAGGTGCAGAGCTTGCCAAATGCCACGGGGCTTCCCTCTTTGCTAAAAGGCCAGAATTCCCTAAATCTCACTCCAGGCTCCCACATTATATCCATCACTTTTCTTTTTTTTTTTTCCAATATAGGGGCAAAGGGACCTTTCCTTTCACCCTCTGAAGTTTGATAATTTGAGTCTATGCAATAAATTTGACAGTAGACAGATTAACAGGAAAAAAGGCATACAAATTAATACATGCGTATACAAGGGGGTGCCACAGAGTAAAATACTCAAAGAAGGGCCAGATGGTTGAAACTTTTTTTTTCTTGAGATGGAGTCTTGCCCTGTCACCCAGGCTGGGGTGCAGTGGCATGATCTCAGCTCACTGCAACCTTCATCTCCCTGGTTCAAGCAATACTCCTGCCTCAGCCTCCTGAGTAGCTGGGATTACAGGTGCAGGCTACCATGCACAGCTAATTTTTGTATTTTTAGTAGAGATGGGGTTTCACTATGTTGGCCAGGCTGGTCTTCAACAGCTGACCTCAGGCAATCCGCCCTCCTCGGCCTCCCAAAGTGCTGGAATTACAGATGTGAGCCACTGCACCCGGCCTGGTTGAAACTTAAATCTGCATTTGAGCTACAGAAAGAAATAGGGGCTGGGGCTTTTGGAAGGGAGGTGGTGACTCAAGCAATGAAAGGATAAGGGGTGACTCAAGCAATGGAAGGGTAAGGGGAAGAACTACACTGTGAAAAACGGTTGTTTTGTGATGCAGATAAAGTCTCTAGGATAGCAACCTTCAGAAGAATAGGTAAAAAGTCCATCTCGGTTTGGAGACTTTTAGTTTCTTTTCCTGCTGGTTAATCTCTGGTTAATGTGGATTTCAGGGAGAGGGATCCACACAATTATGTTCCTTCTGGAAGAACTTCCCTCCCTGCATTTCAGGAGATACAGAGATGGAGAGACAGGGAGATGAGGGAAGATCAAAGAGACCTTGGTTCTGAAGGTGATTCTTTTTTTTTTTTTGAGGCAGAGTCTCGCTCTGTCACCCAGGCTAGAGTGCAGTGGTGCGGTCTCGGCTCACTGCAACCTCCACCTCCTGGGTTCACGCCATTCTCCTGCCTCAGCCTCCTGAGTAGCTGGAACTACAAGCACCTGCCACCACTCCTGGCTAATTTTTTTTGTATTTTTAGTAGAGATGGGGTTTCACCATGTTAGCCAGGATGGTCTCAATCTCCTGACCTCGTGATCTGCCTGCCTCAGCCTCCCAAAGTGCCGGGATTACAGGCGTGAGCCACCACGCCTGGCGTGAAGCTGATTCTTTGGTTCAAAGTACTCAGCATGTCAAAGCACCATACTTTGGGGTATCATTTTCTGAGCCCCAACCCTGATGTCTTTGCAAACATTTTCAAAATCTTTCATTCTTGAGAGTACAACCCATGTAAAGTCCATCCACCTTGTGGCCCCATCTTAGCAAAAAAACACTAGTCCAATCTCCAAAAGTTGCTGAACGTTAGTTAACACCTTTCTGTAGATTTTTTTTTTTTTTTTGAGATGGAGTTTTGCTCTTGTTGCCCAGGCTGGAGTGCAATGGCATGATCTTAGCTCACCACCACCTCCACCTCTTGGGTTCAAGTGATTCTCCTGCCTCAGCCTCCAGAGTAGCTGGGATTACAGGCATGTGTCACCACGGCCGGCTGATTTTGTATTTTTAGTAAAGATGGGGTTTCTCCATGTTGGTCAGTCTGGTCTTGAACTCCTGACCTCAGGTGATCTGCCTGCCTTGGCCTCCCAAAGTGTTGGGATTACAGGTGTGAACCACAGCACTCGACCCTTTTTGTAGATTTTTAAGGAAAATGACTCAGGAGTTGGGGTTATATTAATAACACTCAATAAATGTTTTAAAATTTTCTTTCCATAACTCTCCATTTCCTATATATGTTCCAGCTGCTCCCTAAATCTTTCATTTCCTCTTTCTCCAAACTCCCCCAATTTCTTCCCAAATCCAGGGCATACTAACTTTGGTAACATCTTCCTATTTTCGGTCATATTCCAGAGCTATTCACTTCTGTGTGGCTGTAACCTCTGGCTTTCCCAGTCAAGCAGCTATGGTGCTCTCCTTCCCCAAATCCATGAATCTGCACTCAAGTCTGGGAAATAACTTTGGCCACAAAAGGAATTCCATCTTACAGATAGAAGGAGAGGTGATGTGAGCCCCTATATATTAACATCTCTATCTGTTCAAGAGCTTCTCCAACTACTTTTTTCTGTTAAGTAAACCTGTCTGTGAGTAAAATAAACAAGGAGTTGATTCAAATTCTGGTGTGTGAGGAGAGAATCTTCCAGTTTTTGAGGACAAGAGAAGCCAAATTTTATGGTGATTTACCTGTAGCAATTGAAGATCACCAAGAGAGAAAACTTTTATTTTTCTGTTTTTGGTGTGTTTTAACTTGTTTTCATTTATACTGTTTTGAAGATGGATTGGGAGGAGGAGGGTGAAGAATAAAAAGCTCTATGTTAGAGGAATCTATATGTGCAGTTTCCTTATTAACTGTGTCATCCTCAGAGATGCTGCATGACCTGGTGAAAGAACACGGGCTTTGGAGATAGATACTCATGTATTTGTACTTAAGCTTGAATCCCATCTCGGTTACTTTCTACCTGAGTATAATTTATAGCATGACAGTTATTATCAGGAGCACAAAGGAAGCATTGTCTTCTGTAAATGAAGATAAGAACTGTTTTGCAATATTATTGTAAGAACTAATGAAATAATTTTGTAAAATGCTTAAAATAGTACCTGTCATATAATATTTAATATTTATTTATTATTATATTAAATTTATTATTACATATTTAATAATATTTAATCATGGTAGTCTGCAATCATGACAAATTCTGATAATAATAGCATTTAGGATGGGCATGGCGGTTTATGCCTGTAATCCCAGCACTTTGGGAGGCCAAGGAGGGAGGACTGCTTGAGGCTAGGAGTTCAAGATCAGCCTGGGCAACATAGCAAGGCCCTGTTCCTACAAACAAACAAACAAACAAATAATCAAAAAACTTAGCCAGGTGTGCTGGCGTGTGCCTGTAGTCCTAGGCTGAGGCAGGAGGATCATTTGAGTCCAGGAGTTCGAGGCTGCAGTGAGCTACGATCACACCACTGTACTCCAGCCTGGGTGACAGAGTGAGACTCTGTCTCTAAAAGAGAAAGAAAAAGAGAAAGACTAATAGCTTTTTTTTTTTTTTAACTGGAGTTGGAGGGCTTCTGCCAAAATTTTCTGTTTCTAACTTTTTTTGTTTTTTTGTTTGTTTTTATAAAATATATTTTATTTTTAAAATAGACAAAGTCTTGTTCTGTTGCCCATGCTGGCCTGAAATTCCTGGGTGGGCGTGATCCCCCTAACTTGGCCTCCCAAAGTACTGGGATTACAGGTGTCAGCAACTGTGCCTGGCCTGTTTCGGACATTTTAAAGTTAGTCTTAATACTGTTTTATGCTGGTTTTACTTTAAATATATATATAGGATAAAAGCAATTACTTAACAAATGTCAGTGACATGCAAATATATAATTAATAAAACTTCTTATATCTCAGTGGTTGATGTCAATAACCAAATAACCAAGAATCTGAATAATCTCTTCTAGGTAACAGGAAGTGACCTTCACTTACCTGTAATTTACACATTCTCACCAGCTCCTCTCCTACTCCCTTCATCATGACCACCAAGGAGAGCTAGAGGACCTTAGAGAGGAGGCTCAGAATAGTACTGCTTTGATTTTGGCAACATGCATATTGTTTCTTCAGCTAACTCAGCATGCTTGAGATCATTTTAACAGCATAGTGTTATCATGTGGTTTCAGTAGAAAAAGTCCCTATGTAAAAATAGCACCTTCTTCCTCAGCATGTCTGCTCCCTTTAATGAAAATAAGGCTTTAGCTTAGACTGAGCCAATGCAGCTATCAAGGCGTGAGCTAAAATCTCATCTGCTTCAAATGCTGTTAGCCAAATTCACTAACAATGGTGCTTACAGTCATTGCCAATAAGAAAGACAATGTAGTCAGAGTCATGAACAATACAGGATAATTCATACCCAATACACAATACTTAAACAGCAGTTTTCTAGAATAAATCCCCAGAGAACATGGTCAATGAGAAAAGTCACAATTGCTCTACAAGAATATTTATGGTGGCCGGGCACAGTGGCTCACGCTTGTAATCTCAGCACTTTGGGAGGCCGAGATGGGTGGATCACCTGAGGTCAGGAGTTGGTGACCAGCCTGATCAACATGGTGAAACCCAGTCTCTACGAAAAATACAAAAAATTAGCCAGGCGTGGTGACAGACACTTGTAATCCCAGCTACTCAGGAGGCTGAGGCTGGAGAATCGCTTGAACCTAGGAAGCGGAGCTTGCAGTGAGCCGAGATTGCGCTATTGCACCCCAGCCTGGGCAACAAGAGCAAAACTCCATCTCAAAAAAAGAAAAGAAAAGAAAAAAAATATTTATAGTAATACAAACAAACCAAAAAGGAGGGAAAAAAAAAGAATCAGGAGTATCCACAAATTCTTATCCAACCCATTTAAGACAAAAAGAGTTTAACTAATTTAAGCCATATGGAAACCTAGTAGTAGATTGCTGCTTCTTAGAAAGTGGTGTTTCATTCATTCTTACTAGCCTGCATTCTATCACACCATGTTCCATTTTGGGATTGGGAAACTTCTATGTCCATTATTGATATGAAAATAAAACAGAGATAGGCCGGGCGCAGTGGCTCACGCCTGTAATCCCAGCACTTTGGGAGGCTGAGGCGGGCATATCACGAGGTCAGGAGATCGAGACGATCTTGGCTAAAATGGTGAAACCCTGTCTCTACTAAAAATACAAAAAATTAGCTGGGCGTGGTGGCGGGCGCCTATAGTCCCAGCTACTCTGGAGGCTGAGGCAGCAGACTGGCATGAACCCAGGAGGCGGAGGTTGCAGTGAGCCGAGATTGCGCCACTGCACTCCAGCCTGGGTGACAGAGCGAGACTCTGTCTCAAAAAAAAAAGAAAAAGAAAAAGAAGACAGAGAAAAGGTATAGTTTTATTTTATATATATACATATTATATATATATATATATGTTTCTTTTTTTTTTTTTTTTGAGACAGGGTCTTGCTCTATCACTCAGGCCAGAGTGCAACCGCGCAATCTTGGCTCACTGCAACCTCTGCCTCCCAGGTTCAAGCAATAATCCTGCCTCAAGCTCCTGAGCAGCTGGTACTGTGTCTGGAATTGGTGGGTTCTTGGTCTCACTGACTTCAAGAATGAAGCCGTGGACCCTCACGGTGAGTGTTACAGTTCTTAAAAGCCACGGATCCGGAGTTTGTTCCTTCTAATGTTCGGATGTGTTCGGAGTTTCTTCCTCCTGGTAGGTTTGTGGTCTCACTGGCTTCAGGAGTGAAGCTGCAGACCTTCGCGGTGAGTGTTACAGCTCATAAAGGCAGTGTGGACCCAGAGTGAGCAGCAGCAAGATTTATTGCAAAGAGCGAAAGAACACAGCTTCCACAGCGTCAAAGAGGACCAGAGGCGGTTGCCACTGCTAGCTCAGGCAGCCTGCTTTTATTCTCTTATCTGGCCCCACCCACATCCTGCTGATTGGTCCATTTTACAGAGAGCCAATTGGTCTGTTTTATAGAGAGCTGATTGGTCCATTTTGACAGGGTGCTGATTGGTGCATTTACAATCCCTGAGCTAGACACAAAAGTTCTCCATGTCCCCACTAGATTAGCTAGATACAGTGTCGATTGGTGCATTCACAAACCCTGAGTTAGACACAGGGTGCTGACTGGTGTGTTTACAAACCTTGAGCTAGATACAGAGTGCTGATTGGTGTATTTACAATCCCTTAGCTAGGCATAAAAGTTCTCCAAGTCTCCACCAGTCTCAGGAGCCCAGCTGGCTTCACCCAGTGGATCCCGCACCAGGGCCGCAGGTGGAGCTGCCTGCCAGTCCCGTGCCATGTGCCAGCACTCCTCAGCCCTTGGGTGGTTGATGGGACTGGGCGCCTTGGAGCAGGAGGTGGTGCTCGTTAGGGAGGCTGGGGCAGCGCAGGAGCCCACTGTGCGTGGGGAGGCTCAGGCACAGCAGGCTGCAAGTCCCGAGCCCTGCCCTGCAGGGAGGCAGCTAAGGCCTGGCAAGAAGTCGAGCACAGCAGCTGCTGGCCCAGGTGCTAAGCCCCTCACTGCCTGGGGCCAGCGGGCCGGCTGGCTGCTCCAAATGTGGGGCCTGCCAAGCCCACGCCCACCCGGAACTCGCGCTAGCCCTCAAGCGCCACGCACAGCCTTGGTTCCCACCTGCGCCTCTCCCTCCACACCTCTCCGCAAGGTGAGGGAGCCGGCTCTGGCTTCGGCCAGCCCAGAAAGGAGCTCCCCCAGTGCAGTGGCATGCTGAAGGGCTCCTCAAGTGCCGCCAAAGTGGGAGCCCAGGCAGAGGAGGCGCCCAGAGCGAGTGAGGGCTGCAAGGGCTGCCAGCATGCTGTCACCTCTCAGTATTATAGGTGCGCACTGCCGCGCCTGACTAATTTTTGTATTTTTAGTAGAGATGGGGTTTCACCATGTTAGTCAGGCTGGTCTCCAACTCCTGACTGCGTGATCTGCCCTCCTTGGCCTCCCAAAGTGCTGGGATTACAGGCGTGAGCCACTGCGCCCAGCCTACTTTTATATTTTTAAAGAAAGACACAGCTACACTTTAATAAATTATCCTGGAAATCATAGTTTTAGAATCTATTCTCGGGTCATCAATGTTCTTTCTTATTAACTTCAGAATCTGATCCACATCAAGCTTAATGACTTGATTAATTACGCTTATCAGAGTTCCCTCAGAAGAGCGGCACCATGGTGGGAGGTACGGCTACAAATATATACAGCTCTGCTACTATCAGTATAGTTCAATCAAGGAATAGACTATAATCACTATAGTCTATCAGTATAGTTCAATCAAGGAATTTGGCACAGGCAATAAATGTAAGGATGTCCATCTTATGGACATCTCAAATGAAAGAAATTTGACTTTCATTGAGAGAATCTACTCATAGAACAGACAGAATGTTATCAATAGCTTAGTTTGGATCCTAGAAGTCTCTAAGCTCTTTTACCAGGGAGAGAAAAGGAGAACTGCAATTTTATTTTGTGATCTATTCTCCCCAGAAACCAGACTCTTCTTAAGGGAAGAATGTTTCTTTTTTGCAAACCATAAGGTACCTTTAGCAGAAACTCTTTGAAAGTCATTTGAGGCTGTCAGATACCTCTTATTTATTACAACAAACAGAGATGTCTACAGCCACATTTCCTTTGGTGTTATTGCAACTGTCACTGGGATATCAGTGGCTGTCTGCAATGCTATCCTTGTAGATTGCCTATCAGCATCTGATTGGCCCTTTTATCTACTATTTCAAAGTAATCTAGAAGCTGTCCTCTGTCAGTTAGGAGAGACCACAGTGACTTGCACAGAGTAGGCATTCAGCAAATGTTAATTAGCCCCTCACTGCCTCCCTTCACCACCCCCAGCCTCTTTTAGCTGTAAGAAAATGTAGAATCAAATGACCAGGCTGAAAGAGCATTATACAGTGACCAGAACTATCTTTGTTTCCAGCCAAAATAGATTTCAGAGGAACTATACATGAAACATTTGGGTGGAAATAGTTAGCCGGCCATTTCAAAAATGAAGCCAAAATTTGAGAAGAAATTTAGGAACTGAGGATATAGATTGTGAAATCATTTACCTCGAAGTTTGTAATGAAGCTGTAAAAGTGAATGAGTTTATGGAGATCATGTAAGAAAGAAAAGGGTAAGGACAGAGCCCTACACTTAATCGTGGAAGGAAGAGAGCCCTGAAAAGAAAATAGAAAAATCAGTCAATGAACTAGGAATAAAATTACTTGTATTTTCTTATTTACTTATAATAGAAACTGTAAGAAGTGAATTTCAATAAAGGCTGTGTTAACAACTACAAAACATTCAAGGTAGATAAAGACTGAGAAAATGTAATTGATGATTGGGAAGTTGCTAGTTAACCTAGTTACTAGAATAGTTGCTGCCGAAACCAGCTTGCAAGAATTAAGAAATGAATCTAGGGCAAGCAAGTGGAGGGGATGAGAAAAGCAACTCTTTCAAGAGTTCTGATGGTGGTAGGAAAAAGAGCATTAGTTCAGCGTCTCAAATGAGTGGTGGAGCCAGGAGTTCCCATGTGGGGCCCTTGCTGAGCCATGACATAAGTACTATGAATATGAATGTGGTAGATTGCAAAATGAGTGCAAAATCCCTCCGTGTGTTTATGTTCCTTTGCACTGTGACTTTGTAGCCCCTCCCATCAAGATATGGAGTCTATTTCTCCCTTGAACTTAGATTTGGTCACATGACTTTGCTTGGCTGCTGGGACACTAACAAACATGACGCAGTAGAGGCTTAAAAAGTGCTTGCATAATGGTGTTCACCTTCTCTTGTCCACTTTGTGAACAAATTTAGGCTTGTCTGCTACAGAGAGATGGCCTGGGGAGTATGGGAAGAAGGCTCAGTTCTTCCAGCTAAAACCCCAGACATGTGAGTGAGTTGAGCCCCAGTTGAACCTACTCAGATTAGGAAAATTGTCCAGCGAGCCACAGAATGGTGAGAAACAAACAATAAATGTTTGTTATCATAAGCCACTACCCTTTAGGGTACTTTGTTACACAACGAAAGATGTGATACAATGAGATTTCTTTCTCTTGTGCCTATTCTCTGGACACACTTCTGAAGTAATGATATGAGACAAGAGTGCTGGGTGGCCGGGTGTGGTGGCTCACGCCTGTAATCCCAACACTTTGGGAGGCCGAGGCGGGCAGATCACAAGGTCAGGAGATCGAGACCATCCTGGCTAACACGGTGAAACCCTGTCTCTACTAAAAATACAGAAAATTAGCCGGGCGTGGTGGTGGGCACCTGTAGTCCCAGCTACTCGGGAGGCTGAGGCAGGAGAATGGCTAGAACGTGGGAGGCGGGAGCTTGCAGTGAGCCAAGATCACACCACTGCACTCCAGCCTGGGTGACAGAGCAAGACTCCGTCTCAAAAAAAAAAAAAAAAGACTGCTGGGTGACATCATCTTAGAAAACAAAGGACAACAAAAATTGCAAATACCAATAATATCCTATCTATCCTGTAGTCAGACCCTAAAAATCATAAGTATTCAGAATGCAGCTTTGATTGTAGATAAGTACCAATGTCAAAAAGTTTCAACATCAAGGAGTTCCCTGTCAAAAAGTCTATGTAATTTATTTATTTTATTTATTTTTTTTTTTTTTGAGATGGAGTCTCGCTCTGTCGCCCAGCCTGGAGTGCAGTGGTGCAATCTTGGCTCACTGCAAGCTCCGCCTCCCGGGTTCACGCCATTCTCCTGCCTCAGCCTCTCCGAGTAGCTGGGACTATAGGCGCCCGCCACCACGCCCGGCTAATTTTTTGTATTTTTTAGTAGAGACGGGGTTTCACCATGGTCTCGATCTCCTGACCTCGTGATCCGCCCGCCTTGGCCTCCCAAAGTGCTGGGATTACAAGCGTAAGCCGCCGCGCCCGGCTATGTAATTTATTTATGGCACAAGCACAGGGTCATTTCTCTGTGTTCATATTATAACCTGCTGATAGAGAATTCTATATGAATATGGTGACAGTTTTTTAATGTTTGGTGCTGGGCATGGTGGCTCAATCCCAGCACATTGGGAGGCTGAGGTGGAAGGATTGCTGAGGCCAGGAGTTTGAGACTAGCCTGGACAACGTAGTGAAACCCCATCTCTACAACAACAACAAAAATGAGTGGGGCATGATGGTGTGTGCCTGTAATCCCAGCTACTCAGGAGGGTGAGGCAGGAGGATTTTTTGAGCCCAGGAGTTTGAGACTGCAGTGAGCCATGATGGCACTACTGCAGTCTAGTCTGGGTGACAGAGTCAGCCCCTGTCCTACCAAAAACAACAACAACAACAAAAAAGTTTGGTGATTTGATTTCCACAGCAGCTATTATTTCATATAAAAGCTGCAGATAATATATTAGGAGTGCTTTTGGTTAGAGCAGAAAGACTAGAAACCAGCACACACGTGGACCTGGGGCTGAGAGGAGAAGCTATCAGATGGTACCAGCAGGGAAGCCCATTCCCACCTGTGGGTCCAGGAAAGATTGCAGTGGACGCACACACAAGCCCTGTCTATTTCACCAGCCCCAGAGGGCATCTTGAACCACTACCTAATAGTATAGCTGACTCAGAGCCATCAAGAACACGTTAAATGATGTTCAGTATACGCTGTTTAATGAGGCTGAGAAGAATATAATTCATTTCATTACGATTTTCATGAAAATTGCTAAAGCTTATAAAAGTTTGGTGCTTATACTGTCTAAGCTTCAGTTCACCGGAAAACTCACTGCTTTGTGACTCCTCGCTTTCTGACGATACAGATTGGTGAGGTATTAATTTAGGCATATTCATTTGGCATTATAATGTATGCTAAGACTACAACACAACAATTATTTCCAAAGACAGAAAAGAAGCATTGTTCAGCAAATGGACAGTAGAACAGTACTTTGTTCAAATTAGGAAATAGACGTTGATGTGACTTCTTCGTGGTGTTTTTTTTTTTTTTAAACATCTGTCAGCATTCTGTGACCTCCTCTGCTTTTAGTTCACATTTGCCTAGGGCCAGATATTATCATTAACCACTAAGCCCCTCTACTCAGCAAGTACTGGATTGGTCTTTTGTTCTCTTTGTTCAGCAATTTCAGGCTTTATATCAGCCTCCATAGAGGGTCCCTCTTTAGCTAGCCTACGTCTTGAACTCCTAATCCTCCTCCATTCTTATCATTGTCCTCCCCACATGGCATAAGTACTGTCATCATCCCAGCTTATCACATCTAATATTTTTAATTCATGAAAGGCTAGCATATTGGTTTCTGTGTAGAACACAATTAGTGGTTCTTCAGCCCTTTATGCCACCTTGTCTAGTGCATCATCCAACAGGTCTAGTTTAGTTGCATCCCAGGTTATAGGCATCCAGCACCCTGCTCTCTAATTCAAGGGTCATAGAACTGAGTGACAGACCTGTGTACTCTAATATTCTCTTGGTGCTTTTATTAAGTTTCAAAATGTTTCTATCAGTTATCTAACATAGTCTAACACTCTCCAAATACCAGCTCCGTACTATATGGGATTTTTACATTGGATAAAAGTATTTCTAGATGCAAAATGGGTTATTTTTTAAAAAGTACTGACTTTGGTGTAAGACTTAAGTTCTAGTCCTGTTTCTGTCTCATGGTAACTACATGATCTTTGAAATTTTCTTAACCTCTCTGAGCTTTAGTATTTATCTCTATAAGGAACTCACTGCAAGCATTATATTAGGGTTAATGTCATTGAAAGGGTTAACTCATTGCAAGTGTTAATTCATGTATGTAAAGCACCCAGTGTAGTTCCTAACACAGGGAAGATACTAATAAATATTGACCATTTTCATTTTCTCCCTTCTTCACAATCTGTCTCATTTGGGATATTATCCTTTGGATGTTGGTTGCTTTTAACTAAGGCCCTGTATAACAAAACCTTTCCAATAATTTTTATTTATTTATTTATTTTTTGAGACGGAGTCCCGCTCAGTCACCCAGGCTGGAGTGCAGTGATAGGATCTCCTCACTGCAAGCTCCGCCTCCTGGGTTCATGCCATTCTCCTGCCTCAGCCTCCCGAGTAGCTGGGACTACAGGAGCCCACCACCACACCAGGCTAATTTTTTTTGTATTTTTAGTAGAGAGGGGGTTTCACCGTGTTAGCCAGGATGGTCTCTATCTCCCGATCTTGTGATCCGCCCGCTGCGGCCTCCCAAAGTGCTGGGATTACAGGCGTGAGCCACTGCACCCGGCCCAATTTTTAATTGTTTATTTTTATTTTATTTATTTATTTTTTGAGACGAAATCTCACTCTGTTGCCCAAGCTGGAGTGCAGTGGCGCAATCTCAGCTCACTGCAACCTCCACCTCCTGGGTTCAAGTGATTATCTTGCCTCAGCCTCCAGAGTCGCTGGGACTACAGGCATACACCACCACGCCTGGCTAATTTTTGCATCTTTAGTAGAGACCAGGTCTCGCCATGTTGGCCAGGCTGGTCTCGAACTTATGACCTCAAGTGATCAGGCTGCCTCAGCCTCTAAAAGTGCTGGGATTACAGGCATGAGCCATCATGCCTAGCCAAAACTTTTTCAATAATTTTTATGAACTTTCCACTTCTTACCAAGTATATGAGCGTGGGGAGGGCTGGGAAATCTAGAAACTGCTCTTTAATTAGTTTGGGGCTGGTATTGACAGCACATTTCCCAACTTCCATTTTCTATCCCATGCTTCCTGCCTGTCATGTACTCTGTTCTTTTACACATCCCTAGAATTCAAGAATGGAAGAAGCACTTGTCAGGAAAACCATTTTTTCTTACCTCCAACATTGGAGAGTTTTGGCTTCCAAAATGAGAATTTCTGCCCTCCATAATTATTGTAAAGTTTACCTATGCCTTTTCTTATAATCCCCTTCTTCATTTTTTCCCAAATGCTATGGTCCAAACGAGTCTAAAACTCTAACCTCTGTTAAAGTTCTGACCCTAAGGCAATGATATTAGGAGATGGGACCTTTGGGAAGGTGATTAGGTCATGAGGGCAAAGCCCATATGAATGAGATTAATGCCCTTGTTAGAATAGGCTCAAGGGGGCCGGGCGTGGTAGCTCACGCCTGTAATCCCATAACTTTGGGAGGCCGAGGTGGGCGGATCACGAGATCAGGAGATTGAGACCATCCTGGCTAACACAGTGAAACCCTGTCTCTACTAAAAATACAAAAAAATTAGCCGGGTGCGGTGGCGGGTGCCTGTAGTCCCAGCTATTCGGGAGGCTGAGGCAGGAGAATGGCGTGAACCCGGGAGGCGGAGCTTGCAGTGAGCAGACATTGAGCCACTGCACTCCAGCCTGGGTGACAGAGCCAGACTCCATCTCCAAAAAAAAAAAAAAAAAAAAAAGAATAGGCTCAAGGGACTTCTTTTTTTCACCCCTTCCACCATGTGATGGCTCAGCCAGAAGTCACCATCTGTAGACCAGCGAATGGGCCTTTACCAAACACCAAATCTGCTAATGCCTTGATCTTGGACTTCCCAGCCTCCAGAACAGTGTGAAATGAATTTCCGTTGTTTATAAGCAACCCAATTTAATGGTATTTTGTTATAGCAGCCTGAGCAGGCTGAGACACCACAAGATAAGGAGAGACTAATCTGATTGGTGATATAGAAAAGTACTGAAATAGCTCAGCTCCTCCAGGCTTTCTCTTTAGGGCTGCCTGCCTACAAGCCAAGTTGCCCCTCAGCTCCAGCTTCCACGTGGTATCCTATATGGTCTGGTGGGTCACACAGTGAGAAGCAGAATACCTACCTTCATTCAGCTGCCTGAGTGTGTGCTTGGCAGATCCAATGTGGCTCTTGCTATGGGTCTCAAGAAATCGACTTCAGGCAAAGCAGAAAGGCCTTGATTTCAGCCCTAGACCTATTCTCCAGTTCAGCATTTTTCAGCAAGAAAGCAGATATTTGGATCTCAATGGACTCTTGTGACCATTTCTCATTTGGCACCTCAGAGATCTCAACACCTCAGAGATCTCAACTAGTGTGAATAGGATTTAGTATGACCTCATCTCTTCTATTCCTTCTCACTAGCGTATAGTTATTGTGGGCATATCATTAGTACCTGCAGTCCAACCTCCCTCATTCTTCCAAGGAGAATGATGCTTGGAAGATATTGAGTCACCCATACTCACATGAGTAGTCAGTGGCAGAACTAGGGCTTAGAACAAACCCAGGTACTCTGACTCCTGGTCCAGAATTCTTGCTAGGGTGTTACGTTGCCTCTTCTTGGCTAAGTAGAATTCAAAGCAGGTATGTGCTGGCGGAAAAAATTCTCTGGACTCTCACCTTGGGTTCCGGCTGTCTCCTAGGTTTCCATTCTGAGTTTTATGTGGATCCAGTTATTACTAGCTTCTGGTCCTCTTATCCCACCTGGGTGTGAAAACTGCATGCACTACACATCTAGATATCCCCAACTTGTCTGCAGCCCCAGGAGAACTGAAGTATCATAAAATATGATTCTTGAGTATTCTAACTCAAAACCATCTTGTTGGAAGTAAGGCTGTATAAGTTTTGTGTAAAGCATGTAGGGTCAGTTCTAACAGTCCAGGAATTTTATAACATCAGTGTATTTTCTAGGTCTAAGCTCTGTGGAGTTGTCTTATTCTTCTTCTTCTTTTTTTTTTTTTTTTTTTTTTTTTTTTTAGTGTTTTCTTTTCTTTTCTTTTCTTTTTTGAGGTGAAGTTTCACTCTTGTCACCCAGGCTGGAGTGCAATGGCACGATCTCGGCTCACTGCAACCTCCGCCTTCCAAGTTCAAGTGATTCTCCTGCCTCAGCCTCTCGAGTAGCTGGGATTACAGGTACTCACCACCACGCCTGGCTAATTTTGTTTTTTTTAGTAGAGACAGGGTTTCACTGTGTTGACCAGGCTGGTCTCAAACTCCTGACCTCACGTGATTCATCCACCTCAGCCTTCCAAAATGCTGGGATTACAGGCATGAGCCACTGCGCCCAGCTTTTTCTTAGTGTTTAATGTCATAAAGTCTAGAACCCCCTAGAATGACAAATGTGATGTGACAAATGATATTTCACATCAGTCATTTTGACTTATTATTTCCAAATGAGGCAGGATTGTCATGAGAAATACATATCACTGTACAATGGGTATAACCATAGTTGAATACACTGCAAGTCTAAAATCACGTGTTTTTCAACCACTGTAACAAAGGTAAAGGGGTAGAATCATTGGGAAAGTATCCCTTCTGTAACTCACAGGTAAGTTGTATCTCTACTTTCAGGTCCTGACAACATATGCTTGATCCCAGCTTATTGGACAGCATCAATAGAGCTGGGACCTCTGTTGTCTGAAAGGGAGGGAAGACCCAGGGACCATGAGCAGGAGAGGTGACTGGTTTCTGGAAGGCCCGGGTGACAGGGACTTCCAGAGCATGTGGGTGGGCATGGGTGTGCTTGGTGGTGAGCAGAACATGAAGGTAGGGCACATGGTGGGGCTCTGTGCTTCCTTTCATGCCTTGACTTCCTGGAAGCTCTTAACTGGCAATAGCCACCTTCAAAGAGAAGTGGCTGCTGCAGCCCTAGTGCAGTGAGACCTGAGACAGAGCCTCCAGTCCACCAACCTGAAAGACTGATATTTAAATGTCCTAATTACAGATTTGTTTCTTTATGAGGATGGCATATTTTGAAAACATTAAACTATTTTATTTGTAATCCCCCTCATCTCCCATTATCATCCCCAGCAGCTTAATGGACCAGACAAATGCTACCTTTTAAAAAGGAGTTATAACTTGAGAAAAGCCTCTATCAGGTAGAAAGGGGCAGGGGAAAAAGGTCCTTTTGTCTCGGAAAACTATGAAAATTAAGCAGTTAGCATGGATGTTCTGATCTGACCTTCTGGGGCAAAATCCTGGAGGAAAGAGCAATGAGATGGGTTGAGGAGAAATCCAAAACCGGAGAGAGTTTATACTCCACTCTTCTAACCAGGAAATCCATGATTCCTGTAGCTTATTAGCAGGCAAGCTGTATCTCCCACTGTAACTGCTGGAGAAGACCACCACACATGGTGGCTCCACTGGACCAAGAAGCCTCATGAGCAGAATAAAAATGGTGGCACAGCACAGTCTCCAACTGGAGAAGACTAAGTTGGCATTCCTAAGCTTCCTTCAGCAGCCTGAACACCCAAAGTGCCCAGGAGTTCCTGCCAGCTCTGGGGCTGCAGAATGTAGATAATGAGGTTGGCCCGAGTTTGCCATGAGAGAAGGAAAGAGACTTGGGCATAGGGCTGCAGGGCACGCCACCTAGGCTAGGGAAGTGACTGACACTCAGAGTCAGTGCCTCAGGCCTGACCAAGCTAAGATCGAAACAGGTTATCTGGCAGTTTGCCCACAAATATAGCTGCTACCGTTTCCTCTTCTACCTAGATGTATGAAGACAAGGAGTCTGTTTTCCTTCCCCTTGAATCTGGCTGACACTGCACCTTATTTTGACCAAAAGATTGTGGCAGAAGTGATGTTATGCTGGTTTGAGGACATAGCCTGGCAGATTTTGCTTTTGTTCTCTTGGAAGCCAGTTACTATGATGTAAAGAAAGAGGTTACACTCCTGAATGGTAAGAGGATGTGAGGAAAAAGACCCTGGAGGGGTCCAGCTTGGATGTTCTCGCCCCAGGCAAGCTCCCAGCTGAATACAGCCATATGAGTAACATCCACTCCATCTGGTGGAACAGAAAATTTGCCCAGCAGAGCCCAGTCAATCTACAAAATCATGAGATGTAATTGTTTTCATGGTCAAAATGTTTGTTTAACCCACTAAGTTTTGAGGTGGTTAGTTATGTAGCATAAGGTAATTATAATAAACAAAAATTTATCGGCCACAGATTTAATCAGTGGGATCCAGCCCAACCAGAAACAAGCCCACCTCAGTAGTAGAAACCAGCAGCAAGGATCCAGAGAACAAACAACCCTTGGGTCTGAGGCCCTCTCTCCTCTACCTTCATGTACCCATGCACTATCTTGGGAAGGAGCAGCAGGAGGGGAAGAAAGAAGTTAGAAAAGCTGGTGTGGTAGGCAGAGTCATGGCCTCCAAATATGTCCACATCCTAATACTCACAACCTGTGAAAAATTACCATACAGGATAAAGGGCAATTAAAATTGCTGATGGAAAGCCAAGCACAGTGACTCTTGCCTGTAATCCCACTGTGGGAGGCTGAAGTGGGAAGATCTCTTAAGCCCAGGAGTTTAGGACCAGCCTGGGCAACATGGTGAAACCCTGTCTCTACAAAAAATTAGCCAGGTGCCACTGTACTCCAGCCTGGGCGATACAGTGAGACCCTGTCTCAAAAAAAAAAAAAAAGTAATTGATGGAGTTAAGATTGCTTATCAGCTGACTTTAAAGTAAGGAGACTAACCTGGATTGTCTGGGTGAACTCCATGTAATCACAAGAGTCTTTAAATGTGGAAGAGTCAGGTCAGAGAGGAGAGATGTGAGGACTCTACACACTGCTGCTGGTTTTGAAGATGCAGGAAAGGACCATAAACCAAGGAATAAGAGGGGCCTCTGGAATCCGGACAGTGCACAGAAATGGATTATCCCCTAGAGCCTCCAGAAAGAGATAGCCCTGCTGACATCTGATTTTAGCCTAAAGAGACCCATTTTTGACTTCTGAACTATAGAAGGATAAGATAATAAATTCATGTTGTTTCAAGCCACTAAGTGTGTGCTTTTTTGTTTTTGTTTTTTTACAACAACAACAGAAAACTAAAAGAGCTAAATAGTAAGTGATTAGATGATTGCTCCAATTAAGACTATCTTAAGATGGAAAAGACTGAGATGGCTTTAAATAGCAATTTTAGGAGTTTGTCTTCATAGCACCCAGTGTGGGGAAGGCCAGAGACTGAAGATTAGATCTTTCATGGGAAACAAAAATTTACTTTTTTGATTTTCACACTCTTGAGTATAATGAGTTAAATTTGGGACCTGTTGGACATTTGTTCTGAAACTTGATTTTCTGTTAAAACAAACTCTCCTTGGAAGAGTCGCACATTAAACTTTTCAGAATGAATGAGTTTATCTGATTGCTTCTGAACACAGGGCTTGAGTGAGGGGAGAATGGAGGAAATAGTCAAGCCTTGAGCATCCAGATTCCTGGGGTGGGGAGGAGTGGGGAGGAGGTAATGAGGCCAGGTAATTCCCGACTCCAAGGATGTGGCAGACATCATTGCTGTCCTTGAGCAGAGCTGTTGTCAGTCCCACACAATGCCTCTCTTTACGAATAGTCTCAGAGGCACCATAAACTCTGCATCGTGTGGCACTGAGTACAGGTAGGAGTTCATTATGCCCAACAGCGAGACCAATCGCTTCATGTTACCTAGGGCCCTCACATTCTCATTGCTTTTTTCCACTGCATTTCAGATACCTGTGGTTTCAGCCCTGTAATTGGAACATCACATTTCACCATTGGTCTCTGGTTCTCCAAAGTAAAGGCTTTTTGAAACAAAAGTTAAAATATCAGCTTCCCGTGATCATTATCATCAATTATTATTCTTCACTCTTGGGGTGATACTTAACCATACAATGTTAGAAACACCATTGAATAAGTACTAATGAAATACTTCATAATAATACCACATCATTATTGTAATGATTGCCAGGGATTTGTCATTCCTAAGACACACAAATATTTGGGGTATTTCAAGGCAACTACACAGGTCCTTGGATGCTCTTGAGTTCACTCTTAATTGTTTAGAATAGAGAGTGAGGGAGAAAGCTGGGGTAAGGAGGGGAGGGAAGCAAATCAGAGTTAGGTGATTGCTAAAGTCCCTGGGAAGCAGAAGAGTGTGAGCTCAGGCATGAGACTGCATAAATGTGGTCAAAGTCACTCTACCATTCTGTGACTCTGGGAGGTTACTTACTTCTCGGTCTATATAAGAAAAAAGGTGGGTGCAGTAAGAACAGTGCCTGCATCGTAAGACTGATGTGACGATTACATAAGTTAATTCATATAAAACACTCTGTTCTAAGTAGAAAGCCAATGCTTGATGAATATTAGTCATTTTTATACAGAACCCCAAAGTTGAGAAATCAACTCTTTCACAAGAACACGGATATTCTCCTCACTTACTGCATTTTACTAACTTCAAGATCAATGTTTCGTTCACTTTGATTCCCTCCTCACGTGAGCTTGGTGTCCAGTTCCCTGCATATCTGGAGTCCTTGGAAACATCTGAGAAGATTGATGCTGTTTCCAGGTTCCCTTATCAGGCCTCTGTTTCTGTTTCCCAACTGCTGCCTTTCCCCATGTGGTTCCAATACCAAAATATTTAGTCCATCTGTCCCAGAGGGTTTGGACTTTCTCTTCATTTGTGCTTCTTGAAATAATATGCTCCTGAGGCACAGACTGTTCCTTCATCACTAAAAAAGGTCAAGCATTTATTAGTCTGTGTATAAACATGACAACAAAGGAGCCCTTGTAAAGATGGAATGTTCAGCTTGGATAGAACACAGAGTAGTTCCTCTTGAATCTGGCAACTTCCCTGGGATTTCATATCCTTTAAGTACACCATGTTAATACCACTGTTTCTTTCTTGAATTCCCAAGCCTTCCTTATAAATCCCCACGAATCCTGAGGTGCAAGTTTATTCATTTATAAAGCCTATAAGTACAATTTCTTTATCAATTCAAACACATTAACAGGTTGTTCAGATAAACCAATTCTTTTTTTTTTTCTTCTTTTTTGAGACGGTCTTACTCTGTCACCTAGGCTGGAGTACAGTGGCACGATCACGGCTGACTGCAGCCTTCACCTCCTGAGCTCAAGCAATCTTCCTGGCTCAGCCTCTTGAGTAGTTGGGACTACAGGCATGCACTGCCACACCTGGCTATATATATATTTTTTATTTTTAGTAGAGACAAGGTCTCACTATGCGCCCCAGACTAGTTTCAAACTTCTGATCTCCAGCGATCCTCCTGCCATGGCCCTCCAAAGTGCTGGGATTACAGGTGTAAGTCACCGCACCCGACCCAGATAAACCAATTCTAATACTATGGATGGAAGGTGTACACTCCTGTGTGTTACACAACTACTTATCATAATAAAGGAAAATGACTTTGCTTTGCCGCCAGCTGCCATTCCACACAGATGTGGCTCTTATCCTTTTGAGCAGCAACCCCTGGAAGCCCAAATTCTGATTCATTTTCTTCTTGCTCTTCAGATGACACTAACCAAACACAGAGCTCCATCACCATGGTTTTCCCATTCCTCATGGAAGCCAACCACTGTCTGCATTAGCCTGTTCCCTTCTTAAGCCTGATCCCTTTAGACATTATATATCATCTATCTTTGTAAAACATAGCTTCTGATTCAGAACTAGTAACATAGTCCAGGTTTAAAAACATTTTCAAACTTCCATGTTGTCTCTATAAGCTGTTGTGAGACTTGAATGTATATAGGGCCCATTAAAACCAGTTTTTTCAATCCGCATTCCTTTTCATGCTAAGAATGTCTCAATATGGGAGCACTCTTTTTTTTTTTTTTTTTTTTTTGAGACAGAGTCTCGCTCTGTTGCCAGGCTGGAGTGCAGTGGCATGATCTCGGCTCACTGCAACCTACCAAAGTGCTGGGATTACAGGCGTGAGCCACCGCGCCCGGCCAGGAGCATTCTACATGATCAGTAGTGTTGTTGGTCTTCTTGTCCTTTTTATTTATTTATTTTTTTGAGAAGGGGTCTCGCTCTGTCGCCCAGGCTGGAGTGCAGTGGCACGATCTCGGCTCAGTGCAGCCTCCACCTCCCAGGTTCAGGCGATTCTCCTGCCTCAGCACTCACTACCACCCCCGCTCCCCACTCCCTATCCAGTAGCTGCAATTACAGGTGTGCACCACCATGCCTAGCTAATTTTTGTATTTTGGAGATGGGGTTTCTCCATGTTGGTCAGACTGATCTCGAACTCCTGGCCTCAGGTGATCTGCCCGCCTCAGCCTCCCAAAGTGCCGGGATTACAGGCATTAGCCACCGTACCCAGCCTGGTTTTCTTGTTCTTGTTCTTGTTCTTTTTGTTGTTTTGGCTCTCTCTTCCTCCTCTTCCTGCCCCACTCCTCTTCTTCCCCCTTCTCTTCCCCCTTCTCCCCTCCTTCTCCCTTCTCCCCCTTCCCCTTTTCCTTCTCCCTGTTCTATTTTTTCTTCTTAACCTGACTTGCCTTTTTGTCCAGAGTTGGCCAGGAAAGCAATGGGGCTTGGAAAAAGATCCACAACATGTTGGCTCACTAAATACTTACTTTACCGCTATGAATTTCTCTGGTGTATTGCAGGAAGTCACGTGGTAGTATATTTTTAACTTGATGTCAACTTGTATTATTTTGTAAATATATAAGTGAATATCAGCCCTGAAATTTAGTGGCCTATCCTTCTCACAGGAAGTACAAAGTACATTTCATTCAAGTGAATGAAACAAACATCTGCTTTCAGGGCTGGCCCCAACTTACTTTTCTAGTTTCTTCAACTATACGCCCCTTGACTTCCCCAACACACACACGCACGCACACACACACTGCTGTTGGCACATCATATTTTTCCCTTTCCTCTGAGCTTAGGACAGTTTTTGAGCTCCAATTAGGGGAATGAAAGAATGAAATGAGCTGTGCAATCATGCCCTGCTCTTCTGGTCATCTTTTCCCTGCCTTTTGGACTATCTCCCTTCCCACTACCCCATTTTTATGGAGGAAGTTTCTACTCATCTTTCAAGGCCCAGTTTGCTGCTGTTTCTTCTTCAATCCTCACTCAGGATTACTTTCTTCTCCTCCTTCTAATTACAGGGTTTTCCTTCTTCAGTATCACTCCTGCTCTGCCTTTGTTTGCCTTTTTTTGTTTGCTTTTCCTCTTCTCTCCTTATAGTAAAAGTTTCTTCATGGTAGAAAATGTCTTTTTCATTTCTGTATCTCCCAGTCGAGCACAATGGCTGACTGGGCACAATAAGTGCTGAGATGTTTAATGTCTACTGGTTATTGAGCTCAGAGAGGATGACTTTCAAATTCCAGGCATACAGTACAGTCGAAAGTGTCTAATACCCAAGATACAGGATGCACGGTAGGAGTTTACATATGGGCACTCCAATGTAGATACCCTTTAGTCACTCGAATCTATGGGTCTGGAGCTGAGGCAAGATCAAGACTAGATATATAGAGTCAGGAGTTACCAGTGTAGCAGTGAGAATTAAAACCAGGGGAGTGGGTATAGAGTGAGAATTGAGGAGGGCTGAAGAAAGTCAATGTTTAAGGGTGGACAATGGATGGGACCCAGCAGTGGACTCTGAGAAGGAGTGGTTTGAGAGATGAACAAGAAGAGAGTGAAGTCATATAAGCTAGGGGAGGAGTCAAGTTCAAGAAGGATGGTGGTGACTAGGGTTAACTGCTACAGTACTAGGGCAGCTGCTAGATAGAGGTGCAAGGTCAATATAGGCTTTTCAAAGGAGGGAAGTGTTGCTTTTCTTTGAAAGGTTCTTATTTTCAAGACTGAATCAAATATTTGATAATTAAAACCTTAGGGGTCTAGGAGCTATAGGAACCAAACGCTCAGACAATTATAAACCTCATCAAATCTCACCAGGAAAACTATATTCTAATCTGGATTTCTTTGCTTCTCCCTATAAAAGGCATTGCAGGAATATGACAGAAAATTTTGTTCACAGCCTGTGACTACCTTAGAGTAATTGAGGATCTTTAAACCATATGTCCTCCGTAGCTGGTGAAGACTTGTCTTCTTGTGGGGTCACTGGGAAAGGGTTCCTAAAGAAAGCCTTTGAGACGGCCATGCGCAGTGGCTCATGCTTGTAATCCCAGCACTTTGGGAGGCCGACGTGGGCGGATCACGAGGTCAGGAGATCGAGACCACGGTGAAACCCCGTCTCTACTAAAAATACAAAAAATTAGCCGGGCGCGGTGGCAGGCGCCTGTAGTCCCAGCTACTCGGAGAGGCTGAGGCAGGAGAATGGTGTGAACCTGGGAGGCGGAGCTTGCAGTGAGCCGAGATTGCGCCACGGCACTCCCGCCTGGGCAACAGAGCGAGACTCCAACTCAAAAAAAAAAAAAAAAGAAAGAAAGCCTTTGAGAGTGTGAAGAATATGATTAATCACCACTGAGCCTCCAAGAGTAAGAGAAAAGTAGCACTTAAAGGCAAAAGATGCCTCGAGATAGGCATTTTAATTTCTTGCCATGATAACAATCATTATCACAATTTAATTTATATTTATTTGTATTTGTCTTATTTAAATTAAAAGAAAATATGACCTTCTTTCTGAAATAGATTAAATTAATATCAATACAGAAATGATTACATAATATTTTTCTTTTCTTATTTTATTTTTGGAGTAGAGAAGCAACCCATCTATCCATTCTTTCATCTGGTTTTTCATCTACCTATCCATCCATCCATTTATCTATCTGTCTGTCTGTCTCCCCAAATCATTTTAAGTCCCCCTTATGAGCTTTATGTATTCTGTAAGACCCTAAACCTGTAAAAACGAGCAGGACCAGATCAACATAGTCACCATTCATTATATATGAATTTGATCTAAAACGTCATTCAAATTAAGTCAGGGATAAGGAGATCATTTAAAGAGAAAACCTAAAGGTGTGCCTTAGGAGGCATCTCTGTACTGTTTCAGTGTACTAATGCTCACTGGCATTATTGCTGTCACTGATAAATGTCAAAGGGGAGAGTGATATTTTTGGAGCTGATTTTTTTACCCTATTACAAAAATAGATTATAAACACTTATACATATGTCACAGAAAGAACTTAAGCTAATATTTCTATATAGGGACAAGCATTAGCATATTTTTAAAGTTCACAGTTACATTTCTGTTGTCAGTTATAATCATCTCTTGGTTTGAACTCATTATTTTAAGATAGCTATCAAAAATCTATTGGTATAATGTAATCTGCTTAAATTTCACAAGTGTGTGAAAATTTTACAGTCAAAGAGTTCCTAAAGGAAGCTGTGTCTTTCAATATTTTCATATAACCATCTTCATAAAGGCACAGAGCTGACTTAAACCAACAAAGCATGGTTCCTAATAACAACAACACAAAGCTATAATTGAACTCAAATTCATGAATATTTTATTTTTAGGTAGTTATTTTCCACTCAGGACATTAGTCTAAATCAGTATTTAGTTACAATTTACACTAAGCATATGCTTTGGGGGAAGAGCATAGATAAAAAGCAAAGTATAAATGAGTGAAAGTTACCCATATCATCATGACACTCTACCAAAGGCCCCTTTGCTCCTCTTAGAAGGCTGCTTGGTACCTCCAGGGTTGGAGGAGGCACTAGGTTTATCTGGATTTCTGCTCAGAGAAGTGAATGATACAATGTTTTACATGGGAGTCCTGGAGAAAGCTAAGATTTCTCCAACCTTGGAGGGGATTCCCTTTCTAGAGCCCCTTGCTTACTGTGTTGGCAGTTGGAATGCCATATTATACAATATACTTGCTTTATTTAGTCAAGGAGACTGTTGAGGCAGTGTCAAACAGCAGGTATAAGAGCTGCAGGAGCTCTTATTAATCATCACAGTTTGGCAGCCTGATGGGTAAAGACAAGTATTGATGGGATACTCAGGTCACAAACTTCTTTTTCCCACTGCACTTGCATGGTATGCATTAGTCAGCTCTGCTGCTGTAACAAGCAACCCCAAAATCTCAGTTACAACTACAAATACTTATTCTGGATCTGGAATAAAGAAGACAGGTGCATCAAAACTGGCTTTATGTGTTCTTCATTCCAGATCCAGGCTGAAAGAGCAGTCCATTTGGGGGCATGCCATTCCTATGACAGAGAGAAAACAGCAAGAAAGCAGGTGGATACAATCACTCTTAAAGATTTGGCAGAGATGAGGCATAGTCAAGGTCACCCACAAGGCCTAGTCACTCACGTGCCCAAGCCTGATGTCAAAGGTGCAGGAATTGTAGACTCTCCCATAGGAGGTACTCCAAGAGAAGGAGAATAGGGTCTGGAGGCAGGGAACCTAAGGCTGGTTTACCCTGACTTCCTAGAACTAAATCAAAAGGAAAAGCCCGACTTTCCACACCCAGGTAACAAAAGGACCAGAGGCTACTGCCCTTGCAACCCCCTTTCTCCCTTTTCCGCGTGGCAGATGAAAAATTGAAAGTACCTCTGATTGGTCCCCCCTCACAACCAATCAGACTGATCTTGGGCCAAGTCTTCATCTGCATAGCAGTATAACGCTATAACTTCATTTCAGCCTCTGATTGGTTGCTTTCCACAACCAATCAGACGTTTCCATAGGTTGCAACTTTGTAACTTCATTTCAGCCTCTGATTGAGCATTTTCCATAACCAACTGGGCTGATTGTGGGCCATTACTTCATTTACATAGGATGTACACCAAATAACCAATGAAAAACCTCTAGAGGGTATTTAAGTCCCAGAAAATTCTATAACCAGAGCTCTTGAGCTGCTTGCTCAATCCTGCTCCCACTCTGTGGAGTGTACTTTCATTTCAATAAATCTGTGCTTTTCTTTTGTTGCTTTGTTTGTGCATTTTTGTCCAATTCTTTGTTCAAAATGCCAAGAACCTGGATACCCTTCACCAGTCACATAAGTCTGTGTAATCTGTCAGAATGGGGAGTGAGTTGCTGGGAACGAAAACACAATCTATGTTCCTTGCTGCAGCCCCTACCCAGTTCTCCAGCCTATTCCTTCAAGCCCCTCCTCTTCATTGCCAGCTCAAGGGGAGTAGTTTGGAGAGCTCCATGGTGAAGGATTGTGCCCAAGAAGTGAGGCTGCAGCAGCTGTTGTTTCCATTCATCCCTGCTTTGTTCTCATTGGCCTCTAAGTGCAGAAGGCGGAATGAATTGGCAAGAACTGAAGATGAGTTGGAATACAAACAAGAGAACTGAGAGCTTTCTCATTAACCAAAGGGGTCACTGAGATAATGCTTGAGGCAAGAGGCAGAGTGACCTTTAGGTACTTGGCTGGAGGGCTGTGCCTGAGAGAATGGAATGAAGCTCACCCCTCAAAGCCATCATCCCCTTCAATTAATATTTACTGAGCACTACTAAGACACTGACCCGGTACTCAGAACTGTAAGCTTTCCTGGGTTGGAAAAGTCTCTGACTAATTTGCACATTAAAAAGCACACAGACAGAGGAACCCACCTTTTTTTTCCTTTCCCAGTCACCCTGGGAGAGACCATCTTCTCTTCTTCATTCATGTGTGGAATCCCAATTAAGCGTAGTAAACAAAGGAAACTTCTTACATTGTGATTTTCCTCCCTCTTCCCTTGTTTTATTTGCAGTCTGGATTTATTGCTCAAGAATTACCTCCTTTAAGCATCATCCCCTATTAGCCAGAGAGATAAAAGCCATAAAGGGAAGGGAACTCCTTCAGTTCTCTTTGCCAGTTGTGAGACAGAGCAGCCGCATTTACAAGGGGAGTTGACATCTGTTGACTGAGCCGAGCCTGTCCTGCCCTAGCGCTGTGCTCATGCTTGGAATGCAAACTGCAGCTATCAGAGACAGCGCTGGGGTTTAATAACTGCTTGAGCCCAGAGCAAATCTACTTGGGCACTAGAAAAGAAATTGTATAGTTTTAAAGCAGATGTATGCTCTTAACGTGGTTGGCTTGTAAAGCAATAAAACCTGGGGGTTTTTCCCCCCCTTAGCCTATCACAACTGTTAGAATAAACAGTGTAACTTAAGACAGGGCGATTCTATCACAATTCCATGTAATATTTAGTCCATATAACAAGATAAAATTTGAATTAACATCACATATAGAAAGCATTTCATTTTCTCACATACAGTACAATATTAAGCGCAAACAACATATGTCTCCATGGTTATAAACAACAGCATCATGTTTGCAAAACAGATCCTATATGTAGAACGTCTGTAAATGGGAGAAAATATGGGGCTTTTGTTGGTTAAAATGCTGTTAAATATTTCAAGCCGCATGATCTTTATAAGAAACATTTTCAGGGGCTGGGCACGGTGGCTCACGCCTGTAATTCCAGCACTTTGGGAGGCTGAGGTGGGTGGATCACGAGGTCAGGAGATCGAGACCATCCTGGCTAACACGATGAAAACCCGTCTCTACTAAAAATACAAAAAATTAGCCGGGCGTGGTGGTGGGCGCCTGTAGTCCCAGCTACTTGGGAGGCTGAGGCAGGAGAATGGCATGAACCCGGGAGGCAGAGCTTGCAGTGAGCCAAGATTGCACCACTGCACACCCACCTGGGCAACAGAGCGAGACTCCATCTCAAAAAAAAAAAAAAAGAAACATTTTCTCCTTCTCTGTGAATACCAGTAAGAATTGTCTTTGCCAGGCTGGGTGTGGTGGCTCACGCCTGTAATCCCAGCACTTTGGGAGGCCGAGGTGCGCAGATCACCTGAGGTCAGGAGTTACAGACCAGCCTGACCAAAATAGTGAAACCCCATCTCTACTAAAAATACAAAACTAGCTGGGCATGGTGGTGCATGCCTGTAATTCCAGCTACTCGGGAAGCCAAGGCAGGAGAATCGCTTGAACCTGGGAGGCAAGGGTTGCGGTGAGCCGAGGTCACGCCACTGCACTCCAGTCTGGGCAACAAGAGCTCTTTCTCTGTGACCTTGAAAAAATCAACTGGTCTGAGCCTCCGTTTCTTCACCTGCCAGAATAAGGATATTGGGCTAGATCAAGGTTTCTTTAGGTGTATTGTGAGGAACATTATTTCTGAGGAAATTAATGGGAGTAATTTTTTTTAAATTATTTTTGGCTGGGCACAGTGGCTCATGCCTCTAATCCAAGCACTTTGGGAGGCCAAAGCGGGTGGATCTCCTGAGGTCAGGAGCTCAAGACCAGCCTGGCCAACATGGCAAAAACCCACCCCGTCTCAACTAAAAAATACAAAAATTAGCTGGGCGTGGTAGTGGGTGCCTGTAGTCCCAGCTACTCGGGAGGCTGAGGCAGGAAAATCTCATGAACCCGGGAGGCGGAGGTTGCAGTGAGCTGAGATCGCGCCACTGCACTCCAGATTCCAGACAGAGTCTCGCCCTGTTATATTTGGAGGGTACAATGCAGATTTCTTACATGTGCACATAGCATACTGTCAAAGTCTGAGCTTTTAGTGTAACCGTCACTCAAATAGTGAATGTAGTACCCAATAGGTACATTTCCAACCCTCACCCCCCTTCTGCCCTCCCACCTTTTGGAGTTTCCAGTGTCGATTATTCCACTCTGTAGGTATGTATGTATGGACATGTGTATTCAGGGAGTAATATTTTTAAAAAGGCATTCCATGGTCAAATAAGTTTAGGAATTGTGACATTAAACAAAATTAAACACATTTCTTTATTCAGAAATTTAGTGTGCTAATAATATTCATCACGATGCTCCAAGAGGGAGGCAGAGTATGCATTTCCCTTATTTATTTTACCAAAAGCTTTTTCTTGTAAAACAGTTCTCAGAACCAGTCCACACACTGGACTTTAAAGACCCTTAACTTATGACATTCTGTGATTCTATTGCCTTTTTATTCTGCTTATCTTTCCAATCTTTCTCACCTATTTCAGGAAAAGACCTACTTGGGCTTTTGAATTCATTCAGAAGGTGAAGTTTAGTTTGTTCCTCATTCTTTCATCCTTTATTCTTTTTTTCTCTTACAAATTTTTTATTTTGAAAAACTTTAAGCCCTCAGAAAAGTTGGAAGAATAGTACAATAAGTATATATTCTTCGCTTAAATTCAACAATTGTTAACATATTGCCTCAGTTGCTTTCTGTCTCACTCTCTCTCTACCCATGTGCCTAGACACACATATACATTATATATCTATTTTATGTATAATTTTATTGCTGAACTATTTGAAAATAAATTTCAGACATCATGACACTTTATCATTAAATACTTAAAAATGTATCTTCTAAGAACAAGGAAAATTTCCTGTGTAACCTCAAAACCACTACTGCATCTGAGAAATTGAACATTGATTAACATAATCTAATGCATACTCTGTGTTTAAATTTCCCCAATTGACTCTAAAATATCTTTTTTAAAAATGGTAGGGTCCATTTAGTATTCACACATCAGATTTAGTTATTGCTCGTTGGCTTCTTTAATCTAGAACCATCTCCCTAACTTGATCATCTTTCATGACATTTATTTATTTATTTATTTTTTGAGACTGAGTCTTGCTTTGTCACCCAGGCTGAAGTGCAGTGGCGCGACCTCGGCTCACTGCAACCTCTGCCTCCCAGGTTCACGCCATTCTCCTGCCTCAGCCTCCTGAGTAGCTGGGACTACAGGCGCCCACCACCACGCCCAGCTAATTTTTTGTACTTTTAGTAGAGATGGGGTTTCACCGTATTAGCCAGGATGGTCTGGATCTCCTGACGTTGTGATCCGCCTGCCTCGGCCTTCCAAAGTGCTGGGATTACAGGCGTGAGCCACCGCGCCTGGCCTCATGACATTTATTTATTTTTATTTTTGAAAAGCCCAGGTCATTTATTTTGTAGAAAGTCTAAGATTTTTAATTTTATGACTGTATGATTTTTTCCTCATAATTATATTTAGTTCACATATTTTTGGTAGAATATTAATATGTGATATTTTTGTGTACTTCACATTGCACCATAACAGGGGCATATCATGTCACTTTGTCTCATTATTGGTGGTGTTTTGGGTAACAGCTAGGTTAAAATGTTATTTCCTAGCAGGACGGTGGCCATGGAAGTCGGAATCCGCTAAGGAGTGTGTAACAACTCACCTGCCGAATCAACTAGCCCTGAAAATGGATGGAACTGGAGCGTCGGGCCCATACCTGGCCGTCGCCGGCAGTCATAAAAACCCTAGAAGAAAACCTAGGCAATACCATTCAGGACATAGGCATGGGCAAGGACTTCATGTCTAAAATACCAAAAGCAATGGCAACAAAAGCCAAAATTGACAAATGGGATCTAATTAAACTAAAGAGCTTCTGCACAGCAAAAGAAACTACCATCAGAGTGAACAGGCAACCTACAAAATGGGAGAAAATTTTCGCAACCTACTCATCCGACAAAGGGCCAATATCCAGAATCTACAATGAACTCAAACAAATTTACAAGAAAAAAACAAACAACCCCATCAAAAAGTGGGCAAAGGATATGAACAACACTTCTCAAAAGAAGACATTTATGCAGCCAAAAAACACATGAAAAAATGCTCATCATCACTGGCCATCAGAGAAATGCAAATCAAAACCACAATTAGATACCATCTCACACCAGTTGGAATGGCAATCATTAAAAAGTCAGGAAACAACAGGTGCTGGAGAGGATGTGGAGAAATAGGAACACTTTTACACTGTTGGTGGGACTGTAAACTAGTTCAACCATTGTGGAAGTCAGTGTGGCGATTCCTCAGGGATCTAGAACTAGAAATACCATTTGACCCAGCCATCCCATTACTGGGTATATACCCAAAGGATTATAAATCATGCTGCTATAAAGACACATGCACACGTATGTTTATTGCGGCACTATTCACAATAGCAAAGACTTGGAACCAACCCAAATATCCAACAACGATAGACTGGATTAAGAAAATGTGGCACATATACACCATGGAATACTATGCAGCCATAAAAAATGATGAGTTCATGTCCTTTGTAGGGACATGGATGAAACTGGAAACCATCATTCTCAGCAAACTATCACAAGGACAAAAAACCAAACACCTCATGTTCTCACTCACAGGTGGGAATTGAACAATGAGAACATATGGACACAGGAAGGGGAACATCACACTCTGGGGACTGTTGTGGGGTGGGGGGAGCGGGGAGGATAGCATTAGGAGATATACCTAATGCTAAATGATGAGTTAATGGGTGCAGCACACCAACATGGCACATGTATACATATGTAACAAACCTGCACAATGTGCACATGTACCCTAAAACTTAAAGTATAATAATAATAAAATTAAAAAGTTATTTCCTGTAATTCTCTATTATAAACGTGGGGCCAGGCATGGTGGTAGATGCCTATAATCCCAGCACTATGGAAGGCCAAGGCAGTAGATCGCTTGGGCCCAGGAGTTTGAGACCAGCCTAGGCAACATGGCCAATCCCATCTCTACAGAAAATGCCAAAACTGAAGTGGGAGGATCACCTGAGTGTGGGGAAGTCAAGGCTGCTGTAAGCCGTGATCACACCACTGCACTCCAGCCTGGGCAACAGAGTGAGTCCCCATCTCAAAAATACAATACAATACAGTACAGTACAGTACAATACAGTACAATACAGTACAATACAATACAATACAATACAATACAATACAATACAATACAATACAATACAATACAGGTATCTTTTCCCCTGGGCAATTAACAAGTTATCTGACAGTTGATGTTTTGAGAATTATGAATAACTTGGTTCCCATCAAGTTTTCACCTAATGGCTTTCCCATTTACTGATGATCCTTCCCTGAACAAAATATTACACTGGGAATTGCAAGATAGTGGTTTTTCTATCATCCCTGCTTCTTTATTAGCTGTTATTCTTCTGTAAAGTAGAGCTTTTCTTTTGCTCTCCCCTCACATTGAGTATCACGACATATCATAGATTTTTTTTTATTAAATGTTTTATCATCTGTTTTGTAATTCATTATTTTAAAATGTTTATTCAGGGGCTAGTCTGTGCCAGGTATTGAAGTGAGATTAACCTAATGTTAGTCTCAGTTTCCCTTACCTTTCCTTGCAAATACTTAGGAAACCAGTATCAGTGGGAACACGAACAACTCATCCAAATTCTTGAACTGGTAACTACTTAGCTTCAAAATTTGTTAGGTGGTAGAAGAAATTGAAGATGAAGATGGGAGTGGAGAAAGGCCTCTAAATTGTAATTCTTACTCCCTTTTTATAAACCTTGGTCAGGCTACTGTGGTTACAGCAATCATCAGATGGCCATCTTAATCATCACCCAGGAAAGAAAAAAAATCAACTACCATCTCTGTGGAACTATGCTGGGTCTGACTCAGAGGGCAGGGAATCTCAACACCAAAAACTCAGCCTCCCAAGATCCATGGAAAGAGAATCTACGTTTCTATGTTAAGCACAAAATGAGTCTTTTAATGATCACCCAAGGCACTAGGAAGACCTGGGGAAATATGTTTTTATCTTTAACATGTAATAGATTCTTATGTAAATACTAAAGGACCAAAGTCCCTGGACAAGTCAGGGAGCCCGGGAGCACTTCCCTGGTCTGACACAGGACACAGGTCCCACACCAGCAGTATCCTTACCTCTCCTGGAGGATGTGAATTACAGATTTCAAATAATCACTAAATGAAAGAGAACAGAGCTGGGAGCCTACTTTCAGTGGAAAGATAAGGGACAGTAGTTCCTGGAAAGAACAGACCAACCCATCCTGGTCATATTTTCCAGTGGCAAGTGTATTCTGAGCGTTATGTGGCAGGGGTGGGGGAGGATTTTGCAGTGTAACAAGCCTGGGTACCATGGGACCCTGCTGACTGGCAGAGGTTGGCAAACACATCTAAAGGACATACATTCTTTTGGACTTGATTTTGTTCCTTTTAGGGAAGTCTCTGCTCCCTTGTGGAGACTTCCAGCCTCAGAAAAAAGGTACAGTCTGTGTTCCCAAAGGGAAGCAGCGGGCATAACAGACAGAAACTGGCATCTTGCCAGGGGGATCAGTAGTCAGGGGGTGGTGGTGGTAGCTGGAGCCTTTGTCACCTCAGTGAGTATACAACTTCAGTGGCTCTGTGAAGTCATGGGGGAAGATCCACCCAACTGTCAGAGAAACTCCAAAGGGATAAGGGCTCAATGGAAAAAGTCCAGGTTTTTGAGATGAAAAAACTCAGGTTCAAATGCCATTCCTTAAAATTTATGAAGCATAAGACAACTTACTTAATACCAGTTCCCTCATCTGTAAAATAGAATAAAAAATCCCTCACAGATGTGCTGTGAGAATCAAGGTAAAGTAAAGCATGTGCCTACTCTATTGTTAGGATTCCTATTTTTTTTGAGATGGAGTCTCACCCTGTTGCTCAGGCTGGAGTGCAGTGGCACGATCTCGGTTCACCGAAACCTCCACTTCCCAGGTTCAAGCGATTCTCCTGCCTCAGCCTCTGAGTAACTGGGACTACAGGCGCTCACCACCATGCCCGGCTAATTTTTTGTATTTTTTACTAAACCCCGTTTAGTTAGCCAGGCTGTTCTCAAACTCCTGACCTCAAGAGAACCACCCACCTTGGCCTCCCAAAGTGCTAGGATTACAGGCATGAGCCACCCTGCCTGGCCCATTAAGATTCCTTTCATTCCAGGTAACAGAAACCCACCTGAGCCAGCTTAAGAAAAATAAAGCAAGAGAGATTGAGAGAGAATTAATTGTAAGGTTACAGTGATGTCTCATCATTCTTAACATTAGTAATTCAGCTAAGCCTTATAATGAGGCTAGAATCAAAAAATAAAAGGTCATCAGGAGTCATTGTAGCTTTACTTTGTACATCTGGGGTTTTTTCCTCTCCTTGTAAGGTTTGGCTTTCTCTCCTCCGAAACAACAGAGCTGACAGAATTTAGCTACCTAGAGCTCTTGAATTTACATCTTCCCTTTCCAAGACACTAACATAGGGGGAACCGGAATCTCATAATCCCAAGTCCAAAGTCTCACAATTTGATTCTTCCCCTTATAACATAGGTTCACTGTGGTCATGAGTGGATGGGGCTGGAACAGTGGGAGGGTGCACTAGGCTCAAGCAGCACATATGGCTGAAAGGCTCGCCCCTGTGTGAGAAGGGGAGCTGCAGGGATTTTTGTGGGCTGGGTAGATGCTCCAGAATGTTTTCTGTAGGTACCTAGGGCAGTATCTGTCACACAATGGGAGCTTAGTAGGTGTTACTTTCCTCTTTCCTTCCCTCAGACAAGATATAATTAATGTAAGAACAGAGTTGGGGACAACTACCCAGATTTTTCTAGGGGCATCCAGGGCCTCAGGATAAGTGCAATGGAAATCACTAGGATTATTGAGGTATCTGACACCACCACCACTGGGATAAATAAGGTTGGCTGTGTACTTTTACAACTTCCTTGCCCTTCCTAAATTTGGCTTCTTGCTATGTTGAGACATATCTGATCACCCTTGGAAAATTCCCTGCTCCTGGTGATATAGTGTCAGAAACAACCCCGCTATGGAGAAAAGTACTCTGTGGAAGTAGGTGGGTTAGAAGGCCATGGTTAGGGCTAAGAGTCAAAGAAAATACTTAGGAACTCAAGGAATAGAATCCCTACTGGCAAGTAGCTGGCTTTTTCTTATAGCTGTAGACCACATTGCCAAGTGTAGAACGTCAGGCCTCTGAGCCCAAGCTAAGCCATCATATCCCCTGTGACCTGCACGTACACATCCAGATGGCCGGTTCCTACCTTTACTGATGACATTCCACCAGAAAAGAAGTGAAAATGGCCTGTTCCTGCCTTAACTGATGACATTGTCTTGTGAAATTCCTTCTCCTGGCTCATCCTGGCTCAAAAGCTCCCCTACTGAGCACCTTGTGACCCCCACTCCTGCCCACCAGAGAACAACCCCCCTTTGTAATTTTCCTTTACCTACCCAAATCTTATAAAACGGCCCCACCCCTATCCCCTTTGCTGACTCTCTCTTCGGACTCAGCCCGCCTGCACCCAGGTGATTAAAAAGCTTTATTGCTCACACAAAGCCTGTTTGGTGGTCTCTTCACATGGACGCACATGAAATTTGGTGCCGTGACTCGGATCAGGGGACCTCCCTTGGGAGATCAATCCCCTGTCCTCCTGCTCTTTGCTCCATGAAAAAGATCCACCTACGACCTCGGGTCCTCAGACCCACCAGCACAAGGAACATCTCACCAATTTTAAATCAGGTAAGCGGCCTCTTCTTACTCTCTTCTCCAACCTCTCTCACTATCCCTCAACCACTTTCTCCTTTCAATCTTGGTGCCACCCTTCAATCTCTCCCTTCTCTTAATTTCAATTCCTTTCATTTTCTGGTAGAGACAAAGGAGACATGTTTTATCCGTGGACCCAAAACTCCGGCGCCAGTCACGGACTAGGGAAGGCAGCCTTCCCTTGGTGTTTAATCATTGCAGGGACGCCTCTCTGATTATTCACCCACGTTTCAGAGGTGTCTGACCACGGGGGGACACCTGCCTTGGTCCTTCACCCTTAGCAGCAAGTACCGCTTTTCTGGGGGCAAGAACCCCGCAACTCCTTCTCTCCATGTCTCTACCCCTTCTCCACTTTTCTGGGGGGCAAGAACCCACCAACCTCTTCTCCTTCACCCTTAGTGGCAAGTACCGCTTTTCTAGGGGGCAAGAACCCCAATCCCTCATTTCCGTGCCCCAACCTCTTATCTCTGTGCCCTGATCCCTTATTTCCATGCCCCAACCTCTTATCTCTGCACCCCGATCCCTTATTCCGTGCCCTGACCTCTTATCTCTGTGCCCCAACCCCTTATTTCCGCACCCCGACCTCTTATCTCTGTGCCCCAACCCCTTATTTCCATGCCCCGACCCCTTTCCTGCTTTTCTGGAGGGTAAGAACCCCCGAGCCCCTTCCCTCCATGTCTCTACCCTCTCTTTTCTCTGGGTTTGCCTCCTTCACTGTGGGCAACCTTCCACCCTCCATTCCTCCTTCTTCTCCCTTAGCCTGTGTTCTCAAGAACTTAAAACCTCTTCAACTCACATCTGACCTAAAACCTAAATGCCTTACCTGCTTCTGCAACACCGCTTGGCCCCAATGCAAACTTGACAATGGCTCTAAATAGCCAGAAAATGGCACTTTTGATTTTTCCATCCTACAAGATCTAGATAATTCTTGTAAAATGGGCAAACAGTCTGAGGTGCCTGACGTCCAGGCATTCTTTTACATATTGATCCCTTCCTAGTCTCTGTTTGCAATGTAACTCATCCCAAATCTTCCTTCTTTTCCTCCTGCCTGTCCCCTCAGTCCCAACCCCAAGGGTCGCTGAGTCTTTCTAATCTTCCTTTTCTACAGACCCATCTGACCTCTCCCCTCCTCGCCAGGCCGAGCTAGGTCCCAATTCTTCCTCAGCCTTGGCTGCTCCACCCTATAATCCTTTTATCACCTCCCCTCCTCACACCTGGTCCGGCTTATAGTTTCTTTCCGTGACTAGCCCTCCCCCACCTGCCCAGCAATTTCCTCTTAAAAAGGTGGCTGGAGCTAAAGGCACAGTCAAGGTTAATGCTCCTTTTTCTTTATCCGACCTCTCCCAAATCAGTTAGTGTTCACACTCTTTTTCATCAAATATAAAAGACCCAGCCCAGTTCATGGCTCATTTGGCAGCAACCCTGAGACACTTTACAGCCCTAGACCCTAAAAGGTCAAAAGGCCGTCTTATTCTCAATATACATTTTATTACCCAATCTGCTCCCAACATTAAATAAAACTCCAAAAATTAAATTCCGGCCCTCAAACCCCACAACAGGACTTAATTAACCTCGCCTTCAAGGTGTACAATTCCTTGCCTCCACTGTGAGACAAACCCCAGCCACATCTCCAGCACACAAGAACTTCCAAACGCCTAAACCGCAGTGGCCAGGCATTCCTCCAGGCCCACCTCCCCCAGGAGCCTGCTATAAGTGCCAGAAATCTGGCTACCAGGCCAAGGAATGCCCGCAGCCCGGGATTCCTCCTAAGCTGCGTCGCCGCTGGAAATCGGACTGTCCAACTCACCTGGCAGCCACTCCCAGAGCCCCTGGAACTCTGGCCCAAGGCTCTCTGACTCCTTTCCAGGTCTTCTTGGCTTAGCGGCTGAAGACTGACGCTGCCCGATCGCCTCAGAAGCCCCCTAGACCATCAGGGACGCCGAGCTTTAGGTAACTCTCACAGTGGTGGGTAAGTCCGTCCCCTTCTTAATACAGAGGCTACCCACTCCACATTACCTTCTTTTCAAGGGCCTGTTTCCCTTGCCTCCATAACTGCTGTGGGTATTGACAGCCAGGCTTCTAAACCTCTTAAAACTCCCCAAATCTGGTGCCAACTTAGAAAACATTCCTTTATGCACTCTTTTTTGTTATCCCCACCTGCCCAGTTCCCTTATTAGGCCGAGACACTTTAACTAAATTATCTGCTTCCCTGACTATACCTGGACTACAGCTGCATCTCATTGCCACCCTTCTCCCCAACCCAAAGCCTCCTTTGCGTCTTCCTCTCGTATCCCCCCACCTTAACCGACAAATATAGGACATCTCTTCTCCTTCCCTGGCAACCGATCACATGCCCATTACCATCCCATTAAAACCTAATCACCCTTACCCCGCTCAACGCCGGTATCCCATCCCACAGCCCGCTTTAAAAGGATTAAAGCCTGTTATCACTCGCCTGCTACAGCACGGGCTTCTAAAACCTATAAACTCTACTTACAATTCCCCCATTTTCACCTGTCCCAAAACCAGACAAGGCTTACAGGTTAGTTCAAGATCTGCGCCTTATCAACCAAATTGTTTTGCCTATCCACCCCACGGTGCCAAACCCATATACTCTCCTATCCTCAATACTTCCCTCCACAACCCATTATTCTGTTCTGGATCTCAAACATGCTTTCTTTACTATTCCTTTGCACCCTTCATCCCAGCCTCTCTTCGCTTTCACTTGGACTTACCCTGACACCCATCAAGCTCAGCAAATTACCTGGGCTGTACTGCTGCAAGGCTTCACAGACAGCCCCCATTACTTCAGTCAAGCCCAAATTTCTTCCTCATCTGTTACCTATCTCAGCATAATTCTCATAAAAACACATGTGCTCTCCCTGCTGATCATGTCCGGCTAATCTCCCAAACCCCAATCCCTTCTACAAAACAACAACTCCTTTCCTTCCTAGGCATGGTTAGTGCGGCCAGAATTCTTACACAAGAGCCGGGACCACACCCTGCAGCCTTTCTGTCCAAACAACTTGACCTTACTGTTTTAGCCTAGCCCTCATGTCTGCGTGCAGTTGCTACCACTGCTTTAATACTTTTAGAGGCCCTAAAAATGACAAACTATGCTCACCTCACTCCACAGTTCTCATAACTTCCAAAATCTATTTTCTTCCTCCCACCTGATGCATATACTTTCTGCTCCCCGGCTCCTGCAGCTATACTCACTCCTTGTTGAGTCTCCCACAATTACCATTGTTCCTGGCCCGGACTTCAATCCGGCCTCCCACATTATTCCGGATACCACACCTGACCCTCATGACTGCATCTCTCTGATCCACCTGACATTCACCCCATTTCTCCATCTTTCCTTCTTTCCTGTTCCTCACCCTGATCACGCTTGGTTTATTGATGGCAGTTCCACCAGGCCTAATCGCCACACACCAGCAAAGGCAGGCTATGCTATAGTACAAGCCACTAGCCCGCCTCTTAGAACCTCTCATTTCCTTTCCATCGTGGAAGTCTATCCTCAAGGAAATAACTTCTCAGTGTTCCATCTGCCATTCTACTACTTCTCAAGGATTATTCAGGCCCCCTCCTTCCCTACACATCAAGCTCAAGGATTTGCCCCCACCCAGGACTGGCAAATTAGCTTTACTCAACATGCCCCGAGTCAGATAACTAAAATACCTCTTAGTCTAGGAAGACACTTTCACTGGATAGGTAGAGGCCTTTCCTACAGGGTCTGAGAAGGCCACCACAGTCATTTCTTCCCTTCTGTCAGACATAATTCCTCAGTTTAGCCTTCCCACCTCTATACAGTCTGATAACAGACCAGCCTTTATTAGTCAAATCAGCCAAGCAGTTTTTCAGGCTCTTGGTATTCAGTGAAACCTTTATATCCCTTACAGTCAAACTCAGGAAAAGTAGAACTTATATCCCTTACAGTCAAACTCAGGAAAAGTACAGTCTTCAGGAAAAGTAGAACGGACTAAAGGTCTTTTAAAAACACACCTCAACAAGCTCAGCCACTAACTTAAAAAGGACTGGACAATACTTTTACCACTTTCCCTTCTCAGAATTCAGGCCTGTCCTCAGAATGCTACAGGGTACAGCCCATTTGAGCTCCTGTATAGATACTCCTTTTTATTAGGCCCCAGTCTCATTCCAGACACCAGAGCAACTTGGACTGTGCCCCAAAAAACTTGTCATCCCTACTATCTTCTGTCTAGTCATACTCCTATTCACCGTTCTCAACTACTCATACATGTCCTGCTCTTGTTTACACTGCCGGTTTACACTGTTTCTCCAAGTCATCACAGCTGATATCTCCTGGTGCTATCCCCAAACTGCCACTCTTAACTCTTAAAGTAAATAAATAATCTTTGCTCCAGGACTATGCTGAACCTCCTTAGGCACTCTCTAATTAGATGTCCTGCGTCCTCCCAATTCTTAGACCTTTAATACCTGTTTTTCTCCTTCTCTTATTCCATTTAATTTTTCAATTCATACAAAACCATATCCAGACCATCACCAATAATTCTAAACGACAACTGTTTCTTCTAACAACCCCACAATATCACCCCTTACCACAAAAGCTTCCTTCAGCTTAATCTCTCCCACTCTAGGTTCCCACGCTGCCCCAATCCTTCTCAAAGCAGCCCTGAGAAACATCGCCCATTATCTCTTCATACCACCCCCCAAAAATTTTTGCCGTCCCAACACTTTACCATATTTCATTTTATTTTTCTTATTAATATAAGAAGACAGGAATGTCAGGCCTCTGAGCCCAAGCTAAGCCATCATATCCCCTGTGACCTGCACGTACACATCCAGATGGCCGGTTCCTACCTTTACTGATGACATTCCACCAGAAAAGAAGTGAAAATGGCCTGTTCCTGCCTTAACTGATGACATTGTCTTGTGAAATTCCTTCTCCTGGCTCATCCTGGCTCAAAAGCTCCCCTACTGAGCACCTTGTGACCCCCACTCCTGCCCACCAGAGAACAACCCCCCTTTGACTGTAATTTTCCTTTACCTACCCAAATCTTATAAAACGGCCCCACCCCTATCCCCTTTGCTGACTCTCTCTTTGGACTCAGCCCGCCTGCACCCAGGTGATTAAAAAGCTTTATTGCTCACACAAAGCCTGTTTGGTGGTCTCTTCAACGGACGCGAGTGAAATAGAAATTATGCGTAAAGTCAACTTTCTTCCTTTCCTTCCTTCTTTCTTGCCCTTCTTTCCTTCTCTGTTTCCCTCCTTCCCTCTTTTTTTTTTGAGACTGAGTCTTGCTCTGTCACCCAGGTTGGAGTGCAGTGGTGTGATCTCAGCTCACTGCAAGCTCCACCTCCTGGGTTCATGCCATTCTCCTGCTTCAGCCTCCGGAGTAGCTGGGACTACAGGCACCCACCACCACGCCCAGCTAATTTTTTGTATTTTTAGTAGAGGCGGGGTTTCACCGTGTTCACCAGGATAGTCTCGATCTCCTGACTTCATGATCCACCCACCTCAGCCTCCCAAAGTGCTGGGATTATAGGCGTGAGCCACCGTGCCTGGCCCATCTTTCTTTCTTTCTCCCCTTCTCTCTCTCTCTTTCCCTTTTCTTTCCTTCTGTCTCTCTTTCTTTCTCTCTCTCTCTTTTTTCTTCCTTTATTTTCTCTCATGCAATAAGCATTTATTGAGCCAAACATTATACTATTGACAGAGCTATGGAGAAGTGCTTAAGATGTTTTATGTGTCAATCTTTTTCTCCTAGAAAATCAGAAGACCCAGGCTGGCATGTCAGGAACTAGGGCTCAGCATGACAGCAGAGATGACTGTCCCTTGATTTTAGGAAGGTGATCAAAGTGACACTAGGTGAGGGCAGCCGAGAATTTGAACAAGGTGAAAGCATCCAGTCTGAGGGAGGAGTAAAGAGCATGAATCTGAACCAAAGGATGAAGAGCAGTGAACAAGCAAGGCCACAGCAGCAGGCTGAGGCAGGGCCTGGCCGGCTCCCCAGAAGCCACCAGCCAGCCAGGGCAGGAAGCCCTTAGGGAAAGCCCACAAGCCCAGGAGGGATCCCTGAAGGCAACAGTCCTTTCAGAGCTAGGGAGGACAAAAAGCAGATTCTGAAACAATCAATGTGCCCCACACCAAATGCTTTTCTAGTTGCAAAGATCAGGGCATAAAAGTCTTCCTCGGGAATTCTATTTCCTGCTCACTCCCAGCACAACTTGCAAAATAGCAGGCGGAAGAAACTTACATTTTCCTAAATTCACTACTAAGACTAAAGTACTCCCAGGGGCTTAGACCAAACATAAGCCCTTTCTTTAAGAAACAACACTTTAAATGTGGTCACTTAACCACAGATTTCTTTACATCACCATTAAAAACAAATTATGTCTGGGTGGTAAAATATGTTGGACTAGTTTCAGGGTTTTCCTAGATTGGCAGCTTAGGTTTGAGGCAGCATTTGTCTTCATATATTGGCATTTGTCCCCACTATGTTTCTCAACCAATTGAAAACCACTGAATCACTGAGAAATATTTAATGGGTAATGAGAATCACTTGAGTGACAAGTCCTGTTTGGCTAAATAGCCCTGCCATGTCTTTACAATTGATATAAATGCTTTCATATTACATTTACATCTCTAATATCCACTATGGACAAAATAGTATTTCAACAGTGCAAAAATAATGTGGCAGGAAGGCAACCCTGGAGGGTTATAAATATCAAATAAGTCATAACTATAACGATAATATTGGAATTTATCTTCAGAAGATAAAGGTTGAACTTATCAAAAGGCCACAAGTGAGCAATAAAGTCTTCCTTGTAGAGTACAGATAAATTTGAGATTTTCGATAATCTTGTTAGATTCTCCGTAGTTCCTTGTTCTTAATACCATGCCTGAGTTTCAAAACTGCTCACTGCTTTCATAATTGCTGCTTTTTGTTGCTTCTTCCATATCTGATCTCCAGTAAAACACTAGGATGGCATCTCTTTCTTTTCTCTGCTCCCACTTCTACCTTCCTGAATTCCTTTCTCAACTCCCTTCTCCTCATCACCTCCCAAGCCTCTATACCTAAGAGTAGGGCCAAGGACATAAAAAAGGAAAAGAAAATGCAAATAAGAGTTAGATATTTAATAACAGAAGAGGAAGAAGCATGGTACACATTTCACCCCTTTTTTCTACCTAAACAAATCTCAAGACTGCTGTTTGCTAGGGCTGCCATAACAAAGTACTGTAGACTGGGTGGCTTCATCAACAGAGAAATATTTTCTCTGCATTCTGGAGGCTAGAAGTTAGAGACCGAGGTGTCAGCAGGGTTGGTTTCTTCTGAGGCTTCCCTGCTTGGCTTTGAGATGGCTGCTTTCTCCCTGAGTCTTCACCTGCTCTTCTCTCTGTACCTGCATCTGTCCAAATATCCTTTTCTTATGAGCACATCAGTCACGATGGGTTAGAACCTATTCTAATAAGCCCATTGCAACTCAATTATCTCCTTAAAGATCCTGTTTACAAATATAGACACTTTCTGAAGTACTGGGGGTGAGTTGGGACTTTAACATATGAATTTTGGGGAGACACAATTCAGGCCATAACAGCCACTTTCACATACCTTTACCAAACAGCATTTCTTTGCCATCCATCCTACCCTGATGTTGATTTTCCCTAGCCTTGGTGATCTCTGCCATTATTTTAGTGGCTGATTAAATTTAATTGGCACTTACGGGTACTGTCTTGAGTAGTTTTTAGATGAAAGTTATTTCTTTCCCCAACAAGATGCATGAGCACAGGGCTAGTTTTTAATCCTTCTTGACGTCTCAAACACGATTGAAACATTAGTAGATAGGCTTACAGTGAAACAAAAAAGCAAAACAAGCAAGTCTCTAATGAACTGGAAGAGAAAGTGTCATTCTTTTAGTTGTTGTGTGTGTACATTTTCTCCCTCTGGGAATGGAAGCTCCGTAGAGGCAAGATTGTGCCCTTCTGAAGAAAAAGTAAAGGAATTCATTTAATTTGGCCAGTGAAAGTGAAACCTGGACAATTTTCAAAATCCTTTGCCTTTCCAATATGATTTTTAAGTATAGTGATGAGAAAATTTTGTAAACGTGTCAATTCCAATATTTTCATATATTTGGCCAAGAAGATTTTCTTTATAGGGACTTAGTTAACTTTGAATGATAACCACTAAAAGTAGTAGCAGTAGTACTCACAGTGATCCTTCTTTGTAGAATAAGATTAGAACACTGTAGCACAGGTACTGAAAGCAAATCTTGCAAATGATTCAAGCAGGGTTACCATCTACATTTGTGTTGCATGGTTTGATTTTTCCATTCATAGGGCTACCTCATCTCTCACATGCCCTTGCTGTCTTCACAAACATGTCGGGGTTTTGTGCCATGACCATGGCTTTGAAAAAGCCATTTGGCTCTTCACATATCCATACTACATCAGGTCTTTCAGAACTCATTTTACCCATGCCTGAGGATGTGCCCAAAGAGAAGCCTATTCAGTTACAGTCTTTCATTGGCTCGAAAATTCAGTTTCAAACAAGAGGTGAAATTTGTTCCTCTCCTGGCTCTTTAGGGACGTAAGCAAAAATCTGCCTTAGTGAAGAAAAATTCTAATTCCTTAGCATAAGAAATAAAAGCCAGGAAATTCCAGAATGGTCAAAATAATGGCTTATGTTATCTTCTAAGACAGCTTCAAAGAGAAATTAACCCTAATTATGACATCCTTGGTGATAAAGAAGGGAATGACAGGTCATGGGAATTGTCATTAAATGCTTTTTAGAGTGTTCATTCTTCAACGTTCAGAGATAATAAGAATGATGATGATGGTAATTCTCAAAAGAAATCAGACATTTGCATAGTGTTCAACATGTGAGATGATACCAATTTTGAAAGGCACTAGGATGTCATTAAGCAGGTGAGAGGCTATGCCCAGGAATGCTGTCTAATAGCCTCTCATTTTCATTACAATGGCTCTATTTATGACCATGTGACAAGTGCCTTACTTACATTGCCTAATTGAGTCCTCACAACAATCTGCTTAATGAGGTAGGTATTATTCTCCCCGTTTTACAGATGAGGAAACTGGGGGGGTCAAAGAGTTTCTGTGACTTTCCCAAAGTCATGTAGCATATGCAGAAGAGTGACAAGTGCCAGTGTGTACAGAGTCTAGGCTGTCAGACCCAATTCACCCAAGATGCATCCATTTAAAGCCATGAAATTTGGGTAGGATAAATGTTTGCCAAATTCACAGGCTGGGTTTCTTGAATCCTCTGTAATGTTTTTCCTGGCCCAACTCCTTCCAGAGCTGTCCCTGTTCTCAGTCCCCATCTTCAAAGAGGAAATCGACCTGCCAGAATGACCGAGGGCTTCACCCAAGGGTTTCCATATTGTATTAAATAAGAGAGTCTCCAAACTGCCTGAGAGACAATTACTTACGTAGAAAATAACTATATTATATTTTGGTATGAGACAATCTCTCGCCTCAAAATATAGAGGAACAACCACTGCTTATGGTTGAAAACATTAGGAGGGGGTAGCTTTGGCTTTCAAAAGACTGCAAAACACTTTCCTAGTATCTTCGTCTGGGAAAATAATGGTCTTACTTCGTTTCTTTAGGCTTCTCCCTGAGTCTGAATCTTATTTGAGAGGTCCTGGTGACTCCTTGTTTCCACAGCCTGTGCAGGCAACATCTGTTCTGGCCTCAGAATGAGCACCTCACCTCCCCACCCAACACAGCTCAGCCTCAGGGGTGAGGGGAAGGAAGCACACATGCAGTTGCTCTCATCCTGAAAAACTCCTAGTGAGGCAGAAGCTTTCACACTCATGGTTCACAGAGAGATTTCAGCCAGAACTAGCAGTCTCACTAGTTGTCAGAGCCTCTTGTTGATTCCCACCTTCAGCAAAAATCCTTTAGGGCAGCAAGCGCAGCAGGAAACCTGTCATTAACAACCACCATGGTGTCACATCAGCGATTCTCAGGAGCCCTCACTCCACTATTTAACTCAGCTATTTACTTCATCAGGGAGAGCTTTGTTTGATTGTCAGAAAATAGAACATGTACATTTGTCTGTCATAAACACACACAAGCTCTCCAGAGCATAAATAAACAGAACGATCATGTACGTTGGTAAATGTGTTTGCATTATTTAACCAAACCAGATGAAGCATGTGAATAACCCTGCATATAAAGTACCATCAAGTAACTTGCTTGTAATCTGTCTTGTACAATACAGCCATTGCCACTCATTCCACTCACCCGATTCAGACCCTGGAAATGTACTATTTTTAGTTGGGCTTTGTACACCACTATTTACAAAGAGCACTGTTAAATCCTTTGAATAGCAGCCAAGAAGTTGGGTGAGAACCTAGAAACCTGCCACACAGATCAGCATCCTAATCAACCCTGGGACAGCCAGTGCTAAAGATCTGCCTTTCTTTCCTTTTCTTCGTCCCCTTTGTCTCCCCGGGAATATCAATGTAAAAGAGGAAAGTAGACAAAGAGTTGGGCCTTATCTGTTCTTGTCGTTCAAATGGGTTGCTTTACTCACTCTCCTAGATAACAGCCCATTTGTCAACATCTTTGGCGGTTTAAGCTGTTCTTTGTCAAAACCACTTTTGGAAAAGATTTGACCATTTATTTACATGGGAGCCAAAGTGACGGCAGCAGGTGCGTCATGGAAAACTCGGATGTGGGTGCTTCAAAGCCGCTGGGATTCGGTCACGTGACAGCCCGCATGCTGCCCGGCCAGCGGGCCAAATGGCCACACGGGAAGGAGGGACAGAGGAGAAAATAGTAGGCAAAGTGTTGGCGTGAGGCAGGTGGTGGATGAGGCAGTCGCAAAGAGAAAGGATTGCAACATCAGGGAGGAGATGAAAGGCCTCATATCATTTTGCAGCCAACAAGAAACCTGAAGGAACTAAGTTTGGCTCTATTTCTACAGCTTGTGAAATGCTGAGAATGGAAGCAATGACTGGGCTAATTCTGGACAAAATTTTTTAAAATGATTTTTGTCAGAGGAACCCAGATCTTTGCCTCAATTCTTTGCTTTTGTCTAAATTGCTCATTTTTTCCAAATTTCTGTAAGTAATTCTTTTAGGTGATGTGAATTGATTTGCCTTTGGCATACCAGATAAGATTTTATTTTATTTTATTATTTTATTTTTGAGATGGAGTTTGGCTCTTGTTGCCCAGACTGGAGTGCAGTGGTGTGATCTCAACTCACTGCAACCTCTGCCTCCCGGGTTCAAGCGATTCTCCTGCGTCAGCCTCCTGAGTAGCTGGGATTACAGGTGCCTGCCACCACACCCAGCTAATTTTTGTATTTTTAGTAGAGAAGGGGTTTTACCATGTTGGCTAGGCTGGTCTTGATCTCTTGACCTCAGGTGATCCACCTGCCTCAGCCTCCCAAAGTGCTGGGATTATAGGTGTTAGCCACAGCGCCCAGCCTGGACAAGATTATTTGAGACATCCCTGGTGGCCTAAATTGTGAAGGGTTTGCCCCCTGTTTCCTTTTGTCCACTTTCCTCATGGTGCCATTTTGTTTTGTGCCTTCACTCAGCCTGAACTGGCTGGTGAAAGTGGCACAGCCAACTGTTGCCAGACAGTGATGTCCTGTCAAACTCCTGTACCTGCATGGGTACGTTCTCATGTTCTCTGAAATATTATTTCTTTCCCTTAACAGAGCTCACCAGACAAGAAATAGGAAAGTGTTTTGAGTACTTTGAATCAAAAATGGTCTCTGAATTTAAGGCATTTTTATTATTTTATGTGTTATTTGTAGTTCAAAAGGGTCTTCCTATTCATCATAGTATTAGAGGCATTTGATGGAAAAGTAGTGTGCCAAGGTGATTAGTGACAACAACAACAAAAGCAACTTATTTTTGAGCCTGGGAAAGGCCCTGTTCTAGACACTTTATACAATAGCTGTATCCTTACTGATAGCCCTGCAAGGTAAGTATCATTTTTCCCGTTGTGGGGAAGTACTGAATCTCGGGAGGGTACTGGGCCAAGGTCACCAGCCAATCAGTGACAGATAGGAAATTCAAACCTAGGTTTGTTGGGTTCTTTCTACTATACCAGGCAACACCATTTGTAAATGTGAACTCACTCTGAGCATCAAAGGACAATTGGCTTTACTTTAAAGAAACTCAATTCCATATTGGTTTCAGTTATTTTAACAGACTCAACATGCTTAATTATCTCAGAACTTTTACAGAATAGTAATTGTTATTTGCCTAGTAGAATTAGGCTTGCCTGCAACTATTTTTAATTCCTTAACATCTTCTAAGTATTCCATTTGACCCGATCCTTTTCCTTGATGTGGTCTGGAGAATGTGATCTACAGAAACAATGTATAAGAATATCCTGGCTGGGCACCAGTGGCTCACACCTATAATCCCAGAACTTTGGGAGGCCAAGGCGGGTGGATCACGAGGTCAAGAGATCGAGACCATCCTGGCCAACATTGTGAAACCCCATTTCTATCACAAATACAAAAATTAGCTGGCCATGGTGGTGTATGCCTGTAGTCCCAGCTTCTCGGGAGGCTGAGGCAGGAGAATCGCTTGAACCCGGGAGGCAGAGGTTGCAGTGAGCCGAGATCACGCCAGCCTGGGGACAGGGTGAGACTCTGTCTCAAAAAAAAAAAAAAAAAAAGAATATCCTGACTTTCTTTATAGGTACATAAATAAATAAGGAGAGAATATTTTCCCCAACCCTGAGTATATAGGCAGTACCACTATATAGCAGGCTTGCATGCACGCAAACTTTGAAAGCAATCATCGAACAAAGCTTGGGCAAGGTTATGGTGAATAAGAAAGAGAACAAAGTTCATGAAGAGGTGCAAAGAAAAGAGGAAGTAAGTGCTGGTAAATTTTGCATGTACAATAGTATTTCTGTCATAGTGAATGTCTCTCAATAGATTATTCTCACTTTCCTCCTATATATCCATTTATTTTGTTGGACACCAACACCCAATAAAGATAATGGGAACAAATAAGAACTATAGCTCTTAATATAGATTCTAGAAAGTGAAAACTGCTTTTTATAGCTCTAAAACCAAAGCTTTTGGCTTCAATATAGATTGAAGATATCTCTCTACCATTTACTACCTGGGTTTTTTTATTCGCTTGTATAACCATGTTCTATTTCTGTTTTGTTTGAAAAGAAAATGAAATAGAATTACTTCCTACACTCACACTGCTATTGACATTAAATTTCATCTTCTTTTATTGTGATCAGCAAAGTTACTCATAACATTGGAATTTGTTTTTTGGTTTTAAAGTTATAGCTGCTGCTGTTGTTGGAACAATTAGTATTGCTTTGGCACTGTGTTCCACCTAAACTCATGGCATTTGTGTACTATTTACCTTTCAGGAAAGCTATTTTCCAAGAAGAAAAAGAAAATGGAAGTACAAATTTCCAACAGCACACATTTTCTCTGCTCTCTCCTTGGCTCTGAAAGAGGATGCGTGAAACAGAATTTCAGGCTGTAATTAATGCAGCTCTTCATAAGATAAGAGGTTCTTTTATCTACAGAAAAATTGCTGCACTAATTCTCAACAAGAAGTGCAATGCTCCGGTTAATGCTCTTTCTACAAGAATTCACCTTTTCTACCCTCTACATATTTACAGACAAATTTGAATATTTTGTTATGGGAAACTGAAGATGGGTAAACATTACAACGATAATAATACTTTATAGGGCTAATCTAAAAGCCTTAAATATTAATATTATGTTTGGATAAATGCTGAATAAGGTTACATAAAGAATTTTCAAATAACATTGACGCTACCGACACGTACTTGTAAGCACAGACCTTAATTGGGCACAACTTAGATCCAGCACTCTTTGAGGGGGAGAGTAAACAAATTGGGAAATGCATCCTCATTCGATACAGTGAGGAGAAAGAGCTATGGTTCCTTGCTCTACTTTAAAGTAATGTCCAATGAAGGATGAAGCCCGGCTGTCTCTATTTTGATTTAAATATTCCCTTGTAGGATGCACATTCCAATTTGGAAACAATACTTTCTATATGTATGTTCATGTGTGTGTTTGGAATAATTGGTAATGTGTTGGCACTGTGTTCCACTTAAATGCATGGCATTTGTGTACTATTTAATGTTTTGTTTTTGTTGTTGTTGTTGAGATGGAGTCTCAGTCTGTTGTCCAGGCTGGAGTGCAGTGGTGTGATCTCGGCTCACTGCAACCTCTGCCTCCCGGGTTCAAGTGATTCTCCTGCCTCAGCCTCCTGAGTAACTGCGATTACAGGCACCTGCCACCACGCCTGGCTAATTTTTTTTTTTTTTTTTTGGTAGAGATGGGGTTTCACCATGTTGGCAAGACTGGTCTTGAACTCCTGAACTTAGGTGATCCACTCACCTCGGCCTCCCAAAGTGCTGGGATTATAGGCGTGAGCCACTGCACCCGGCCTTTTAATGTTTTCTTAAAAACAAATTTTCTAAGAAAAAAAAGAATAGGAATACAGCAAATGAGTAGAAGACAGAGATCACAAGAATCATGCCTGAGGTCCTGGCAAAGAAGACCCCACTGTAAGGCAGTGTGGCACCTCTGATTCATTGGCCCCTTTGTATGGTTCTCAATTTCTATATCCATAAATAATAAGATTTTCATTCCCTTCCTTCCACTCCGTGAGGTGGATGTGAAATGGGTAGAGAGGTTTGTCACTGGGTGCAAGGCTAAGATGCTCAGTTAAAGCAGGAAATTATGTTGTTTGGCTGAGAAATATGTGTAATTTCTAAGTGTGATTATTGCAAGTAAAAATGAGTGATGTTTCAACAAGAGGATTATTGTAATTCAGGGTATAGCAATAATTTTAATGTAAGTGAGAAGATGTTTGTAACACTTCCAAAAAAATAGTACTGTATTGATCCAGTGTCCACTTTCCTCCAAACCTTCGTGCCCACGCACACACACATAAATACATGCAGGATTCCTGAGCAGGGAAGGATCTTTTCTCACGTGTTCACAAAGAGACTTTTAAGCTCAGAACCTCTTGAGGGTGAGAAACTTTTCTTGGCAGACTATCAACTGGTTCTGAGTGAACAAATCTGACAGAGCCCTTTTCCTTGCTTCTTTTTGTTCATATTGTTCACCCTCTCACAGCAAGGAGGGCTGCTAGGTAGAGTAAGAGGACTCTCAAAGGAGATGAAGGTAAATTTTTCTGGAATAGCTGCAGAGCAATTCTAATGCTTCAGTTAATCTGTTACCTCTTTCCTTGCCCCTAGGCTTCAGTTTTCCTTTTGTATCCTGAAAATAACATTGACATTAAATTGGGTCAGTGGAAAAAAATCAGTCACCAACTGTTGCTTATAATTTTGCCCCCCAAGAAAATGTTTGGTAACTAACCCTTATCTAGAGTACACACTATGCACGGCTCCTAGGGTGATATTTGAATCTATTCACCTTAGGGAAAGTTCTTGATTCTTTTAAACTCAAATTTCCACAATCAGAAAATTCACCTAATGCCTTTCTAATGCGTTATGCTTCACAGAAAGAGTTTAAGATCAGTGTAAATAGATATACACCCAATAGAAGTCATTGCAGTATACACGAGCAGACATGTCCAAGTATGCTCATAGTTGCACTATTCAAATCAACCTAAACTACTTGAAATTAAACGGCGATTGACAGGAAAATAAAATGTGGCATTCAAACACGGAATTCTATAAGGCAGCAAAAATGAACGGACTACAGCTACATACAATACAGATGAATCTTAAAAACATAATGCATGAAAACATAAGTTTCAAAGATTACTAATAACATAAAACCCCCTCTACATAAAAAAGTAACTTAAGGCCAGGCGCAGTGACTCACGCCTGTAATCCCAGCACTTTGGGAGACCGAGGTGGGCGAATCACCTGAGGTCAGGAGTTTGAGACCAGCCTGGCCAACATTGTGCAACCCTGTCTCTACTAAAAACACAAAAATTAGCCAGGTGTGGTGTTGCATGCCTATAATCTCAGCTACTCAGGAGGCTGAGGCAGGAGAATTGCTTGAACCTGGGAGGCAGAGGTTGCAGTGAGCCGGGATCGCGCCACTGCACTCCAGCCTCGGCAACAGAGTGAGACTCCATCTAAAAAAAAAAAAAAAAAAAAAGTAACTTAAAAAATTATTTAGTAGGTATACCTACAGTGATAAAAACTACATAAAAATCCTAAGAGTAGTACTTACATTGGGGGTGGGGAGGCAGGGAGAGGAAGAGGGAGAGTAGTACATAGGTGGATTATTGTCAGTGTTTCAAACAAACATTTGTTCATGTTAACTCATTATATTATTGAACATTAATAATCAAAGGACCATGCATAAGGAAAAAACTGACATGGAATATCAAAGTATTGGCAGAGAAAAACCATGGTGAGTATATAGTGACGTTCACAGTAAAATGCCACAGTATACTCAGTTTTGTGCAAAATAAATAATAAAACCTAGAACTCATCATAAGGGAACATGCCACAGGATCTGACTCTGGCCACCTCTAATTGTTCCTCACGTCTGCTTTTTCATTTGTTTGTTTGTTTTGAGACAGAGCCTTGCTCTGTTGCCCAGGCTGGAGTGCAGTGGCACAATACTGGCTCATTGCAACCTCTGCCTCCTGGGTTCAAGTGATTTTCCTGCCTCAGCCTCCCAAGTAGCTGGGATTACAGATGTGCACCACCACACCTGGTTATCGTGTTCTTAGTAGAGACAGAGTTTCACCATGTTGGCCAAGCTGCTTTCAAACTCCTGGCCTCAAGTGATCCACCCACCTCAACCCCACAAAGTGCCTGTAACCGCTGCACGAGGACTCCTCACGTCTGATCCTTACCTGACTTCTTTGGGAACCATCTTCCTTCTAGTTTGAATCCCTAATTGTAGATATTTCCTGTGACTTTATATTTGCTCCTCTTTTTTCTTCCCTATATAATGTCTCACTGGAAGAGCACAGCCACTCCCATGGCTCCAATTGCCTTTCAGAGGCTCCCAAATCCATCCGTCCAACACTGATCTCCCACAGCATTAAACCAACTGCTTCCAGGGTAAATCCTCTAGGATTCTAGCTATTTTCTTTCTTTTTTTTTTTTTTTTTTTTTGCGACGGAGTCTCGCTCTGTCGCCCAGGCAGGGTGACCAGGAACTAGTCACTCAAGCTTTCTATTAATTTCCTCATCTCTGAAAAGTGGTGTCTATAGATATCATTTCTAAGCTCCTGTTTCTAAATTTCTATGAATTCATGAATTATTGACTCTCCTTGACATTAGCTATTTGTCCAGGATATCACTATTATTCTAGGCTTATCTTTCACTTATTTCTATTTTTGTGTGCTGATTCCTAATCTGATGCCAAATTTTGTCATTTCTCTTATTGAAATGTCTCTCAAATTTACCCCCATTTTATCCATTCCCTTGGTTTTCCCTTAGTCTTGGACCTAATAAGTTTAGACTTAGATTACTTGAAAGGTGTCCAGACAGGTTTTCCTTCTTCCTGTCCCCTCCTTCATTCAAGTCCTCTGACACACCACTTCTAGATTATTCATGAAAATATAATAAAAATTGTCACACCCACTTAAGAGCATTCTTATTTAATTCTGTGTTATCTACTAAAGCAATTCCAATATCTCTGGCTAGTTTAAGACCCTCCATGACTCCATGTGACTGATCTCTCCAGCTTTCTCACCACTCTTCAGCACTTAAACTGCATTGAAACGAGTGTCATCGAAGTCACACAAGCACATACCTAAACTCCAGTTTCTAAGCTTTTATTCATGCCAGTTCCTCAAACTAAAATGTTCTCTTCCTCTTTTTTCCCAAAGATGTGCATTTTTCAAGGACCAACTAAAATTCCACCTATTTAAAGCTTTCTCTAGCATCTCAAGTCTCTGTTAAACTTTCTTCTCACCTAAATACAACAACAGCAGCTAAAACTTGATTATGGACAATTGATTATTGCTTCTTAATTTTTCAAAGCATTGTTTGTTTTAATCTCCCAACTGAATTAAAATATTCCTAAAGGCAGAAATCATGTCTCAAATCTTTCTTATGGTTTCCTTTCTTATGGTTTCTTATTCATTCAATAAATATTCATCTCAAGAGCTGAAAGTGTATATATCCTAAATAAAATCAGTATCTATGAGGATATGTTCAATTTAACCTTTACTGAGCACTGCTTTTATAAGGGACTATGATAGGCATGAGGGACTTGAAACTTGAATACATAATTCTCCTTGAGAAGCTCAGAATCTTTTAAATTTGGAGTAATACATTCTACTACTTCTACATTGTTAACTCTCACTTTGACCACTCTCTGGAGATGCAGATCAATTATGTCCAACATCCTTAACATCTCTAACTGGAAGTTTCACAGGTACACATCTCAAATTCAACTTGTTTATTACTTGTTTTTGTACTTTTCGCCCATGTACAACTCTGTCAATTTTTGCTTTATATAATTTAAAGCTATGTTATTAGCCCCATTTAAATTTGAACTTGTTATATCATCCTGGGAATTGCTCCTTTTATTATTTAATCCCTAATGGTATTTCCTTCCTTAAATAACATTTTGTTTGATATTAATTTAGAGAAGTCAGCTTTCTTTTGGTTAGGATTTGCCTGTTTTTTCATTTTCCATTTTTTTTTTTTTTACTTCAAATTATCTAAGCTCTTAAATTTTAGGTATACCTCTTTTTTTTTTTTTATTTTGAGATGGAGTCTGGCTCTGTCACCCAGGCTGGAATGCAGGAGTGCAGTGGCCTGATCTCGGCTCACTGAAAGCTCTGCCTCCCGGGTACACACCATTGTCCTGCCTCAGCCTCCTGAGTAGCTGAGACTACAGGCATCCGCCACCATGCCTGGCTAATTTTTTGTATGTTTTGTAGAGACATGGTTTCGCCATGTTGCCCATGCTGGTCTCAGACTCCTAGGCTCAAGCAATCTGCCCATCTCAGCCTCCCAAAGTGCTGGGATTACAGACAAGAGCCACTGAGCCCAGCCTCCATTTTTTTGATTTAGGTGTTTATTGCTATAAACTTTCCACTTAGCGTTGCTTTTGCTGTATCCCATAGATTTTGATATGTTGTGTTTCTATTTCCATTTGTTTCAAGAATATTTTTTATTTCCATCTTACTTTTTTGTTGAGTCAATGGTTGTTCAGGACTGTGTTGTTTAGTTTCCATGTATTTTTGTAGTTTCCAAAGTTCCTCTTGGTATTGATTTCTAGTCTTATTCCATTGTAGTCTGAGAAGATAGTTGATATAACTTTGATTTTAAAAAAAGTTGAGACTTGTTTTGTGGCTTAATATATGGGCTATCCTGAAAAACATTCCATGTGCTGATGAGAAGAATGTATATTCTGTAGTTGTTGGATAAAAATGTTCTGTAAATATCTGTTAGGTTCATTTGGTTTAAAGCGTGGATTAAATCCACTGCTTCTTTGTTGATTTTTCCATTTAGATGATCTATCTCATGCTGAGAGTAGGGTGTTGAACTTGCCCACTATTGTTTTATTGGAATATTTTTCTCTCTTTAGATCTAGTAATATTTGCTTTTCAAATCTGGGTGCTCCAGTGCTGAGTGCATATGTTTTTAGAATTGTTATTTCCTTTTGCTGTATTGGTCCCTTTATCACTGTATAGTGACTTTCTTTGGTTTTGTCTGTTGGTTTACTGTTTTTGACTTAAAGTTTGTTTTATCTGATATAAGTATAGCTACTCCTGCTTGCTTTTGGTTTTCATTTTGTGTAATATCTTTTTCCATTTCTTGAAGTTTATATGTATCTTGGCAGATAAAGTGTATTTCTTGTAGGCAGCATATAATTGGATATTGTTACTTTATCCATTCAGCCAGTTTATACATTTTAAGTGGATAATTTAATCCATTTACATTTAAGGTTATTACTGATAGATGAAGTTTTGAATGGCACCTGAGAAGTGTTCAGCTGCCAACAGTGTTCATCTGCCAACAGTGGCTGGGCAGGGTGATCTCCAGGCCCTTGGACAGCATGCTTGAGAACTGGGGGACAGGACCAGGATAGTGGACTTCAGGCTGTCTGATAGTGCGTTCCATCACTGGTTATAATAGGCAAAGGCAGGTGGTCCCCAGGCTGCTGGCAGAATGCTCAGGTAGGGGCAGTGGTGGCTATGCTCTGGGCCTGTCTCTGAGGAGGATGGGGCCACTCTCGGTGACAGCAGTTTAGGAAGGCAGCTATGGGATGTGCAGTTCTCTCACCTTTTGGTCCAACAACAGACTGTGGCAGAGGAGGAAGTAAGATTTGTCATTGGTGTGTGTAAAAGTGCCATCCTCCTCTCTTCTTTGACAGTCCTCTGGGGGCTGAGTGCTCAGAATCGTGCCATGTGGCAGTTGCTTGGGGCTTAGAAGCCTGTGGGACTCTGTGAGTGTTCTTTCTAAAGTAGTGCCTCTACACAGTCTCTAAGTAGCTCTGTATGTTAGTCTGGAGGCCCAAGAAGGTCAAGGCGCTTTCCTGTGGCTAGGAATGTAGAAGTCCATGGTGGGAATGTGGAGCCCTGCGGGTCATTCACTTACCCTTCCCCTATTTAAGGGAGGTTTTCTCAGCTTCCAGCTGATCTTGACCCAGTGGGTTGCCCTGCCTCCCTCTCCTTCTTTGCTTTTGATGCTTCCTACCACTTTCCCATTGAATTCTAGTGTTTTCTCTTAGATGATCTATTTGAAGTGTGAATATCTACTTGCCGTTTTTTTTCCTCTCCACAGAAGAGGTGTGTACTAGCTGCATTTAGTCAGCCATCTTAGATTTCTTCCACTGGGTCCTTGGTGGGTTGCTGACATCAATTGCTAGAAAAGCTTTTCCTCTTCCCCAGGGCCTTTCTGAAGAATTGTTCTATTTAAAAAAAAATGGGGGGGGGGAACTATGTTATTTAAAAAATGTCAACATCATAAAAGTCACAGACAGGCTGCAGGACTGTTCTACGTTAAAATAGTAAATGGACATGACAACTAAGTATAGTACTTTAGGTTAGACTTGATCCTGTTCTTGAAGGGGGAAAAATACCATAACAGATATTGCTTTAATTGACAAAATTGGCATATGAATTCCAGGGTAGATAAAAAGTATTTTATTAGGGTTAAATTTACTAAAGTTGATAACTATTCTGTGGTTAAGAAGAGAATAGCCCTGTTTTTAGGAAAAAAGAACAGAGATATTTAGAAGAAGGTCATAATGATTCATCCAATTTATTCTCAAATGGTATAGAAACAATTCTGTGTGTGTGTGTATATGTACATATATATGTGCACACACATACATATATGTATTTATAATAAAAAGGAGAGAGAGATCAAACAAAAAAGCAAGTAGGATAAAGTATTAACAATAAGTGAATCTGGATAAAGGATATACAGGCATTCCATATACTATTCATACTTTCAACTTTTCTGTAAACTGGAAATTATTTACAAATAAAAGTAAAAAATAAAACAAAACAAAAAATGCTCCGTCCTTTCTCTGTTGTCTGAGGATGTTTATTAGACCCTTCATAGCCTGGCTCTGGCTCCTTTCTGGCTGCACCTGCTACTATTTCCTTTCTCACACCCCAATAAGCAGCCCAATGCTTCCCATTCCCCAGAGTACACCTCTCTGCCTTTGCACCTCTAGTTTCTTATATTTGGAATGGTGTTCAGCTTCCTTTCTGCTCAGAAAATCCTCATTTCCTCAAGGCTCAGCTCAAAATGATCTCTTCTATGACGTTCTCTGAAAAATCTTTTAGAAAGCTTTAAGCAAAGTTGAGGTGCTCAGAAAACTACAGAGAGAGACACAACATGCTTTGTTTAATCAGGAATGTGCAAAATAAAAGGTCTGGAAAGAGTTGGGTAATTTCATCTTATAACTTTCTTCTCACTTTTAAAAATTCTTGCATCATTCAGTCCAGTTTTAAAGTCTTTACTCTACATGGAACTTCTATTTGAATCTTTCTACTATATTATAGTAAGTTATTTTATTTATTTATTTATTTATTTATTTATTTATTTATTTATTTTGAGACAGAGTCCCGCTCTGTTGCCCAGGCTGAAGCGCAGTGGTTCGATCTTGGCTCACTGCAACCTCCACCTCCTGGGTTCAAGCAATTCTCCTGCCTCAGCCTCCAGAACAGCTGGGATTACAGGCACCCACCACCATGCCCTGCTAATTTTTGTATTTTTAGTAGAGACGGGGTTTTGCCATGTTGGCCAGGCTGGTTTCGAACACCTGACCTCAGGTGATCCACCCTCCTTGGCCTCCCACAGTGCTGGGATTATAGGCATGAGCCACCATAACCAACCTACAATAAGTTATTATTATTATTTGAGACGGGGTCTCACTCTGTTGCCAGACTGGAGTGCAGTGGCGCAGTCTCGGCTCACTGCAAGCTCCACCTCCCGGATTCAAGCGATTCTCCTGCCTCAGCCTCCAAGTAGCTGGGACTACAGATGTGCACCACCATGCCCAGCTAATTTTTGTGTTTTTAGTAGAGACGGGGTTTCACCATATTGGCCAGGATGGTCTTGATCTCTTGATCTTGCGATCCGCCCACCTCAGCCTCCCAAAGTGCTAAGATTACAGGTGTGAGCCACCATGCCCAGCCTAATAAGTTATTTTATATTACAACGACAATTTGTATATCTTATAAGATACTGTGCTGTATCATAATTATTTCTTCAGGTATCAGTTTCAGCAATCACAATGTGGAATAAGAACTATCTTATTTGTCTTTAAATCTCTTCCAACACTTTGCAAATGCCTAGCATGTAGTGGGCATTAAGCAAATTCAGTGATCATTGTATGAAACAACCTAATTACCAAATTTGATTTAAACATGTATGTACATACAACTCTCAAGTTTAACATCAGTGTTATCCTAGCAAACAAACGGGAAATGCTTAACAAAAATGTTTTCACTGGACTTATTCTTCTCGTGGGCAGTCTAATAAATAGAGTCCATTCTTTTCCAGTCCTCCTCAGGCAAAAAGACATGTAATATATGGGTAAATAAATGATTATAGACCCATACAGAGTGAAACCTTTTAACTACAAATTTACATAGAGCCAAATCTGGTTAGGGTCAGAATTTGAAAATCACGCCAGACTCAAAGCAATTTGTAAGTAATTCAAATTGATTTATCTCTGATTTCTTAGACTATGTTTTAAAAATACTTTTGTCTATAGGTAAATCAGTCTCTGAACAAACATCGGAATCTCTGTAGCTTTGTTATGGCTAGGTTTGTCAGATGAGCGTGTGTATTAGAGTTCTCTAGAGGAACAGAACTAATAGAATAGATATATCTATATAAAGGGGAGTTTTTTAAGTATTAACTCACATGATCACAAGGTCCCACAATAGGCTGTCTGCAGGCTGAGGAGCAAGGAGAGCCAGTCTGAGTTCCAAAACTGAAGAATTTGGAGTTTGAGGCATGGAATCATCCAGCACAGGAGAAAGATGTTGGCTGCGAGGGTAGGCCAGTCTCTCTTCACATGTTTTCTGCCTGCTTTTTATTTGAGCTGCACCGGCAGCTGATTCAATTGTGCTCACCCAGATTAAGGATGGGTCTGCCTTTCCCAGCCCACTGACTCAAATGTTAATCTCCTTTGGCAACACCCTCAGAGACAAAGCCAGGATCAATATTTCGTATCCTTCAATCCAATCAAGTTGACACTGAGTACTAACCATCACAGTGTGTATGTTCATCTGCCTTTTGGTTTAAAAAATAAGTAATTTTATACTTTGAACTCATGAGGACATTTATATTTGTACATATTTAAAGAAACACTATCCATGTACTAGATTTTCTACAAAATAAAACTGTTCCTTCTAGGATTTAAATTAGAATCAAAAATCAAAGTAAATTTGTGCTTTTATGCTCTACGAACCATTGAAAATGACACATGCACAACTTTCCCAAATCTAATTTAAATCTTAGCTAAGAATATCCTAGCGTATCAGTTGTTTCCTGGAATTTTAATATTTGAAGAGGTGGAAAGAAATGGGTTTTTTTCTTTATTTAAGGATAGAGTTAAATAACAATTAAGAATTTTATTTTTTATAACAAAGCTGCAATGTTTTGAGTACTATTATGTTTTAGCGCAATATGAAGTCTAGAGATTGTTATATTAACTTAGTGATCTCAGACTTTTTACAAATAAAAAGTGTAAATTTTTATTCCATTAGATTCTAATACTCCCCTTTGTGTTATAATTGTTCTTTTTTTTGAGACAGAGTTTCTCTCTTGTTGCCCAGGCTGGAGTGCAGTGGCGTGATCTTGGCTCACCGCAACCTCTGCCTCCTGGGTTCAAGTGATTCTCCTGCCTCAGCCTCCTGAGTAGATGGGATTACAGGCACCCGCCACCACGCCCGGCTAATTTTGTATTTTTAGTAGAGACGGGGTTTCTCCATGTTGGTCAGGCTGGTCTCAAACTCCTGACCTCAGGCGATCCGCCTGCCTCGGCCTCTCAAAGTGCTGGGATTACAGGGGTGAGCCACCGCGCTTGGCCAATTGTTCTATTTTTTCAGTAGAGCTAGTTCTTTTTTGTGTATGTGTAAAACAGGGTATTGTTCTGTTGCTCAGGCTGGAGTGCAGTATCACAATCACAGCTCACTGCAGGCTTGATCCCCCAGGCTCAAGCCATCTTCCTGCTTCAGCTTCCTGAGTAGTTGGGACTACGGGCATGTGCCACCACACCTGCCTAATTTTTTATATTTTTTGTAGAGATGGTGTCTTGCTATGTTGCCCAGGCTTGTCTTAGACTCCTGAGCTCAAACAATCCTTCCACCTAAGTCTCCTGAAGTGCTGAAGTTATAAGCATGAGCCACCATGCCCAGGCTAGCTAGTTCTTTTTACAATTTAAAAATCAAGTGTACACTGCAACCAGAATTCTTGATTTGCAGAGCTCACTTAGGGACTGATAAGGACATGCTGCTGACTCAAAAGGTTGAGAAGCTTGCATTTGATGATGCTGAGTAAAACCTAACTCCCTGAGTTCCAGTAATTGCCCACAACACATTATTTTTTCTCCTCTTTTTTTACTTCACTTTTCCTCATATATGACATACAACTCTGAGAATTAGAGGTGTCTTACCTGGAAAAGAAGAGAATTAGAGCAAATATAATTGCCATGGGCTAACTCTTGCAGATCTCAGCTCAAGAAGTCAGAACCCATAGGTGAAGTTATAGGGATAACACCAGCTCAATGTAAAGAATTTCCAACATAAACAGCTACTGCATAACAGAATGAACTGCCATGGAAGAATACAACAACCAGTCAAGGCAAGTAGTCAAGGAAGAGTAGATAACCATCTGCAAGAGGATTTCAACACTGGACCAGACAGTCCTATAGTAAGTTGACGTCTAAGACCCTATAATTATGTGATATTGGAGATTTAATGTTTACAATATTATTGTCATTCCATCTGGTTCCTGGTACTAAGTCTTTGTTTTTTGTTTCGTTTGTTTGTTTTTCTTTTGGAAACAGGGTCTCGCTCTGTCACCCAGGCTGGAGTGCAGTGGCATGATCTTGGCTCACTGCAGCCTCAACCTCCCAGGCTCAAGCAATCCTCCCACATCAGCCCCCCAAGTAGTTGGGACTACATCCACATGCCACCATGCCTGTCTAATTTTTGTATTTTTTGTAGAGACGGGGTTTCACCGTGTTGCCCAGGCTGGTCGCGAACTTCCGAGCTCAGGCAATCCACCCACTTTGGCCTCCCAAAGTGCTGGGATTCTATGCATGAGCCACTGCTCCCGGCCTGTGGTACTAAGTCTTCCCTGACATTTTGTCAGTAAAGGTCAAAGTCACTGGAAATGGTCACTGCATCTAACCTAAGTGTCAGTTTCCTGATCTATGGAGTAGAGGGTTTGATGAGTTTATCTCTAGAATTCTGTCTACTTCTAGCCAGATTCTTCACTGACATGAAGTCACCACTGTGTATCTACCTTATTAACCTTTTTTGGTTAACATGTAGGAAATTTAATAAATGCTTGTCATTTTTCAACAACATTTATAACCTTTGGGGATCAGTTCATTTTCACCAATTCAATTTTAGTCATCTTGATTGCTTTTGTCAGAGGGGAAAAATAATGTCACATAATTAAAATAATAAATAACCTCCCAAATAATGTATGTTTATTAATCTTATGACAGAACCTCCAGCTATATTTTGTTACAACTAAATTAAAAACAGCACATAACTTGCAGCTTTTGCAAGTTTTCACAATTTAAAAATTGAAGATGTGTTGCAAGCAGAGTTCATGAATTATAGAGCTCAATGATTATATTTGATAAAGTATCCTCTGATCTACAATTATAGACTGATGAGAACATGCTGTTGATTCAAAAAGATTGGAAAATCGCATGTATCACTTGCAGACTCCTGGGACCAGCGTACCGCAGGCTGCTCAGGTACAGAGACGCATCTTCTAGGAGTGCCAATTGCCCTACTCTCTGAGACTGAACTAATACCCAACCTCTGAGGTTCTTAACACCTCATGTATTCAATCTGTGGTATTTTTAACACCTCACCTCTGAGACAGTCGACATTGTGTCAGGTGTTGAAGCCTAAGCCTCTGAAGCCAATGTTATGCTAAGCTGTACAGGAGCTGAAACTACAACCTCTGGCTCAAGAACATCCCAAGCAGTGGCCTGTGCAGAAACTCCTGCAGGGACACCCCTTCCTCAGGTCTAGTGAGCCAAGTCCTTGCAGCAGTAGGGCCAGTAATCACTCCCATTCCTATCGACTTATTTTTTTTTTTTTTTAAATCGGTTAATGCTTAAATATAAGGCCACCTTAGTCATCAATCTCTTTTCCTGATTTTCCCCACTGCTCCTTGATGAGCCCTCTGTTCCTCCTCTCTTGCCCAAGGCTTCCACATGCCTTCTGGAACTGTTGCTTTGTATTCAGCAAACTCCCTTATGTTATCACTCTGTTCTCTCAACCATGCCTTCACCTTTTTGCTCCAACAAAACCTGAGGACATTGCTTCTCCTGTAGTCCTTTAAAGTGGTGACCGTCTGCTCTTCACATCAGGTGGAAAAGGGTTTTGCTGTCCCATTGTTCCCCATTGTCATTTCCAGGTCCCTTGTCCTTGCACTCTCTCATCTGAGTCAGTGTGGAGCTATCTGATAAGGCCTCCTTTCCCCCTGCTGGTAGCTATCATCTCTGGGCCTCTCATTTACTCTTTGGGACTGTTCCCCTCAAATCCAAACTCTGCCAATTGCTGCAGTAATTTCAAAATGCAAAATTGACATACATGATAATCTGGCCTCTGAGTCCCAACTTCCTTATCTCCAATGACCTTTAGCTTTCTCTCCATCCTAGCTACCCACTCTCAGGGTCACATTTGGACCTTCTCATCATCTACAACAGATCTATTGCCAAAACCGCTGATTCAAGCATCTTGTTTTTGTTTTTTTTGTTTGTTTGTTTTTGAGGTAGAGTCTCACACTGTCACCCAGGCTGGGGTGCAGTGGCACAGTCTCTGCTCACTGCAACCACGCCTCCCGGGTTTAAATGATTCTCCTGCCTCAGCTTCCCAAGTAGCTGGGATTACAGGCGCCTGCCACCAGGCCTGGCTGATTTTTTGTATTTTTAGTAGAGACGGGGTTTCACTATGTTGGCCAGGCTGGTCTTGAACTCCTGACCTTGTGATCCACCCGCCTTGGCCTCCCAAAGTGCTGGGATTACAGGCATGAGCCACCTTACCTGGCACATCCTGCTTTTTGACCACACCTGCTTCTCCTTTGCCATTCCACCCACCATGAATATTTTGTGTCCAAATTTAGATTTTCAGCCCAGTAACCCCTTCTACTTTCTACCAATTCATCAGGTCTCTTCTTTTATCCCTTTGTCCCTTATCCAGCTAAAATCCCATGGACTGTAGTTTCCGTAACAGTTTGTACATTGTCTCCCCCACCACAGAGCCTTTGCCCATGGTAGTCTGTCAACCTACCATGGTTTTGCTCATCACTTTCCTGGTTAATTCCTATTCATCATTTAGACCAATGCTGGTCAGTAGAACTTCTGCAGTGATGCAAATGTTATATACCTGTGCTGTCCAATTCTGTAGGCACTAGCCACATGTGACTATTGAGCAGTTGATGTGGCTAGTGTGACTGAGAAACTGAATTAGAAACTGAATTTTAGGTTTTTTTGTTGTGGTGGTGGTTTTTTTTTTTTTTTTTTTTTTGAGACAGAGTCTCGCTCTGTTGCCCAGGCTGGAGTGAAGCGGTGCGATCTGCAACCTCCTCCCGGGTTCAAGTGATTCTCCTGCCTCAGCCTCCCAAGTAGCTGGGATTACAGGCATATCACCATGCCTGGCTACTTTTTGTATTTTTAGTAGAGATGGGGTTTCACCATGTTGGCCAGGATAGTCTCCATCTCCTGACCTTGTGATCCACCCACCTCAGCCTCCCAAAGTGCTGGGATTACAGGCGTGAGCCACCACACCCGGCCTGAATTTTAGTTTTATTTACTTTTAATTAATCTAAATAACTACATACAGTGGCTGCTATTTTTGTCAGTGCAGCTTTAGCTCTCACTCAAACTGACCTTCCTTAGGACAGCTTTCCCTAACTCCCCATGTGATTTCAGGGTCCTCTGTTATATTGTCATGGCTTTATCCTTGCCTTCACAGCACCTATCTTAGTTTGTGATTATATACTCGTTGTGTGATTGTTTGACGGTGTCTGATTGCTTACCATTGGATCCCCAGCATCCAGCACAGTTCCTGACATACTGTAAATATTTCTCAATAAATGAACGAATGGATGGACATTGTGAGAGGAAGAGGAGGTGGTGCAGATTAAAATTGCTGCAAAGAATCTTCAGTGGACAATCCTCATGACCCAAAGAAAAATGACTGCACTACTGGAGTTAGGGGTGCCACTAATGAGTCAGCTGAGCAACCTATTTCCAGGGCCACTTGGCCAGCATTGGTGCCAGTGGGTGCAAGGACTGTTAATACTGACTCACAGGCCAAAGGCAAGCTCCTTGTCCTCAAACTATTAAGCATCATCTCATTATTCATGTTCTATCAGGTTACCATTAGTCAGATTTCGACTGTCAAAACAATATCCTCCTCCAGCAGAGGTATGAGCCTGATAATTTATTCTGATATACTTTGGCTGCTACCAATTTTTTGTAACTTAAAAAATACTGGGATACTATATTTGAAAGTAAAGCATATTATTTCAACACCTGATCTACTCAATTTAACATATGGCTTATATCTTAAATGTGTTTTTAAAAGATTATATATTCTCAAATTGATAGAATTATAATTTCCCCCATTTAAGGGTTACATAATTAAATATAGGCATGTAATTTTTGTGGAAACAGATACAATATGATCTAGAACACTGTAAAATATTACTGCTCAGAAAAAAATAGATAAAATTCAAAAAGGTCCTTCCAAATATAACACTTCCATTTTTTCAGTAACAAGTTTCAGAATTCTTTTCTCATATCAACAGTTTTTAAGGACTTTCCATTTATAGTCATTGTACTTTCAGTATTCAGTTAAATGAGAAAACAAATAATGATAAAAGCTTCTATAAACCCAATAAGGTTCTGAAACTTATAGCCATTAATCAGCATGCACTTACATATTCTTGAAAATAAGAGTACAAATGTATTTGCAATATAAACAATGTTTGTAGTGGAAACACACATTTGCTCCACTATTCCTACTTCTCCACCATGCTCTCCGGTTTGTTTCTGTTATATATTTGGTAGTTCGGTATCTCAGAAACTGATCCAAAATTTAGAGTAGAAAATGGACGTACCGAAGGGGGACAGTCTTAGGCAAAATGCAAACATATATACATATATGTGTTTGGTGGGTGTATTTATTATATATATGTTGCATATTATATGTACTCTTGACAAGGGAATCATAGAACTTGGAGATATTCCAAAGTTTATCTGGGCTATTTCCTATAATGCAATAGAATAGTATCTAGATCAGTCATAACAGAAGTAGCTGAATGATTTGGGCGCATTCAGCAATGAAAGAATGTTATTATTTTATAGTGGCTTTAACATAGGAGAAAAAGTGTTTTCCCTATAATTATCACTATTGCCATTAAAACCTCCAGAGTTTTTGGTTTTTACTCTACTACCTCTAGGTGTGTGGAGTAGTGCAAAAATCTAGTCCTTGTCTATTCTGCAACAGAACAGCCTATCAGATCATTTCCCAGGTAGAAGCACCTGCCTTTCACTGATTCAAGTCATACTTTAGCCCTGGGGCATTCTCTTATGGCATGTTTCTTTTATGATGCTAGTTTATGTCAGTTTGGCTTTTGCATGTAAATGCCGTCATTCTTAGAACTTCTTCCCCCACCTTACCTAGTTACGATAAGCACAACATCAGTGAATCATGAGAATGTAATCCTGAAAACTTCTCCATTTTAGGAACTGCCTTAGTTTTGCAAAGTATTTTATAGAAATACTATGTTCATATTTTAATAGAAATATAATCTAGACAAAACCAAAAAGCAAATTTCTTTCTAGGTAAACCTCCCTATGAGGACCCTGCTGTTACATTTTCTTCCTCTGTAGTTAAGTTTCCTATATCTTTGAGCTTTAGTTCTAGAGCTTCAGGTTTTGTAAGGCATTTTAAAGGAATCAGAGAATAATAGCTGCTGCTCTAGGACCAGGTTTACTTAGATTGTCCTGATTCTGAACTTCTGAATCCTATGTGCACCTCCTTCTTAATTATGTAAACCCATGACCCTCTGGTCTCTTCCTCAAGTTCCTTTCTGCGCCTAGCCCTCTACAAGCAAGTCTTTTTTTTTCCCTGTGTCCCAAAAGAAAAGCGCTCTAGTTTTGAAGACTTGTACTTTGCTGATCAACTTCTTTACCTATTCATCCTCCAAGACGCATAGTCGTAATTTCATTAGTAGCAACCTGCCCAGATAGCAAAATGCATGTCCACTTTAATTTCTGTACAGTCAGCTTACATGGTATGCCTCAGGGAGAGCTCTAAGCTACACTTGACTTTAGATTCCCTTGTTAATTCAGCAATTAAGACTAATTGTTACATATTACAACTTATAAAAGACTATTTCCAACTTTTTTTTTCAGACAGGGTCTTGTTCTGTTGCCCAGGCTGGAATGCAGTGGTACAATCATAGCTCACCTCTGCCTTGAAGTCCTGGGCTCAAGCAATCCTCCTGCCTCTGCTTCCTGAGTAGTTGGGACTACAGGTGTGCACTGCCATGTTGCCTGGTCTGGCCTCAAACTCCTGGGCTCAAGCCATCCTCCTGCCTGGTCTCCTGAAGTGTTGGGATTACAAGTGTGAGCCACCATGCTCAGGCTATTTATAAGACTATTATGGCATAATGGGTACTCAATAAATATTTGTTGAAAGAATGAATGAATCAACTTATAGTCTTAGATGGAAAAACCAAAGGATCAGATCTCTTTTCGCTAACCCCAGCACTGGATTGGTGAATGCTCCCTTCTATTTGAAATCGTGTAAAATTCTTCTTTCAGATATAAACTAAAATCAAAGACAACCTCTGCATGCCATCCCATGAAGCAGTCTGCTATTGCGATATCAGGTGTGGCTTCCACCACCACTGCCACTGTCATCCTACATTTTTTTTTTTTTTTAGACTCCGTCACCCAGAATGGAGTGCAGCGGCGTGATTTTGGCTCACTGCAGCCTCTGTCTCCTGGGTTCAAGCAACTCTCCTGCCTCAGCTTCCCAAGTAGCTGGGACTATGCCACCATGGCCACGCCACCACACCCGGCTAATTTTTGTATTTTTAGTACTGATGGGGTTTTACCATGTTAGTCAGGCTGGTCTCAAACTCCTGGCCTCAAGTGATCTGCCCACCTTGGCCTCCCAAAGTGCTGGGATTACAGGCGTGAGCCACCATGCTCGGCCTTCATCCTACATTTCTCTACTCTTCTTCTGTCTTCTCTTATCAAAATCTGAACTGATTCAGAAATCTTCTAGCCCTTGGTGTGTGTGTGCACATACATACACACACATACACACACACACACACACATACATATATAGATATGTATGTATTTTCTTGATCTTAGTCCTAATGAAAAACATGTGGAGCATAGCAAGTAATTCCTTCTTATTCTATGAATAGCAATTCAAGGGATGGTTTCCAAGGAATTATTAAAACACATGCAAGAATTTACATTATACTCCAGTGGGTAGTAACAAATTGAAAACGTTATCAATGCTTTATAATGTGGGGAAAAGGCTGAGTATATAACAATCTTGGGCAGTGAAAAAGAAATAACCCAGATTCCACAATTTGAACTGCTGACCTTTTTCTGTAGCTGATCAACATTTTTTACCTCACTTAGTTTACTAATTTATGATTTTCTTACGCTAAATTTTGCATCCCTTTGGTATAAAGTGCCAGCATACCTAGAAAATATTTTTGCATTTCACATGCTGGTTAAAATATACCCTCACATAGTTTGTGTCTTTGAAAATGATTTAGTACCCTATGATTAATACACCAGACTCATATAAATATAAATAGACATAAATACACACACACATATATATATATATATATGTTTCGTCTTACTATAATCCATCTGAATTTAACTGAGAAAATCCCCATATAACAAACATATGTACAAGTCCCAGCCAATGATCCATTCTAGAGAATGTTAAATAAACCAAATCTGGTTCAGCCAAAGAACTTAGATAGTCCCTTGGAGTTTTCTGCTACATCAGGTGTAACTGAATGTAAAATTTTCTATCTGGAATTTCAGGGGCAATTAAAACTCTTAATAATTCTTTTTCCCTTTGGCTGTACCTTTATTGGTTGGCAATGAATGACTTGGCTTCTGACCAACATAGGAAAAAAACATACTTTTTTCTCAGAAAACTTGTGATGACAGCTGTCATTTTCCAGCTCTCAGATGCCAATGGGAATTGACCCCAATAGTCATAAGCAATAAATTTCTGTACAGAGAAAATCCTATTTAATGGAGGAGCATTTTCCATTAGGAAATTCCTTCTAATAAGAAATAACTAGAAACTACTTATTGTTCTCTTTACAGTGCCCAGTCCCATGATAGGCCCTCATTCCAGGCCCCACCACAGTGATACCTCTATTGTACCACCAGCTCCCCAAAGTGGTGACAGGAGCCCTGGGCCTGAGCTGCAGCAGTGACTCAGCACGCCCCAAATGTCTCCAAGTTTCCAAGGCCACCCCACAGTTGTATAGTGGCTCTAGTCAGGCTCCTGGGGAGGTCTGTCTGACCTCATTACCATGGAGCAAGACAGGATTTTGTAGAACATTCTTTTTTCAGTCTCTTTAAAGAGCACAAGCCAGGACACACAAAGACTAGAAGCTGGTTTCTAGGAAATTTAACCTCTCAAAATATGGGCATCATTGAATGTCCTGATACAGTCATTCTCCAGCTGCCACTGTCTGAAAACAATATACACAAAAGAAGAAAGACAACTTTGAATGACTAGCCCCCGACTCAGGACTAATGATAAGATTATTAAAGTCACACATCAGCCTACTCGAAGCAAAAATTTTCTTCCCTGAAAGAGCTGAGAAGTGTCACTGTCCAGTGAGGCATTTATTTTCAAACTAAATCCAGTTAAGAAGCTGAGCTGCTGGCCATAACTCCTACAGAAACTAACATATACTTCTGTGCCTCTGACAGCCCGGCCCAGTGATGAGTACACAGTTGTAATTGAATTGCATTTGATGTTGTTTGCACTAACACAGCACCAGACTTCAGGACAAACCACAGCTCTGCAGAGCAGAGGTCTGGCCCACTCTCCCCCCACCTCACCCTCCGTGGCTTGGGTCTGCCCTTGTTGTCCTGACCTGCCGGAGGTTTCATCAGCATCACCTCTGACTCATACTTCGCATTCAAGAGCAAGATGAATTCGCCAGCAATGAGAGCCTGGAAGAGGGCCAGCCTGTTGGTACTAAAGCAGTGCTGGCCCCAACACAGCTCGCTGGGCCAGACGTTGATGGGAAATGGCTGACAGCAGGATAAACAAGCAGCTCCCTTTTTGGTGAGCTTCAGAGGAATCAGGTGGACAGAATCAAGGCTTCAGGTATGCTCTTCAGAGGCTCTGTGGAGTGGTGGGAGGCTGTAAAACAGCATTGGAGATGGTTGTGTTTCTCCCCCAGCAAAGGCACCAGCAGGAAGAAAGGCAGATTGGCAAACAGTGTGGGCTCACAGTGCGAGCCAGGGCAGAAGCCATCAGGGGACACATCAGGCCGTGAGAGGCAGCTGGTCAGGGACCCCTCAGTTCCCCACCGTCCAGCAGAGACATGGAGGGCAGTGTCTGGGCCTCCCTCCCTCACCACCCGAGCTGCTCCACAAGAAATTCTGAGCGCCACTGGGCAAGTAGAGGGAACCAAATGCCTCAAGATGGAGAAGAGCGGAAGGTCTAACAAGCAGTACTGTGGAAGAGCAACACAGACAAGAGATGTAGAATTAGCTGGGCAAGGTGTGTGGGTTCCTCCCGGTGCCTGCGTGCCTGAGAAGAAATCATTTGTTGAGCTTGGTTTAGGTTTTAAGGCAGTTTTGGTGTTTAAGGCTTATTTAGCACACATAAGTCCAAGGTAGCATCAGAAAGAATTATAAACTTCATGTGACTTTTCAAAACAACCCAATGAGCCCAGTGTTGGCAAATAGCAGTCAGCCGAGATAAGCGGCCATTCTAGGAGCAAAGGCCCTTGTGCCAGGAAAACAAGAACAAGCACGAGTGAGAAGCAGGGCAATGCAATCCACAAACACAATTCATGCTTTACATCTCTGAGACAATGCTTCTTTTGCTCGGACCTCAGGCTCTGCAAACTGCAGCACAGAGGAGGGTAAGTGTGCAGTGGCCCCTAGAGAAGAGTGGTCAGTAATGAAATTGTACCCCACTTTAGTTGCCCCTTTGTGTTCCTGGGTCACTGCCAGGCCTGTCCCAATCCTGCAAAATGTGGAAAGCCAGTGAGTTCAGATGGAATAATAGGGGATGCAACCTAAAGAGATTACTAGTAAGATTTTCCAGAAAAAGAAAAATAACTATTTTTTAAGCATGAGCAGGGGTGGGGAGGGGTGGGGAGGGGTGGGGGGAAGAAAGTTTCTTTGTTTCTAATTGGAAAGCTTTACAAGCTATTGACTTACTGAGGAAAATCAGGACAACTGGGTACAGCTTTGACTTCTGGTGATTTCTGACACTTTCCTCAAAAGCCTATCACTCCAAATTGAGGGCCCCAGGATTGACTGTTTTACAGAAGCTCTTATGTATTGAGGTCTTGTATGAACTGGACCCATGTAAGATGCGGAGGGGTGACAAACGTTGGCTCAACCTCAATTGTCAGATTATGGTTCAAGGTTATTTTCTTAGAGATAGTGAGTCTTCAGAAAACCTTTGAGTAAAGGCAAATGAAAGGCTTGTGTCTAAAAACAGGCTTCCAAAAGTGGAAATAGGACACAGGAAGTGGAGAGTTGGAAAACAAAACAAAACAGATGAGCTGGAATGAAAAGAGTAGAGAGAGAAGTAGAAAGACAGGGAGAGACTCTCTAAGGAAAGCTGTGAAGGAAGAGGATTGTGGCCTCTTGGCTATATTTTCAGTTAGTGCCTCAATTCATAAGGTGAGGCTCCCGCACATTCTGGCCTGTTCTCCCCAATTATGGGGATGGGGAGGTAAGTGAACTACACCCAGACTTCTTGCAGCTGTCACCTCAATATCAGGTATCTGCGAGGTGGGGACAGAGGTGGGAGGATTGATAAGGGGCTGTATAATTACTGGGAACTCCAGCCAATGTAATACATGGTTATGTGGGCCTATGTAGTTAGGTTTCACAATCCCTATTGACTGTGCCAGACCCTGAACTAAATACTGTGGATGTCAAGATCAAGAAGGCATGATTCCCGCCCTTAGGAGTGCACCATCAAAGGAGGTGAGGAGTGCAACTCCTCAAAGGAGGAGACAGATGAGTAAACTAAACATTTTGATTCACTATGTTTTGGGATACAGGTAGCAGCCAAGGCTGCAGGGCCAGGGAAAGGGGGCACCTCCCCCAAAGGCAAAGGTCCTATCCTCAGTCCCACAGAACAGCTTACAGGGGATGCAACCTAAAGAGATTACTAGTAAGATTTTCCTCCTCAGGTGCAGCTGGTTCGGAGGGTACGGCCATCTCCAGCTGTCTCCTACATCTCTCTATTTTCTCACTGGCTCCTTCTAGTCTAGGTCTCTCCAATCCTATACACATCGTTTCCAGCTCTGCTGAGCCTTTTTCTTTTACTGCTAAAGCATAACGTACATTTTCCTACATTTCCTCCCTACCCTCTCATTTTTCACCCACCCCTTGATGTCAAGTTCCTCTCTGTACCACTGTATCATAATCTCCCTCTTGAAGAAGAACCACCAGTGATTTCCTCATCACTAAATCCAGTGATCCTCATTGATGTTATTATACGGAGAGCTGATGGGCAACTATCACACTGCAAGCTAAAACTCTCCCCTCTTTCAGCTTCCCAGGCCTGTCTGCCCTTGTTCTTCCTGCAGTTCTCCTGTGCTTCCTTCATTAGCACCAATTCCCTTTCCCATCTCATAAGTGGGAGTGTCCCCCAGTGAACAGCTGCAGGGAGCACACCTGCGTCCAGAGTTCCAGCTCTTCTCCATGCTGATGACACCCAAGTCTTTATCTCCAGGTCTGATCCTTCACCTTGTTTCCAGTCCAGAATTTCTAATCACGTACTGGTCAGGTTCATATTCATGGTCATCTGTGTCTCTCAGGGTTCCTGGCACAGTGCATTGCATAGATATGGATACAATAATATTAAGCTGAATGATGAGTGAACGAATGAACAGATAAAATATCCCAGTCTCCTGCAGAAAATCCCACTTTGTCACTTCTGCCTTTCTTTCCTGACCATGGTTTCCAGCCTGTTATCTTCCAAGAGACAGACAATTTATTATTATCTTCCTAGAGGAGTCTCATCCCCAAAGCCTGGAAATGGGGCTTTGTATTATCCATCTAAAGATGGGTATTACTGTCTTTCACCCCTCCTTTCTCTTTTCAGTGTCTTATTTTCTTTCTTGGTGAAATAGAACAAAAGTGATCAGCCCTTGTGACAAGTCATATTATTCATGGTAACATTGTTTTGTCTTGTAAGTGACTGACATTAGGACTGACATATGAACTGATTTATACCCCAACTTCAACATGCCCTTTCCCACGATCTTTAACCCCAGAGCAACAGTAACAGCTGGACTAATAGCACTTGCGATATGCCAGGCACTGTGCTGGGCTAAGTGCTTCACATGTGTTATCTTTCCGAATCTTTTCAAAAACCTTATAAGGCAGAAACCATTTCCAGAGAAGGAAACCGGGGCTTAGGGAAGTTGAAGTAACTGGCTCAAGGTAAGTGGTAGAGCCAGGGTTCAGGGAGACATGAAAACATACCACTCTTAACCCTTCACCACACAGCCTCTTGTGTCTATCAGATTCAGTTACAGGGGGCTTGAGTTGGTTCACGTCTACAAATAATTGAATGTCTGTTACATGCTGAGCATTGTGGGATACAAAGGTTTAAAAGATCAAGTCCATGATCTCAAGGAGCTTACAGTCTAGAGGAAGAGCACCAACATGAGACTGATGCCTGTGCAGTGAAATGAGACTTTTGGATGAAAGGGTTACATTTACACAAAGCACGCACAGTTCAGTATTACATGTCCCTGCCCTTGAAGAAGATCCCAGCTGCTAGAGTTTTGACTATGCAGTGTTTCAGATTTAGTTTCCCCTCCTCTTTGATCAGGCTCCTCTGTCTTTCTAAAGCTCATACTATACATATAATTTCCATTCAAATTCAAAATCTTTCCAATTATTGTAGTGAATGCAATGTTATTCAAGGATTTTTTTTTTCCTGAAAGAGCACCTATCTGACATGCATTTTTAATTTTATGTGCAATATGCAAATGTCATCACTGTAGTTGTTAACCGCAGTGCAGGATTGCAATTAACTATGGAGCTGTGCATTTTAGTTATATGCTAATGCTAATGAGATTTTCATAAAGCAAGTCCAATTACCAGCCCTATTTTTTAACTGCAAGAGCTAGTGCAAAGCAAAGGTGTTGACTTTCTTCAGAATAAATTACCCTTTGTCCTTGGCTCCTTCATCATATTCAATCATCCTAAAAAGTAACTCCTGCTACTTTGAATATTGTATCCTGCCTTGCTCTCCAGTACAATATTAATGGAGACTGTGGGCAAGATTGTTTAGAAACCAATTTACACTGCACAGGCAGTGGGAAAACTTCCTCCAAATGTAAAGTGCTCCAACAGAGGAGCAGAGCTTTGAATACTCAAAGTAAACAGGACCTAGAGGAGACTGAAGACCCAGACAATGAGTTAGCAAAAATAAATCACAAGAGAGCGCGTATGTGGTGTAAACTTGCACTGAGGAAACACAAGCGGTGAATGGGTATTTAAACTCAGATTTATGATCGGCTGTGTCACTGGTGGAAGACAACCACCTTAGAGGGATATTCATTCATTCATTCATGCATTCAAGAAACAGTCGTGGGGGCTTCTGTGTTCCAGACACTAAATTAGACACTGAAGTTTCAAATATGAATAACATAAGGGAGGAGAGACAGACTTTCATATTTTATTTCTATACTAATTGATTCCTTTACAAAAAGCAAGTGTCTGTGAATTACTTGGGTGGTGAAAGAATGAATAAGCACAATGCCTGCCTTCAGTGAGCTTATGGTCAAGTAAAAGGATACAAATATGTAAAATAATTTTAAAAGGATACAAGCATGTAAACCAAAGTTTCACACGAGGTATTTTTAGGGGAGGACAAAATGAAGGCAAAGGTCAGTTTGGAGAAGGAAGGTGATGGGGAGAAAAACTTCTTAAAAGATAAGGAGATTCTTGAGCTGAAACTTGAAGGTGGATAAGTATTAGCTAGAACAGGGTGGGAGGTCAGTCCAGAAAAGAACAACCTGAAGAAACCACAGAAGTATGCAACAGCCCAGGTGACCGTAAGCGATCCAAGGTCCCTGGAAGCACAGGGTGTGCAGCAGAGTCGAGGTGAAAGGTAAAGTTGGAAAGGAGCCACTGAGAGGTTTTCAGCAGGAGAATAAACAATCAGACGTGCCTCTTGGGCAGCAAAGAGGAACAAGGGCGAAAGGTCAGTGGGTGGGGGCAAGTAAATCACCCACCCATGGGAACCACTTCTGTGTTCAACTCAGACCCTGAGACAAATGATCAGGTTATATTTCCCCTCAAGATATTTCCCGTGCCCCTGTGGAAGGCTATGAAACAACAAAGTACTCTTTATTTTTAACATTTTCTTTCCAGAAAGAAAATATGAGAGAGAGGGAAAAAAAGCTTGATGACGTTGATATACAGTTTGAGTGTCTTTTCTAATCTGGATCAACTTCGAACCAAGATGAAAGAAGCATAGAAACAAAAGCACAAGAGAAAAAAAGGTGAGAAAAATAAGGGGAGAGAGGATGATAAGAATAGTACCAGGCTTGGCGCAGGGGCTCACGCCTGTAATCCCAGCACTTTGGGAGGCTGAGTCGGGTGGGATCACCTGAGGTCAGGAGTTTGAGACCAGCCCGCCCAACATGGTGAAACCCCATCTCTATCAAAAATACAAAAATTAAATTAGCTGGGCGTGGTGGTGCACACATGTAATCTCAGCTACTTGGGAGGCTGAGGCAGGAGAATCACTTGAACCTGGGAGGCGGAGCTTGCAGTGAGCAGAGATCGTGCCATTGCACTACAGCCTGGGTGACAAGAGCGAAACTCCATCTCAAAAAAAAAAAAAAAAGTACGGCTGGGCACAGTGGCTCACGTCTGTAATCCCAGCACTTTGGGAGGCCGAGGCGGGCGAATCACGAGGTCAGGAGATCGAGACCATCTTGGCTAACATGGTGAAACACCGTCTCTACTAAAAAAATACAAAAAATTAGCCAGGTGGCGGCCCCCTGTAGTCCCAGCTACTTGGGAGGCTGAGGCAGGAGAATGGTGTGAACACGGGAGGCAGAGCTTGCAGTGAGCTGAGATCGCGCCACTGCACTCCAGCCTGGGTGACAGAGCGAGACTCCGTCTCAAAAAAAAAAAAAAAAAGTTAACAAAAATGAAGTAGAATTAGGTCTGGGTGATGGGAGTACCTTTTCTCCTTTTCATACCAACCTGCCCCCAAACTCCTGCCACCTCTGCCTGGGAGAGAAAAGGCAGGAATTGGGAAAGGAAAGTGGAACATGGAATCTTCTGGAGTCATCAATAGAAGCAGACATCCATTAGAGGTAGAAGTACACAGAGTTCCACTTCGTCTTAACAAGGATGAAAGGTTAAAAGTCCCAGTACATAGGCAAATATATTTAGTGGTGGAAAGTTGAGGAGTTTCTATCAGATGTCTTCTGCTTTAATTGTGAAATATGAAGTAAAGTTATCTGCCCTGAGGGGAGAGGTGGGAATTCAGACAATGAAAAAGTTTGAGCAAATAGTGGGGTTCATCCAGAATTGGGGTTTTGCTAGATAACTTCAGTGGAAGGATCAAGGGTCAAGAGAATTTAGAATATAAGTAATATGTTCTGGATAGGAGGAAACTGAAGACAAGGGTGGCTGGTGGATAGGCAGAAAGGAGAGAGGAGGAGCGACGGGAGCAACAGAGTAAGCTGGAGGGAAGGGGATGTAGCTGGAGGGCAGTCATCTGTACTTGTTATCTGGGGGGGATGTCCAGGTCTAGGTTGAAGCTGTGAGAATGGAAGGCAGAGATGGGGCATGGAAGATCACTGGAAGATGAAGAGGTCAGAGAACTGAGTGCTCAGTGGTTAGATGGGTCAGATAGAAAGAATATGAAACAAATGCCAGGCTTCAACGACTGGGGAGGAGTGAGCAGAAAACCAAAAGAGAACAACATCATGGATGGGCAGTGGGGGCTTGGCCTGATGACCTGGGCCTTCAAGGAGCAGGAATCCTGAGGCAGATGTTGGTGATTTTTAACCTCATCCTTTCATCGTTTTTCTTCCTGATAGAGCCTTCCTTCCCCGTGGAGATCACATGTATGAGCTCATGTCCCAACTTTAGCCAACAGGACTAGGGGGCAATAAGAGGGGGGCTTTGGGGAAAGATTTTCCTCCTTGTTAGGAAATTGTAGGTGAGGAGAAATTACACTTTCCACTTTTGACATTATAGTAGGTTGAATAATTCCCGTGAGAGATATCAGGTGCTAATCCCTGGAACCTGTAAATGTTACCTTGTATGGGAAAAGGGTCTTTGCAGATATGATTAAGTTTAGGATCCTGAGATGGGGAGAATATCCTGAATTGTCCAGGTGGGCCCTAAATGCAGTCACAAAGTGACCTTTTAAGAAAGGGGTAGAGGGAGATTTGATATAGACAGAGAGAAGACGCACACACACACACACACACACACGCGCGCGAGAAGGTAATGTGAAGGTGGAGTCAGAAATTGGAGTGATGTGGCCACAAGCCAAAGAATGCTGGCAGCTATCAGAATCTGGAAGAGGCAAGAAACAGATTCTCCTCTAGAGCCTTCAGAAGGAGGATAGCCCTGCTAACACTTTGATGTCAGCCCAGTGACACATCAGACCTCTGGCTTCTAGACCAGTAAGAATAAATTTTTGTTGTTTCAAGAACCAAGTTTGTGATACTTGTTACAGAAGCCATAGGAAACTAATTCAGATGTAGCAGTGAGGGATGTGATGACTGGAGTGGCAGCAGCTATCTTGAAACCATGAGGACACAAACCTGAGGATAAAATTAAATTCAATATCCTGGAGAAGACAGAGTGGAAAAATGGAAAGACCTGTTGAATTAGCCACGTATCACTCAACGTTTTGACTTCTTATCATGTAAGATAATAAATGTCTTTATTGTTTATGGCTCTTCTGGTTGGATATTCTGTTACCTGCAGCCACAAGCATTCTAATTGATACAGGCCTATCCAAAAGGGTGGGAGAGTCCTGGTTGGGAAGCAGCAGTGGGTACTAAGGAAGAAATTTGACCCACTTGCCAACTCTGAAAAGAGTGCATAAAATGAAAAATGAGCAGCTCCCATTTGAGAGAGGAGCAGAACAGGTAACTTGGAGAGAGTCAGAAGGTTAAGAAAATGGTTAGGGAAAAGATTGTAGGGATAGGGGCATTTGTTAATTATGCAACAGGCCTTTTCAAAGGCAGTAAAAGCTTAGGAAGAGGAAGATAATTGGGAGGTATTCTAAGAAAAGGATTATGTGAATCACGACACCGTATTGTTAAGATGAAATTATATAGAGTATAGGTGGAGTGGGGAATAAGGAGAGACGCGCACTTTGGACAATGACCAAAAAAAAAAAAAAAAAAAGGGAAAATAGATACAATGCTTTTTAGATTTAACCAGCCCCAGGGTTGCCAAGAAAACATTTCTACCAATGCCAGGACCAAAGTGGTTTTTAAACTTTAATGTTCATAAGGTTCACGGAGTTTGTTAAAAATCTTAAACATTCCTAGGCCCCAGGACCAAGATCCTGACTCAGTAGATCTCAGTAGGGTCCAGAAATCTGCATTTCTAATGAGTATCCCAAGCGATTCTATTGCAATTGATTTGGGACCACATTTTGAAACACACTGTCCAAAACACTTGCTTTCACATGTTTTTGACTAAAATCTGCATTAAGAAATACATGTTGTGGCATAAGCCACATGCACACACCCACACATATGCATGCACACACCTACAAGCACAAACGTGTGCACAAGGCAGGTAAAACAATCTGGCTTAACCAAATAGACATTTATTTTTCTTTACACAAAATCCAAAGCTGATGTCCCTGGCCAGGTGACTCCATTTGGGTGACATTCCTCCAAATAATGGCTCAGGATCCAGGCTGCTTCCACATGTGCCTCTGAGATCATGTGGCGTCAAGATTGCCCTGGTGTCATCTAGTGGCATATGGAAAGAAGAAAGCGTGGAGGAGCCTGTGTGGGAGGGTTTTCAGGGCCATATCTGAAAGTGACATATATCCCTCCAGACACACTCTATCAACAGGGTCTCAGTCACATGGCCGGTTGTCGAGGCTGGGAGAGGTAGAGGAGCCCACAGGTCCTGGTAAGCACCATCAGAATCTCCACTGCAGATAGACTGAGATGTGTGTATTTAACTAAGACCAAAGTTTCACAAAATAATACTCCTATCACATCCAAATCCTCTGATAGTTTTCTGTTTTGTTCCATCCCATTCTTTTCTACTTTATTTTTAAAAACGTCAGTCTTCACAACTAAATTGATCTCGTTACAGTGAAACTCAACAAGCCACAGTTTCAAAAGCATCATCCTGGAGGATATTGCCATTTGGCCAACGGGGTGGATGGCCCCACATTTTTGAGGGGCTCTGTTTTCTTCGAATATATATTCAGCACCCCCACAGTCCGGCCCACTCAGTAAGTGGCCACTGTCATTGCTCTCATGATTGTGGTGGTGAAAAATACAAAGGCTTCCCCAGAAATGGCAATTTTTTGCAATTAACAGCACATAAAATAGCCTCCTTTTGGTTGTTTAAGACTTTAGAACTAGTGGGGCAAGATGAAGGAGGAAAAAGAGCTGGAGGATGTGTGTCTACACTGAAGGCACGACGAATCTACAGAGTGCCTCTGCTGCTGTGCTTACCACGTGGTTCCCTTTCTCCCTGCACTTGGACCAGACAGGCAAGATTCACCAGATGTGCAACCTTTGCCCGGCTGGAAAAACCAGAAACCCAAAGCCATAGTAGACATTTCCATAGGGATTTCTTACCTCTTTTGGTCTGGACTGACCCAATGATTAGTTATTGAATTTGACCCTCAATTGTATTTCTGAAGCTTCAGGTTGGAAACGGGGTGAGTGGGTGAGAAGGAGCTGCCCTGGCTCTGGCTCCTGCCCACAGCCAAACTCTTCCCGCCCTTCCCAGCTGTCTCAGATACAGGCTTGGGGAAGGAAGAGATACACGCAGGGAATGGGAAAGAGGATTAGGAAAAGGTGCGGAGATGGGAAAAGGAAGGGAGAAGAGTGGGAGAGAGGAGAAGGGAAATCAGGGGACGTACTCCAGAGCAAATTTTTACCAGATGAAGAGAAAAAAAGAGGAAAGGCTCTTTAGCTTTCACTCCACCTCACGCATGGATTTAGGAGAACTCGACTACAGGACTCAGTTTTTGAAACTAGCTTCCGGAAGGATTCAGAATTCACTGAGTTTCATGAAAAATGAAAAGTACCTGAGGAAAATGCTAAATGTTATTCACGAATCACAGAATAAGGACTGCTCACTTTAGACAGGTTAATGTATGGCTCTTGGATAAAAATTTAGAAACAGGCAGCTGTTTGGAAAGTCCGGGAGGGGCACCAAGCCAGAGACCTGGAGCAGCTTACACTGGAGTAACCTGAGCCCTCAGAGAGTCCGGGAGGTGAGGCTACAGTCCAGCATTCTATTTTTAATTCACAGTGTGGAGATAAGAGTTAAATATAAAGCAGATTAAGACTTCCCTTAAATCTCCTCTGTAAAAGAAAAACTGGAATTAATCTACAGGAGCACTCCATGGATAGCTCAATACCATCGTTTTTTAAGAATAAAATTAGAAGCAGAAAACTGTGTCCTTATCCTTTTGACATCCAAGAATTATTGCCATGAAAGTACTACAGCCCATGAAATTACTTTCCAGGTTATACTCATTAGATTTAGCATTTTCATTCTGTAGACCTGTGGTTTTAACGGAAAAGAAAAGAAAAAAAAAATCCCCTCCCTTCATAGTACAACTGTTCCCATATACTGGCCCATTAATGGGATGCTAATGAATGCGGAAGTCATTGTAAAATCACAAATGCAGAACTGAGAAGCAGATTTCAAACATCGATAGGCCTAGCCTTGTTTTGGAAATTTGGATCATGAGAGCATGGGACTCAGGTAGAGCATTGCAGCCTGTGTTTTCTGCACACTGCAGCTAAAGAGGCCCTCAATTACAGGCTCGATTTTTAAAAAATTTTTAGTCACATTATACAATCACCATTATGGGTTAGACATTAAACAGATGCTAACCTAGCTACTACAGCCTTTGTCACTGGAAGTGTTAACCACATAACATGGCAGCAGCAGGGCAAAGAGATTAAGAGTTCAGGCTCTAGAGCAGTTGGCCAGGGTATGAATCCAAGCCCTACCAATTACTCACTGTGTGACCTTGGGCAAGTTGCTTAATCTCTCTGTGCCGGTGTTTCCACTTTTGTAAAGCAGAGATAATAATAGTCCGTGCCTCCAGTAAGAATTAATTGAGAAAATGTATGCAAAGCACTAAATCAGTTCCTGGCACTATAATGTGTGCTCAACAGCAGTTGGTGGTTGTTAGTATTATGTTGTTGGAGACGTGAGAGAAATGAATCTGAAATGGCTGTGCACTCCGGTGGCTGGGTTCAAACCTGCTGAGGTGTCTGGTCTTCACGACATCTCAGGCCTCATGCTGCAGAGGAAGAGGAACCAGTCACTTTTCTTTGACGGTCTTCTGTGTAACTGAATCCATTGCCATGCACTGAGCCTTGCATGGTGTGTAATGCCTTGGTTTGTGTATTTACATCATTCCAGCAAGTCAGGATGCTTTTCTGAACAACTCTGTTTGCATGATGCCTTTAAATACACACAAGAATTACAAGGCAATCCTCTGTTTGTAGCCTACATGAAGGCCAGTTGGAGAGATTTCAAACACCCAAGAGATTCAGCAAACTCATTATAGGGTCTAATATAAGAAGGAACTGTATGTATGAGGAGCTGCTAGGATGCAAAGATGAGTAAGAACTGACCTCTGCTTTCAAGTCAAAAATTAGCTAAGGGGCACAGTTAAGACATAGGTGGGTTGACTTTTGTGCTATCCAAACAACACAAACCCATTGTTACGGAGTCTCCAAAGATGAAACACCAAACAAGACACACTTTAGAGAGCAGCACAGCACAGATCCATTTCACAAATACCTACTGGGCATCATCATTTGCCAGGTTACTATTCTAGGTGCTGGGATATAGTGGTGAACAAAAGTCCCTGCCCTTGTGGAGCTGACATTCTAGTGGGCAAAAGAACAATAAATAGAAAAGCCCAAGAGTATGTGTATATACACACATATACACATGGGTAGTACGTCAAGGCATGCTGTTACAAAGAAAAACACAGAAGGGGTAACAGGTTAGGGAGTGACAGGGAAAGGAGGGGTTATATGACAAGCTGCTAATCATGAGGTAAAGGAAGTTAGAGAAAGAGAGAAACAGATGAGGACTAAGAGCATCATGAGAAAATTCTGGAACCTGGGTGGGCAGGAAGGCCATGGTAGAAGGAGTGGGGAGCAGGTTGTTCTAGGCATGGGATTTAGAGAGAGCAGAGAATGGCCAGAGATAGGAGGAGGGCCAGAAGAGAGGCAGGCGCCCCCAGGGTGGGTACAAGCACCTCTGGGGAACAGGTTAACTACGGGCCTGAAGCCAGAGCCGTACAGGTCATTAGGTGTAACTCTCAAGAGCTACTGCAAACTGCCTGGGGAAAAAACATAAGCAGTCCCAGTTTTTATTTCAGCTGGTGAACAGGTACCAGGGCCAAAGGACGGCACCAGCCTGGTAACACCAGACACTTTTTCTAACTCTCATTGTCACTTGTCACAAAGAACTTCCAATACTGTCTGCTCTCACAGGTGCAATCTAAACAAGCTGAACTTATAGAAGCAGAGCATAGAACAGTCTTTGTCAGGGGCTGGGAGAAATGGGGAGTTGTTAGTCAAGAGGTAAAACATCTCATCTATGTAGGATGAAAACGGTCTGCAGATCTAATGTACAGCGTGGTGACTGCAGTTAATAATTCTGCATTGTATACTTGAAATTTGCTGAGAGTAGATCCTAAGTATTCTCATCCACACACACACACAAATATGGTAACTTTGAGGTGATCTTAGTTGGCAGTGGTAATCATTACACAATGTGTATGTATATCAAAACATCACATAGCACACCTTACATGTATACTCTTTTTATTTTAAGAAAAAAAAGAACCTCCAAATGTGCCTCTCTCCATGTGCTAAAGAAGAGCCTTCCACAGCCACACATTCCCCCTCCAGCCTGGTCACATTTGGGAGCCCCTCCCAGCTCGTGCTCCCTCATTTCACTTCTCTGCTCACTCTCATGGTGGCTGGGTTTGAGGACATTATGCTTGGAGTCATGATACTAGAGCCACATGGAGAAGGAGCAGGGTGGCCTCCCAACGAAAGGAAGCTGGGCTAGGGCAACTGTCCACCACACGTGGGGTGTGGTTCCACGTGTGCGTGAGTTTTGCTGCCTCTTCCTTCCGCAGCGTCCAGAAGCCGTCACCTCTCCTGCGGCCTGAGTGCTCACCGCAGCAGCCTTCCCCACCCCTCTGGGGTTTGCTGCCTTGAGTCTCTGTGATCAGGAGACCAAACACATAGGCCTTTAAAAAACACCCGGCATATAAGCACAGAATGAGAGCTTAAAGAGGACCACAAATCTACAAGATATGCTATTTCCATATTTTTTTTCTTTTGTAATCAGGTTAGCCTACAAGTCAGTATCTCTGATACTCAGAGTCTACAATAAGCAGCTCCCATGGAAGCCCACTAGCTTTGCTCAAATTGAACTATTTCATTTCAATAACCAGTACATTCTATGTCTCATTGATAGAAATTGCTGTTTGGAGATTTGTTAATTTGCTTATTCACTTTTTTTTCAACAAATGTGTTGAACACATAATATGTGCTAAGTACAATGCTTTGTCCTAGAGGTTCAAAGGAAGATAAGGTCCTTGTCCACTCACAGGTATATGCTACATCTTCTTGGTCTTCTTAAATGGGGTTTTTAAAACTCCAGCAGAAAAACTCTGATTCTGGCAATGCTGTAAGAATTTTGTTTTTATTAGTTCTCTTTTAGGCACTGTACCTTATTTAATCAAATCATTGAGCACAGAGCAGGAAAAAAAAGAGCAGAAAAAAGTTATATGGAGTCATTCTTTGAAAGGCCTAGATTATAAAATCAGAATATAAGGTGAAAATCATGAATAAGCACAAGTAGCTCTGAAATTCCCTTATGCAGGTACCATGCTGGAAATCAACACACACCAAGTCTGGGTAAACCAAACTCAGCCATCATTTCTTCTAGTTTTGGTTAGGCACTATATTAAATGGTTGACTTGCATTTAGAGGCAATATTGTTGATAAAAACATGCCTTTAACTAGGATTGCATTCAGTGTCTAATAAACTGGGTCAGAATGACAGTACAACAGACTGATGTGTAGAATATTCTGAAATAGTAACTGATGAATTATGTTTGCATCTGGTAATTCTAATGGCCCTGAAGCTGTGAACCAGTGAGTCAAAGGCATCCATTGCATTATATGAGGATGGGCCTTTAAGCCACCACCCGCCCTTCTACTCCCTCCTTGTAGTGAAGAAAGGTAGCTGAGGGTTCCTGAGCTTCCCAAGGAGGATTCAGACATCCTGAAGGGACCACTAGACCAGAAGAGGCCTGGGTTGGGTCAAGGGCAATGTATAGAGTGTGGAATTGGAGGCTGCATGGCCAACCATCAGCAGTGGGATGGTGTCACAGTGCCCACAAACTAGGGAGGAGAAGTCCCACCTCAACTGAGGTCAGCACAGACCAGAGGAGAGCAAGCAGAGCTCAACAGGTATGTTGAGTCTTCCCTGTGAAGAAACGCAGGAGGGTGGGAAGAAACCTGTAGTGCCCAAATGTGTACCCAAAGAAACTAAATATTAAACTAGAAGTGCCTGAGTTATTTTGAAATAACAATATTTTTACATTGCCTACCAGAAATGGGGGCTTGAGAGCTAAGTTGTGTTCAGTTATAGAAAAACAAAGCCACATTTCTACTTATGAATAGTGCTGTATGTGGTAAACTGCTACATATCCCAAACATAACCTCAGTGACTGAAATGGCAGAATCACCAGCACAATTAAACGAGTTCTCCTTATGTACCGAGAGAAATATATATTGAATTTTCATATCTTAAATGCATATAGGACATCATCTCCTCATCCTCTTTGATCCCACATTCCTATGCCACATATAACACTAAGCTCAGAGAACACAATAGTTTGCTTGGATACGCAAAATACATAGTGTGTATCCACTAATACTCATACCCATCCAAACTCACCAAAAGCACAAGAGAAATGAGAAGTTTTGTTTCTTAACTTTGTGCTTAACACCCTTTGTGGTTTTTTTGTTTGTTTGTTTGTTTTGTTTGTTTTGAGACAAGGTCTCACTCTGTCGCCCAGGCTGGAGTGCAGTGGCATAATCTCAGCTCACTGCAACCTCTGCCTCCTGGGCTCAGGTAATCTTTCCACCTTAGCACCCACCCTACCCAGTAGCTGGGACTACAGGCGTGGGCCACCATGCCTGGTGGCTTATTTTAGTTTTTTAATAGAGACAGGGTTTCGCTGTGTTGCCCAGGCTAATGTCAAACTCCTAGGCTCAAGCAAGTGATCTTCCCACCTCGGCCTCTCAAAGTCCTGGGATTACAGGCTTGACTGGGTTTTAATGAGACTGAATATTATTTTGTCATTTAGGTTTCTTTCTTTCCTTCCTTCCTTCCTTCCTTCCTTCCTTCCTTCCTTCCTTCCTTCCTTCCTTCCTTCCTTCCTTCCTTCCTTCCTTCCTTCCTTCCTTCCTTTCTTTCTTTCTTTCTTTCTTTTTTGACACGGAGTTTTGCTCTTGTTGCCCAGGCTGGAGTGCAATGGTGCATTCTCGGCTCACCGCAACCTCCATTTCCTGGGTTCAAGTGATTCTCCTGCCTCAGCCTCCCAAGTAGCTGGGATTACAGGCGTGCGCCACCACTCCTGGCTAATGTTTTGTATTTTTAATAGAGATGCGGGTTTTCCATGTTGCTCAGGCTGGTCTCGAACTCCTGACCTCAGGTGATCTGCCCGCCTCGGCCTCCCAAAGTGCTGGAATCACAGGCGTGAGCCACCATGCCCAGCCGGCATTTCTAACTCTAAAAACTACTCTAGAATCATATTACATTCTATCTTGTTATCCAATATTAAATGGGGCACAGATGTTCAGTACATTTTTATTGATTAATAGATTAAAGGACTATGTTTATAAACTGGATTGGTCGGCAGGAACTGGGGCAGGTTATATATTAATATCTTAATGTGAACTAAGATATGGAAATTTATTTGGATAATGTGATATTGACATCCTACCCAACCCTGAAATCCCATGATTTCTAGTTCAAACTACCTAGCATAACAGTAGTTTCATCTTTAGGGATAAAAGACTGTTGATTCTCTAGTGGAGAAGCACCATTCTCTTTCACCATCCTCAGTCTAATTCTCCAAAATGCTATTTTTAAGAAGCCCCAGCTAAAAGGCAAACAGCACAGTGGGTTAGATTTGGTGTTGGAAAGGTGGAAATAGATCTTTCCTTGTTGAGAACTATTCAGTTCGGTAGAATAGGAGACAAAAACCATTTGTGCTGTCCAGGGCCGAGCTCAGTGAGGCTGTTAAAGGTAAAAACAGAAAACAAATCTATCACGGAACCTCAATTAGCTTTAGGGGGCAGTGTCTCAGAGCCATCTCCATGGAGAGGAGGCCACTTCTCTCAGTGACCAGGACACAGTCTCACAGCTGCTTGGGCCTCGAGGGCCTAAGGAGACAAAGTGAGCAGAGGTGAGATCATGTTCTGTAGAGATCGTGGTGCCAGCCAATGTGCCCCTGTCCTCACATGCTGGCAGGCTGCCTGGAAGTAGCCAGCCCAGCTGTTAGGTCTGGTGGCAGTCTTATTTAACCTGACCATACTGGGAGCAAAATCCCAGCTCTCCTGTTAGTGAGGCATTTTCCAGGCAAAAGGTCTTGTATGCATTTGGTTCAGTGGTTATTTGCATATCAGGAAGGGCTGAGAGAATGCCAGGTAGATACATCCAGCCTTTCAAGGAAGATACACCCACCCTTTCAAGGAAGAAAGTTGGATGTTTTATGGCTGGAGACACTATGATACTTGCAACCAGAGTCATAGCTAACAACTAACAGTCTCTAAATCATATTTGTCATAAAATTCTAGAGCCGAAAGAGACTTTGGAGATTGTCTAGTTTTGGGAAAGAATCAGGAGCCCAGAGATTAAGAAACTTGTTGAAAATTACACAACTATTTCACGGCAAAACCAGGACAAAACCAAATGGCCTAACTGCTAATCCAGGGATCTTTTCATCACACCTAACAGCTGTTTGAGAACATACAGGACAGCTATCCCTTGCTCACTGCTCTGTCTTTATATCCCTCTTCCCCCTAGTGTCTGAAAAGGGTGTTTGGTGGGTAAATATCTGGAGGGCTTCTGCAAATTTTGTTTAGAAGGTCTTTGTCTGCTGCCAATATCCTTCCATCATTTTGTGACATTTTCCTGAATATATTAATTTTTCTAATTTTTAATATTTAAAAAATAACTCATGATATAGAAATAAAAAATAGAAGTTCTCATAATTTTCAAACTTTGGAGATAGCCACATTAAAGATTAGGTGTACATTCTTCCAGATGTTTATGTATATGAAGATTTTACACACACACACACACCCCATATGATATGATATATGAGTTGTTAACAATTTATTAAGCTTTCGCTATTTTAAGGGAAGCATGCTGTTCATGCTTGGTGGATGGGAGATGAGCTATTGAATATCTATTAGGCGTGAGATTTCTTACCCAGGAAGTCTTTGTTAACGAAGTCTACCCTTCATTAACCACCCGATTGCACCCTCATTCCTCACTACTCCACTGTTAACATATTCTTTTGTTTTTCAGCCCCAAAGATGAGAATTTAAGCTGGATCTCCTAGAGGAGTTGGGATCAAGGCTATGTACTTGGAGAATACAAGAGAAGGACCCAGCTGGGCGCGGTGGCTCACACCTGTAATCCCAGCACTTTGGGAGGCCAAGGCGGGCGGATCATCTGAGGTCATGAGCCCCAGAGCAGCCTGGCCAACATGGCGAAACCCTGTCTCTACTAAAAATACAAAAATTAGCCTGGCATGGTGGTGCACACCTGTAATCCCACCTACTTGGGAGTCTGAGGCAGGAGAATCACTTGAACCCAGGAGGCAGAGGTTGCAGTGAGCCAAGATCACACCACTACACACCAGCCTGGATGACAGGGTGAGACTCTGTCTCAAAAAAAAAAAAAGAGAGAGAGAGACAGAAGGACCCAACCTTTCAGTAGGATGGGATTGATGCACTTACCTGAAGCTCAGGAGCTGGCAGGAGCACCAATAGCCATGGTTCTGCCTGAACCCAGGCAGGCCAGGAACTCAGCATCCTGAGTGGGATTCTCAGTGAAGATAACACTGCTAAAACCTGGCCATGGAGAATATAAACACTGCCAGAGGAGTTGCCCACAACAAATGGATTACATGGTCAGGAAGTCCAAGTTCTCAGAGATAAACCCAACTAACTGATAACCAGGGACTTCATCCCCATTATCTCTGACCACTGGGTCCTAGAGTTCTTGTATAATGCCAAATGGGTAAGAGGAGCTCCCTGAGAAAATGACAGATTAGATTTCCCAGCAACCCTGATGGAGGGGACAGAATCTTATTGAAATGAATTTAGAAAAATAAAAGCATGTGATGACTCTTTTACCTATGAGCTGTGGAACAAATCAAACATGCAACATATGTGACGCAACAGGACGTGACAGGATTTTGTTTACATATCAGGGTATCCAATGACACAAAAACTGTTTCTATTTCCACATCTGTCTCACAATAGATATAAAAATTTAAGAGAGATTAAATATTCAAAAGTAAACAAAGCAAGCAAACAATCTCAGAAGAAAGTTTAGAAGAATATATGTATAAATTATGGATCAGAGAGACTTTTATATACATTGTATCAAAGCAAGAAACTTAGTCCAGGCACAGTGGCTCACACCTGTAATCTCAACACTTTGAGAAGCTAAGGCGGGAGGATCACTTCAGTCCAGGAGTTCAAGACCAGCCTCGGCAACATAGCAAGTCCCCTGTCTCTACAAAAAATAAAAAATTTAGCCGGGCGTGGTGCCACACGCCTGTAGTCCCAGCTTCTTGGGGGGCTTAGGTGGGAGGATCACTTGAGTTTGGGAGGTCCAGGCTGCAGTGAGCCGTGACTGTGCCATTGCATTCCAGCCTGGGCAAAAGAGTGAGACCCTGTCCCTGCCAAAAACCCCAAGCAAACAAACAAACAAACAAAAGAAACTTAAAAGCGATAGAAGAAAATGTGGACATATTTGATATATAAAAATGTAAATTTTTTAGTATGGAAAGACATACAATTGTTCAAGGTAATATACAAATGCTAGATTAGGGGGAAATTGCCACGGATATGTCAGATAAGACGTTACTATCAGTAAAATGCAAATAACTCCCACAAATTAGTAAGAAATAGATAAACAGTGCAACAAACATAATAGCAAATAATATGAATAGAAAATTCACAGATGAGCAAATCCAAATGGTGATTAAACTCATAAAAAGATGCTCTATTTCACTAGTTATCAAGGGAATGTAAATTAATGATATTTATTCTCATTTATCAGATAGACAGCTTTTTTGAAAAGGATACTCTCACACATTAGTGTTGGAAATTTAAGGAAGATTGAAATGCACACACATATGTCTTATAATCTAGAAATCCTACTCCTGAGAAATCAACACTGTAGAAATATGAGAGCCATCCCTTCATGGTATAGGGGTAGGAAAAGTTTCCTCAAGAAAATGGAGAAAACATGAACCATAAAGGAAAATGTTGATAAACTGGCTATATTAGTATTTATTTCTATATGCCAAAATATGTCATAAACACATTTAAAAGGAAAGTCTTAAACTGGCAGAAGATAGCTGCTACTCATAAAATGATCAAAATATTAATATCCAGAAATACTTGTTTTTATCTGTATGAAATTGCCAATATTCAACAATTTTTGACCAACAAAAAAGACATCTGACTCAACCTAATACACAGAATTTTTCCATATTCAATAAGAAAAAGACAACCCAAGAGAAAGAAATGGACAAAGCACATGAATTCACAGATGAGGAAAACCAAATGGCCAATAAACCTTTGATAACTATGCTTAATTCACTAGAAATCTGGGAAATAAAATAAAAACTATAATGAGATAGCACTTCATATCATAAGGTTGGCAAAGATTAAAGAGCATTGGTAACAATGTGGGGAAATGGGAATTCTTATATATCGTAGAAGTACATATAGGTATAAATTTGGCAATACCATGTGAAGTTGATGATAAACACACCCACCTACTTCACTGCTAGGTATATGTACCAAAGAGAACCTCAAGAAGACATGTATAGGAAGGATTTATGAAGCATCATTTATATAGCAATTGGCACGATATGAATGACATTGTATTTTATAGGTAAATATCGATATGAGATAGATTTATATCTGTCAAAATTAAAGATCTAACTCTACATATGTCAATGTGATAAGTCTTTCAAAAATACAATGTTGAATAAAAAACAAATTGCAGGAAAATACCTAGAGTATGAGCTCAGTTATGTACATTTTAAAATTACACAAGACTTTATACACATAGTAAAATGTGAATGGAGACAATATATAGCTGATTTATGATAATGATTAGAGAGAGAAAGAGAAGAAATGGAAGAGAAATAAGGAGATCTTTAACTAAAATTCCAACCTTGTTTTTTTTTTAAAAAAAAAAAACCTGAATATGGCAAAATGTTAACAATTCTTTTAAAAAATAATGTTTCAGGCTGGGCGCAGTGGCTCATGCCTGTAATCCCAGCACTTTGGGAGGCTGAGGCAGGTGGATCACCTAAGGTTGGGAGTTCGAGACCAGCCTGACCAACATGGAGAAACCCCGTCTCTACTAAAAATACAAAATTAGCCAGGCATGGTGGCACATGCCTATAATCCCAGTTACTCGGGAGGCTGAGGCAGGAGAATTGCTTGAACCCAGGAGGCAGAGGTTGCAGTGAGCCGAGATCGCGCCATTGCACTCCAGCCTGGGCAACAAGAGTGAAACTCCATCTCAAAAAAAAATAAAAAAAAGTTTCACACTTCTGTGTTTTTCAGTTATCATCTTTTCTTTTCTCTATGTTTGAAATATTGACACTTTTTTAAAAAAGAAATAAAAGTTATAATATGTAAGATTCCATGAAGAAGGATGTTTGTTGCAGCATTGTTTCTAGAAGAGGGATCCGTGTTGGTGCCCAATGATAAGGGAGTAGTTGAGGAAACCGTGGTACATCCATACCATGTAGTTCATTCATCTATAGCTTGTGATAGATTGAATTGGGCTTTTGTTTAGTTTATTAAAAAAAAATTGACATTAATTTAGTATCTCACATTGTTGAAGTAATGAAAAATGGGATGCATAGTGTTCTGAAACTGGCTGCATAATATTTCATCATATAGAAGCAGGTGACATCATAGGTGAATGTTTGCCCACTTGCTCACCCTGTTTATTAATGATACATTCCTTCCCTCTGCCCCTCCTATGTCTTTGAAGCTTTGATTCAGAGCGTCATTCACCAACCTCCAATTCCTCTGTGGTTATGGCTGGAACCTCTGATCACATAATTTCACAAGAGAATAAATTATGACAGCAGGGTCTTTTGGTTTGATTTCTAATTAAACAAAAACGCCCTTAATAACAAACTCTCTCATCAATTTATGTGGATGGCAAATGTCAGAGAGCACCTCGGGATTTCGGCTTTCTTCTTTCCCATCATCAAGTAAAGTGTCACTCCTCTGACTTATACCTCTCTGTCCACAGCATCTTTCTTCAAGAGCTCAGTTAACCTCCTGTCACTGCACTCCTGAACTCCTGGGTGATGCCAGGCAGGAGAGTAAGTTACAGGCATTCTTAAAGCATTTCTGCTGAATATCCAGGGGACTGGAGAAAAAGTGGATAACTTGTGCAGGGCAATGCTAACAATACTAATAATAGAACAACGGCTAACAAAGGGCCCTGCATCGCCAGATCCCCCTGTGCTGTCTTCATGAACTCAGTTCCTTATAAATACAGCTCATGAAGATTGTTGCTCTATCACAGAGGTTACACCATTATTTGAAAGAATCAATAACATTCACATAGTTCCTTAAAGACATTCTGCTCTCTAAATTTCTTCCTTTGCCTGGTATTTTAAGAGCTGCCTCTATACTTTGGATGTGTAGTCTACTGATGTTCGACAGCTATGAAAGGATCACTCATTTACCACACCATGGCCTTCCAAAGCCCTTGTCATCCAGAAATAAAATTTCATTTCTTAGGAGGAAAATGAAAGTTTTGGGTTTTTTTCCCCCTTGTAATGTTGAGAGCTTCTTCTCACCACAGCACATTGGATCAAAATCTCCCAAAGGGGCACAGAGACAAAGGGAAATGATCTGAAGCTTCCTGGTGAAAGCAGGTCACATTATCCCCTCTTCCTTGTCTTTCCCGTCAACATCTCTGCAGGAGGTGCGCCTTCAGAAGGCAGTGTTGAGGGACTGCACACACAGGCTTCTCCAGCCTGGGAAATGGGAGTCAAATTGATAACTACCATTAACATGCTGGCCATTTACAAACTACTTCCCCTTGAGTGTTTAAAAGCATTTTTTTGGTCAATTGAGGGCAAAGAAAACGTCCTTTTCTGTGCTGGAAGAAAACAAGTTAATGACTTCAATTGCTTCCCTTGCTGTGGCTAGCTGACTTCCAAAGTCTCCTTTACCCGTAATGGTTTGGATGCTAGGGCATTCTCACTGTGATGCTGACATAGCTAGACAGTAGAGAGCTAGTGTCACGCTGTGGGTAGCTAGGGGGCATGGACTTTGCAGACGGATCTGTAAAACTGAGAATCCAGTTCCCAGAGACAGCATAATATTAAATGTCAAATGTGGCACATTGAAGAAACTGTTTTTGTTTGAAATTACACCCAATACATAGTACTAATGCCTATCCAAATATTAAAATTACCCCCCAAATGGAACACATTTGCTGTTCTTTAAGATGCATTTTTAAACTGCCACTCTATAATAATTCTGGCCTTTTATAGAGTCCAGAAGTCCAAGGCCACACATCCTCCTCATCAGCATTCACTTGAGAGGGCCTGTAACCTTTCAGATGAGGAAGCACTACTTTTTATTTTTCTCATGCTTTTAGGTAAGTGTGCTAAAAGGTCTGGTCACATCTGAGACTGGGGCATATTGACCCCAAAGAATGGGGAAAGGGGACTTCTATGCTACTAAGGACTGATTTGTGTTCCCCCATGCCTCCACCTTCCAAATTCATATGTTGAACCTTAACCCTTAAGGCGAGCTTGTCCAACCCACGGCCCGCAGGCTGCATGGGGTCCCAGATGGCTTTGAATGGGGCCCAACACAAATTTGTAAAACACTATGAGGCCGGCATGGTGTCTCATGCTTGTAATCCTAACACTGTGGGAGGCTGAGGTGGGTGGATCACTTGAGGTCAGGGCTTCAAGACCAGCCAGGCCAACGTGGTGAAACCCTGTCTCTACTAAAAACACAAAAATTAGCCAGGTGTTGCTGCACATGCCTATAATCCCAGCTACTTGGGTGGCTGAGGCAGGAGAATTGCTTGAACCTGGAAGGCCGAGATTGCAGCGAGCCAAGATGGCGACACTGCTACAGCCTGGGCTACAGAGCAAGACCCTGTCTCAAAAAAAAAAAAAAAAAGCAAACAAAAAAAGTATGAGATTTTCTTTGGCGATTTTTTAAGTTTTAGCTCATCAGCTATTGTTAGTGTTAGTATATTTTATGAGTGGGCCAAGACAATTCTTCTTTCAATGTGGCCCAGGAAAGCCAAAAGATTGGGCACCCCTGCCTTAAGGTGATTTGAAGATAATATCTATAAGGAGGTAACAAAGGCTATGTGAGGTGACAAGGGTGGGGCTCTGATATGACAGGATTAGCATCCTTATGAAAAGAGACACCAGAAATCTTGCTCTCTCCTTGCACAAAAAGGACATGTGAGCACAAAGTGAGAAGGTGGCCACCTACAAGCCAAAAGAAGAGGCCTGAGAATGAAACTTATCTTTCTATCACCTTGATCTTGAACTTCCTAGCCTCTAGCACTGTGAGAAATAAATTTCTGCTGTTTAAGCCATGCAGTCTGTGGTATTTTGTTACGGCAGCCCATGCTGACTAACACAGGGACATACCTTTAGGCACGTTCACATTTCAATTTAAAATGCCACTGTGGCAGTAGCTGAGACTTCTTTTTGAATTAGATTGAAGGAGTTCAGGACGTGGCACCCCAAAATATGCCACTTTGGTATATTGATTATTTTGAGCTCAAGGCACTTGAAAAACAGAAAGCAAGAAGCTTTCTCTAAGCTCTTATTACCTGCCTAAAGACAGATCCTCCAGGAGGAACTCAATTGTCATAAATTCCTTCCCCAGGAGTTTCATCAACCAGGAAAGATTGATTCTTAATCACAAGAGAGGAGACCAGAAGATGACACCACACCCAGACACACTTTGTCACAAACTATTATATCTCTCATCTCTTCTTCTAAGGGTCCATTCATCTTTCCTAAACATCACTGACTCTTCCCTAAGTGGTCTACATCCTCTCTCCGCTTCTCCTCTTATGACAGTGTATGTAAGCTCTCAAACATCCCCACTTGTTTGTGTATTCACATTTTTCCTTTGATGCCTCTGTGCATGTAATATTACAAAATACGTTAAAAATAATTTATTTAAAACTCTAGATCATAAATATTTTAAAATATTAAAAATTACAATGAAAAATTTGTATTTTGTTGTGTTGTTAATATCCCTGTTATCAGTTTATTTATTTTATTTTTATATATTTTTTTGAGACGGAGTCTTCCAGGCTGTCACCCAGGCTGGAGTGCAGTGGCGCGATCTCAGCTCACTGCAAGCTCCGCCTCCCAGGTTCACGCCATTCTCCTGCCTCAGCCTCCCAAGTAGCGGGGACTACAGGCGCCCGCCACCACACCAATCTAATTTTTTGTATTTTTAGTAGAGACGGGGTTTCACCGTGTTAGAGAGGATGGTCTCCATCTCCTGACCTCATGATCCGCCCACCTCAGCCTCCCAAAATGCTGGGATTACAGGCGTGAGCCACCGTGCCCAGCCTATCAGTTTATTTTGTAGACCCAATTACTGAACCTAGGAAGGTAACAAGGTTTATTTTACCTAGGTGGGTTACCAGGCTCTGGCTTCAGGATCAGCTTATAGCCTGAAACCCAGGGGCCCTGAGGTATGAGTCTCTTTCTCCTTGAAATTCCACTATAAGCTTAAAATACATCAGTGCTTTCTGACAGATTTGGTTTTACAGCCTCTCTGTGTCTGGGGAGAGAGAAAATGGAAAGGGTTGGGCACTGGAGATGAAGAGGAAGGGTCAAGATTCCCTAGAGGTCATTCTCACAGGTGCTATGGTGACTTTGTGTGCACCTTGCTTCTCTTTTAGGGGTATCTCTGTTTCTTACATTCCTCAGGCTTTACCACTATTCATAATAATCATACTATCCAGGCATTCGGCCATTTTGCTGGCCTGGACATAACTGACTTGTAAATCAACTGCCCAGGATGATATAAATTTGTGATATTCTTTATTCAGCCCTTTTTGTAGAGTAGAGGGAAAAGGATTTTCTCTAGAAAGTCAGCAGACTAGGCCGGGTGCTGTGGCTCAAGCCTGTAAATCTCAGCACTGTGGGAGGCCGAGGCGGACAGATCATCTGAGGTCGGGAGTTCAAGACCAACCCGACCAACATGGAGAAACCCTGTCTCTACTAGAAATGCAAAATTAGTCAGGGGTGGTGGTGCATGCCTGTAATCTCAGCTACTCAGGAGGCTGAGGCAGGAGAATCGCTTGAACCCAAGAGGCAGAGGTTGTGGTGAGCCGAGATTGTACCATTGCATTCCAGCCTGGGCAACAAGAATGACAGTCTCAAAAAAAAATGAAAGATAGAAAGTGAGCTGACTATTACCATCAATGTCCCTGGCAGGCTCTGGCATTCCTTGTTCATTAAAGATAAGTACAAATTGGACTTCCAACAATTAACAAAAATATTTTAGCAGCTTATTCTGATTTTGAATAACAAAAGTTAATTGCACACCCTTGAACTTTTTCTTCCCAATTCCTGAAATTTATATGAAATTTGTAGAGAAACCCAATACCATGATGCATTCTACTAGAGAGTGTTAGAGCTTGAGACTTTCAGGAATTAAACCAAGTCAGCACTCTATTCTGCTATCCTCAGACTCCTCACCCAGGGTGGTGGTGGGGAGCCAGGCGTGGGGCTCTTAATACAACAGGAGGACACTGATGGGGAAATGCCTACTGCCCCCTGCTGGTGAAAAAGGGTCCATAGTTCCAACAACTTGCATAGCCCTAAAAGGCCTCATTTAAACATTGTGTTGAAACCATGGTATCAGCTTCAAAATGACTTTAAATAACCTTAAATATTTACCTTTTAAAAAATAAAACTGAGCAGTAAAAATCTACTGCTTGGTTTTCTTTAGTTATACCGCTCCTCCTCCATCTTTTCAGTTCCTTTACAATCTGGTAGATCATATGACATTAAATTCTAGGGCATTCTGCACCAAACAACGGTTGACCTGTCTTAGGTACAAAAGTCCCTTTAATTTGTGATGATAGATAAAACTTTTCTTAAAGCGTTCCTTTGAGAATGTATCTCGAAAGTATTAATAATTACCTGGAAGGTAACTGTGGCTGTAGCAAGTGCTGGGACTTGGAGTTGTATGTTATCGTTCCAGTACCAGTTCTGACACTTACTTAGCTGTAAGATTTAGGAAAGTCACCTAATCTCATAGACCTCATTTGTGAAAATATAATGATAATAATACATAACACACAGGGTTGTTATGGGGATTAAATGAGATTATTACAATGAAAGTGTTACTCTTAAGAGCTATAAAATTGGAAGGTATTACAACTAAAGGAGTAGGTAACTGTGGGGTTGCCCACTTAACCATTATCAGACAGGTATTTGGAGTCAAACGCCCTAGAGCATAGTAAGGATTAAACATTAAACTAGATATTCGTCATTGAGATTAGCGTTATTACCATGGTTTAATATTTAATTCTCACTGTTCTCTAGGGGACCAGATGGACTCTGTGGAGAATGTAGACTTAGACATTCCTGACTACTTGAATCCCAAACTAAAGTCCATACAAGATAAAAACACCTCATAGACAGAAGAGTCACTCCATGAGGCATTCTAAGAATGCACTTTCTGCATGGCGACTAGTTGTTAATTGGTCAAGCGGATAGGTTCTCAGCAATCTTGCTCCTCTGGGAATAACAAAAACATTACACTGAAGGTTTTGTTTGTGAGTTGTGCTTTTGGACCTAAGTTTTTCTGCTATAAGGGGTATATTATTAACAAAACAAACCCAACCGAAAAGTTGGAATTCCTAGAAATTCACCATAATTGCCGGCTGCTGCAGCCCAACAATTCTTTAGCTCTTTTCAATCATCTTTATTTTGGATTTACTTGGAATTCTTGATCTTTAACCCAATTTTGAGCATTACACTGTCCCTATTTAACGCATAAGGAATATTTTGGAATTTTAAAAGAGCCACAAAATATCAAACCCAAGATCCTAGTTTTGGGTCTTGTTTGTTTGTAAGGGTGGAAGGATTTTACATTATTTTGTACTTACTCTGTTCCCAGCAGCTTTTGCTTTGCTCATATCTCACACAGAGCATACTTAATTCAGTGAACTAATTTGGTTGTATGGTAAGCACTGCGGAGAAGCTATGAAAAAAGTCACAATTGGGAAGGTAGAAAAGGTCTTCCAAGGATGCACTGAATCTGTTGCATATACTCCGGGGCCTCCGAGTTTTCTGGGAAAAAACAAAAGCAAAACAGTGGCTGGGAAACTAGCTTAGTACATAGGTATAAAGGATGGAACAGCTTCTTTTGACTAGTTTAAGAGGAAGACATAAAGCACAAGTTCTTGGAATTATGCCAGCAAAAAGTGTAACCCTTTTATTTATGGGGGCATTCATCAGAACTGGGCTTTTGTGAGCCTACCCCAGACTGTGGTCGCTTGGTTTAGTCAATTGCTGACTTCTCTGAGAGAACACATCCCCTTTTAGCAGAAATAAGGAGCAAGGAGAACCACTGGGTAGTGGCTATCACAGTGATTCCCAATGGAAACCAACCCATGAAAGCCCTGTAAAGAATAGTCCTGCTGTATTCCATGACAGTGAGTGATACTTACACACAGGACGGGTGAGGCAACATGGAGCCACAAACACCTGGTTTACTTATGTTGGCCATGATGGTGCCCTCAGGACAAACCACAGATGGAGATCTGCCCAGGGAATTCCTGAGTTCATAGGCTCACCGTGTCCTTTGATCCCCAGCCCAGCCATTTCTATATGACCTCTGTTTTTGTCCCAACTGAACCCCATTCTTCTCTCTCTTTTGTGGTTGTAAGGATGAAAAACTTGATGACTTCTTTCTCTTCATCATGGCTACTTCTCAGAATGTCTTGCTGGCCACGTCATTGTTGCCTGATTCTACTGATCTAATAAAATCTATTTCTATCAACAAAATATAACTATGTGTGACCACATATTTATACCTTTTCACAAATGGAAATTCTTACAAATAGATTTCCCATCCATATTAACTTATTAAGTAAAATTTCCCTGTTTTTTAATAAAATAAGTTTTCCTAATCTCAAATAGTATCCAACAGATGTTAGTCACAAACATACATCATAAATGGGAAAGTATTATAATAAAGCTCATTAGTGCTGTTAATTTACCTTTCAAATGTTATTGAATTTTTACATGAGTTTCTCTATAAGTTCATTAGTTGTTATTAAGAAATAAATATATGATTGAATTTTCCAAATATATTTTAATTTCATAGTTTAGCATTTCATACGAGAGAAATAATCAGCCAATGTTTTTGCCTGCTGTTTCCCTGAAGATTTCATTTATCTTAGAAGTGATTAATATAGAATGACTATAAATAATATAAATTTAAATAGAATATACTTTTTTTTTTTTGCTATGTTGTTTGTTAGGCTTTACAATGTTGTAAAAAAACTGTAACAATCCTCTCAGACTGGAATTTTTCTTTATCAAACTTTTCCTCCATTTTCAGGAAGGAACAATGATTCAGAAGGCTTGTAGATTAGTCACTTCTTAAGAAGTTAGATCATTCAGTACTGCATCTTAGCAACTGTCCAAGGTCAGCAAAATGCTACGGCATGTTCTGTTTGATGGCCCCAGGCAGAAAGCCACAGCATTCAAACTATTAATATCTCCTGACCTTTCAACTTACAAATAGAAGCATCCTTGTGGCCATTTTTTTTCCTGTATATCCCTGAAAAACTAAGGATCTAGGGTTTAAGATAAGAAATATTTAATTTAATTTAATTTAATTTGTTTTTAACCACAATCCTGGGCTTTTGTATAAAAGTATACTGTTTATTTCTTTTTTCCTTTTGAGACAGGGTCTCACTCTGTCACTCAGGCTGGTGCACAATGGTACGATCTAGGCTCACTGCAACCTCCACAGCCTGGGCTCAAATGATCCTCCTGCCTCAGCTTCCCAAGCAGCAGGGACTACAGGTATGCGCCATCATGCCTGGCTAATTGTTGTATTTTGTGTAAAGATAGGGTTTCGCCATGTTGCCCAGGCTGGTCTTGAACTCATGGACTCAAATGATCTGCCTGCCTTAGCCTCCCAAACTGCTGGGATTACAAACATGAGGTACCATGCCCGGCCACTGTTTGTTTCATAAAATTTTCTTAAATACCAATTATGTGCAAGTTACCATGCCAGGCCTCTGGGAAACAAAGATGAATCAGTCAGATGTACCCTCAAGGAGCTTATGGTCTAACTGGGGAGAAGAAATACAGCAAAATGCTATAACATAGGGTAAAAAGTAAGAAGTACCACAAGAGAAGCATAGACAAGATGATTTGGGGGTTCTAAAAAATAGATTATTAAATTTTGTGGGCTGGCAGCAGAGAGGAGGGAATTGGTAATTAATCTGAGAAGATGACATTTGAGCTTGCCCTTGATGGACAGAATTTAAAATGTAGAGAGGAGATGTAAGTGCAGACATTTCAGATTGAGGAAAGAGCATAATTAAGGGCATGGAGGTCAGAAAATATGGGGTAATAAAAAAAGGTTCAAGTAGTTCAGTTTAGTTAGAGAACACGGCATATGAATTTTAAAAATCACTGAACTAAAATCAGAAAATTACTTTGAGACCAAATCTAGAGGGCTATTAACACCAGATGATAGAGTATGGACTCTATTTTACAGACAGCGGGAGCCTGCTGAAGGGAAATGCCACATTCAACTTGTGCTTCAGTGTTGGATTCCACTGGAAAGGGGGCAGTGACTGGAAGTGAGGACACCAGCCCATCAGGCATGCTCTCTAACAGTCTAATAAGGTATGGCTTTAGTTTTCTAGGGGGAAAAAAAAAAGCCTGAAGCAAGAATTAAAGTGCTGACATTTTATTTGGGAAGCACAAGCCCAGGCCAGGGAAGCTGCAGAAAAAGGAAAAAGGGGAAGTGAGTATAGGAAACAATGCAAAGTCATGCCTTGCACAACTGGCTTCTGCTTCGGGATGAGCCATTGGCTGATGAGGCATGGGAGGCTCAGCAGGTCTATTCCCTTGGCATGTGGGACATCTTGCAGTGGATGCAGGGAGGGACCATGCCTCTAGCATTCTCTGGGAAGAATAAAGGAGAAAAAGTTTATCTTCCCACCTACCTCCCATTGCCTGTTTTTCACTGGTCAAAACTGTCCCACTAGGAATTAACTCCTTCACATTTCCAAGTTTACATCATATGACTGCTCCAACTACATGGGACGCCAAACCCCAAACCTGATGTATATATGGTGTTCCTGTTTCATTCAAGTCTGGAAATGAGGGGAAGAGCCAGAACCTCTAGGTGTGTACTAGGTGGCTTAGCAGTGTGTGTGTGTGTGTGTGTGTGTGTGTGTGTGGTTGAGGGGTGGAGAGTTAAGAGGACTTCTAAGGTAAGCCCCTGGTCAGTCCCAGCCAGTTGAACTGCGTTGGGCAGGTATGGTGGTTGAGTAGTTGAAGGTCCTAGAAGTGGACAGTGGCCATAGTGTCTAAGGAGGCACAGAAGATTTGTGTTGAGATAATGATTCAAGAGAAAAGAAGGACCCTTCATACTTCAGTTAGAGAAGAATTCTTTTGGTGGGCTATCATGCACTTGGGGTTAAATTCTTTTCTCTGTAACATTATTTAGAAAATCGCCTCCCTCTCAACAATGAAGACTGAGTACCACTGGCTTACAGATATTTCTGTATATTATCTGAGTTAGTAGAGTTAGAGTATCACATTTCTTTCCTTCCAATTCTATGATTTGTCATCATAAAGTTTTGGCATATGCAGCCCAGTCTTTGGAAGAGGGGTTGAGAACTGTGTAATATCAGGTTTAGCATTATAAAGTAACATCTATCATCTGAAGATGGGACTATAAACACCAGTCTGGACATAATAGAGCATGCTTAGCCCACTTGTTTGGAACTACAAGGAAAATAAGGTCATACAAAAGAGCCCTCTGCCCTTAAGAAAGAATTCTCAATTGCAAATCACTTCTGAGTACCAGTGGGGAAATGCAATCATTTATTCTCAAGACTGAAAAGAGAAAGGAGACCTTTTTACCACTTTGTGTGTGTGTGTGTGTGTTTGTGTGTATGTGTGTGTGTGTGAGAGAGAGAGAGAGACAGAGAGAAAGAAAGAGAGAGAGAGAAAGAGAGGGAGAATATGTGTGTGTTTTACCTACCTAAAGCTAATGGTAGCCAAATTTTTCCTCTTTTTCTTGGAATTTTTTTCTTAATCTAAAACAGGCTTGGTGCTCTGGAAAAAGAATTAGAATTGCATTCAAACAGTCAGGCTTCAAGTTGCTTCTGCCTCTCTGTGAAGCAAATAGTAACAACTCACTTCGAAACTCAGGCTCCTGGACTGTAAATGAGGATAATGATACTCATCCTACCAACCTCAGGGCAGTTCTAAGAACAAAATGAAATGAGACTGAGCTCTGAAAATGCTTAAATGCTTTTCAAAGTAGAGTGATTGTGCTTTCTGTAGCATCAAAGACAGTCCTCTATAACTGGGCAAAGTCAAGGCGTGGACTGGATCTGACAACAGAGACTGGCTTGAGGGCTGGAAAAAGAAGAAAATGCCCCAAATCTCTGCTTCTCTTACAGTGTGGAAATTGCCCCATAACACACTGCACCAGGTAGGGTTAAATTGATCCCAAATGTTTCAGGAATTTTTAATGCCCTTCGAAGAGACACAGCCAATTCTTCATCTGCCCAAAGTAATGCTGCTAACCTACTATCTGTCAGTTTCCTCAGTGCTTTGAAGATTTTTCTAAAGTCATCTGACTTGGTTTCCCTTTGATTTCAAATTCCTGCTTAACCACTTATTGTATGTATGACCTTGAGCCTTTTTAACTCATCTGAGCCTCTCTGTTTCCTCATCTATAAATTGTAGATAAGAAGACATTACTGTAGGATTATTAGAAACTTTAGAAATAATACTTCTAATACTAGCATAGTGCCTGATCCATAGGCATCCAGGACATGCCAGCTAAGATCATTGATTATTGTTGTCGTTTTTAGTATCATACAGTAGAAAGAACAACAGCTTTGAAACCAGACAATCCTGCATTTAAATCAGCTCTGTCACTTACAAAACGTGTAACCCTGAATAACTGAAGAAAACTTTTTGAAGTTCAATTTGGAGATAATGATGGATGATTTCAGAATTTGTGAGAATTTCAGAGGTATCGGCAGTAGATTGAATGGTGAACCCTCCAAAAGATGTATCTATGTTCCAAACTCAGAACCTGTGAATGTGACATTATTTGGGAAAAGGGGGTTTTGAAGATATGATTAAGTTAAGGATCCTGAGATGAGATCATCCTGGATTTTCTAGATAGGGCCTAAAGCCAATAATGAGTGTCTAAGACAGAAGAAGACACAAAGAAGAGGAGAAGGGAAGGACAAAGAAGAGGAGAAGTGGTCCCAGAGGCAGAGACTGGAGCAATGCAGCCACAAGCCAAGGAACACCTGGACCTATCAGAAGCTGGAAGAGGAAAGAAGGGATTTCTTTTTCTTCTAGAGCCTTGGGAGGGAGCATGGCCCTGCTGACAACTTATTTTCAGACTTCTAGATTCTAGAACTATCAGATAATAATTTTCTATTGTTTTAAGCCACTATGTCTGTGGTGATTTGTTCTAGCAGCCCTAGGAAACCAATGCAGTATTTAATACAGAGTGACTGGTACAATGTTGGCATGTGACAAGCACTCAGCAAATGGTAGTTGCATAGTGGGTTCTCCACCTGTCCCCACTACCTCCTCAACGAGTAAATGCCTGAACAAATCCATAGGCAGCCACCTGAGAGTCTGACTCCAGGCAGCAGGGGGTACAGTTAGCCTCAGCCCATGCTAAAATAGAAGCCTGACCTTAGTTTGGTTAACGCCACACTCTACCACAGGCAATTGACACCAGGGCTCTCCCATTTTATAATAGCACAGATCCAGTCTCGTTATGCATTGAAGAGTTTGTTCCCCTAAAACTCTTACTGCCCCCAAAGGTTTAGAATTTAAAAATAACATCAACAATCTCTGTTCAAAAAAAAAGTGAACAATATACTTAAACATTCTTCTTGTAACAAAAGCCTGCCTCTTCCTGAAGTGCTATAAAAATTCAGGGAGCAACTTCACCCAGTTGTGAGAGATAAAAGAATAGCAACTAAAACAGGCAGTCAGACCAAGGCAGGGGGGCAGCCTGTTGTCTCTGGGTTGAAAACCATCCTGAATGCTAAAAGAAATCACTCTAAAGAGGGGTGTGTGGGTGCATATTGACAGACTTCAGAAGCTGAGGTTTCTGAGCTTAGCCTCCTGAATGAAGCAGGACTTTTGACATACTACCCCCTGGGGCCGCTGCCTTAGGTGTGATGCCATTGGAGGCAAGGATCTGTCTGTGATGGGGTCCAAAATTTACACACCACAGATGAGATGGAGCAAACATGTGGAGCTTTTTTTTTTTTAATGTTTCTATAACAGATTCCAGCTTCCTTGTGAATCTACATCCTGTAGGGCAATTGTTACAGCGAACCTTTATACAGTGATTGCTGTGTGTCCCGGCACTCTTTTCAGTGCTTGAGATATATTAACCATTTAATACTCACACTTCCTAGGAGGAAGTGCTATCAGGATCCCCATTTAGAAGATGAGCAGCCAGTGACAGAGATTTAAGTTATTTGCCCAAGGCCACATAGCTAGCAAACAGTGCCAATTCAAGAGCAGGTCATCTGACTCAAGACTTTGTGCTCTTTGTCACTATTCTAAACTGTGAGAAATAAAATTAAACTTGCCAATTAAAATGATCTGCCCATCTCAGGTTTACACTTTCAAATGAAATCAATTTCTTTTGAGCAAATGCTCATCAGGTCCTCACGTTATGGGAGAGGGGCTTCTGGTGGCCGTACTGGTCCCTGAGCAGTGGGTGGACATCTACTGCTGGGAAGCCCTGTGGTCTGTTCTCAGTTGGTCTCTTTCCCTGGCTGGTCTCTGGCCTTGGCAGCATCCTGCCTCTGGCTGCCTCATGCCACGAGGGGGTGGTCACGAGTGTCCACCAGGGCGCCTCTTCCACAGGCATTGGACATACCCCCACAGGTCCCCTTCTGCTGGCATTGAGCGTCCTGTGGACCCTCACCCCAGCCATCCACTGCCCCAGCTTTGGCACTCAGTACCTTTAGCTGGCTGAGCAGGCTTTTGGTCTTCTCTCTAGGCCCACCAGAGACCTAGGAGTCCTTGCAAAGCCAACTTTGGCTCCCAGGAAAAAGAAAAGGACTACCTTTATCCTTTCCAACTCATATCATCCTCTCTGGACTCTCATTAGGCTGCCAAGCCATTTCCAAACCACCATCAGATGCTGCTCCAAAGGGGTGTACAGTTTTCTCAGTCTACACTCAGGGAGGTTGAAATGTAAACATTACAACTCAGATGTGCAAAAAAGAAAAAATATGTAGCTCTTTCTTATTTTCTATCATGTATCCCAACTTGCTATGGGGCCCCATTCCCAGTCAGTAGCAGAGACAATAAAAAAAAAAAAACCTTAAACCTCAGTCTCTTCTGCTTTTAAGAAAGTCTCTTTCAGTTTAACTCATTCTTTTGGGGGTAAATATTCAATCAATTCAAAGTTAAATTCCTTCTGAGTGCTGATTTTTTCAAATTTCTCAAGGGGGCCCTTTTTTCCCTCTTCCTTTCCAAGATGGCCTCTCAGGAGTGAGGGAGGTTGAGAGTGGGCACATTAGTTCTCCAGAGAGCAGGTCTTCATTGGGCTGGGCTGGTCTCTGATGCCCTCTGCTGGTATCCGCCAAGGTGTGGCTAGTCCTGCCTGGCTCACTGCTGGACTCTGGGGTCCCTGCCATTGCCTCAAGATGTGAAGCCTCTACCCTTTGTGATCACCTTTTCTTGTCCCTAGGCCTCTGCACAATCACTGTTTTATCAAAACTTCTGTGAACCCCTTCCAGGTTCATGTGGAACCCTGGGTTCTCCTACATACCATTTGGAGATGCTGGGGACCAGCATTAAAGAAAAATTATCCAGACACTTGTAAAAATGGTAAGGAAGACTTTATTCAAGACTGCTGTAGTAGAGATGATGTCTATTACAATAGGAGACAGAGAATGGGTTCAACTCTGAATACAGCAGAGATAGCTGAGGATTTATAGTCAATGAGCAGAGTGAAGGAGTCGGTGGATGAAAAATTACTAAGAAGAGATATTAAGAGTAGGGGGGACTCTTGCTAAACTGGCCTTACAGCATTCTTGCTAAAGGCAGTCTAAGGACTTACACATCAAAGTGAGGGATGAGGAACTTGATCAGATATCTAGGGTGGGGAATGATTTAGCAAGATCCTTCGTTAAGACTGGGCTACGCAGCCCAAAGTCAGGATGAGACCAAGGTCAATGTCTAGTCAAGAAAAGGACTCAGAAGAGCCTGACCAAAGTTTGGTCAAACAGAAAATCTTTATTACCAGACAGCATCTCAGGCCAATCTATCTGAACATCCATCAGCCTGGACATTCTCAGACTCTCTCGCACCCGCACTATCTGTGGTTTCTATCACCCTCCTCTTCTTCACCCTTTGATTTAAGTCTGGAGAGTTGGAGGTGCCTTTCCAGGGACCTAACAGCATCCCCACCCTGAGTGAATTCCCTCCAATCTCTCTGCTTTCTCTCACAGAGGAAGCCTTTCTACTGATTCTTCCTTTCTTGTATCTTCTGTCCTCTCTATGCTGTGCTTGTAGAAAAACTCTAATCCAAGTTGGGTTTTGGTATGTGAAAGAGAGGTCTGAGAATAAAAAAGAATGCCTTTTTTCTCTCAGCAAAGGCTAGCTGAGATAATATTATTATCTTTCTTTGGATTAAATGCTACTTGGGAAGACAAAAACTAAAGCTGACATTTTGTTTTCCTTCATATTTCAACAATATTGATCATTCCTGACACAATAAACACCTCTAACTGGATGAGGACGGTCACACAAAAGGAAGTTCAAAAAAGAAACATGTACTAATATATTTCAAAACTACTTTATTCCCATGGCAAATCTATAGGTGCTTCCTAAGCCCACACCCTGTGCCTTCCCTCTCCATTCTCCCTGCAAAGCTATGATGATGCATATTTTTCTAATAGTTTGAAACACATGTGAAGAATTCACTTTTCTTTTTCCACAGCACAGTGATGGACATTGAGGAAGATACTGTACATTTGTTCACTCAGCACTCATTCCAACCCTCTCCTAGTTTGCCTTTCTATCTACTACAGGCTGGAAGGTAAAAGAATTGTATTTCCCATACTTTCTTGTAGGTAGGAATCTGCATGTGACCTAAGCTCTACACCCACTCCCAGCCCACCCCAATGAGACACTTGGAGGTGGAAGTGAGTAACTTGAGGAAATGGCTGAATTCTCAGTGAGACAGGCTTTTCCAATAACAGTAGTGAAGAAGCATTTGGGTTTCCCTGGGGTAGCTGTGGAAACATGTCTGCAATCCAGTCCCTAACATCACACGGGCCGCTAAGAACAATCCCATGGTTTAGTCGGGCAGTCTTCTGGGTGTGTTGTACTTGGCTGCTCTGTTCTTGGTCATGGAGCTTCTAAGAATGTTTCTGTTCAGAGACTCTGTGAACTATCTAATACTCTTTAACATATCCTTTTCTGTTTAGACTGACTCTAGTGGAGCCTGCTATCTGCAACTCTGAAGACTGACCAAAGCAGCAACCCCCTCTCCATTATCCCTGTTCCCCCATCCTCTCACGACATAAACAAAAGTGTAAGCATGGAAATAATAATTAAAAAAAAAAAAAAACTGAGCCGGGCACGGTGGCTCACGCCTATAATCCTAGCACTTTGGGAGGCTGAGGTGGGCGGATCACAAGGTCAAGAGATCAAGACCATCCTGGCCAAAATGGTGAAATCCCATCTCTACTAAAAATACAAAAATTAGCTGGGTGTGTTGGCACGTGCCTGTAGTCCCAGCTACTTGGGGGGCTTAGGCAGGAGGATCACTTGAACCCAGGAGGCAGAGGTTGCAGTGAGCCAAGATCGTGTCACTGCAGTCCAGCCTGGCAAGAGTGAGACTCTGTCTCAAAAAAAAAAAAAAAAAAAACTGTAGGGTTCTTTGCCTTACTCAAAGCTATCTTGGTTTTAAATAAGAGACATCAACTTGAGCTATATTTACCTAAAAGAGAAATTCATTAGAAGGATGCCAAGAGCTATGTAGTGCTCTGGAGACTGGAAAACCCTCAGGGGACAAGAAAGCATCTGTCTTTTCTTCTCTCTCTTTTTTTTTTTCCTCCATGCAAAGTTCCGAGTTTGTGTCAAGTTTCAACCACAAGGGCAAATTATTATCAGTGCCAATTCCAAATTCTTGAAATAAAGATAGAGCCTAGAAGTCAAGTTGTCCACTCCAAGCTAATCAATTATGGCTAGAGAACTGCATCGCACAGCCCAGTGTGGTGGCTCACACCTGTAATCCCAGTACTTTGGGAGGCTGAGGCGGGCGGATCATGGGGTCAGGAGTTTGAGACTATCCTGGCTAACACGGTGAAACCCCATCGCTACTAAAAATACAAAAATTAGCTGGGCACAGTGGCAGGTGCCTGTAATCCCAGCTACTTGGGAGGCTGAGGCAGGACAATCGCTTGAGCCCTAGAGGTGGAGGTTGCAGTGAGCTGAGATCACGCCACTGCACTCTAGCCTGGGCAACAGAGCAAGACTCCCTCACACACACACAAAAAAAACAGAGAACTGCATCGCACAAAAATATGGCTGTGGAGTAGTGGTGAGCACTCAGAAAATTAGAATAAGATGACAGACACTCCAAAGTGTTACCCCTTAGATATCTGTGTTTAAATCTTACCAGAACTCAAACATTTCTAGAGTTTAATAATGCTTAAGTGGTAATCAGGTAGTTACAATATAGCCCAATGTACTTTGAGCTGCTGAAGCCTCCCCAAGGCTTCCCTAACACTTTTGGGAAACCTTTGGATGGGGAATTTTGTGAAACCACTAGAGACCAGCGGCTTTGCCCTTAATGGCTATGGTGGCCATTATCCTGACTTCCTGGGAGCTTGTCTCATTCACGCCACATTCTTTAATAGTTTACTACTAAGTCTGTGTGACACACAGCTTGCCTGGGAGGAAGTCCAAGCCCAAGGTGAAGACACTGTAACATGTATTGCTCTGATTCTCCTTTTCCAAAATTTTAATGAAGATCCCAAACATGCCATAGTGTTATATTTTAACTCCTTAGGTCTTGTAAAGAGGGCACCAGAAATCTCAAGTCAAACATATAACCAGTTTTACCCAACTACAGTTCTCACCAGACAACTCTATAATGGTAGAATTCAGTCCTCAGTAAGGCTGAGATTGACTGGCTTAAGTGATGTTTAGATTCCTCAGTGAGGCTAAGAACTATGATCTAAAAACACAAGGTCTCAAACATGCACAGAACAAGATGGGATGTTCCCTACGATCTTAGAATTTTGACTAAAAGCCCCAAAGCTGGGGACAATAAGTACTAAGTACTCACACAAAACCTAAAAGACTTAAAACCACATGGCAATAGCAGTCCGACCATTATCATTCTGTCTAGACTATATAAGATTAGAAATTTAAAAATAAGATTATTTGAAGAAACTATGTAGGTATAGAGAAGTCTGATACTTTATCTCAAGAGGCACATTCATAGGGACAGGCAAGCATGCAATAAAAAGAGTTGGTCATCTTACTCCTTGTCTGGGTTTTTGCAAAGCTTCCCAAACTCATAGGTCTAACCTCTACTTTCCAGTAGAACAGACTTGGTACTCCAGGGGACCCTACTACTATAAAACATTTAGATCCTGAATGTTTTATAGTAGTTAAAATAAAATTTAAATTACATGGCTAGACTCAAATGAAATAGGAGAAAGCACCTAGGGTGAAAAACAATGCCTAACTAAAATAAATCTCTTGATTTGAAACCACAGCAAGTGAATGTGCACAGGTGAAAGACAGAATGTCTCTGAAGCTAAAGATGGTCCAGGCATTGATTTGGGGCTGGAGAGTAGATTAGATTCCAAGATGGAGCAGGGTAAAAGGAGCCCAGGCTGTAGGTATACTACCAAGGGTCACAGTAAATAGCCACAGCCTAAGGGCCCTGGGAGAACTCCAAGGATACAGAGATGGAGATTAGAACAACACTGACAGATAAGAGGCATTTCCTAATCCCTGCTCCCTGGTGCCATATAGAGAAGGAAGAGAGAACCAGGGACAACAAATGAGGAACAAGGAAAGAAAAAACAAAAACAAGAAAGGAAAGACTACGCTGCCCTTCCCTACCGAGATTACTGAAGCTCCCATATCAGGGTGAGGCCTGATATGGGAGCAGGGAGATTTAACTCCAACAGACCTTAATACTACACTTAAAAGCAACTGCAAAGCCATGAATGAGGAAGAGAGATCCAAGAGCATGATTGCAGGCAATGACAGGAGAATAAACTTCATTGAGTTCTGGCCAATCAGTAAATAAGTTACTTCAGATATAATTGTTTCACATGATTGTGTGTAAACTTTGATGAGATTCCATGAAGATGCCCTAAAAATTAGCCTGGGACAAGGAACTCAGGAAATCTTTTCTCCAAACAAAGAAAGCAAATCTCACAGTCTGTATTTACGTATACGTGTAGATATCACAACCCAAATCAGACCCACAGGAAACATGCTTTAAAAGTTGTCTGATGTAACCCATTTAAAGCAAAAGACGATTCCTTTTTTTTTTTTTTTTTGTCATAAAGAAAATGGCTCTGCTATATTTCCTCCATTCTCCATTTCTGGTAGATTTTTGTCTTTATTGATAAGATGATGCATATTTGAACCTCAAAAATTTGGAAGCACTGAAAGAAGGGGTGAAGGGCAAGTTATGGGTTTAATGGAACAATGCAATTGTGTGAGAGCTAGTTCCAGAATTAGGGGAGAAAATCATGTATATTGTTACTTCTGTGTGATCACAATGTCAGACAATCCAGCCCACATTTAAAGGAAGGATAAAAACTAAGATTAATGTGAACGAAATGAATAAAACCGATCCCAAGTCAGTGGGCCTCAGGATGTTACATAGTAATATGTCATAAGCATAATATTTTCTTTTCTTTGTAGAATTAGATGCTAAACCTAGAAGATGAAGTTATTTTCATGAAATCATTTCTGAACTACTGATTTTAGACACAACTCCTCTTATAAGTACTTACCATTCTGAAAATAAATGCTTAGTTGGAAGTTATTCTGTAAGAATATGTCCTCATATCTAAATTACCACAAACTTTACATTTTTTTTTCAAAGAGATGGGGTCTCACTCTGTTGCCCAGGCTGGAGTGCAGTGGCATGATCATGGCTCCTGCAGCCTAGAGCTCCTGGGCTCAAGCAATCCTCCTGCCTCAGCCTCCCGAGTGGCTGGAATTACAGGCATGTGCTGCCAGATCTGGCTAATTTATTTTTTAATTTTTTAGACATAGGGTCTTGCTATGTTGCTCAAGCTGGTCTTGAATGGGGGCTCAAATGATCCTCTTTCCTCGGCCTCCGGAGTAGCTCAGATTGGATTACAGTCATGAGCCACTGTGTCCAGCTCACAAACTTTATATTCTTAAGGCTTCACATAATGAGCCTAAAAGGTTCTTGTATATTCTCAGTCATTTTAGAAGAGACAGAGGGAGTTGGCTGAAGGAAAGAGTTCCTCTTACCCTGAAACCTTCATTACGACAGACAAACTTCTGGCAGCTTCAACCTTCCACGGATACCTTACATTTACATAGTATCTGGCAGTGTTCAAAGGGCTTCAGTAATGGTGCAGGAGTTACAGCCTTGAATCAACTGACGAGGCACAATCAACCGGCTCCAGGACTATTACAGACAAGCTTGTGGCCTCCAGCAAGCCATGCAGTCTCTCTGAGCTTTAAGCTCCTTATTTATAAAACAAGGACATTACATATACCATCTCAACATCTTTTCTAGGCCTAGGATTCAGCTGTCTTGCCCTCCTAGCAACGGTGTAATACAATGCCGCCACTCTGGCAACTGAGCAGAGGTTGGGGAGTTTGGCAAGCTGAAGAACATGTTTATGAGCTCAGAGCATGGTTAAGGCTGACGTGCGAGTCGTTCAGACAAAGCAGAAAGAAAACCACTTTCAGAATACTCTTTGTGATGTGTATGCAATTTACTTACTAAAAAAAGACAGAGTATTTTCACGGCTGGTGTGAGTCCAAACTTGCCATAGTCTCAGGCAATGCGTCTGGCTATTTTAAAGTGCTACGAAGTTTAGTGACAAATGCCCTTCCATTTCGTCTTTTTCAGAATTATTAGGCTTTGGGAATGAGGAGAAGATGCGGGGGAGGGGAAGCTTGAGTAATCCTTTCAGGAGCTTCTTCTTACTTTGGCACACGGATAGTTCTCAAGGGGAAAGAAGTTTTTTTTTTTTTTTTCAACCATATAGTTTTCCATGAACAGGAAATTCATAGCAAAGCATTTCCCTTTGTTTTGAGGTAGTCACCACACCACAACACCCAAGGGCCCATCCTGAGAGAGTCATCTGTAGATCTTTGTATTTTAGCCAGCATTCCTTGCCATACTGTTTATATAAAACACACACACACACCCCTAAACTCATACATCTAAATTCACACATGGAGGAAATTTAAATGCAAATATTTTTTCATATACCTATATATGTATACTAAAAGCAAGTTTATATAACAAGATTAGTCACAATTATGTAATGTAAAAATTCTGACCTTGTTCAAGTTACCCTAAGAATGTGGTACTATGATTGTCAACTAAGGTCATGGGCACTTTGGTATATCTGAGAAAGCTCTGTAAGTGTGATAACATGCAACATTTATTTTGGTGACATCTGAGTAGGAAGCCTGTTCTTATGATGTCCATCAGATGGACCACAGAGCTCAATAAGCAGAGGCAACATGATGTAGAAGAAAGGAGCAACTTCTGGGAATGGGACATAGGTGGTGACCACATCAAACCTGAACAAAAAGGTGTTTACTGGAACAAGGGGGAATGTTGCCTTTAGAGGCCTGGAGAAAATAAGTCAGATCAATACATTGTTCTATTCAACAGTAGCAAAGCTTATCACTTTGCTTATCACTTTAAAATTGATAAAATTTATTGATAAAAGTGATAAAGCTTTTATATTATGGAAATGATTGCTTTATTTAAAATTTGGTTTTTTTTAGACAGAGTCTCGCTCTATCACCCAGTCTAGAGTGCAGTGGCGTGATCTCGGCTCACTGCAACCTCCGCCTCCCAGGCTCAATCAATTCTCGTGCCTCAGCCTCCCGAGTAGCTGGGACTACAGGTGTGCATCAACACGCCCGGCTAATTTTTGTATTTTTAGTAGAGATGGGGTTGTGCCATGTTGCCCAGGTTGGTCTTAAACTCCTGGCCTCAAGTGATCCGCTCACCTCAGGCTCCCAAAGTGCTGGGATTACAGGCCTGAGCCCTGGCGCCCAACCAAAATGATTGTTTTATAATTGTTGTTGACTTGTTCATTTTTAATTTCTTCAAATATACTGATAAGAGTCCTAACATTTGCAAATATGTTATAAACACAAAGAAGGGTAAGAAGCATCATTATAAGAAAGCATTTGGGTTTGGTCTTGACTTTCCTACAGTGTCCCAAACATCAACATCCCTTATTCTCTGGTGTGTCTCCTGGGGCTGCTGAGCAATCCAGGTGCCTCCTGAGCTTGCAGAGGTCATAGAATAAGGCTCTGCCAAGGAGGGCTTGAATGTCTGCTGAAGGGGCAGACATTCCCCCTATCTCTTATCCAGGGAAAAGGGGTCCCTGGATGGAAAAAGGGAGCCTGAGATAGATAGAAAGGGAAGACTCATCACTCTCTGGGACCTGGCCTACGGCCAAGTGGTAGAGGTTGACGATTTCCTCCAATGGAGGCAGAAATACGGTTAAGAGCTGAGTCTTGCAAACCAGTTAGTCCGTTTTTATGTTCTCGTTAGTATGTAGTTTTCTTTTGTTATCCCAAACTTTTGGTGCCTAAAAATTTTGTCTAAAAGTTCCAGTTTGCAAGGCACAGTGGCTCATGCCTGGAATCCCAGGCTTTGGGAGGCCAAGTTGGGGGGATTGCTTGAGGCCTGAAGTTCGAGGCCAGCCTGGGCAACTGAGTGAGAACTCTTCTCCAGAAAAAATTAGCTGAGTGTGGTGGCACATGTCTGTAGTTCCAGCCACTCGGGAGGCTGAGGTGGGAGGATTACTTGAGTCTAGGAGTTCAAAGCTGTAGTGAGTTATAATTGTGCCACTGTACTCCAGCTTGGGGAACAGAGTGAGACCCTGCCTCAAAAAAAAAAAAAAAAATAGTTCCAGTTTGGTCACAGCCATGCTGTGTGTTTTGGAAAATTAAGGAGACAATTGAGTTTACCTGTGGGCTAAACATTATTGGAGGAGTGTTCTGCAGAGATTAGTGTGGGGACAACAGCACCATAAGCAAGAAACCCTCAAGGGAAAAAGGAACCCCGGGAACAAGTGTTGGCCATGATACTTAGCTGTTCCTCCCAAGGTGCAGATTCTTTCTTCGTTGCTAAGCCTTAATGGATTAGTCTTCAATTTTACCAGCAGGTCTTGAAAGCTCCTTTACACACATGTAAGGAAGAATAGGGTGTGAGTCAGTAAATTTGGCGTCATAAGAAAGTTTGGACCAAACCTAAAATGTTATCACAACAACAATTAACAAACTCTCATGAGACCCTGATAGAGGTTAAATTGCTAAAGGAATAGTAATTTATTCATGTTGGACTTTGGCAATTATTTGTAGATCCTGAATGTAGTACATCATCTGGAAATACCATTTATGATTTTTTTAGTGCTTAAATAGGATGTTTAATAGGGACAAATCCTCAGTTTCCTAAATCAAGAGTATTAAATTCCACAGCTTAAATTATTTTATTAAATAAGTGTCTGCAGTGTTGCTTGTGAAAAAAAAGTGGCCACAATTCCTAAAACTGAGCTGGGAGTTTGAGTCCAGTAGGATTTTTGTTTACGGGGACAAGAAGGGAAGCCAAAATGAAAGAGGTGAATAGAAGAGAATCCACATTCAGAATTCACTTTCTTAAAAACCAGCAAGAGTGACCCCCAAAGCCATCACAACTGTTTTGTCTATCAAGACTGTGTCATTGAATCATGTAGACACATAGGCCAGGCCAGAATTCAAACTTCTCTGAAAAGCACTGATTCTTTTGTCCTTAACAAGTCTAAAACAATAATCCTCCCAACTGCAAACAACAGTATCACCGTATTTTAATCCTAGTCATCTTCATTGATGCCTATAGTGTAACATTAAGACGTATAATCTCCATGTAGTGAAGAGCTTGATAATAAAAATCTACAAAATGCATTTCTGTATACTAGCTCCTAAGTCATAACTGATATTTATTCTAAAGTAAGAGATGGAACCTTTCCTTCCCCTCCTCTACCCTGAAGAAATAAAAAATTTACAATCTGAGAAATCAAAGAAAATCTTAAGGAAATGTTATAATGTATAAATTATAGCTACCAATACTCAAAATGAGTCAAGAAATGAAAAACATTCCAAATACATACCATTAATAATGTAATGTCCTCTTAATTTTGAAGTTTATGTAATTGATGCTTATATGTTGAGATTATTTCCCCTAATAATAATAATGGATTTGCATTGACCTGTTATTATTAATAGGGAAAATAACCTACTTTTTAGGGGTCCTTTATAAGCCACAAGATGCTTTTTAAAGATGGTTAAAATTATCTTTAAGTGAGCAGGAACTGAATCAATGTTCATGGGCCCATTAGTGTGATGCTCCATCAACCGAGTGCAGCCGGAAAGCTCACATGTGTTTACTGATGTGGTAACAGGAGGGGGGCAAGCCAGCCTCATCTTGTGCATATCAGTGCCCTTGTTCAGACTGCATTGGACAGTTGGCATCATTCTTACCTTAACTTGTGTTCAAAACATTATTTGTTAGCAGATGATATCTTTCTTTTTGAAGCATTATTGGCATATCCATTGACAGGGTGGGTGAATGGGCTAGTAAACATAAATTTAAGGACTCAAAATTATTTGTTGTTACAGCTGGAAGGAATTGAGTCAAACATCAATACTCTACAGATGAGAAAACTGCAGTGTGAGGAGGTTAAGTCCCTTGCCCAAGGTCATGGAGGTATTAAGTGCTGGAGCTGGGACTAGAATCACATCTTCTGTTTCTGCACTGGTCTCCACGGTGAAGGCTGCTGGATTCCACACTGGTATGTGGAGGAAATGACTTGCAAGGGTAGAAAGAAAGAAGCTTTGATCTCCCAATGGCTCAGAACTTCTTTTAAAAAGTGATTTTTGTTGGCATGACCGGGAACACTGCCCTGGCAAGTCTCTGTTGTCTGACCTCCTCTATATAAACCCAAGCCATGGCCAAGGGAGCTAGGAGCTCTGGCTGCCCTGAGGGTTCACATCTGGGCAGGCACCAGGAGAATTGCTCTGAGGCTCAGGCTCCTGACAATTGCACATATACCCAGGGCCTACATTCAGAATCCTTGTCTGCCGATGAGGTTCAAGGGCCAGCTGTAGTGCCAAATCAGGCCCTGGAGGTCCCCAAAGTGCTGGCCATTAAGTCTTTAGTTCCTGGATTTAGAGGAGGCCAGGGAGGAGGTCCTAGACGTGAAGGCCAGGGTACACTTGGGGTGGTGTAGAGTATTCAGTGGGTCTCATGCAGTGATTTACCAACTAATAGATACTTCAATAATTAACAACTAGTACATTTTTACTAGCTTATACAGCAGTCCTGAAATCAAACCCACATATGCCCATTTCAGATGAAATACTCTTAATGAGATACTCAGTTTAGAAGTATCCCAAGGAGTAAACTCAGTTTTATATGCTGGTGCAGGAAATGTTACCCAAAGTATGGGATGTGCCCCGGGAACCTGGGGCCCACAGTGAATCATAGTGTGTAGGCCCCCATTCCACCCACCCCAATCTCTCATTTATAGGCCCCATACCCCCTACCCCTGCCAACTCATCCATCCCTTCAACACACACACACACACACACACACACGCATGCATACACAAGGCAAACATCACAAGCAATTCTGAAAAGAAAATTACAGAAGAACATGAGCCTAAGGGTGTATGTGTATAAGGGTCCTTGGCTTACATATGAGTCTCTGTCTTTCTCTCAGCTACCTCCCTCACCTAAACATCTGTTAGGAGCTTTGAGATTTTTTAAACCTGCATGAGTGACACCAGGAAAATTACCCCATCCTCAAACAGGTTTGGGCTCTAGGAATGGTTCTGCCCAGCAGCCCATCTTTCCATCTAGTTGAGACCGAGCAATGAAGTCAAAGAACATTCTTTGGTTAAATATGTTTTGGCCTGGATTTGCTAGAAGAGCTCTTTGGACTTGCTGAGAACTCACTCAATTACTGAATCTTCTTTCATTTAGCTTTTGTGTTTCCTGGACAGAACTCAAGAGGAAGATATTATTGTAGTGGGGTTAAACAAGGTCACTCTAGTCTGAGTGACAGACAATAATAACGAGCCCCAGAAAGGTACCTGTTTTTCAGGGTGGTGTGATCAGTATTACACAAGAATCTTGCAAGCCATCTTTTACGAGGCCAGCAAGATCACAGAAGGCAATACCCAGTTTGCTCAGGGACAAGGTGTTTGGTAATCAAGTTTTCTTATACTCAGAACTATGGAAACATTTTCAAAGGTATTATTCTCGGCAGGTTTCCAATAATTCAACATTTCCAGACTTATCCAAATGGCTTCTGAAATATTTGCTGTTTGTTGAGAGCAGCTTTCAGGATGAGGTAATTAAAAGAAACCTATCAATTTGAGATTTTTTTTTCCATGAGTAAATAATGTTGACATACTGTTCAAATAAACCCACAATTTACTGCAATCTGTTTTTAGACAAACCCTCCACTTTAACCTCCAAATGGGAAAAAACGGAGAGACTTTCCTCTTCTCATTTAATCAAGAACATATGTTCAAAGATAATACCGGAGGCTTATTCTGGGAAGCGTTCTGCTCTTCCTCCAACAGCCACGCAGCGAGCTCACGAGGCAGCCTCCACACATAATGAAAGCAAACGCCACCATAAATCTCCCGCTCGGGGGAGGTCACTTCAGAAAAATCGCCCGCTGCTCAAATAAGCACCGGCTCTGCTGAGGCACATGGAAGGGGGAAAACACCGACTGTGATAAACACCAGCAGGTAGGCTCCAAACGGAGGCCAACCCAGGCAACTCGGAGAGAAGGGAGCCGGGATGAAGCAGGTGTGTGTGCGTGTGTGTGTTTACACACAACAGCCCTGGCCCAGTGTGTTCTGGCTGCGAGAACAAGCAACCGCACCAGGAGAGGAGCTGCTCTCCCTGCTGGGAGAAGAGCTCCGGAGGCACCAATTTTCATTAAACCTAAGAGTACACACAGGGGCAGGAGGCCAAAACAGTCCTCAAAACTGAGGCTTTTAAAAACATCTGTTGGGAGCTTTGAGATCCTAGAAGAGAGAGAGAGAGAGAGCTCAGAGTCCAGCACTTTCATTTCCAGACTGTGAGTCATAAAAGGAGTACGTAAATCCCTATCGCCAGAATACGCTGACCCAAGTCTGGGTTTATGAACACCTGAAGTACATTTCATGAGAATTAGCTTTAAATATCAACCTGATCACAAAGCTTGAAAGGTTTTCTCCCATCTCAGGATGACTGGAGTCCTCTGGAACCTGGAATGGAGTTTTCTGACAGCAAAGGTTTACAGGAACGTAACAGAAATTATGGAGATTTCCCCGCCAGGCATAAGGATGTGATCACTGTAGGCACCTGTGGGCCCAAGCAGGTTCCCCACCAATATCCCTTTAAACACCAAATTATGGACTATTAGACCACAGCTTCAAGGCTTCTACAAATGTGAAACCTTGACAAATTCCCAAATAAAAGCCATAAAACCAATCATTTTTTAAACCTGTATGAGTGACACCAGGAAAATTACAGCAGTGTGGCAGGTCACTGTGAAATAAAGCTGCCAGAAAGAAGCTTATGATGCTGTCATGGAAAAGGCAATTAGAAGGTTACTTTCTCTCAGGTCTAAGATTGGTTCTTGTTCTTCCTACAGCTCCCTGCCTTCCACCTCCCTGCTGCAAAATGGATCAATCTATAATAAGTAGTAGTTATATATCATAAGGCAGCAATTCCTTTTAGTTGTTCCACTATAAAAAAGCATCCAGATTTAGAACTTGACAGGAACCGGTATCGCCTGCCCCCCAGAGCCGGCAGAAAGTCTGTGTATGTCATTCAGCCAGCATGGAGTCTGGGTGTTTTAAAAGCTTTAATTTGAAGGGGATAAAAAACCTGGGCGTTAAGCAGTTTGGCTGTGGATATTTAATGCATCAGCCACGCTATAGAATTGGAGCCCTCTATTTAAAATGAGAAATTGAAAACTTACACGCTCTGTAGGCAAGGTGTAAGTAAATGTAGGATGGTAAGCAGAAATCAGCTGAGAACCTGCAGAAACGCCATTAGAAGGACTAATGGCATGGTTCAGAAGTGGCCTTAAACAAATGCTAGGGTGTCGTTTGTAAGTGTGTAAAACAGGTCTGGCTTTTAATTAGCAGGAGCCATATCTCCCTGTGTTTAGGAAAAGGCATTACTTCTCCAAGAGAATATCCTAACGGGGTCTACATAGGGACCAGGAGGAAACAATGGCCCGGGAGTTGAGATTTGCCTCAAGGCACGTTCCTCCTCAATGGCAGCATGGAGATTGGAACTCAGTCTCCTCATCTCTAATATCCACTCTGACACACTTATTGTAGGTAAAAAAATGCATCCCAAAGATGTCTACTTCTTAATCCCCAGAACCTGTACATACAGCACTTTACATGGCAAAAGCGACTTTGCAGATATGATTGGGTTAAGGGTTTTGAGATAGGGAGATTACTAGGTGGCCCAACGGAATCACAAGGGGCCTGATAAGTATGAGAGGGAGCAGGAGAGTGAGCGTCAGAGTCAGAGAGAGACTGGAAGATGCTATCCCACTGGCTTTGAAGATGAAGGAAGGGGCCACAAGCCAAGGAATGCCGCTAAATGCAGGAAAAGGTAAGGAAATCGGTCTTAACAGCCTCCATAAAAATGCAATCCTGCCAATGCCTTGATTTCAGCCTCATGAGACCCTTTCAGACTTCTGATCTCTAGAACTGTAAGAGAATACATTGCGTTGTTTTAAGCCACTAAGTTCGTGATGATTTATTACAGTACCAAGAGGAAATCACTACAGTGTTCTAGCTGGGGATCACATTTCCCCACCTCATTTTGATCTACTCAAAGTAGTCCATTACCTCAGTGCTGGTTAGAGTCTTTATAAAAGCAAAAACAACAGAATTCAGATGCTTCTGCAGTTCTCTCTGGTATGGAGAGCAGGTGTAATCCTGAGACCCATAACCTGGAGTTGGACCAGCGTGTACCAAGGTGGGGCTTGGCAGGAGTGGTCCACCCTTTTGGGAAGGAGTGTTTTATCACTGACGTTGTTAAGGGTCACCACAGCAGATTTTTAGTGGGTTTTGTTGTTTTTAAATTCTCATAGGCAGTGTACCTCTTATTGCCTGTTCCAGCATGATCTGCTCCCACTGCCCACACCCACCATTAACATCCACCATTGGTCTTTAGTATCTTCTACTTTCCTTTTTGGATTTTGTTTTTGTTTGTTTTATTTTTTAAATTTTTAAACTTTCCTTTATGACACTGTCTCTTGTGGCACCTTGTTGGCTCTCTGCTCTGTGTCTCCTTCCCATATGAATGATTCCTAAAGGAAAGATTTTTTCTAATTGTCATCTCTGTGTTAAGAAATTAGTTGGAAAGAACTTAAAGTATGAGGGTTCATCAACTATTTCTGGTGTATTAGAATACTCTATTTCATTTGGGTGTGTTTCATTAATGACTTCTACCCTCTTATCCCTGCTGCTTCTGTAAAGCCTTCAAGACCCCTCAAAGTTAATCTCTACAGGTGAAATTTCAGGCTCCTGGTTTGGGTGGGCCTTTTCCAGAGTGTCTTGTGTACACTGTGTAGATACAGCTTTGGAGTCAGACAGACCGGGGTTTGACTCCCTGACCCACCATTTACTAGTGATGTCACCTTGAAAAAAATTATTTATTGTCTCACTTTGTTTATCTGTAAAATGGAGAACATAACAATGATCTTGCTCCACAGTGAGAAATTAATGAGATTTTGTATTTCAAGTGTTTAGCAGAGTGTGACCCACACAAGCCACAGAAATCGTGGAGAAGATTTCTCCACAATTTCTCGAGATTTCTCCATGATTTTTCCAGAAATCATGGAGAAGTCACAAAGTGCTTGGTGCCCGTACTTCTCAGATTCTGAAACTTCTGGTCATGTAGGATTTGAAAGCCCATTTACATCCTATGGGGCCAGAAGTTTCAGAATCTGAGTGTTGAAAAGAAATATCCACCAAATGTATAACAGCAGCAAGTATTTACACATGGCTAGCTGTGAACCTTCTTCTTGGATAGCGGGCTCCAACAGGAATAAGCAATGGTAAGAGATTATCTACAGCCCTGTCCAAAAGAAGCTCATGGTTTAGTAGGGAGAAGATATAAAGACATAATTACTGAATTACTGGCATTTATCACTCTATATGAAGTGTTATTACAACTGAGGATGATGAGAAGACCCAGGAGACAAAATCTTCCAAGGGAATCAGGAACAAGGGCACAGAGGTAATGAATTTTGAGTTGGGTCCTGGAGCGTGAGTAGGAGTTTGCAAAGCAGAAAATAGGAGAAAAATTATACCAGGCAGAGAAAAGTGTATAAGAAAAACAAAGTAAGAGAATATCAACAGAGAACATCTCCTGAGCATAACAATAATATTGAAACCATGGGTACAAATTAAATCCAGTTCAATGAGTTAAAGCCATGGCCACTTGCACTGAATCATCAACAACTTAACTTTCTCTAGATCTGCTGCAAAGTGATTTCAGGGTCACACCGAACATTCTTCCTTGACTAAAAACGATGCCTTGAGAATTCACTGATGGCCACAGTGCAATCAATACTAATCAGGTAATATGCACTGGCCTTGAGATAACAGAGCATCTAGAATCCCAAAGTATGAATTCATACCTAATCAATATACTGCCTTATATGAGTTGAGGATTTGTTCACATTCCAAAGCATTTTAGTATGATGCTAAGAAAAATCAATAACTTATTAAATACTAGTTACCTCATTAAAACAAATGATTAATCATCTTTGTTGCTATTATATTGGGACCACAGATCTGACTTTATATATTTTTCATTGGTGTGTATGCTCACAGCTTTACTCCATTCATTAGAGGAAATGACAGAACTCATGACAGCAATGCTATCAAGAAGGAAGTTTCAGTTTAAGAACCGGTATATTATAAAATCTGGGACTGGTTAGTTGTCCTGTGTTGTTGCACTAAAAGAAACACAACAGAAAGAAACCCAGCAACTGAAAGTTAAAGTTATTCTGAAATTTATTTGTATCTTTAAAGAGTATTAAAAGAGATCTAGTTTATAATTCACAGCACCTTTTTTTTCTTTTTTTCTTTTCTTTTTTTTTTTTTTTTTTTTGAGACTGAGTTTCACTCTTGTTGCCCAAGCTGGAGTGCAATGGTGTGATCTCTGCTCACTGCAACCTCCACCTCCTGGGTTCAAGCATTTCTCCAGCCTCAGTCTCCCAAGTAGCTAGGATTATAGGTGCCCACCACCATGCCCAGCTAATTTTTGTATTTTTACTAGAGACGGAGTTTCACCATGTTGGCCAGGCTGGTCTTGAACTCCTGACCTCAGGTGATCTGCCTGCCTCAGCCTCCCAAAGTGCTGGGATTACAGGCATGAGCCACATGCTTGGCCAATTCACAGCACATTTCTGATAGTCCCCCCTTACTGTACCTCTCAAGTTCTCTCACACTCTCACATTCTCACATGTGGTTGTTTTGGAGCCTCTTTCTTTATCAACTCAACTCTCCACCCAACCCCTCTCCAGCACTCAGGACTTAAAGCTTGTCTATACCTGTCTTCTCCTCCATCCCCTGTGTACCACCTCCTCTCCTCAAGCTCTTTATTGCATATATCATTTTGGCTTTCTGCCTTCCTTCCATACAGCTATGCCCCAGATTCTCCACCAGAAAAGCCTAGGGGGAATCCAGCAGGCAAAAATCTTCCATGCAACACTCCTATCCCCAAGCAAGTGGTGTGGAATGAAGAGACGGAGAATATTCATACATTCATATTTTTCACTTTGGGAGGCTGAGCAGGCAGATCACCTGAGGTCAAGGGTTTGAGACCAGCCTGGCCAACATGGTGAAACCCCATCTCTACCCAAAATACAAAAATTAGCCGGGTGTGGTAGCACATGCCTGTAATCCCAGCTACTCAGGAGGCTGAGGCACGAGAATCGATTAAGCCCAGGAGGCAGAGGTTGCAGTGAGCTGAGATCGTCCCATTGCACTCCAGCCTGGGCAACAGAGTGAGACCTGTCTGAAAAAAAAAAACAAAACACACACACACATAATTTTAACACTTTTTGCACATTAATACTTTCACTCTAGCTGTTGTTCTCTATGCGTATTGTCTTTTATTTTTTAGTTTAGGTAATAAGGTCTTTATTTTCAAAATAAGTAAAACAAATCACAAAGAACTGACCCAGCAATTGATTCAGGATCCCAGAATTAGTCAAGAATGCAGGTAGAAAGTGAGTTTTAATTTTTTTCTACTCTACAGAACAGTGGTTCCCAGAGTATGTTCTAAGATATCCCTAGAGATGCCTCTGAAAAAGAAATCCAAGGCCAAATACAACAGAAAAATGCTGTATTCTGTCTTCCTTCAGGGGGCGGGGGTCCACAATGCATACTGGCAACTGAGGGAAGTCCTGAGTTTGTAAAGAAATCTATTCACAAAAACAGAGATTAGAGACTTAGTGGGAAAAGCAAGATTATAAAACATTTAGGACAATATCTCTAATCTCTTGTAGGGAAACTTTCTTAAATTGGACCCCAAAAGCACGACCATAACATAAAAGATTGATACATTCATCTCTATTAAAATGTAAAACTTCTCTTCATGAGAGAACATCATTAAGAAAGTGAAAACATGAATCACAAATTGAGAGAAGAAATTTTTCAAATAAGTAACTTAAGAATTACAATGAAGAAAGCATAAAGAACTCCTAAAAGTCAATAAGGAAAAGACAACCCAGTTAGAAATTGGGCAAGAACATGGATAATAGCATTTACAGAAGAGGAAGCTCAAACAACCAATAAATATATGAAAAGATGCTCAAATTCACTAGTAATAAAGGAGATGAGAACCAAAATCACGATGAGATGGGCAAAAAATTGAAGTCTGACAATAACAAGTGTTGGTGGGGCTACAGAGCAATGACATTTAAAGCCTGTTAGACTGAATGAAAATTAGAACTGTCCCTTTGGATCACGATTTGGTTTATCCTATAAAGGTGAAGATGTACCTACCCTCACACCCACTGATACATACCCTAGAGAAATTCTTGCACATGTGCTCTAAAAAACATTTACCAGAAAGTTCCTAGCACCATTGTTTGTGACGGCAAAACACCAAAGCCACAATAATATTAATCAGACAATAAAATGGCAAATGAATTGTTCATAAACAAAATGAATAATGGCAATGAAAATGAACTACAGCTATGTTTATCAACACAGATGAAGTCCAGAAACACAGAATGGAATAAAGGACAAGTCTTAGAAGAATATCCACTGCATGCTTTTTTATAAAGCTAATTCAAAAGCTTTAAAAAAAAATTTTTTTTTGAGACAGGGTTTGCTCTGTCACCCAGGCTAGAGTACAGTGGCACCATCAGGGCTCACTGCAGCCTTGACCTCCTGGGCTCAAGTGATCCTCCTTCCTCAGCCTCCTGAGTAGCTGGGACTACAGGCATGTGCCACCACGCCTGGCTAATATTTTTTCAAAAACTTTTTATAGAGATATGGTCTCACCAAGTTGCTCAGGCTGGTCTTGAACTCCTGGACTCAGGCAATCCTCCCACCTTGCTGAGATTACACGTGTGAGGCACCATGCCCAGCCCAAAAGCACATACAAATTTAAAATATATTATTTAAGGATATATATTTATATACCTATAGTAGAACCATTATGAAAAACAAAACTCAAACACAAAATTCAGAATACTGATTACTCTGGGGAAAGGAGGAGGCTACAATCAGAAAGGGGCAACCAGGGGACTCTCTGGGATTGGCAGTGTATTTGTTAAGCTGGGTTTTTATTGTTCTTTACAGTGTGTGTCTGTGTGTGTGTGTGTGTAAATTTTTTGTATGCATTAATATTACATGCATTCATTTTAATTTTTAATTTATTTAGCTCAGTATCTCACAGACATTGCCCATGTAATCCTTTTATCTCCTTACACATACTAACACCCAGTTGAGGTCTGTTTCGGAAACACTGCTCTAGGCCTTAAAACCTCTATTTTGGCAAAGAGACTCGCCCCAGCCAAAACTTGGGGCTATTATTCCAGCAGGGCCAGGATGCCAGAGCAGATGCCTAGCTTTTCCTGGGGCCATGCTTCTCCAGGCCATGCTTGTGCATGTCTTCATAGGCACACATGAACTGTATATACCAGCCTTACGTCAGGTTTTAAAAGTCCTTGTTGTGGAAGTAGCAGGAGGTCTGTTGATGTGTACAGAACTAACTGATATTCAACTCCCCCATGTCCTTGGAGTCCACTTTCCCTCTCCAGCCTGTCCAGGCACACATGGCAGGAAAGATGACACTCCAAGCAGAGGTGCATGTTCCTGTAAGAATGAAAATTATTCTGGAGAGCTCAGTGTTTTCTGGGTTTTACCATGGAAGTATCTAGTCAGGCGCAGCATTTTCTGAGGCAATTCCTCTGTGCAGCTAATGCCTAATAATCTTCCAATATAAATAGCTCCTGCTGGGCTTTTGATGTTCACACCTTGGTGGACTTGTTGAGAGATACTTTACAGCTGGTTGCATTGCTGAGAAGCCAACATATTTTTCCCCATGCTTTTGCTGATAAAGGACTTTTGAATCGCTGTGATTGTAGCAATATTAAACTCCCATGCATGGCCGTTGGACTTTAGTCCCTCATTAGTATCAGGTTTAATGAGGTCAGGCTAAGAGAAGATTGTATGGTCTTAAACTGAGTTGATATTGATTGTCACTACCATGGAGTGGCCTACTATACTTTAAACCCCTGGTTCAGAGGGAATATTTTATTTTTGCTAACATTGTCTTCCATTGTGAAGATTGATTTCAGCATAATGATCCATCACCTGAGGAGATTCACTCTGCTGCTTCGAAACTCATATCTTGTAACCAGACATTTTATATTCTCTGAGTCTCCCGTTCCCAGTTCCCCAGTTTACTGCACCTGCTTTTTCATAGCTCACGGCCCTCTCTCCTTACAGGGGATGCCACAGAGATGCTCACCTCTCACTTCTTTTTCTCCATTTTCTTCTTCTAGAAACCTTGTCACTTACACACAGTATCCAGCTCAAGAGCAAGCCATCTATCATCACATGAGGTGAAAGTGGCATGGAGCAGTGTGTGCTGAAGCAGAACCAACATGGAAATGGTGAATTTGTTTTCACAAAGTGTCAAATGGACCAAGGTGTCCTTAACACACTGGCTTTACCCCAGAATGGCATTTGGAGGGCAGGGAAATGAGATTTTCCTCAACCCAAGGCTAGGAGGTCAGATGAGCAGCAAGAAGATACTGTAAATCCATCCCAACTGTCTCCCTGGGTCTCACGTCACCCTTTCTCTTTGCACATCTGCTCAGTCTCCTCTCTTTCTCTGCTCACCAGCCTTCTCTGGTCCCAGCCCATAGAGCAGTGCTCATGACTGCCCCAGGTCTCCTGAGGACACATAGTCCAACCATACTTCTCTCCAGTCCCAAATCCAAATTACCAGAGTTGCAATTTTAGTTGACCCCATCTGGGTCAGCTGCCAATCCACTGGAGCCAGAGGTCAGGGGCACATGCACCCAGATGTTCCTTGGGGCCATTTCCTCTGACTCCAGGCACCCAATTAAGAGGTGGACAGACATACCAAAGTGCATCCAATATGTGCACCTGTCCTTAAGAGCATAATAATACTTTAAAATCATGATGATGCATTCTATCATTTATTTCACAAATAATAAATGAACCCCTAATTTGTCAGGCACTGTGCTAGGCTCTGAGGATTCAGGCAGATGAAGTCCAGCACTCTAGTGGGAGAGATAAACAAAAGAACAACCAACTTACAAACAAAATAATAACAGATTGCAATAACTGCCACATAAAAAATGGAAGGGGTTATGTGACAGAGTATTTGAGGGATGCACGTGGAGGCATGCTTGTCTGAGGCCCTCTTGAAGAGCTAATGTTAAGTACCTAAGGAAGAAGGTGATTTCAGTAGAGGGGATGGGGGCCCTGAGGTGGAAAAGAACCTAGGGGATACAATATGAGTTTAGAGACACAGACAGGATCCAGTTCATTTGGGGCCTGTGCGCCATGCTAGGAGGCGGGGCTTTTATTCTAAGGGCACAAGGAAGATGTTGACAAAGATCAAGCAGAGGAGAGCTTGATCTGATTTATGTTTTAAAAGATGACTTTGGGGTGGGATTGTGTGGAAGCAGGGAGGCGGGTTAGGAAGCTGTTGTGGTAGTTCAGGAGAGAGAGCAGATGAACCTTTGGGAGGGTGACAGTCATTAGGATGGACAGATGTTACAGTCCAAATGTTTGTGGCCCCCAAAATTCATACATTGAAATCCAATCCCCAATGTGATCATATTAAGAGGTAAGGCCTTTAGGAGGTCATTAGGTCATGAGTGGGGAGCTCTCATAAATGGGATTAGTGCTCTTATAAAAGAGCCTGAGGGGCTCATTTGCCAGTTCCACCAGGTGAGGAAGCAGCAAGAAGGTGCCATCCATGAATCAGAAAGTGGGCCCTAACCAAATCTACTGGCACCTTCATGCAGGACTTCCAGCCTCTAGAACCGTGAGAAATAAATGTTTGTTGTTTATAAGCTGCTCTAACTGTAGTCTTTTGTTGTAGCTGCACAAACAAACTTAAGACAACAGAAGAACCAGATTCTAGATGTATTTTGCAGTAAGACAGCCCAGAACTTGCTGATGCATAGAATTTGAGGTGGAAAAAAAAGAATTTCAGATGACTCCTAGCTTAGGTTTCAGTGGCTGATGGATGGTGAGCCATTTTCTGGAATAGGGCAGATTGGAATGACTGACCAGATCTTTATCACAGAAGACGTCAAAGCAAGAACTCTGCAGCCCCAGACATCGAGGTTCTTGGAACCTGATCTGCTGAGAAACTCTTGGTTCTCTCTGTAGTACAAGGGCTCTAATTCTCATAGACCATCACCGTAATTCCACTTCATTCACCCCAACCACACCTCCTCCCTCAAAACCTGCCTATCTATCCCTAGGATGCTTAGAGGAAGAAAGGCTTGGGGTTGATGCAGTGAATTAACCCAAATATCAATTCTCTCCTTTCTAACTCTGTACATTGTTAGGACAACTTTGCTCCAAGTGCCATATCAGCCTCCACCTCTACAATAAGGGCGGGGAGAACATACTTACTTCACAAAGCTTTCATTTTTAAAACTGAAACAAAACTATACATGTAAACTACTTGCCCCAGTGCCTACATTATGTTGAGCATTTGATATACATTGGATGTCATTATTCTTAGCACTTCTTGTTTTTCATTTCTTTTACTTTTTTCAAAGTAAATTTATTACCAGGTACAAATTTGCTGCTTATACAGAGAGACTAGAAATAAGTTTTGTTTGTCTTTAGCTCTACAGATGAGGGATGTTTTGTAGCAGTATAATTATCCAGGCAAAAAATTTCACCACCAGGAAAATAGATGTTCAATTGCATTTGCCCAAAATAAAAATTAAGATAAAGACAGAAAATCTTTTCCTGATTTGTGAAATTATTTGTATGAAATGTCTTACCAAGATATAAAATTAAATTACATTTAGTTATACATTTAATTAATTCCTTATTGAAAAGAATAAAATACATGAAATGAGAACTATTCCAGAAATTCAGTACATATAGTCATCGTCCAATGGAGATCAATATAATGGGATTTTACTTGCATTTCCTGCCAAAGAGTAGCTTTTCTGGCAGGTAGACATCACTTAGAGGTTGAAGACAACAAAAGAATGTCTCACTAAGGAGCATTCTGGTGTCTCTATTCTTATAAATTCTCAAGTGTGGAGCAGACAGAATATGTCCACTAATTAAATTTAATAATCTCTTTCAAGAGGTTAGCACTTACGCTATCTAACGTGATTTCCTATTCCATATCCCTCAGCCATACATTTTGTCTTGGAGGCCATCTCATCAGACAGGAAGATAATAAACTCTCAAGACTAGGGGGGACCTTAAAGGCCAACTCATCCACTTCTCCATCAGGATAGAAAATAAATGAGATAAATAAATATTCTCTGCTGTTCGAGTTCTACCCAAAGCATAGAATAGCCAATAGCCTTGGATAGAATATATGAGGGAATAGCTACTGCTATTCCCACCATCCCACATTCGGCTGCCCTTGCAGGAAAAGCAAACAATCCTGCCTCATTGATGGGCAGAGCTTCACCATGTTCACAAAGTCAAAGCAATCTCCTACTGAGATTCCATGATAGGCCTCCTCTTAGTCTTAGTAGTGGCCTTTCCATTGGAAGGAAGTCCTTATGAGCCACAAATATCTGATAAAACCCAATACATCAAAGAAGCAGGGTGTGCTAGGTAGAATAATGAACCCCTAAAGATGCCCACATCCCAATCCTCAGAACCTGTGAATGCATTCTCTTTGTACATGAGATATGATATTTATATGGTAATATAACATAGAAATGTATATGTATGTACATTTCTGTTCATATATATGAAGTATATTGTTACTAATCAGTGGTTAACCTTGAGATGGGGAGATTTTCCTGTCCTGAATTATCCAGATGCCCCAACGTGATCACAAGTGTCCTTATAAGTGAAAGTGGGAAGCAAGAGAGTGAAGGTCAGAGTCAGAGAGAGATCGGAAGAGGCTGCCCTGCTGGCTTTAAAGATGCAGGAAGGGGCCATGGCTAAGAAACGCAGGCAGCCTCTAGAGCTGGGAAAAGTAAGGAAACAGATTCTCCCACAGAGCCTACTGAAAGAAGCACAGTCCTGAGGACATTGCTCCTAAGCCTACTAAGACCCATTTCAGACGTCTGGCCCCAGAACTGTAAGGGAATAAATCCGTGCTGTTTTAAGCCACGAAGTTTGTAGTCATTTGTTACAAGAGTAATTGAAAACCAATATGTAGGGTGGGTAAACATGAGAGGGTAACAAGAGACTTCATTTCCTCCCAAAGCCTCTTGGAAACCTCACAGGAGCCCCAGTTGAAGAGCTGTGTATGTGTGTTCCTGACCCCCAAAGGCCAACCTACAGCTTCCAGCTACTGATGGCTTTTTATCATGGCATAGTGAAGGCAAACCAGGTACTCATGTACAAAATAATTTCAAGGAGAGAGTTAAGGTGGGGAGAAATTAAAGGACATTTTAACAGGCCAGGCATGAAGTGGTGAGCATGGGAACAGAGTAGTAGTGACTAAAGAAAAGCCATAACTTTAGGGTCACTCCACCACCACCAAGCCTTAGCTATCCTGGCTTTCCTGTTGTTCCTACAACTCACTGTGCTCATGGAGAGCTTGGGCCCTTCTGCCCGAAAAGATCTTTTCCCTGATAGTACATGGACTCAGAGCGCACATTAAACGGCACCACCTCAGAGAGCTTTTCTGTGCCCACCCCATCTATAGTGCCACCCAGGCAGCATTATATGACTTTGCTTCAATTCTTTACTGAGCACTTCACAAAATTTCATGAGTTTCTTATTTATATGTTTACATATTTATTTATCATCTATTTTCTCCACCTGGAATATAAGCTCCATGACAACCAGCACTCTGTCTGTCTTCTGCCCACTTACATCCTCAGGGCCTAGATAAGTACCTGGTACACAGGAGGTGCTCAATAAATACATGTAGAAGGAACAAATAAAAGTAGAAAGTCCTCAGTTACTCATTGGATAGAGAAGGAAACAGAAGGATGAATCAGGAGTGCTGGGAAGAGAAGAGTGTAGTCCCTTTAAACGATATGGAAGAGGGACAGGGAAGTGCTGGGTAGAGGAGGGCGGGTCCCTGGCTAGGGCTTCACCCCCACAGACCTTGGTGAGGACAGGCACTTCTGCCTATGTGCCCAAATGTTACATTTCCCAAGATCACCCTGGCCCACCACACCCCCATCCTGGGCCTACAAAAACTTGAGACCCTAGCAAGGCAGAGAGAGGTGGCTGGACGTCGAGAGGAACAGGTCGGTGGAAGTAGACACAAGTGGCTGGATGGCGAGAGGACGTCAAGGGGAGCATGCTGGCAGAAGAGCACACCGTCAGACTCTGCAAGCCATCGACTTGCGGGTCGAGGCGGAGCTTGGCCGGGGCACTCTGAGGAGAGCAACGGCACCCAGCAGCCCAACTCCAGGGGAAAACTATCTCCCTTCTGGCTCGTCCATCAGCGAAGAGCTACTTCTACTCAATAAAACTTTGCATTCATTCTCCAAGCCCATGTGTGATCCGATTCTTCCAGTACATCAAGGCAAGAAACCCTGGGATATGGAAATCCCTCTGTCCTTGCAACAAGGTTCATTGAGCTGGTTAACGCAAGCTGCCTATAGACGGCAAACTAAGAGAGCGCCCTTTAACACACGCTCACTGGGGCTTGAGGAGCTGTAAACATTTACCCCTAGACACTGCCGTGGGGTCGGAGCCCCACAGCCTGCCAGTCTGTATGCTCCCCTAGAGCTCTGAGCAGCAGGGCACTGAAGAAGCAAGCCACACGCCCATCGCATGCCCTGCAAGGGGGACAAGGGAACCTTTCCCGTTTCAATATATGGCTCCAACATGTTTACCCTTAAGTACCTAGAGAGGGTGGTGCCATGGACAGAGATAGGAGAACAGAGAGAAAATGTAAATTCAGGACATAAAGCCAAGGATAAGTTTGATTTTCAGTATGTCAGGCATGAAATAATAGCAGGAAGTCCTGTGGGCACTTGAACTCATCAACTACCAATTCAACTTGTTTTTTCATCATCTTCCTAAACTGGCTCCTGTTTTCTTCCTCTCTCTACTTCATTTGGTGACACCACCATTCAAGCAGTTGTCCAAGCTAGAAAGCTAGGAATTTATCCTGGACTCCCTTTTCTCACTCGTTCCAAAATCCAATCAGGCCAATTTTCAAATTGCCAAATTTAAGTAAGAGGCATATTTTTTCTTCCACATATGCTGCCCTTTTCTTTGATGAATCCTATCAGTATGCTATCTTGCAGTTGTTTTTTTAAAAATAAATACACTTACTCAGTTTCTTCAAGGTAAAGATAACATTTTAACAATGAATGAAAAAATAACTACTTTTCAAAAGAAACCCCTATCGAAGAGAACTTTAAAAATAGATGTTTAAAAATGTTTCCATCATCTTGTGATTTTATTGCCAAAAATAATGTAAGGGGGTCATGTGTACACACATGGGTATCAGAACACTTTAAAAGCTCGGCATATAGACTTTACTAACCTATTTTACGTTTTTTAGAAAAGAGGTTCAGCAGATAACAGAAACTATTTGTTAACACGACAAAAAGTACATATCTCTTCCAGTTAGCCTGCAAGAACAACTGATTGATATCAGGGATGAAACATATTTACTAACTTGAATTTCATCAAAGACATTTGCATCATTACTAATAGAATTGAGCACGGAGTTTCATGATTAGTAAGTGTGCTTCCATTTGGAGTTCCATATCTTTATAAGGCCTTTTCCAGCTACATCGGCCACTACAAGCAAGAACTGAAATACACTGAGAACAAGACCTGCAAATCACAGTATCACAAGTATTAAACCAAAACTTAAACAAAATAATTAGGTGTATTCAATCATTAGGTTTGTCTATTATAAGTAAATAAAATTATTTTAAATGCTTTAATCCCTTTTCTATTTTATCCTTTTACTGTTTATATTTTGGACTATGTTTTTAAATAGATATAATATATTAGTGGAGCAATAAACATATAATTGATTTGAAATATAAGTACACTGGGAGTGTATAGCGGAGATTTCCATACCCACAGGATGTTCAATCACTGGAGCCAGAGGAGCCACCACAAAATGCACACGGCCCACAGCATGGAAACACTTCCATGGCTCTCCATTTTATGCAGCTGCCATCCTCTGTGACCATCAAGATGGGCGATGTACATGCACAGAGGTGTACTGTCCTCTGGGTACACTTAGATTTCATGAAACCTGAAAGCCCTGGTAAGGAAGTAAAGTACAGCAGCAGTTTGTTAATACTGTAGCCACCAGCTTGCTGCTTGGATAAGGTGAACAAAGAGTTATGCTCCAGCCCTGGCTTCCAGCCCTTGCTCCATCCCTTTCTCTCTCTCAAGAAAGCATATGGAATGCCAGTGGGGGAGAGTCACCATATTCTAGGGATAACCTTGAATCTGCTCTAATTTAGGTTTCTAAAGGAGTAGAGCCATTACAAACCTAACACTTTATTATTAGTAACACATTGTTTGGCTGCACCCCAGCGAGTTAGGACTCCCAGGCTGAAAGCCTCTTCCTTACAAAATCACATCTCAGTTTCCCCATCCCTGCTTTCCTCTCACGCCTCACTTTCTACCACCTTTGGTCTCACATTTTACCCTCTGGTGCCTGCACATATCATGCTGTTTCTTACTTTGTTCATAGTCTCCTTTGCCCAACATTTCTTCTACTTGCCATCCCCATCTCAATAACTTCTATTTTGCCATTAGGACTAAGCTCAATCCCACCACTGGGCATCTACCCAAAGGAAAATAAATAATTATATTAAAAAGATACCTGCACTTGCGTGTTTATCACAGCACTACTCACAATAGCAAAGTCATGGAACCTACCTAAGTGTCCATCAACAAACGACTGGATAAAGAAAATGTGGGGTGTGTGTGTGTATATAAAATATATATGAGTGTGTGTGTATATGCACACACCATGAAATACTATGCAGCCATAAAAAAGAATGAGATCATTGCTGGCAAGATGGCCGAATAGGAACAGCTCTGGTCTGCAGCTCCTAGCGAGATCAACACAGAAGGCGGGTGATTTCTGCATTTCCAACTGAGGTACCCAGTTCATCTCATTGGGACTGGTTGGACAGTGGGTGCAGCCCATGGAAGGCGAACCAAAGCAGGGTGGGGCGTTGGCTGACCCCAGAAGTGCAAAGAGTCGAGGAATTTTCTCCCCTACCCCAGGAAGCCGTGAGGGACTGAGCCTGAGGAGCCGTGCACATTCCAGCCCAGACACTGCGCTTGTCCCATGGTCTTTGCAACCGACAGACCAGGAGATTCCCTCTGGTGCCTACCCCACCAGGGCACTGGGTTTCAGGTACAAAACTGGGCGGCCATTTGGGCAGACACTAAACTAGCTGCAGGAGTATTTTTTTTTTTTTCCATACCCCAGTGGCACCTGGAATGCTAGCGAGACAGAACTGTTCACTCTCCTGGAAAGGGGTGCTAAAGCCAGGGAGCCAAGCGGTCTGGCTCAGTGGGTCCCATCCCCACGGAGCCCAGCAAACTAAGATCCACTGGCTTGAAATTCTCGCTGCCAGCACAGCAGCAACCTGAGATCCACCTGGGATGCTTGAGCTTGGTGGGGGGAGGGGCATCCGCCATTGCTGATGCTTGAGTAGGCAGTTTTCTGCTCACAGTGTAAACAAAGCAGCCAGGAAGTTGGAACTGGGCAGAACCCACTGCAGCTCAGCAAGACTGCTGTGGCCAGACTGCCAGATTTCTCCTCTCTGGGGAAGGCATCTCTGAAAAAAAGGCAGCAGCTCCAGTCAGGGACTTATAGATAAAACCACCATCTCCCTGGGACTGAGCACCTGGGGGAAGGGGCAGCTGTGGGTGCAGCTTCAGCAGACTTAAACATCCCTGCCTGATGGCTCTGAAGAGAGCAGCAGATCTCCCAGCACAGCGTTCAAGCTCTGATAAGGGACAGGCTGCCTCCTCAAGTGGGTCCCTGACTGGGAGACACCTCCCAGTAGGGGCCAACAGACACCTCATACAGGAGAGCTCTGGCTGGCATCTGGCAGGTGCCCCTCTGGGATGAAGCTTCCAGAGGAAGGATCAGGCAGCAATCTTTGCCGTTCTGCAGTCTCCACCGGTGATACCCAAGCAAACAGGGTCAGGAGTGGACCTCCAGCAAACTCCAGCAGACCCGCAGCAGAGGAGCCTGTTAGAAGGAAAACTAACAAACAGAAAGAAATAGTACATCCACTCAAAGACCCCATACGAAGGTCACCAACATCAAAGACCAAAGATGGATAAATTCACAAAGATGGGGAGAAACCAGCACAAAAAGGCTGAAAATTCCAAAAACCAGAACGTCTCTTCTCCTCCAAAGGATCACAACTCCTTGCCAGGAAGGGAACAAAACTGGACAGAGAATGAGTTTAACAAATTGACAGAAGTAGACTTTAGAAGGCGGGTAATAACAAACTCCTCTGAGCTAAAGGAGCATGTTCTAACCCAATGCAAGGAAGCTAAGAACCTTGAAAAATGGGACTATGTGAAAAGACCAAACTACGTTTGATTGGTATATCTGAAAGTGACAGGGAGAATGAAATCAAGTTGGAAAACACTCTTCAGGATATTATCCAGGAGAACTTCTCCAAACTAGCAAGATAGGCTAACATTCAAATTCAAGAAATACAGAGAACACCACAAAGATAGTACTCAAGAAGAGCAACCCCAACACACATAATTGTCAGATTCACCAAGGTTGAAATGATGAAAAAATGTTAAGGGCAGCCAGAGAAAAAGTTCGGGTTACCCACAAAGGGAAGCCCATCAGACTAACAGCAGATCTCTTGGCAGAAACCCTACAAGCCAGAAGAGAGTGGGGGCCAATATTCAACATTCTTAAAGAAAAGAATTTTCAACCCAGAATTTCATATCCAGCCAAACTAAGCTTCATAAGTGAAGGAGAAATAAAATACTTTACAGATAAGCAAATGCTGAGAGATTTTGTCACCACCAGGCCTGCCTTACAAGAGCTCCTGAAGGAAGCACTAAACATGGAAAGGAACAACTGGTACCAGCCACTGCAAAAACATGCCAAATTATAAAGACCATTGACACTATGAAGAAACTGCAGCAACTAACAGGCAAAATAACCAGCTAGCATCATAATGACAGGATCAAATTCACACATAACAGTATTAACCTTACATGTAAGCAAGCTAAATGCCCCAATTAAAAGACACAGACTGGCAAATTGGATAAAGAGTCAAGACTCTTTATCCTAAATACAGTGTGCTGTATTTAGGAGACCCATCTCATGTGCAAAGACACACATAGGCTCAAAATAAAAGGATGGAGGAATATTTACCAAGCAAATGGAAAGCAAAACAAAGCAGGAGTTGCAATCCTACTCTCTGATAAAACAGACTTTAAACCGACAAAGATCAAAAGAGACAAAGAAGGGCATTACATAATGGTAAAGGGATCAATGCAACAAGAAGAGCTAACTATCCTAAATATATATGCACCCAATACAGGAGCACCCAGATTCATAAAGCAAGTTCTTAGAAACTTACAAAGAGACTTAGACTCCCAAACAATAATACTGTGAGACTTTAACACCCCACTGTCAATATCAGACAGATCAGCAAGACAGAAAATTCACAAGGATATTCAGGACTTGAACTCAGCTCTGGACCAAGTGGACCTAATAGACATCTATAGTACTCTCCACCCCAAATCAACAGAATATACATTCTTCTCAGCACCTCATCGCACTTATTCTAAAATTGACCACATAATTGGAAGTAAAACGCTCCTCAGCAAATGCAAAAGAACAGAAATCATAACAAACAAGTCTCTCAGACCACAGTGCAATCAAATTAGAACTCAGGATTAAGAAACTCACTCAAAACTGCACAACTACATGGAAACTGAACAACCTGCTCCTGAATGACGACTGGGTACATAATGAAATGAAGGCAGAAATAAAGATGTTTTTTGAAACCAAAGAGAACGAAGACACAACATACCAGAATCTCTGGGACACATTTAAAGCAGTGTATACAGGGAAATTTATAGCACTAAATGCCCACAAGAGAAAGCATTTTAGACACTCTAACATCAAAATTAAAAGAACCAGAGAAGCAACAGCAAACAAATTCAAAAGCTAGCAGAAGACAAGAAATAACTAAGATCAGAGCAGAACTGATGGAGATAGAGACAGGAAAATCCCTTCAAAAAATCAGTGAATCCAGGAGCTGGTTTTTTGAAAAGATCAACAAAATAGATAGACCGCTAGCCAGACTAATAAAGAAGAAAAGAGAGAAGAATCAAATAGACACAATAAAAAATGATATAGGGGATATCACCATTGATCCCACAGAAATACAACCTATAAACATCTCTATGCAAATAAACTAGAAAATACTATATACATCTCTATGCAAATAAACTAGAAAGCCTAGAAGAAATGGATAAATTCCTGGACACATACACCCTTCCAAGTCTAAACCAGGAAGAAGTCAAATCTCTGAATATACCAATAACAGATTCTAAAATTGAGGCAGTAATTAATAGCCTACCAACCACAAAAGTCCAGGACCAGTTGGATTCACAGCCGAATTCTACCAGATGTACAAAGAGGAGCTGGTACGATTCCTTCTGAAACTATTCCAATCAAAGAGGGAATGCTTCCTAACTCATTTTATGAAGCTAGCATCATCTTGATACCCAAACCTGGCAGAGACATAACAAAAAAGGAACATTTCAGGCCAATATCCCTGATGAACATCGATGCGAAAATCCTCAATAAAACACTGGCAAACTGAATCCAGCAGCACATCAAAAAGCTTATCCACCACGATCAAGTTGGCTTCATACCCGGGATGCAAGGCTGGTTCAACATACGCAAATCAATAAACATAATCCATCACATAAACAGAATCAATGACAAAAACCACATGATTATCTCAATAGATGCAGAAAAGGCCTTCAGCAAAATTCAGCACCACTTCATGCTAAAAACTCTCAATAAACTAGGTATCTATGGAACATATCTCAAAATAATAAGAGCTATTTATGACAAACCCACAGCCAATATCATACTGAATGAGCAAAAACTGGAAGCATTCCCTTTGAAAGCCAGCACAAGACAAGGATGCCCTCTCTCACCACTACTATTCAACACAGTACTGGAAGTTCTGGCCAGGGCAATCAGGCAAGAGAAAGAAATAAGGGGTATTCAAATAGGAAGAGAGAAAGTCAAACTGTCTGTTTGCAGATGACATGACTGTATATTTAGAAAACCCCATCGTCTCAGCCCAAAATCTCCTTAAGCTGATAAGCAACTTCAGCAAAGTCTCAGGATACAAAATCAGTGTGCAAAAATCACAAGCATTCCTATACACAAATAAGAGACAAACAGCCAAATAATGAGTGAACTCTCATTCAAAATTGCTACAAAGAGAATAAAATACCTAAGAATCCAACTTACAAGGGATGTGAAGGACCTCTTCAAGGAGAACTACAAACCACTGCTCAAGGAAATAAGAGAAGATGCAAACACATGGAAAAACATTCCATGCTCATGGATAGGAAGAATTAATATTGTGAAAATGGCCATACTGCCCAAAGTAATTTACAGATTCAATGCTATCCCCATCAAGCTACCAGTAACTTTCTTCCCAGAACTAGAAAAAAATACTTTAAATTTCGTATAGAACCAAAAAAGAGCCTGCATAGCCAAGACAATCCTAAGCAATAAGAACAAAGCTGGAGGAATCACACTACCTGACTTCAAACTATACTGCAAAGCTACAGTAACCAAAAAGAGCATGGTACTGGTACCAAAACAGATATATATACCAATGGAACAGAACAGAGGCTTCAGAAGTAACACCACACATCTACGACCATCTGATCTTTGATAAACCTGACACAAACAAGCAATGGGGAAAAGATTCCCTATTTAATAAATGGTGTGGGGAAAACTGGCTAGCCATATGGAAAAAACTGACACTGGATCCCTTCCCTACACCTTATACAAAAATCAACTCAAGATAGATTGAAGACTTAAATGTAAGACCTAAAACCATAAAAATCCTACAAGAAAACCTGAGCAATATCATTCAGGACATAGGCATGAGCAAAGACTTCATGTCAAAAACACCAAAAACAATGGCAACAAAAACCAAAATTGATAAATGGGATTTAATCAAACTAAAGAGCTTCTGTACAGCAAAGAAACTATCATCAGAGTGAACAGGCAACCTACAGAAAGGGAGAAAATTTTTGCAATCTACTCATCTGACAAAGGACTAATATCCAGAATCTACGAAGAACTTAAACAAATTTACAAGAAAAAAACAACCCTATGAAAAAGTGGACAAAGGATATGAGCAGACACTTCTCAAAAGAAGACATTTATGCAGCTAACAAACATATGAAAAAATGCTCATCCTCACTGGTCATTAAAGAAATGCAAATCAAAACCACAATGAGATACCATCTCACGCCAGTTAGAATGGCAATCATAAAAAAGTCATGAAACAGATGCTGGAGAGGATGTGGAGAAATAGGAACGCTGTTACACTGTTGGTGGGAGTGTAAATTAACCATTGTGGAAGACAGTGTGGTGATTCCTCAGGGATCTAGAACTAGAAATACCATTTGACTCCACAATCCCATTACTGGGTATACATCCAAAGGATTATAAATCATTCTACTATAAAGACACATGCACACATATGTTTATTGTGGCACTATCCACAATAGCAAAGACTTGGAACCAACCCAAATGCCCATCAATGATAGACTGGATAAAGAAAATGTGGCACATATACACCATGGAATATTATGCAGCCATAAAAAAGGATGAGTAATGTCCTTTGCAGGGACATGGATGAAGCTGGAAACCATCATTCTCAGCAAACTATCACAAAAGCAGAAAACCAAATACCGCATGTTCTCACTCATAAGTGGGAGTTGAACAAGGAGAACACATGGACACAGGGAGGGGAACATCACACACCAGGGCCTGTCAGGGGGTGGGGGGCTTGGGGAGGGATCACATTAGGAGAAATACCTAATGTAGGTGACGGGTTGATGGGTGCAGCAAAGCACCATGGCACGTGTACACCTATGTAACAAAACTGCACGTTCTGCATATGTGCCCCAGAACTTAAAGTATAATAAAAAATAAAATAAAAAAAGAAAAGAAAAACAAAAAGAAGAGAATGAGATCATGTCTTTTGCAGCAACATGGATAGAGCTAGAGGCCATTATCCTAAGTGTAATAACTCACAAAATCAAATACCACATGTTCTCACTTATAAGTGAGAGCTAAACAATGGGTATACATGAACACAGAGGGGGAAATAACAGACAATGGGCACTCCAAAAAAGGGGAGAAAAAAGGGGGGTGTAGTGAGAGCTGAAAATTTCCCTGTTGGCTACATTGTTCACTCTTTGGGTGATGGGGACACTAAAAGCCCAGACTTCACCACTACACAATATATCCCTGTAACAAAACTGCACTTGTACTCTCTAAATCTATAAAAGGAAAAAAGAAAGAAAAAAGGCTAAGCTCAAACCACTTCTTCCAGGAAGTCTTCCCTGACTCACCATGATCTACCTTTGCCAGCCTTTATGTTCCCATCATACTCTTGAATAGCTCCATGATTGCACCAGAATTGTCTATTTATAGGTTGGTCGTTCCCACCAGACTGGGAGCTCTCATTTAAGCTGAGGGGGATGGAGTCTTACCAGTAAGCACAGTGATGGCATGTAGCAGGCATTCCAGAGATGCTTGCTGAATGAGAGAGTGAAGGAGCTGATGAATCAGAGAGCCTCTGGAAGCCCTTGGATGTTTAGGAGTGACAGACTAGAAGGTTAATCTAATGACAAAACATCTAAATTTAATTAGTAATCCTTCATTGCCTTGAATGAGAAATTACCAAGGAATGAGAAATTAAAAGAGAAGTAGAATTGGGGCACTCTGGGGGGAGGGTAGTAAAAAGCTGTCGAGTAAGAGAAGAACATGGATAGGGTTCCACAGCTGACCCAAAAAGGCCACTTCTCCCCTTCACAGGTATCACCACAGAGCAACGACCTCTAAAGTAGCCTGTGGCTGGACAGGGTTGGAGGTCTCTCAATTGCTGGACATTAACCCTTTAGTTGCTATACTGTCGGGAGTTCTGAGGAATCCCAGAGGAGGGCCAAGAATGTGGATAGTGAATGGGGGGTTCTCAAGGAGCCCTGGGCTGGGGCTATTTTCCAACAAGTACAAAATTATTTCAGATTTTTTAATCATTGGTGTAGACATACCAGCGAAATCAACTTAAAACCAGCCTGCTTATAGGTAAATCAGGTACATACCCCTGTGTCTTCAAGGAGAATAACTGACCCTTTAAAAGCCAATGGTTTTTTATCGAGTAAGAACTCTTTCCCTCTTGACTTTTGAGGACACTTTCTCAGCACTTGGGCAGGTAGAGCAAGCTCTAAACAAGCACTGAGTGATTTTTTTTTTTTCACTGTTTTTGTTCCCTTAAAAACTTGCCTGTATAATTGTGTTGGGTAGCTCTGTCCTTCCCCATAGCAATAAAATGAAAGTTGATTTAGGCCTTACTATGTGGAGGACTTTTAGTCACAACAAGCAATAGCTTTACAGTTATTTGCATTCTTAGCTTCCTCTTTCATGTAATTGGAAGAGATTTTGATTCAGTCCTTAACCTAGTTTTTACAGAGCCTCCACCAAATGCCTCAGACCCAGACACACTCTGTCACTCATGGCTAAATAAATGAAATGAGTTTTCATCAGAAAAGATCAGTTCTCCTCCCAGAGAGGGTTTCTATGATTCCCGCACTTGATGGGGTTTTTCCCCACCTAATGGATTTGTTTCTCACTTGATTGTCCTTTCCTCACTGAGTATAAGCTGCAGCTCTTTCCAACGTGGGGCTCACTTGGGGTTTTCATTTTCCAGGATTGATTCACTCTCGGAAGGTGAAAGTGGGATGGGGGTGGGATGAGTGAAACCAGCTCTGAAATGACCGAAAATAGCTGCAGTATATAAAGCAGCTGATTAAATTATTTTGAAGAGCTGATGAATGCTTTAAAAATCTCTGTACTGAATGCAATTACCAATGTTTCTCAAAGTGCACTTTGAGGCCACCTGCATCCCAATCACCTGAGTGCTTTTCAAACATGTAAAGTCTCAGGTCCCATCAAGGGACCACATCTCACAGTAAAGGCCTAGAAATCTGTACTCTAAAAAAATTCTTTAAATAAAGAATAATATAGTAATGAAAAGTGCACATAGCATGAAGTGGACAGCTTGCTGGAGTTTCACAACTAAACCCATCTGCAAAGCCAGCACTCAGATCAAGAACAAGAATATCACTGATATCCTAAAAGCCCCTCTGCTCTCTCCAGGCACAGTCTACTCACTCTCCCCAAGGCCAACCCGTATCTTAATTGCTAATGCCATAGATTACTTTCACCTGGGTTTTTTGGTACTGTCTATAAATGGACTCATGCGGTCTACATTCTTTTGTGTCTGGCTTTTTTCACAGATTGTGAGATTCATCCACATTGTTGCATGTCATTATAGACTGTTCACTCTCTTTGGCTGAATAGTATTCTATTGTGTGATTATATCAAAATGTATCCATTCAATTTAAATCTAAATTATAATGAAATACAGTCATGCGTCACTTAATGATGGGGATATATTCTGAGAAATGCATCATTAGGAAGTATTGTTTTGTGTGAACATCACAGAGTATATTTACACAAACCTAGATGATATAATCTCCTACACAACTAGGCTATATTGTATGGCTTATTGCTCCTAAGTTACAAACCTGTACAGCATGTTATTGTCTTAAATATTGTAGGTAGTTGTAACACAATGGGAAGTATTTGTGTATGCAAATATACTTAAATATAGAAAAGATACAGTAAAAATATAATCTTATGGGACCACCATTGTCTGCATGGTTCGTTGTTGATCAAAATATCGTTTTATGGCACATGACTGTACCTCTGTATAGCCAATAGAATGGCTAAAATAAAAACAGAAAACACCAAGTGTTGGTAAGAATGTGGATCCACAGAAACTCTTAAACACTAACACTGCAGTGAGACTATAAATTGATAAAATCATCTCGAACACTTTTGGCAGTATTTACTAGTGCTGAATATATGGCTACCTTAAATGCAGAAATTCTACTCCTAGATGCCCAACAGAAACACATATGTTCACCAAAAAGACACAAAATAGCCCAAAACCTGGTACTACCTAAAAGTCTATCAACAATTGATCCAAATCTGCCTTTTTAACATATTTACTGGTTGTCTCTTATGTACATGAAATTTTCAGAATCTTTGCATTTATATTCTGAAGTTCTACCTTGAGAATAGCCCTAGGAATTTTAGCAGCTATCAAAATACATACAGGGTCAATATATTTGAATTAGTTAAAGAAAAGATATTTTTCGTCATTAAACCACCAACAGGACTCCAAGTAGGAATTTACACTTAAGCACCATATACATTCCCTCATGACTTTGAAAGCTGAGCTGTATAGAAGAGTGTTTCACAAAGTGTGTTGAAATTTTAATTGTGTTCTCACAGCCATGTGCTCAGGGCAGCTGCTACTGTTACTCAATTGCACTATCACTGCTGTGAATGAATATTTTATACACTGCTGTTTTCCCACACAGTTCCTTTGATTAAATAAAACTGGAATGTGTAAACTCAAGAAATAACTGAAAAAACTCAGCTCTTAGAAACTTTGATAAGAAGCAATTGAGCAAACCCCTACTCTGAAGTCGAGTGTGAGAATTTACTTTTGTTCCAGTACAGATGACAGATGTGGAATAACAACCTATTTAAGGGAGTACTCTTAAGGTGAGCAGCCTTAAATAACATAGAGATGACCCAATTTTCCCTCCTCAGGAGGTGAACAGGCACCCAGGAGGAAAACCACCTTAAAGGTAAACAAAGAAACAAGACATTCTTGTTCCTCAGGATTTCCACAGATTGAAAATAGTCCAAACAAACTCCAAATGCAAACTATTTGGAATCTCCAAATGTTTAGAACGCCAAGAGACCTTAAAAGACATGTAGAAAGAGAAAAGGAGACTTTTACATGGATATGACGTAACCAAAATTATACATTGCTATGATTTAAAAATAAGGCATAAAGCCAAATTTTTAGGCACTCAGTAATATAGTGACTGAATTTAGCCTCTATGCGAGACATTTCAGCAATTGCTAAAAAGCACAACCAACTTAAGGAAATCTAGCATCTCCAAGTGTAAGCCATGAATCTGCCCTCCTTCTAAAACTAGAGCCACTATAGGTAGTGTTCCTTTTGTTTTATTTATAAAGGACTATTCAGAAGTAACCTACCAAAGTCAAGGTGAAAAGAGCCTACAGCAGACACCACTATCTCAAACCTAAAATTGAGAAGGGCACAGTGGTATTCAGGACAACTGGGACTTCTATGTGCAAGTGGCTATGACATGGCAAATATAGAGGAAGAGCTTTGACTGTAGCTGCAGGACGTAGAGAGAACCCCCCCCTTTTCCATTATTAATCTGCTCTGTCTCAAGGGAGATGACAAATACTTAAATTTTTTTTTTTTTTTTTTTGAGACAAAGTCTCACTCTGTCACCCAGGCTGGAGTGCAGTGGGCAATCTCGGCTGACTGCAACCTTTGCCTCCAGGGTTCAAGTGATTCCCCTGCCTCAATCTCCTGAGTAGCTGGAATTACAGGCATGCGCCACCACACCCAGCTAATTTTTTGTATTTTTAGTAGAGATGGGGTTTTACCATGTTGGCCAGGCTGGTCTCAAACTCCTGACCTCAAGGGATCCTCCCGCCTTGGCCTCCCAAAGTGTTGAGATTACAGGCTTGAGCCACTGCACCCAGCAAACACTTAAAATATTAGGAAGCTTGATCACTTACAAGGAGCAGCTCATCTGGGAATACACTTCTCATTCACCCTAAATTCCAGAACTTCCCTCAGCCCTTAGGATCACGCTTAACTTGCCAGGCAGTGAAGTTACAAGGAGGGGGTGGTCATGGGGTAGGGCCCATGGAACAGTCAACCTGTGCAGGTGAAAAGGGGGTGACTTCAGAGGACTCTGCCACTCTATCACTCAGGTTCCCTAGAATGGCGGTCTTACGGGATATTGTCAAGTGAATGTTTCTTTTTTTTTTTTTTTTGTAGGAAAAAGTTGACTCTTTAGGACAATGAAGTGATTCTAAATATGGTGAATGTACTTTTTCTTTTTCTTTTTTTCTAAGTTGGAAGCCATCCTAGCAGTTAGTTGTTCTTTGAGATGGAGACTTTATCCTCATAATTTAATTTACTTGGACTGCACAGGAGTTTTCAAATTAAAAATTGTCTCTAACAGTGTTACTAGTGAATTTACCATTATTTCACGTTTAAAATGCAGCTTTGCCCACAGACAGCCAAGACAAACCCAGGACAGCCAGCTTTAGCCAGCCTGGGCCAGCCAAGGCCCTCCTTCTCCAGTCAGGAAGTAGACGCTGGAATGCCTATGCCTGGGTCACTGCGTTAGGTCCACCCATAACTCTTAAACAGGGCTGACTCAGCTGCTAACAGGGCGAGGCCCTGAGTGGGTGCCAAGCAGACCTTGTTGTTCTCCTGCTTGTGCCCCGTTCTTTCTTTTTTTAAAAAAATTTCAACTTTCATTATAGATTAAGGGGTATGTTACATGGGTATATTGCATGATGCTGAGGTTTGGGGTACAAATTAGCCATCACCCATGTAGTGAGCATAGTACCCAACACAATACTTTTCAGCCCATGTCCTCTTCCCTCCCTCTTCATCTAGCAGTCTCCAGTGTCTACTGTTCCCATCTTTATGTCTATGTGTATTCAATGTCTAGCTTCCACTTATAAGTGAGAACATTTTATTTGGTTTTCTACTGTTGCACTAATTGGCTTAGAATAATGGCTTCCAGCTCCATCCATGTCGCTGCGAAGAACATGATTTCATTCTTTTTTATGGCTGTGCAGTATTCTATGGCATATATATATATATATATATATATATACCACATTTTCTTTATCTAATTCACTGTTGATGGGCACCTAGGTTGATTCCATTTCTTTGCTATTTGTACTCCATTCTTAAGGCCATCCTGGCATTATCCTAGGCCAGGCTCCGCTTCACTTTTATGGGACAACCAAGCAATCCAGTTGAGGAACCTCTTACATTTCTGACAAATAGGAGAAACTGGTAAACTGTCTGAACCAATTCCCATCAAGGCCACCCTGATGCGGAGCTGATTCTATCATGTTTGTGTGGTACAAAGGTAGACTTGGGCCAAAACATAGAATATAAGCTCTGTGAAAGCAGATGCTTGTGTGCATTTTATTCAGTTCTGTCTCCCAAGGCTCAGAACAACATCTGTCATATAATAGGAGCTGGACAAGTATTTGGTGGAGGTAGTGCTGATCCAGAGGGTATGATGAGTACAGACCAGAAGGAACCAGGGCTCAGCAACATGGGCCTGGGCCTCATGAGCTAGAAATGGAAGAAAGGTAGCTGAACCTGGTGGAATTTAACACCCATTGCAGGCTTTTAAAAAACCAGATCATCAAGGTAAATCCTATCTTATTAGTGTTTTTTCATTAATTCAGCAAACGTTTATTGAGTACCTGTGTTGTACTAAGCACTGTCTAGCTGCGAGGCACACCACAACGAACAAGACAAAAATCCACGTCTGCAAGAAGTTTCCATTCTAGTAGGGAAGACAGACAATAAACACGCAGGTATTTTGAAGAATTTTAAGTGTGAAGAAGAAAATAATCATTAAAACAGACAGATGCCGGGTGCGGTGGCTCACACCTGTAATCCCAGCACTTTGGGAGGCCAAGATGGGCAGATCACCTGAGGTCAGGAGTTCGAGACCAGCCTGGCCAACATGGTGAAACCCTGTCTCTACTAAAAATACAAAAATTAGCCAGGAGCAGTGGTGTGCGCCTGTAATCCTAGCTATTCAGGAGGCTGAGGCAGGAGAATCACTTGAATCCTGGAGGTGGAGGTTGCGGTGAGCCGAGATCACCCCACTGCAGTCCAGCCTGGGTGACAGAGACTCCATCTCAAAAAAAAAACAAAAAATAAAAACCAATAGAGAGTGGAGGAGGGACAATATTATTGCTCTTGCTAGGATAATCTGAGAAGGACTCTCTGAGGGTCTGATATTTGAGCTGACACCTGAATGCTGAGAAAAAAGGCAGGGATTTTCTCAAAGAACATTTCAAGCAGCAAGAGCAAAAGCCCCGAGACAGGGTACATTTGGAAGGTCAAGGGACAGAGAGTGTAGGTAGAGATAGAGGCTGAGTGGGGAATGGAAGGAAGGTTGAGTTGTGTGTCCTTGTAGCCCGGGGTAAGAAGCTTACATTCTATTTTAAGTGAGAAAAAGAAAACATAAAAAAAGCTGAAGCAGGGGAGTAGGTTGATCTTCACTCATTGAAAAAAAATGTTTCTAGCTGTGGTCCGAAGATTGGCTATGGGGGAAGCAGAGAGGCCAGTGAGAAGGATGCTACATGCTTCGGCTGGGCTGCAGCCAGGAGGTGCTGAGAAGTCATCAGCTTGGGATACCATGTGCAGCTGCAGGACCTGCTGATGGATTGCAGGTGAGGTATGACATAAAGGAAGGGAGGAAGGGATGAAGGTGACTCCGAAGATTTCCAGTAAGCAGCTGAGTGGATGGTGGTGATATTTACTAATCTGGGAAGGGTAGGGATGGGGTCAGCTAAATGCAGAACCTCTTTTAGCCACAAAGAGTTTGAGGTTGACATGCACAGTCTCATGATGTCAGGCAATGGTTGGAATATACAGATCTAAGGCATAAGAAGAAATAGCGACTGAGGAGTCAGCAGTGTATTTGTGGCATGGAAAGCTCTGGATGAGACCACCTAGGCAGACGCACTTAGCATCAATAGCATCTTTCACAGAACCGACGGCCTCTAACGTATCACTCCCCAGTATCCTGTTAGCTCATAACCTGACTTCTTTCAGACTTATTCTCAACTCTCTCATTGATGTAATGTGAAGAAAGAGGAAATAATAGGGACAAAATGTCTGATCAACATAGAACTTCAAGGATGATGAAAGTTCCTTTTTAAACTAGATAATCTAGAGGGGAAGACAGCAAACTATAAAAGCAAAATGCAAATCATTATTCTTCTTGAACCTGGTTTCAAGTGTGTTTTCCTAGCGACGCTAATGCCGTCTGAAATGCTGGGGGTGAGCTAGGACAGTGCCTCCAAACATTCCCTTTGAATGACATCATTGATTCTAGGCAAAGAATCAAGGGATCTTGGACAGCAGGACTTAGGAGATAAGGAAAAGGGAAACCCATTAACATTTAGGTAACATACACATTTAACTTCTTGTTTTTTGCGCTTTTAAAATATTCTATTCTTAAACCTATGATGCTTCATTCTATTTTATTTTCATTTTAAATTGTAAGGTCTCATTGAATTTGCTGCAGTGAGCTTCAAAGGCACATCTGTAATTATGAGGGAAAAACTGAAGCGTAAAGTTCTATAAAAAATAGATCTAGTTTTCTGCTTTGCCACTGGGAAACTAAGCAGATCGCACATTTTGTTTCATAGGCAAAATCCCCCAGAGTCCTAATGCAAAACCTATGTCATATACATGACTCTACCTTGAAACAATGGAATTTCAGGGTGCAGCCAACCTTTGCAAAACACATCAAGGAATTTTCCATGATGCCAAGGACTCTAGTTGGAGTTTGTAGTATATCAGGCCTCATTTTCCCCTCTTATTCAGCTCAAAACGTAAACAGAAAAGAGGGGGTGGAGAGGAACAGAGGAAGGAGGAAGAGAGGGAGGAGAAAGGAAAGAAAAACTTTACCCGTAGAGGTCAAAGGTTAAAACTTAGCTCTTCCCTGGAATTGTCTGATCTTGATTCAAGGACATAGGAAGTGTATGGCTGCTCTCATTTTATACCAGAAAATAGCAGAGTCCCTGATTCTTTGCTCTAAAACCACTATAACAGGAAACTGGATCTAAAATCCTGTTTCACCCTGAATTGAGAATCCATCTGTGCACTCAGAGCACTCTTCCTCACCCCAACCTTCACCGAACAGAAAAAGGAGGCGGGCAGTCCAGTGCTTTGCACATACCCACCATAGGACCACACTACTGCTAAGGTGTTTAAACCAGGATCCTCATTTTTGCTCATTCTCAAATGGCTGCTTCTTTGGACACAACCTAGCCCATTGCATCCAAAATATTACTGAGTTTTATCAGATCCACTCTGAAGTCTGCCCGCTCTTCCCTACTCTCCTCTCCAACCATTATACTCACTCCACCTAGCACTGTCTCACCAAAGAGAAGCTCTTTCTTGCCGCTGTGCCTTTGCACACATACTGTCCCCTCTCTGATCACACATTTGTTTCACCATGTCTGTGTCCCCAACTTACATGTTTCACAATCATACCCCGGCTGGTCTAGCATCACACCATGGGAAAGGATCACAAGTAGAATATTTTTTAAATTCTCAGCTGGGCAAGGTGGCTAACATCTGTAATCCTAGCACTGTGGGAGGTTGAGGTGGGAAGATCACTTGAGCCCAGGAGTTTGAGATCAGCCTGGGCAAATAGTAAGACCCCCAACTCTACAAAACATTTAAAAACTGAGCTGGGCGTGGTAGCACATGCCTGTAGTCGCAGCTACTAAGAAGGCTGAGGCAGGAGGATTACTTAAGTCCTGAATTTTGAGGCTGCAGTGAGCTAAAATGGTGCCGCTGCACTCCTGTCCAGGTGACAGAGTAAAGACCTCATCTCTAAGAAAATAAAAAGTCAAATATAAAATAACTGGCTGGGTGTCGTGGCTCATGCTGATAATCCCAGCACTTTGGGAGGCTGAGGCAGGAGGATCACTTGAGCCTGGGAGGTCGAGGCTGCAGTGAGTCATGTTCATACTACTGCACTCCAGCCTGGGTGACAGAGTGAAACCCTATCTCAAACAAACAAACAAAAATTATCCCCAATTTAGGTCATTTGGTGGGTTGAGTGTCTTAATGGCTCCAGCACATCCATCACTTTTGCCATGTACCTTGGCAGTGCCCTCTCACTCTGAGGGGCATTCTGCCCCAACTCACTTGACTGTGGCTTTAGCCTGGTGACTGATTTTGTCTCGTGGGATGTTGGCAAACATAATTCAGGCAGAGGTTTCTGAAAGTGCTTGCACATTTCCACTTAGATTCACGTGACTCCACCACTGCTAAGAGAGCATGATCAGGCTGACCTGCTGGCTACTCACACGGCAGAGCCGACGTGCCACAGCCATCCAAGCCAAGGCTACTGTGGATCAGCCAATGGCAAACAATCCCCATACATGTGAATGAGCCCTGGCACCACCAGCAGAGCTGCCTAGCCAACTCACAGCCGACTGCAGATGAGTGCAGCGCAGAGCAGCCGAGCCCAACCCAGAGCAGATTCATGAGCTAAATCAAGGTTTGGCCAACTATGGCCATGGGCCAAGTCTGGCCCACCATCTGTTTTTGTATGACTTGTGAAAAAAACTCACAGATCATTCAACTTCGTGGTTGAAAAAAATCAAAGTATAATATTTCTTAACATATAAAAATTCCATGAAATTCCAATTTTAGTGTCCATAAATAAAGTTTTATTGGAACACAGTCACGCTCCTCCATTTGCATAGCATCTAAGGTTACTGTTGTGCTACAAGGCCAGAGTTCAGAGACTGTATGGCCTGAAACACCTAAAATATTTACTATCTGGCCCTTTTCAAAAAAAAAGATTGTCAATCCCTGAGCTAAATAAATGTTTATTGCTATGTGCCACTGAAAGTCACTGGTGGTTTGTTTTGCAGCATCACTGTAGCAAAAGTTTACTGACACATCTTCTCATCTGAACAGCCATTTCTTTACCTATTTCCCCCACAGAAAGTACTGGTGGAACAGGAGAAGCCCAAGGTCAGAACAAAGCCAGCTTCCTCCTCCTCCCCACCATGGGCACGGACCCCATGTCCTGGATTGATGGCTGGGATGATGGGCTGTAACAATGAATGCCAGCATATCAAAAAATATTAGATTCTTCAGTGGGTTCCTGTCTAGGGAGCAGACAACACCAACCACTCTGCCACAGTGACCAGTGAGGATCCAGAAGTCCCCTCATCCTGCCAACAGTGCCACAAAGCTTATGAACAAGGGTTTCCATCTATCACCAGCTGCATACTCAGAGGTCAAACTGCATAGAAGTAGAGGCATGAAGAGGAAACCTGAAAGATGAAAAGAAACTTTTAGCTCAACCTAGATAATTACATTGGAACTAAGTTTACAAGATTGGGCTAAAATTCAGTTCCCACTCTGGGGGGTCCAGTGGTGGAAATTTGAGAGAAATATTCCACCAGTTAATAAAAAAAGTTAAGTTACATTTTTTATCATCTCTGAGTGTACTGTGAGTGAATTTTGCAAATCTGATATGAATTTTTGTAAAATAAATACACAGATGAATAAATGAATGAATAAATGGGAACTCCTCATCATCCTGCCATGTACTCTTCCCACCATCCGCTGGCATTTCTAGCCAGTGAAGGCATCAATCCAGAAACAACTCATTCCTCATCTTGAAATGCCTTCCAACTTCTAGGAGCAAGCAGCAACTTCTAGGTCTAGCTCCCTCCTTCAGAAATGCCTAAACATTCGCCTACATCCCCTGGTCCCTTGGCTCAGGAATTTTGTAGGTGGTCTCAAAGCCATGGATAAATTTACATGAAACAGGCTGGCATCCTCTATGTTAGAGGAGTTTGGATCTTTCAGTAGACTCTAGCCTTAAACCTGTACCAAAAATCTTTTGAGATTATAATGAGGCAATGTTTTCCCCAAGAGGAGAAAAGGTCAGATTCCCACATCTGGAGTTTGACCTTTGTGCATGTTGTCATTTCACCCACCACAGGAAACCTTTCTAGGCTGGGCTAAAATGTGTAACTTCTCAACAGTGTGGCTGGTAGCAATCCCACCCAGCTGTGTGGAACAGGAAGTGAAAGGGCAATTAATATTCTGTTAAAACTTCAGGGGGCTGCACTGAAGCTGGCCAGATAGCAAGGCTGACTCATCACGTTAAAACCCAATGCAGTATTGTCTGCTCACTTCTGCTGACTCACTTGTCAGTCCTAAGCTATGTGTACCCAGGCAGAGCTGCCAGGTCTCACATCCGCCTTTCCAGAGTGTTACCCTTCTGCACCAGCCATGACCATTCACTCTCTGGAGAAGCATTTATGATCAGCCATGGATGATTTTAAATGTGTGAAGAACTGTTTCATGGAGGGAGATTATCAGCCTGTTTCTTACATTGTTTTACATGAAAACAACATGAACAGCAACACAACTGACACTGGAGAAGAACCATAGTTCTTTCAAGCTGGAGTGGAGCCTTAGAGATCAAGCTAGATCTCATAAGAAACATATAGATCTTTCCTATGAGAGAGTAGGAAGGAGGCTAGCACGTTGAATAAGAGCTTTGAGTCAGGCGACCTGAATTTATGTAGCCTTGGACACAGGTAGTCGAATTATAAGTAGTAGGCTAATATAGCTGTTAAGTAACTTTAAGCAAATTGCTGAGACTCTCTGAGCTTTGGTTTCCTTACCTGTAAAATGAGAAAAAATTATAGCACCCACCTCATGGGGCTATTGTGAAGAAAGGATGAAAAGAGATCAAGTATAAAAGGAATCGAGTGCTGGGCACAAAGTGCTCCATATATTGTAGCTATTAGTAAGGCTGATGAGGCAACTCATGGAAACCTCTTTCCTGGAAACAGGATAGAACCTACATGTGTTTGGCATTAGATTAGTAAAGGGTAAAAGAATATCACTGCAAGCTGGGTATTGATGTGGGTGGGGAGGACAGAGGAGGAAGAATTGCCCAGGGAATGCTGGACCTTCAGTATTTTGAAGGGCCCTGCTTTGGGGCCCAGGTGGGGAAGTGTCCACCTTTCCATCCTGGTTTTAGGTCTGCTGAAGATAGTTAGTCTTTTTTTTTTTTTTTTTTTTTTAAAAAAAAGACCCTTCTGATTATAAGTCTTTGTTTGAAGACATTGCTCAGATTTCCCTTTAAGGGCCTCATTTAAATGTACACACAAGGCAGCACAGTCCAGTTTTTTAAAAAAAGCCTGGCTAGTAATGACATACAGAAACTGATACTTACATGGATACTGTTAAGTGCACTCTTTTGAAACCACTAATTCTTATTTCACAGAAAGTGGTCCTTATGTCAAAGTCCTTAAGAGGTCCAACAGCTTGTATAACCAGCAGACCTCATGGTTAGTTAGCAGCTTTCAGGACTTGAATTCCCAGTGATAAACAAAAGAATTCTGAAGGCCACAATCCATAAATTCTCCATAAAAACATATGGAACTACTTAAAAAGGTTGGCTCAGGGCTGTTGTTTTGAAAACAAGTATCCTCAGCCAGAATCTCTACTGAGTGCTATTTACTGAATGGTCGAAGAAGGGCAAGACCCCATGGATGCTATAGCGCTGTGTTTCAGCAATCACCAACATTTTGCAGATATTGCTCTAAGCCTCCTGATATCCTGGGAAGGATGCAAGAAGTCCGTACCTTTGTATCCATTCCACCCAAGGCATTGGGGCTACTCATGGAGGAGCCTGCACACCTTAAATATCCTTCTACACATGTGATTGCAAGATCTTAGGCCTCCAAAACTCTCGTTTACTACTCTCGGAGCTTTCTGATTACAGTTCCCCCAGCAAGATTCAACTGAGTGCTCCATCCTTTGCACCTCAACAATAATCCATCAAAATTTCACTTACAGGATAGATGATTCCAAGCCAGTCTCCTATTACTGAACTGTGTTATTTGAAAGCAGCAACTTTTATCTGCTTCTCCATATCTCTAGGATTTGGCTTAGTAGGTGCTGGACAATTCTTTTATTCTTGTATTAATAAAATCTAATTAATTACAATTATAAGTCAATGAGTAAATTGATTAGGCCCTGACCTTTTGAATCAGTTAGAGCCACGACTAGAACTCAAAGTTCTGATACTCACTCTGACTTCACAAGGACTTCACTCGTACTTCACAAAGATTTCCAGTGAACCCAATCATTGCTCTTGCTGTCAGATGTCAGATTAACGTGGCCACCAAGATGTAGATATAGGATAGGTTTTGGATCCATTGGCCCTCATACTCCTAAACGTGAACATAATCAACTTACTTGGTTTTTCTATGCTGTTTAAGGATCAAGAGAGAATCTTCTAGAACTTTGTCTTGGTTCCAGAACAACACAGATTGTCTCTCTTTTTCTAAAACTAATAATGAGGCTTTTTTTCTCAGTATTAAAATGTTACTCAAGACTTTCTGTTTTAATAAAATGGGAGAGTAAGATAAATCTCACTATTAAAAAGCTAGAAATACTGAATAAAATATAAAATTTGAAATGTTTTATATTCATGCTTAAGCTCTCAAGAAAGAAAAAGAAATGCCCAGGCATCAGAAACCAAGAGATAATTGAAAACAGAACAAAGTTTTAAGATGTCAGTTCATGACGTAGCTGTGCTATGGAGGTGGAGGGGTGATTATTATTATTATTTATTAATTTTTTTTGAGATGGAGTCTCGCTCTGTCACCTAGGCTGGAGTGCAGTGGGGTGATCTTGGCTCATTGCAATCTCCACCTGCTGGGTTCAAGCGATTCTCTTGCCTCAGCCTCCCAAGTAGCTGGGATTACAGGTGCGTGCCACCATGCTCAGCTAATTTTGTTTAATTTTTTTTGTATTTTTAATAGAGACAGGATTTCACCATGTTGGCCAAGCTGGTCTCAAACTCCTGACCTCGTGATCCGTCTGCCTAAGCCTCCCAAAGTGCTGGGATTATAGGCATGAACCACTGCACCCGACCGGTGATTACTAATTCTGTTCACCCAAGGACTTGGGATTTCATGCTCATGTGGAAACATGAGGTAAGCACTGGGCCCAAGTGGACAGGAAATTGGAATTGAGAACCTTGCATAGAAGCTAGGTTCTAAATGAAAAGGTAGTCTAAGTAAAAACCCACCCATTCACATAGGTATATGTCAAGGAAATTAAAAACTTAAATGAGTAGGTTAAATAGCAGATTCGATACAGCAAGATAATTTATAAACTGGGCAACAGATTTTAGACATTACTTAATAGGCACAGAGATATAAAGATCTGGAAAATATGGAAGATTAAGGGACATGGAAGCCGGAATGAGGAGAACCAACAGATTTAATTCCAAGAATGTGAAATAGAGGAAAATAAGACAGGCAATACTTGAAGAGATAATGGTTGAAATGTTTTCATCAATGATTAAAACACTTGAATCCTGAAGTTCGAAAATTGTAATGAATTCCAGGAAGGATACATAAAGCTTAAATGTAACAAATCCAAAGCAAGCCACAATATAATGCAACTGCAGAACTTCAAAGACACACATCTCAAAATACTATAAAAATACTATAAAAGCAAAATCATCAACCTAGAATTCTATACCCAGCTGTATTTGGTTTTCTAGGGCCGCCATAACAAAATACCTCAAACTAGGTGGCTTAAATAACAGAAGCTTATTTTTGACAGTTATGGAGCCCAGAAGTCAAAGATCAAAGTGTTAGTAGGTTTGGTTTCTCCTTCACTTGAAGAGCACCCTCTTCTTGCAGTGTCTTCCTGGGGCCTTTTCTCTGTGCAAACGCATCCCAGGTGTCTCTTCTTATAAGGACAGTGATATTGGGTTAGGCCCCATCCTTATGACCTTAGTTAACCTTAATTACCTCTTTAAAGGCCCTGCCTCCAAATACAGTCACATTTGCCATTAGAGCTTCAACATACAAATTCTGGAGGAACACAATTCAGTCCATTGCATCAGCTAAGTCTCATTCAAAAGTGAAAGTAAAATAGATACATTTCCCAAATAAAAGACTAAGAAAGTTTACTGCTCATTGACAGTGATGAAATCAGCCCCTCCATAACTGGCCAAACTCTATGCTATCACTTTTAAAAATTAAGATTGAACAGACAAAAATGTTTTAATGTTCTACTCCCTTAAACAACTATCATAACCTCTTCAGAGACTTTCAACGTCATATTCCCCTACTTCTTCAAAGAATCTCCTCCTCCTTTTAAGATGTACATTTGAATCTCTTTTTGTGTGTTTATTTCAATGTTTTTCAGTACTCTTGTTTTGAAAATGTACATTTGACTCTCCTTTGAAGTTTGTTGCCTTATGAGTACTGGACCACCTCAACTTCTTTGTGGATCCCAAGGCAACTCCTAGAAGAGGTAGATGTGTGAGTCAGGGAGGGAAGAACCTTATATTCATACAGAAAAGAGAATTTATGGAATTAATTAAATCATAAAATTAATATTGACCTGAGTTGTGGTAGGTAGTCCTGGCCTTTGCCTGTTCATCTTTTTCATTTCTTCTTGCATACAGATCTTAAGTAAATGACAAAAAGCCATATTTTAAAATTTTGAATCTGTAAGTTATCTAAAACACAGACCCTTATAGAAATAAATACTAGGGATATGTTGCAAAAAGAAGAAAACTTTAACCAAAAGTATAGAAGTGGAATGCAAAATGCAAGGTGATTAAAGTAATTTGAAAAGACATGGGTAAATTTAAACAGGCATTGACAGTATAAAATAATAAAAACAATAACAACGATAATAGTTACAATGGTAATAACAATATCAGTCAGCATCCAGTCATGAAACAGCAACCTAAGTCTTTTTGACAGAGGGAATTTAATGACTTATGTGGGTCATGGAAGCACAGAGAGGTCAAACAGGAAAAAGAGTGGGCAACCCAGACACTAAAAGCAGCAGGGCTGTAGAAGCAGGGCTCAGAAGCCAGGCCACTGGGAAAGCACCAAAACCACAAAGTGAGTGACACCCAGTGGGAGCTGGAGTCAGGAAGGAGACACAGCCACCACCAGAGATGCTAGAAGAAGAAGCATCCAACCTTCCACCAATGTCTTCCACTGACAAAACTCACCTAGATAGCAGAGGACAAGGGAGCCTGGAAATGTGGTTGGCTGTAATATAGAGTAGAATAAAAGAAGGGCAGGAAATGGATCTGAAAGCAAAGGCAGCTGATTAGCACAACCATGATGACTAAGTTAGGGTTTCAAAAAAAGGATAGGATTAAATAGATAATAAAAGACAAGATAGAAAGGGGGTGATCTAGCAAATAAAAAATTAGTAAGAATTTTAAAAATTTGAGCCGGCCGGGCGTGGTGCCTCATGCCTGTAATCCCAGCACTTTGGGAGGCTGAGGCGGGCGGATCACAGAGTCAGGAGATCGAGACCATGCTGAAACCCCGTCTCTACTAAAAATACAAAAAATTAGCCGGGCGTGGTGGCGGGCACCTGTAGTCCCAGCTACTCGGGAGGCTGAGGCAGGAGAATGGCGTGAACCCAGGAGGCAGAGCTTGCAGTGAGCCGAGATCGCGCTACTGCACTCCGGCCTGGGCGACAGAGCGAGACTCCCTTTCAAAAAAAAAATTGAGCTGCACAAATTAAGAAGCTTGATTTAATTCAGAGCTTCTCACAGTTGTGCCAGACTCCCTGGAATGCCAAGAATCAGTTACAGATGTGCTGTGAGATATTAATCCCCTTGGCCCTCAGGGCAGTCTGGCAGGGCCTGGCTGCCTGGAGCCTCCAGGCTGTTAGAAGCCTTATCCAAGGCTCCTTGGAGGGAGGATGGAGCAGAGCAAGGTCTGACAGGGAACCCCACAGTCCCTGGAGATGTTGAGTGCAATGAGCAAAATGGAGCCCTCACTGCTCTGCCAGATGCACTGTGCATGGCCAAGGTGCTCTACTACCTGGAGATGTACTTCAGCAGGCACTGCAGGGCAAACCCCTGCCCTCTGAGTCCAAAGGGCTCATGGAGCTCCAGGGGAATGGATGCTCCAGGTGACTGAGGAGCAAGGAATACAACCCAAACTGCAGCATGGGGTGGAGAGATGGGGAAAGGGGACTCCTGGTAAGTGCTAATCCAGGCATTGGTCCCAAATACCTGTCTTTACATATATATATTAAATACTATTCTGTTATCCATTGCTGTGTAATAAACTACCTCAAAACACAGTGGCTTAAAACAACAATCATTTCATTATCTGTCATTATGTTCTGAGTCAGGACATTGGGCAGGACTTAGCTGAGCAGTTCTTTTGCTCCATTTGAGGTACATATACTTGGTATTATTCAGTTGGTGGCTGGGCTGGACTGGAGGAATCAAGACAGCTTTTCTCACATACCTGCTATTTTGACAGGATGGCTATATGGCTGGACTAACTAGGGCCCCTCTACCTCTGCATATAAGGTCAAGTCTTCTCCACAAGTTCTCTCCAGCAAGGTAGTCAGATTCTTATACAGCAACTCAGGCACAAAGAGGCCAAGGCAGAAGCTTCCAAGTCCTTTTAAAGAACAGGCCTGGAAACAGCACAGCATCACTCTTCCCTATTCAGTTGGCTGAAGCAGTCACAGGCCAGCCTAGATTCAAGAAAAGGGAAAGTAGACCCCACCTCTAAATGGGAAAAATATCAAAGAATTTGCAGTTGTCTTTAATCCACCATTGATGCTTTTGTCTGTTTGTGACTAATATGCACTTGAATGGCCTGCAAGCTAGAGGTAACTGTTCTAACCGTAGATTTTCACAGTAAAACTTCACTAGAATTTAAAAATACTTGGCATGTGAAATTTTATTTGGATTTGAAATTTATTTGTCCTATGTATAAGTCAGGTTTCAGACACAGAAGCAGAACTTTTCGGGGATAAGATGGCCAGACATCCAAATAGCTAGATAGAGAAAAAGACAGACGATTAATAGATGATAGATAAAGAGATAGACAAGGATTTCACCTTATGCAACTGTGGGAGCTGATTAAATAATCTTTTTTTTTTTTTTTTTTGGAGACAGAGTTTTGCTCTTGTTGCCCAGGCTAAATAGAGTGCAATGGTGCAATCTCTGCTCATTGCAACCTCTGCCTCCCAGGTTCAAGTGATTATCCTGCCTCAGCCTCCTGAGTAGCTGGGACGATAGGCGCCCACCACCATGCCTGGCTAGTTTTTTGTATTTTTAGTAAAGAGACGGGGTTTCGCCATGTTAGCCAGGCTGGTCTCGAACTCTTGACCACCTCGGTCAAGATCCACCCACCTCGGCCTCCCAAAGTGCTGAGATTACAGGCGTGAGCCACTGTGCTTTGCTGTGGTTGAACAGTTTCTATTACACTATTATTTTTGTGTCTAATGCTGGATTTGAAACCCAAAAGCAGGCAAGGTGCATATAAATAGGAGAGATTAAGGTCAAGATGTAACCTACAAGGATGGCCTGGAACCAGTGTCAGTTCTTGCTGTCTCCAGCCTTGATAAAGTGAGTGTCCTGCAGGAGACACTAATGCCCTTTGTCCCAGAGCTAAACACATAAACACACACCTGGCTCAGGAACTGGAGAAGCCAAAGGAAGATTCAAGGGAAGGTGCAGCAGTTCCAGGCCCAGATGCTACCCTAAGCAAATGAGATGAGCTGACAGATAAAGCAATACATGTGAGCCTTAAAACGCCCTTGCTCCAACCTTCCCAGCATACAAAACAGAATGACTTCTGCTTCACTTCTGCCCTCCAAATCTCATGCAAAAGTGCCTCCTGAAGCCCATCCTGACTGAAAACACATAGAGAAAGGGCTTCTGGGAGACACAGTCCAACTAGCCAAGTGGACACATTACAAAGCTACCATGCCCTATCACAAGAAATTTCAAATTACATTTTTTCAGTGAAATTAAGGAAGAACTTTAGATGCTTCCTATATAATAACAACGGTTTGAATTGTTTTTAAAATGTTGTAAAATTATTTTGGTAATTTATTTGGACAAATATTTTCATTGGGTTTTCAACAACATGAATTTGAGGAGATTAGAAAAAGTCATTATTAAAACATCTTAATCAGGAATGATCTAAGCTACTTCAAACATAAAATCTGATTAAAATAGTTATGTTCATGAAAGCAAACTCAAGTTTCTCAAGTAAAATTCTGAAAATGTTATATTTAGGCTTATAAAAATTTAACAATATCTTATCTAATACTTTGTATTTTTCCTTATAATTATATAACATTTTAAAAGGTACAATAAATATTTTAGTAAGCCCTGCAAGACATTTTCAAATCAACTCCAACTTATGCTACTGTGCTGTACAAATATTAGAATTTTCTATATATGCGATGGCATTAAAATGATTGGAACCACTTACATAAATTGACATACATGGATTTCCGTACCTAACAAAAAGAGAATGTATGTTCTGTTTAAGTGCACATTGTACATTTGCAGAAACTGACCACATTTTAGGTCACAAAACACATCTCAGCACATGGCAAAGAACTGATATCATATATACCAAGTTATCAACCATAATGCTATTAAGTTATAAATCAATAATCTTTTAAAAAGCAAAAAGAACTCTATAAATTTGGGGATTTAAAAACATGCTTTTTTCCAGGCAAGATCTTATTCAACTTCTAGTTTCAAGCTATTAGCCAAAGAAAAAGACTGGATACATTTATGGCAATAAGTTTTTGAAAATGCTTTTAGGTAAATCATTAATTAAACAGGAAATAAATGCTAACAGACATTAAAAAATATCTAGTACTGAGTTATAACTAAAACTGTAAAAATGTGTGAGGTGCAGCTATAGTTACAGTTAAAGGAAAATTTATTGCCTTAAATACATGCATTTGACATAAAGGAGTTGAAAATTAATGAGCCAAACATACAACCCAAGAAATCAGAAGGAAAAAAAAAAAACGTATCCACGATAAGCAAGTTGAATAGAGGGAAGAAAATGATAAAGATATGACTGAAAATTAATGAACTAAAGACAATGAAACAATAGGAAGTATCACAATCCTAAATTTGTTTCATTGAAAATTGACAAACTTTTAGCAAGATTTTTAATGAAACAGTAAGAATAAAAGGTTCTGTGAACAGCTACTCAGGAGGCTGAGGCGAGAGAATCACTTGAACCCAGGAGGTGGAGCTTGCAGTGAGCCGAGATTGTGCCACTGCACTCCAGCATGGGCGACAGGGTAGAACTCAGACAAAAAAAAAAAAAGGTGCTGTGAACAAAAGAAGACATAGCTACAAATATGGTTGATATTTAACAATCATAAAATAATGCTTTGAACAACTATATTACAAATTAATTAGAAAATAAGTAAAACAGGCAACTTCTTCAAAACAAATGTAGAACAAAAACTAACTCAAAAAAGAAACAGAATATCTGAATAAACTATTGAACAACCAAAGAAACTGAATCAGTAATTAAAATCTACCCATTAAAAAACACCAGCCCAAAAGTTTTTTAGGATTGTTCTACCATACGCTAAAGGAATAGATAATCCAAAAATCTTTCAGAGAATAGAAAGGAAAAACAAACAAACACATACCTTTCATAAGGCAGATATACCTTGATTCTAATAAACAGATAAAACTGAAAGGCCAATCACATTCCCAAGCAAAGACAAAAAACTTTAAATAAAATATTAGTAAATGGATTCCAGCATTGTATTTAATTACATTAACATATATTAATATATTTAAAATTATTAATAACACACAATTATAATATAATTATTTAAAAACACAATTTTATATAAAGAGAGAAAATATATACACATTTCAATACATGCAGAACAAATATTTTGTAGACTTCAATAACCTTTTCATGATTAAACTGATAGCTAACAAAAAAAGGGAACTTTCTTAAATTAATAAAGGTTATCAACCAAAACTGTACAGCAAATATTATACTGCATGATGAAATTCAGAAATACTCCTGTTTAAGTTCTGAACAAAGGAAGAATACCCATTATAATCACTTCTATTTAATTTTGTTCTAGAGGATATTAAACAGCACAATAAGACAAGGCATAAAAGGAGTAAAGGATTGGGAAGAAAGAAACAGGACTGTAATTATTCATAGATGACATGAGTTCAGCAATGCTGATGGGTTAAAATATCAACATGCATATATAAATAACATTCTTATACATCAGCCACAATTAGGAAAATGTAATTTTAAAATAGATTCCATTTACAATAGCAACAACAAAAAACAAATGCAAATAAGGACCTAGGAATAATCTAACAATAGATATACAAGACTCTATGAAGGAAAATTATAAAAATATATTTTTATTATTATGAAAATTATAAAAATATATTTTTATTATTATGAAAATTATAAAAATATATTTTTATTATTATGAAAATTATAAAAATATATTTTTATTATTATGAAAATTATAAAAATATATTTTTATTATTATGAAAATTATAAAAATATATTTAAGACTGAAAGAAAAGTGAAATAAATGAAGATATATATTTATTCATGATTTAGAAAGTTTAAAATCATAAAGATCTCAGTTATCATCAAGTTAATCTATAAATTTAATGTAATTTCAATCAAGTTTTTCACAGAACTTGACAAGTTAATTCTAATGCATATGGAAGAGAAAGAGTCAAGAATAGACAAGAAGCATTTTTGAAAGACATGAAGTATCAAGAATAGACAGGTAGACTTGAACAAATGGAAAGACATCTTCTGTTCTTGAATAATGCAATTCAATATTATAAATATGTCAGCTCTCCCTAAATTAATTTATATATTTAGGACAATCTCAATGAAAATACCAAAAAGCTTCTTCATGAAGTTAGACAAGCTAATATTATGGTTCATATAGAAAAACAAACATGTAACAATAGCCAGGACACACTCAAAAGAAAAATCAGTTTGGGGATGAGTCATATATCAGGAATTAAAACATACTATAAATTCTCTAGAATTAAAAGTGTGGTGCTAGTACAAGAATAGACAAATAGACCAGTGGAATAGAATAGAAAGCTTAGAAATGGATACAAGTTCGTCTGGAAATGTAATATGTGATAAAGGTGGGATCTCAAATGACTGGTACAAAGATGGCCTTTATTTTATTTTATTATTATTTTTTATTTTGAGACAGAGTATCACTCTGTCGCCCAGGCTGGAGTGCAGTGGCACCATCTCAGCTCACTGCAACCTCTGCCTCCCAGGTTCAAGCAATTCTTGTGGCTCCACCTCCTGAGTAGCTGGGATTACAGGCCTGCACCAGGATGCCCACCTAATTTTTGTATTTTTAGTAGAGACGGGGTTTCACCATGTTGCCCAGGCTAGTCTTGAACTCCTGGACTCAAGCAATCCTCAAACCTTGGCCTCCCAAAATTCTGAGATTACAGGTGTGAGCCACTGCATCTGGCCTCAAAGATGGACTTTATAATAATAAATGGTGCTCAAACAATTGGGCATCCACTAGGGAAAAAAGATAAAATTAGATCTGTAACTTATACCATAAACAAAAATGTGCTCCAAGAGGATTAGGAATCTAAATAGAAAACAAGGGAAGGAACCATAAAAATCCTAGAAAAAAGCATGGGAGGATTCCTTTTCAACCTAAGTAGGAGAAAGGCTTTCTAACTATAATTCAAAATCCAGAAGCAATAAAATAAAAAAAATTGACTACAAAAATGTTTTTAAAATTACATACCAAGAATAAATAGTGTCAAATGACAACGGACAAACCGGGAGAAAATATATCAAAGTGTTATGAGACAAAGGACAAAAACCTCATAGCAAGGTGGCAAAATACATGAACAGAAATGTTTTCAAAAGGTTAGAACGTTCGAATTCACTTATAATTACAGAAATAAAATCAAAACAATACTGTGATACCACATTGTACTTCTTATATCAGAAAAAAAAAAGCATGAGGATATATTCTGTCAGGAGGCTATAAGGAAATAGATAATTTCACACAATGAAAAATGGTAGAAGCTTTCTGGAGGGAATTTTGGCAAAACCTAACAAAACTACACATGCACTTACCTTTTGGGCCTGCAATCTCACTTCTAGGAATCTACCCTGCAGATACACCCCCAATCATACACACACACACACACACACACACATGCACACACACACAAATATGTCCAAGGTTAGTCATTGCAGCATTGTTTGTAATTGCAAAAAAATTGGAAACAACCAAAATTATTATACAAAGGACAGTTGTTGGATAAATGAAGTTACCTTCATACAATGGAGCACTATGAAGCAGTAAAAAAGAATATGGAAAATGTCTGTGATTTCCAGCATATACTGTTATTATTATTTTTTTATACAAAAAAGCAAAGTAAAAAAGAGTATCTATAGTGCTAACCTTTGTGTATAAAAGGAGAAAGAAAATATACACATATCTGCTCATTTGTACAAATGCAAAATAAATATAGGAAAGATAAACCAGAAGTTAATGAGATTGGTTACCTAGAGGGGGTAAGTGAGAACAGGGTGGAAAGAACAATAGGACAAGGCTGAATGGGGAAGCAATGTTTCTCTGAGAATACTTTTTTTTCATAGTTCTGATTCTTAGAACCATGGTAATGGTTCAGACACACACACACAAAAAATAAACAATTAAAAATAAACCAGGATGTGATGGGAACCTCAAATGGAAGACAAACAGTGACAAATGAACCTAACTATATCACAGATAACTAACATAGTCAAAGTGAAGAGAGTGGTGAAGAAAGAACTAATCTAAATATCTTTGGAAAAGAGTATTTTGCATGAATACTGTAAGGCTAATGACAAAAAAAAAATTGAACCCAAATTCTGTATTCTCGGCTAATGTAGGTTGATTGTTCCAAAACTAGTTTGTGTATATACTAGGATCAAAACTTAAGTAAATATAATGGGCTAGTTCCTCACTATCAGCAAAAGAAGTTACAAAGAAGAGAAAGGCTAGAATGAAACCAGTGGTGTTGGGTTGGAATCAGAGGTATAAATGTATAATTTTTAGTATGCATACTTACGGATAGATGTAGAAATAAATATGGATGTATATATATACTACTTCTGTTGACTGAGCAGGACTAGAGACAATAATGATATGGACAGGAGGCAGGGAAAATACTGGGTAGAAAAGGGTGGGGTCCCTGGCGAAGCCCCACCCTCAAGCCTGGACCCTCAGCCCAAAGTGAGAACATGCATTCCTGTTTTCCCTCTTGAATGTTGCCTTTTCCAAAACTACCCTGGCCCCACCCCCATCATGTGCCCATAAAAACCCCAGGCTCCACTGGCAACGGCAAAGGAAAGAAGAGAAAAAGCAGCTTGATGTTGAGGAGAAGCAGCTTGATTTCAGAGGGATGGCTTGATGGTGGGACCTCAGAGAAGAGTTCGGCCCAGGATGGCTGAACTCCAGGGAAAACCACCTTCCCACTCCATCCCCTTTCCAGCTCTCCATTACACTGAGAGCCACTTTCATCGGCAGCAAAATCCCCTGCATTTACCATCCTCAATTCGTTCATGTGACCTGATTCTTCCTGGACACCAAACAAGAGCTCAGGATACAGAGGGCTGTCACACTGAGCTGTTAAACACTTAAGCCATCAGCAGAGGGCAAAGCTAAAAAAGCACAATTGTAATACACACCTTCTAAGGCTCCATGGGTCACAGGTACCCCCCGCAGATGCTGCTGTGGGGCCACACGAAGTTCTGTTCCTGCCAGCGCCCAGAAGCACTCATGCCAGCCCCTGTACCCACTCACCTGCGTGCTCCCCATCCCATGAGGGATTGAGAGCTGTGGGCTCAGTTAATGAACTACCCCCTTCACAAGTCCTGTGAAGGGGTCAGGGAAGATTTCCTGTTTCAATAACACCCTATAGCAATACCATATCTGCCCAGATCTTAGCTGTAAATACCATTCCTGAATAAAAGAAATCAAGGCTACAGAATTAACTCCAGGGAAATGGTGATTCCAGAGCTAGGGCAAGGGAAATAAAAGACAACCTAGGAAAACTTGTGTTGCCAAGTGAGAATGTACTAAAAAAAAAAAATCTGGGGACATGCTGAAAAGACAGAGAAGCAACATGAAGGATCTCCCAAAGACCAGAGCTAGTTAAATTTGAGGAACAAAGTAAGTTATCATAGTATCAAATGATGACCCATGAGTTCATGCTAATGTAAACAAATAATTGAATAAATAAGTAAATGAGGGAGAAGGGACAACTTCTTTTTTTTTTTTTTTTTTTTTGAGATGGAGCGTCACTCTGTCGCCCAGGCTGGAGTGCAGTGGCGCAATCTCGGCTCACTGCAAGCTCCGCCTCCCGGGTTCACACCATTCTCCTGCCTCAGCCTCCCATGTAGCTGGGACTACAGGCGCCCACCACCATGCCTGGCTAATTTTTTGTATTTTTAGTAGAGACAGGGTTTCACCGTGTTAGCCAGGATGGTCTCAATCTCCTGACCTCGTGATCCGCCCACCTCGGCCTCCCAAAGTGCTGGGATTACATGCATGAGCCACTGCGCCCGGCCGACAACTTCTTGCAATGGATTACCAATGAATAAATTTAGAAGAAATTAGGGAAAATAAAAAATAACCATTAGGCAACAACACAGTAATAACTGTTGCAGGCAAGAACAATCAAAGGCTGCTCAAATTAGTGTGCAAAAGTATGGCAAGAAATGAAATATTTGCATAGTCTTCAAGTATCTCCCCAGAAGATATTCAGTGATTGTTAAGGGAAAAGTAGTGGCTTCATAATTGAGAAACCTGGCAGACATCACCTTAACTGAGTGATACAGGCTAACATCACCAGTAATAAGGCGTATCGACATCATGTGCCCACTGATATGATGAGCTAAGATGGGCACATCGCTTCAGTGGCATTCTTGCCAAAATGGCACAACCTCAATGTAATAATTAAAAGAAAGACCATTCCAAATTAAGGGACATTCTATAAATAACTGACCAGTTCTCTTTAGGTGTGTTAGCCATGAAATTTAAAAAAGAGAAAAGAAAGAAAAGAAAGACTCAAGGTAGGTCTAATATTGGACAAAACCAAGGAGACAATACAACCAAATGCAATGCAGGAGCCTGGATTGGATCCTAGACAAGAAAAACACTTTAATAGGAAATCTGGTGAAACTGGATAAAGATTCATAGATAAGGTGACAGTTTTATATCACTGTTAATTTCCTGGTTTTCATACTCTTACTATGGTAATGTAAAATGTTAACACTGGGGGAAACTGTTAAAGGGTATGCAGGAACTCTGATTTCTGCAACTTTCCTTTGAGTCTAAAATTATTTCTAAATAGAAAAATTTTAAAAAATAGATTTGGAAAAAAATAAAACAATGAAAAGAAATTTCTCTTTCCACGAAGCTGCCTTTCAAGACTATTATCTCACTAGAGAGGTCAAGAAAGTGAACTCTGACTCAGAATCTATCATTTTTTTTTGTTTGTGGTAATTCTCATTTTCTCCTTCCCAGTATATAGTCTTGTGGCATAGATTTGAAAATGGACAACTGCAAGGAAACATGACTTATATGAAGTGAAGTGAAAGCTACTGGTTTAATATATGCAAAAATTCCCTATTTACAAAATAAGTGATCATCTGAATATTAATGTGTCTTCATGACACTTTTCTAGGGTGAAAATGCCATCAGTTCCAAAAGTCAAAAGTCAGCATGCAGTGTGATATTAGAAATGGAAAAATGTAGTGACAGAAGTGGAAATTGGAGGGTCAGAAAAGGTATAAAAAATGTAGCCAGTGGCTGCATGACAAGCAGTCAAATGGCATTTTTGGCCAGAAGGACCACTCTCCCACTTTCTTTATGCTAGCAATATTTTTTAAAATGTTAAAAGTATTTTCGTAATTATTTTTCATGTTTCTAAAAATACATCAAATTTACCTTGGCTTTTTAAAAATCACATTTGTCAATATAATGAGCAGAAGACTATTCCTACTATTCTTTATGCATAGCTTTGTAAACTGCAGACAAAAATGAAAACACCACACCTATGTTCTTTCGTATCTGTAATATCCCACAACTTATTGTCAGTTTTACCTCCCTCTGCCCAGTGTCTAAGTCTTATTTCCCTATAGCTATACAAGCTCTTTGGAGACAAACATTATATCTGGTCCATGATGTTATTATGCACCAACACCATATACAGATTAAATGTTAAATAAGTAAAATGATGATGGCTTACTGGCACTCAAACCCCTTACACGACAAGGAGCATGCAGATGGGCAGGTGCAGAAGCTGGTGTGAGCGCTTTTGGGCTCTGGCCCCACAATAGCATCTAGGGGTGGGTGTCTGCGACTCCTGAAGTCTCAGTGAGCATGTGTTACAGTGCACTCTTTTAGCTTTGCTGTCCATGGACAGCTTAAGTGTTAAACAGCTCAGTGAACCCTCTGCCTTTTTGCAAGGGCTTTCTGTATCCTGAGCTCTTGTCCAGCATCCAGGAAAAATCAGGTCACACAAGGACTTCAAGGATGGTGAATGTGAGGGTTTTATTGATTGGTGGAGGTGGCTCTCAACAGGATGGATGGGGAGCTGGAAAGGGGATGGAGTGGGAAGATGATCTTCCCCTGGAGTTTGGCCATCCAGCAGCCGATCTCATCTCCAATCATCCCCAGCTGAACTCCTCTCAATGTTCAGATGCTCCTTCTCTTCTCTCCTTCTCTGCTGCTCTTCTGCTCTTCTGTTCATCTGCTCATGGAGCCTGGGATTTGGGGTTTATATGGGTTCAGGATGCAGAGTGTGGTGGGCCAAAAGGGAACTTTTGTGTGCAAAAATAGGAATGCCTGTTCCCATTTAGGGCCATGGGTTTCCAGGCTTGAGGGTGGGGCCTTTGCCAGGGAACCACCCTCTTCTACCCAGTATTTTGCTGTCTCCTGTCCATATCATTAGGGCCACTGGGCAGACCAGGGGTGTGTCTGCTGGGGGCAGCGGCACTGCTACATTGTTTCTCAGGTTCTGAGTATGGCCTATAGTCATTCCACTGACCCAGGGATATATCAGCTACATGGAAGCTTGAAAGTTTCTCCTGTTTGAAGGATGGCATGTAGTGTTTTCGCCAGCTTAAGTGGGGGTTCACCCTGGATGAGACAATCAGACTGTTCCTTCAGCCAGAGGTAAGGCAGCAGGAGTTGGTTTCCCCATAGTGCAGGAGTCATAGCTGATTTTGGGCCCAGGCTCTGCACGGATGAGGTTGTGGGGTTCAATGACCTATGGGCTTGGTGGGATGAAGATGGAGTCCCAGTGCTTGTGAGGCACAGTGGCTAGTGGCTCCCAGAGCAGGGTGCACACCAGAAGTGACTCTGGTCTCAAGATGGCACCATGCTGCAGCAGCCTGGCTCATAGGGAGTGGGCAGGGGGTGGAGAGTGCCCACCTTGTACTGCTAATTTAGTATAATCCCCACAGTTCTCCCAATTGGGCTCATGGCTTGAAAGGATTGTGGAATTCTCTTGTTATAAGGACTGTAGGTATTGGCAGTGGCAATGGAAGCTGGCAAGGGTCTTCTACTTAGATTTTTGCCAGAACAGGAAGTGTCTCTTGACTTCAGGCATATCCAATCTGGGTGGGGCAGACAGAGCTTCAGAGGCTGAGTGCTTGCATGCTGCCCTCCTGGACTTCCATTTACCACAGGTGCATCTCCACTCCTTTGCTGCCTTCCAATGTGCTCCTTCCCACACTCCAGTCAAATCTTAGCTGTGTATTCATTGCCTTGGTCTTTTCTTGTAAGGGGAATGAACACTAGGCAAACATTATGCTGTTGTTACTCCCCAAACTTTTAAACAACAACTAACACCAATTCATCTCAAACTATTCCAAAAAATGGAGGTGGGGAGTGGAATTCTTCCAAACCTAATCTATGAGGCCAGAATTAGTTTCACACCGAAACCAGAAAAGAACACAACAAAGAAGGAAAACTACAGACCAATATATTTGATGAACATAGATGCAAAAATCCACAGCAAAATACTAGCAAAAGAAATTCAATAGCACATCAAAAGAATTATACACCATGATCAAGTGGGGTTTATCTCAAGGATGCAAGGATGGTTCAAATATGCAAATCAATATACATCATACATCACATCGACAGAATGAAGAATAAAAACTAATATAATCCTCTCAGTATTCACAGAAAAAGCATGTGCTACAATTCAAAATCTTTTCATGACAAGAACTCTCAATAAATTATGTACAGAAATAATATACCTCAACACAATAGAGGCCATATATGACAAACCCACAGCTAACATCATATTGAATGGCGGTTGGGGGGAGTTCTTCTTCTAAGAACTGGAATAAGACATGAAGCCCACTTTCACCACTCTTATTCAACATAATACTAAAAGTCCTAGCCAGAGCACAATTAGGCAACAGAAAAAAATAAAGGGCATCCAAATTGGAAAGATGGAAGTAAAATTGTCCCTGTTGCTGAGGACATATTCTTATATACGGAAAAACCTCCATCAAAAGACTCCATCAAAAAACTCTTAGAAAAGAAACAAATTCAGTGAAATTGCAAGTTATAAAATCAACATACCAAAATCAATAGTGTTTCTATACTGCAATTAACTAGCTGAAAAAGAAATCAAGAAGTCATATGGTTTGGCTCTTTGTCCTCTCCCAAATTTCATCTTGAACTGTAATCCCCACATGTTGAAGGAGGGACCTGGCGGAGGGGGTGATTGGATCATGGGGGCGGTTCCCCCATGCTATTTTCATGATAGTGAGGGAGTTCTCATGAGATCTGATGGTTTAAAAGTGGCAGTTTCCCCTACACACTCTCTCCTGCCACCATGTAAGATGTGCCTTGCTTCTCCTCACCTTCTGCCATGATTGTATTCCTGAGGTCTCCCTAGCCATGTAGAACTGTAAGTCAGTTAAACTTATTTTCTTTATAAATTACCCAGTCTCAGGTAGCTATTTTTAGCCATGTGAAAACAAACTAATACAAGAAGGCAATCCCATTTATAATAACTATAAAAAAATTGAACAAATTTAACCAAGAAGGTGAAATATCTCTGCATTGAAAACTATAAAACTATAAAACACTTAAGAAATTGAAGAAGACACAAAAAAAATGGAAAGACATCCCAAGATTATGGATTGGAAAACTAGTATTGTTAAAATGATCATACTACTTAAAGCAATCTATTTATTCAATGCAATTCCTATCAAAATACCTTTAACATTCTTCACTGAAGTAGGAAAAAAAAAATCCTAAAATGTGTATGGAACTACAAAAGACCTCAACTAGCGAAAGTAATCCCAAGGAAAAAGAATGAAGGCAGAAGTATCACACTACCTGGCTTCAAAATACACTACAAAGCTATAGTAACCAAAACAACAGGGTACTGGCATAAAAGGACACAGACGAATGGCACCAGAAATAAATTCATGTATTAACAGCCAATTGATTTTCGACAAAGGCACTGAAAACATCCACTGAAGAAAAAACACCCTTTTCCATAAATGGTGCTGGGAAAATTGGATATTCATACTCAGAAGAATAAAACTAGACCCCTATCTCTCATCATATATAAAATCAACCCAAAATTTATTAAAGACGTAAAAGTAAGGGTAAAAACCATGAAACTACTCGAAGAAAACATAGGGGAACAACTTTAGGACATTGTTCTGGGCAAAGATTTTATGGATAAGGCCTCAAAGCACAGGCAACAAAAGCAAAAATAGGCAAATGGGATTATATCAAACTATGAAGCTTCTGCACAGCAAAGAAAACAATCAACAGAGTGAAGAGACAACTTGTAGAACAGGAGAAAATAATTCCAAACCATTTATCCGACAAGGGATTAAGATCCAGAATACACAAAGAACTCAAACAGCAAACAGCAAAAAAACCATATAATCCAATTTTAAAATGGGCAAATGATCTGAATAGACATTTCTTAAAGGAAGACATACAAATGACCAACAAGTGTGTGAAAAATGCTCAACATTGCTAACCATCAGGGAAATTCAAATGAAAACTACAATGAGATACCATCTCACCTCAGTTAGAATGGTTATTATAAAAAGACAAAAAAATAACAAATGCTGGTGAAGATGTGGAGAAAAGGGAATTCTTATACCCTGTTGGTTGAAATGTAAATTAGTACAGCCATTATGGGAAGCAGTATGGAGATTCTTCAAAAAAACCTAAAAATAGAACTACCATATGATCCAGTAATCCCACTAGTGGGTATATATCCAAAGGAAAGGAAATCAGTATGTTGAAGAGATATCTGCACTCCCATGTTTATTGCAGCACTATTCACACTAGACAAAATATAGAATCAGCCTTAGTGTCCATCAACAGATGAATGGATAAAGAAAATGTGGTATATGTACACAATGAAATACTAATCGGCCATAAAAAAGAACAAAATCTTGTCATTCATAGCAACATGGATGAGCTGGGAAGACGTTATGTTAAGTGAAAAAAGCCAGGCACAGAAAGAAAAATACCACATGTTCTTACTCATTTGTGAGAGCTGAAAAAGTTGATCCTATATAAATAGACAGTAGAATAGTAGTTACTAGAGACTGGGAAGTGTAGGGGGAAGTAAGGAAGAGGGAGAGTTTGGTTAACAGATACAAAATTACAGCTAAATGGGAGGAAAAAGTTTTAGTGTTCTATTAGCACTGTAGGATGACTATAGTTAACGTTAATTTATTATGTATTTTCAAGTAGCTAGAAGAGAGGTTTTGAATGTTCCCAACACAAAGAAATTGTAAATGTTGGAAGTGATGGATATGCTAATTACCCTGATTTGATTATTACACATGTATACATAAATTGGAATATCACATTGTACCCCATAAAGATGTACAATTATTAGGTATTAATTAATTTTTTAAAAAAATCACTAGTGGCTGTGATTTAATCAATCATGCTTATGTAATAAAGCCTCCATAACTGGGTTGCCAAACAAGAGGAGGTACCTGGAGACTGGTGGTCCCAGAGAGGGCACAGAAGTTCACACCCCTTCCCACATACCTTCACTTGTGCATCTCTTCCTCTGACTGTTCCTGACTTATATCATCTTGTAATCAATGGCTAATAATAAGTAAAGCACCTTCCTCATTCTGTGAGCTGTTCTAACAAGTGATCAAACCAGAGAAGGGGGCTTTGGGACCCTCCAGTTTACAGCCAAAGTCTGACACAAGTCATGTGTAACATGCGAAACTACCACTAGTGACTGACATCTGAAGCTGGGGACAGTCTTGTGGGGCTGAGCCCTTAACACGTGGAGTCTGTGCCAACTTCAGTTAGCACAGAATTGAACTGAATTGTAGGATATCCAGCTGGTGTCAGAGAATTGCTTTGTGTGGGAGAAACCCACACGTTTTGGTGACCAGAAGTGTTTTGTGCTGAGTGTGAGGAAAACAGTTAATCTTTTTCCATACAAGAGGGTAGGCAGCATGTAGAGTAGGAAGAGGACCTACCACCAGAGCCTGACACCAGTTCACAAGGGAAGAGGTTCTATAACGCAGTTAAAGTGCTTATATACAAGAAAATCTACAAGGACTGGAGAGTTAAGGACTAAAGACACATGGACCCAGGCTTTCCAATACAGTCAAATTTATATCTAAAGAATCTGGTACCTCACTAAGAAAGTGAAGGCTTCAAGTTTATGGATAAAATTAAGTAAAGGAATATTTGGAAATGTAACGGAGGCCATAACAAAAATAGAAAGTTAAACTTTTAGCAGTGATGAGTACTTTCTCTTCAAGAGGCATATAAATCTTAGAAGTTAACCCACGAATAGTATAGAAGTTTTAGCTATCCAACCCAGTGTGGTGAGGTTTTAGATGTATGGTAGTTTATTTTACAACAGCCACCAAGGTCAGCATAAATATTAATTAGGTCCCTGTTCCACTTCTGGTTCATGGTTGATACAGGGACTTCCTACCACACAGCAGTTCAGGCTGAGCCAAGTGATACATGTTTTCACTTCATATCAGCTATGATAAGAGAAAAAAGTTTGTGAATAAAATAGACATTCAAAGAAACAGAAATATAATACCTCCCCATCAAAATCTACCAGCAGGGAGGAAAACAAAACCCAGGAAGTGCCAGGAGAGGAAAGCAAGTCTAAGGCCTGTTCTCAGTTTTAAGTTCTGCAGGCCTTCCTAGAAGGTGACCCACTTTTTTTAATTGTCATGTATTCACACTACTCAGAAACCCTCAATTCTCCTATTTTAAGGATTAAAAAAATTAATTACAGGTATTCCAACAATAACCTTGAGACATGACATCTTCTATTAATAGAAAAAAGACTTCTACTATGACATGACTTATGCTTAGTATAAAATTTAAACTATGACATATTTTCCTACTACCTCCTTCAAAAACATATAAAATTGTGATATATATGACTACAGAACTGATATTAGTAATGGTAAGTTAGGAGGTTATAAACAAGGCTCTGTGTCATAAAATTTGAGTCAACAGGAACCCAATTACTGAGAAATATTTTGAAAGACGAGGGACTATGTTGAAAAGAAGAGAATAAGAACTAAAAGATAACAATAAAATATTAAAGATCTTTACAAAAACAAATATATCATTATATATAGCCTTCTTTAATAGTGATAATAGATGTAGCTGTCACATTGCTTTTATTTCCTAGTCTTCCCTCAGCTTTGCTAAGTGGGCAGCACCAAAGCAGGACACCTGATGCAAAGGCAGCCAATCCATGAGCTTGTAGCAGTCAGTGACCTGGGATCTGACTAGAATAGATGAGCTGGGCCAGTAAGAATTCTCCTTCAGGAATCTGAATCACAAGACCTAGAGAATTTCCAGTAAGCAACAGGGCAAAAGCTAAATGGACAGATCAAGAGATACTATGCTATAGGGAGGTGTAGAGTCCCTACTATAGTCTGTATTAGTCCATTCTCACATTGCTATAGAGAAATACCTGACACTGGGTAATTTACAAAGAAAAGAGGTTTAATTGGCTCATGGTTCTGCAGGCTTTACAGGAGCTTCTGGGGAGGTCTCAAGGAACTTCCAATCATGGCAGAAGGCAAAAGGGAAGCAAGGCACTTCACATGGCTGGGGCAGGAGGAAGAGAGAGACAGGGGAGCTGCCACATACTTTAAAACAACCAGATCTCATGATAACTCACTCACTGTCACAAGAACAGCACCAAGAGAATGGTGCTAAACCATTCATGAAGGAACATCCCCATGATCCAATCACCTCCCACCAGGCTCCTCTTCCAACATGGGGGATTACAACTGAACATGAGATTTGGGTGGGGACACAGACCCAAACCATATGATGAACCATATGCAAGCTACAGTTATGAGGAAGCCAGTGAATAGACAAAAGAGAGTGAAGGCCACACATGTAAGGAAGATTTTGCCTGTGTGGACAAAGAGAGAGTGAGAAGAAAGAAGGAGAGGAGAAGAAAGAAGAGAGGCAAGAGTAGGCTTGATTCATGACAGCTTCCTTAACACCCAATTATAATTCAATTTCTGTCACTGGGTTTCTCTGAAATCCCTCTGAAACCTAACATCTCTGTTCCTTATAACTGAAAGAACCGTAAGCAAAACAATGCATCCTAAGGTCAGTATGCTTCTAGGCAATCTTCTATACTCTCTTTATCCACAAGAAATGGTACTTAGAATAAAGACTTTTGATTAATCAAGGTATCAATTTGCTGTAAAGAAATTTAGTTCCACTGTTATTTACATAATCTTGGGCAAGTTGCTTATCTCCTAAGCCTTACTTTTCTCATCTATATACATCTATCTATCTATCTATCTCTCTATATATATATTAGGCTTATTGTGGAAATAACAATAATGTGTGTGGAGCACCTGGCCCCTAGGCACTCAGAAGTTGGTAGTTGTCATAATTCATTAAAATAAAACTTAAGACTTGAACAAAGCAAATCCCTTGTCTTTATATAATTTGATACACTAAACAGCCCACATGACATAGGTAGGACAAGTGTTGCTATCTCCATTTTTCAAATGGCTCAGTGTCATAACTTCCCCAAACCATAGAGCTGGTAAGTGGAAGAATGTGGACTTAAACATAGGGCTCATGATTGCTAGTCAATCAGATAACCTCCCATTTCAGTAAAGCCCAGAAAGTACACTCACGGATTAGGGAAAAAAATTGCAACCAATAAATCTGAAAAGGGGTGGAGAGAAGAGTCCTGATTAACCTTCAGTTCAAGAGAAAAATCCATTCCATTAAAAGCCCCTTTCCCTGGGCATTCCTGATAATTGAGATTTTACAGTTCTTTGAAATACCACAAGGTCAACAAATTGCACACACTTACAGTTCCATGAAAGAATGGAAATAATGGCACTCTCTAGGGTAGAGAAAGAGAAATTCATTACATTAGAAAATCCTGAAAGAATGACATGAGAGACCAAGAGCAATACAGGTAAATGCAGAAAAGAAAGAAGGAAGAGGGGGAGGAGGGTAAAAAATTATTTTTGGCATACCTAATTACTACAGAACCTCACCTCCTAATCCCCAGGGTAATTCACACTTTTATAGATAGTATGTCAAATTACCTTTTCAGATCTTAGTAAAATAATCCTGAATGTTTCAAATTCAGATTGTAAGAAAACTTTATGTTAGATCATATGGCAGTTCTAAATAAAAGTTAGTTGCTAAATCTAAGTTTTTAAAGTTCCCTTTCTTATTTGAAAATAAGAAAAGTTTCAAAGATTGTACATATTTATCTTCTAATAACTTTAATAAATAAAGCATTAAAACCATGGTCATGCCCTAGTATAGAAAACCCCAGCCAGGCAAAAATACCATGTCATAAGACTCTTGTTTGGCACCCCAAACATTATGAATACATCATACAAACTAAGCTCTGCTCCTTGTTCATTTTTGTTGGCAGCTTTGACATTGAGATACAGGTCAGGAGGAAATGATGTACAGAGGACTTATCTGACCTCTTGAGGGTCTCATAGTCCTTGGTGACATGACCTTTAAGGTCTCACCTAGAACCAAATTTCTAAGCTCTACCAACTTTCTCTGTCATTTCTTCAAATCAGATTTAATGAGGATGTCAGATGACTGAACTGCCTCATAAGTTCACTCAGTGTTCATTAAGCCTTGTACATCTCCTACAACTCCAAAGGCTGGAGTGAGCATAAGCTCAAGGTCAACAGCTTGGGCTTTAGAATTTACCAGCCATGTGGCCCTGGGAAAGTAACATAACCTCTCAGTGCTTTATTTTCTTCATCCATAAAATGGGATAATAATGACCTTATAGTATTGTTGCAAGGATTAAATGCATATAAAAATGCTTAAAAGAGAGCCTACAACATCACGTGTTCTCAATAATTTTTAGCTGCTCTTATTATTACCTTTCGACAATGCAATGTTCCTTAATATATGCAAGCACAAAGTCTATGGGAACGTCTGCCACTAGGAAGAAAAGATGAAACTCAAATGTGCACACAGAACAAAGACAGGAATGTATGAAACAACAACACATGCTTGCTGCAGGCTGCATCCGGTCAGCTAAACTGAGATGGGCTTCACGTTCTTCCACGGTTGGCCTATACCATTAGCCCCTGCTGGCAAATGGGAAGTGCTCATGATAAAGCAGACTGAATGGCAGCATGCAGGTGGACCAGCACACTCCATCCCCACTACTGGACCAGGAGCCTGAACTGCATTCTCTGCTGTCCCTGCATTAGAGCACATAGGATGTCATACACTGTTAACACGTTCTAAGAGTTCCAGGGGTTTAAGAGAAAGAATGAAGGGCATAATGGAAGAGCTAGCATTGAGGGAACCTCTGTGAAGTGGTCTTTTAGCTGCATTTCAAAGGCAGGTGGGAAGCGGACTTGGGAAGAAGTGAGCAGAGCTTTCCAGATGGGAGAAATAGGATTTGTGTGCCCCTGGGTGTGAAGTTTGGAGAAGCCCACATTGGAGAGGGCCAATAGTGCTGCCAGGAAGAAAGAGCATGAAATCAGGTGTAGCAGCAGGTACAGCCAGTAATGGCCAGGGAAGATTTTTGTCTCTTTTTGCCAATTTCCGGAGAAATAATCTCTGCAACCGGGTGTTCTTTGTTGTTAGGTTAGCTCCCTTTTAGGATTATATTTAGACTTTTTTTTTCTTTTCTTAGAAAACCTCAAATGATTACAACTTTCACAGAATGTTTAAGTAGGTCACAAAAAAACAAGGAATGCTTTTTCCCACTCAAATAGATCCCTGAAACTCTAGGTTCTAGAGAACTGGATGCTAATTTCCTCATTCTCCCAGGGGGACAGAATGACAAATTCTACCTGCCTCACTTCCATCTTCCTCCACCTCTACTCCATTTAAAGGGTCCCAGTTCACTGTTCAGTAAGAGGAAGGAGCATTTTCTCAGAAACCAATTCTCTAGGTGAAAGAAAACTAGGTGAGGATTTCCAAAAGCTAAAGACTTCTCACAGAAGTCAGGGCGTTTTATATTGCTCTAGAAAGATAACCAAGGGGATTGAAGGGATATTACTATAGAGAAAAACAAAAACATTTAAAACCTCAAACCCTACTACATTCCTTATATGACAACAAATAGTGATGCTTAATATTTTTGCCATGGCTCAATAGTTAGATGCAAACCTCAACTCAGTCACAGAACTCTTTCATCCATGCTACTCATACAGAAAAGAGAAAAATGATGGAAAATTTTCTAGCAAAGATTTTGTTTTCCTTTTTAAAGTTTATCCTGGAGTTGAGGGAGAACTTGGAAACAAGATTCTGATTAAGAAGAAGTCATCCTCATTGGGACAGGCACCTCCTAAGACACCCTTCCACAAGCTATCAGCACATGCTTTACACATTGTGAAGTCATGGCTTTCTCACGTCTTCATCTGATTCCTAATTCTTTTTCTCTTCTAGGAAAATGTTGCCAGGGATTTTCACTGAATGTCATTTTCACTGAAGAGGTCCCAATTAAGAATTTTTGGATCTCGGACTGAAAAACTTTCCAAGATAATTATTATAATCCAGGGCTTCAAAGGAGCAGAAATTCAAAGGAATGGAAAGAATTTCAGTAGATAATCCACAGGATGGCTGCCATTGATCCTCCCCTCGTCCTGCACTCCTGGCTTTGCCCTTTCCCTGTGAGCTTACTGCTGAGAATCTGTTAGGCATTTCAGCAAAGGTCATGGCATTTATGACAGCTTAATATAGAGCATAAAGTGGAAAAATGGTTGACTCCAAGGCCGCAAGCCCAAGAGAAACAGAGAATACAGTAGAGATATAGGTAAGGGAAGGGAAGACGATGAGTGGCAGTTGGGAATTTGAGACTAAAGAGAAGGTGTGAAATGCAGTTTCAATGATAGAGTAACAGTCAAAGCCTTGAGATAAAAAAGTTGGCATGTGCGTCTATGTACACACACAGATATATCCCTATGTTCAAGGCCTGGGTTTTGGGGGTAATCAGGAGTAGGAGGAAAAAAAGAAGAAATAGAAGGACACAGTGAAGATAGGTTAGAAAGGCAGGAGGAAAAATTCCAAGATGTTCCAAAAGCCAAGATAATATTTTACTGTGGGGCAAACATTAACCAAAAGAAAGCTGGTGATAAAGTATTAATATCATACAAAGTAGACCTAAAGGCAAAATGCATTGTCCCAGGTAAGAAAGTAATTATATGATGACAAAAGTCAATTCACGAGGAAGATATAAAAATCCTCAACTTGTATGCAATGAATAACACAGTCTCGAAAATAAATACAGTAATAATTGAAATAACTTCAAGGAAAATAAACATTCTATTATCAATCATAGTGGGAGATTTTTACACACTTTTCTCAGTAAATGACAATCCCAATATCAGTAATGTCATAAAAATATCTAATAGTGGTGTTTAACTATTGAATTCCAAATTTTTAATAGTAGTCTTTAATATTTTTACCTTAGTTATCTTCCTATTTGAACATTTCCAACTTGAAACATGAGTTCTGGTCAAACCAGTTCACCAAACATGTCTTCTTGGTCTCACTTTTATTTCTCACCTTAAGTTATATCCCCTAGCTGAAATGTTCTCTTCCTTCAATAGATTATTTCCCCTGCAATTGTGAGAGAGGTTGAAGCAAGACTGGCATAAATAGACTTCTGGATCACAGGACGGAAGGAGTACAAAGATATGTGTGCCTCAAACACAATGCCTCAGCTTCCCCAGGAAAATTGTGTTTGTTTCTAGATCTCCCTTCTGGTCAAGGGCCACTCATTTCAAGCAGTGTCCAAGAACTCAGCCTGGACCAAGCTTTGGAATAACAATCTATGTAGTATGGAGAGCAAGAAAGACCAGAAGTCAATTGTGTCTTCTCTTTTCAGGAGAAAGCCAGTGGTCTGGGAAGACAAATCACCTGGGGCTGGCTGAATGAAGCAAGGAGAAAAAAAGGTGTCTGAGATATCATGCCAAAACCTGACAAACAAAGGAGAAAACAGAGAATAAGCTGAAGGTACCAGTGAGTGAATGAGAAAAAGGAGATTAGTGAGAAGCTGAGATACAAGTTGAGTCTGGTGCAAATTAACTATAACAACTTATATTGTCAAGTTTTAGGTCTGGTGTTTTGATCCTACCTCTTTGGCATTTAAGGATACAGGAATGACTCAGTATCTTGGGATAGACCCCTGGCATTCTGCCTTTTCTGTCAGGCAAGCCTTTATCAGAATCTAGGCATGCTTTAAACACAAGGCATGCAGAAAGAGGTATACCGCTTCCCTTTCTGTCTCCTGTAGTTGTGATACACCTGCAAATAGTCAATACATATAAAGGAAAAAGTCATGATAAAGATAATGCTCTGGGCTGGGCATGGTGGCTCACACCTGTAATCCCAGCATTTTGGGAGGCCAAGTCAGATGGATCACCTGAGGTCAGGAGTTTGAGACCAGCCTGGCCAATATGGTGAAACCCCGTCTCAACTGAAAATACAAAAATTAGCCAGGCGTGGTCCCAGGAGGCAGAGGTTGCAGTGAGCAGAGATTGCGCCACTGCACTCCAGGCTGGGCAACAGAGCAAGACTTTGTCTCAAAAAAAAAAAAAGATAATACTCTCTCTGCAACTCCTCCTAAGGGCAAGAAAGTCAGATGAGTAAATCACCTTCCCATATGAACCTATGGTTCTGGTCCTGTTATGATTGTCGACAGTTTATAGAAAAATATAAATAATTCAAAGCTAAGTGTCAATTGATAGCTTTAATGAATGCATAATTTCACAGCATGAAAGCTTTGTTGTTTGCTCATATCACTTGCTGTCTAAAACTAAAACAGCAATAATAATATATCTGACATGTAAGATATACCCTTAAATAGAAATAGCAAAAACCCACATGATGTCAAAGGAGGCTCTTTTTCAAACAGCCAAAAAGCCATGAAAATTAATGAGCCCTGGAGTAGCTCCACCCTTGAGATCCTGTCTAAGAATCAGAAGATATTTAATAAATTGTGCTGTTTTATCTCACATAAAAGAAACACACATAGACAGTCTTGCCCTTAACAGTCTCAGCAAAGCTCAGGCCAGAAAAACAAATTCACTCAGGTTCAGGTTGAGGCTGCCACCAGCATAGGCAGCCAGGAAAGGGTTATTGAAAAGGGTATTCCGTTTTCTAAGGAAACTTTTAATGTTAAGAGCCTCTACTTTTTAGAGTACTGTGAAAGCTCTGCTGAAAAGAAACAAACACAGCAAGAGCAAGTAGTAGTGATATCAATAATATTAGGGATAACAGCAGCTGCTGAGGAGTTTTCCCATATTGTGACTGACCAAGAGGGGTCTTACTGCTGTTAAAAAGACAGGGGATGAGATTCAACAGTGAGTACAATAATCTTCATTTGGGTTCACCTGAAAGTAAGACTTAGCACCAGACTCTACCTTATAAAGAATTTCCGGATCCATCAGGGTTTCCATGTAAATAAAAAAAAAAAATTCTGTTTTAATACTTGGATGTCTCCTGAGGTCAAAGACTGAAGTTCAGGTTCTTTCTTGGTGTAATGCCAGTTTTCCATCCTCTTTACGCCAGACTCTCTGTTGTTTTTCTAATTTACACAATAAAATGCTGTTTGTTGAAAGAAGATCACTAGAGGGTTTGTGGGAGCCCCTCAAATACTTCATTCATTTTTAATGGGGTACTTGACATCCCACAAAGTTCACACACATGAGGAAGAGATTGCACAGTGCGAACTGGTGAAAAAATCCATTGCCTATTCCTCCAGGAGCATGCTGATAACATGAGGTGACTAGTACATGATACATTTCATAGGACAGCTTTGTAAATGGTCATGCCTTTCCGCACAAAACAAATTGAAATATAATCATAACCCCAGTACCACTGTTATCACTGGGTGGCATTCTTTGTGATTAAATGTATATCACATTCTTTGTAGGCATGCCAGGGTAAAAGCTGCCAAATTCACAATGGCAATTTATTTCAAGTTTTCAAAATAAAAGTGATGTACCAAAAAAAATTTTTTAATGTGTCAACTTTTTATTTATTCCCACGCACTTATTTGATGCACTGTTTATTAGCAAAATTGACATTGTCCTTGGATGTCCACAACACTGGCTATAAAATGGGGTAATTATATCTAGTTGACAACATATCTAAAAGGTTTAATATTTTAGCTACACTTTGAAAATTTACATGGTTTGAATGTGCTAATTTTTATAATATTGTCTCAGAGGTTTATTTTGTTTTTTTGGATTTTTTGTTTTTCTTTCCAACTTTTATTTTAGGTTCAGAGGGTACACATACAGGTTTGTTACATGGGTAAATTGTGTGTCGTGGGGGTTTGGTGTACAGATTATTTCATTACCCAGGCAATGAGCACAGTACCCAATAGGTAGTTTTTCAGTCCTCACTCACTCCTGCCCTCCATCCTCAAACATGCTCCAGTGTTTATTGTTTACTTCTTGTGTCCATGTGTATTCATCATGTAGCTCCCACTTATAAGTTAGAACATTCAGTATTTATGTTTCTATTCCTGCATTAATTCATTTATGATACTGGCCTCCAACTCCACCCATGTTGCTACAAAGAACAGGATTTCATTCTCTTTTATGGCTGCATAGTATTCCTTAATGTATATGTAACACATTTTCTTTATCCAGTCTACCATTGATGGACATTTAGATTGATTCCATGTCTTTGCTGTTGTGAATAGTGTTGCAATGTGCAGATGTCTTTATAGGAAAACAATTTATATTCCTTTGGATATATACCCAGTAATGGGATTGCTGGGTCAAATGGTAGTTCTATTGTAAGTTCTTTGAGATATCTCCAAACTGCTTTCCACAGTAACTGAACTAATTTACATTCCCAAGAGCAGTGTATAAGCATTCCCTTTTCTCCACAACTTCACCACCATCTGTTATTTCTTTGCTTTTTTTTTTTTTTTTTTCTGAGACGGAGTCTTGCTCTGTCGCCCTGGCTGGAGTGCAATGGCACAATCTCGGCTCACTGCAAGCTCTGCCTCCCAGGTTCATGCCATTCTCCTGCCTCAGCCTCCCGAGTAGCTGGGATTATAGGTGCCCCCCACCACACCCGGCTAATTTTTTGTATTTTTAGTAGAGATGGGGTTTCACTGTGTTAGCCAGGATGGTCTCGATCTCCTGACTTCGTGATCCACCTGCCTCGGCCTCCCAAAGTGCTGGGATTACAGGTGTGAGCCACCGTGCCCAGCCTTCTTTGTTTTTTAATAATAGCCATTCTGGCTGGTGTGAGATGGTGTCTCACTGTGGTTGTGATTTGTATTTTTCTAATGATTAGTGATGTTGAGCATTTTTTCATAGGCTTATTGACCACGTGTATGCCTTCCTTTGAAAAGTGTCTATTCATGTCCTTTGCCCATTTTTTTATTGGGGTTGTTTGTTTTTTGCTTGTTAATTTATTTAAGTTCCCTATAGATTCTGGATAGTAGACCTTTGTTGGGCGCATAGTTTGCAAATATTTTCTCCCATTCTGTAGGTTGTCTGTTTACTCTGTTGATAATTTCTTTTGCTGTGCAGAAGCTCTTTAGTTTAATTAGGTCCTATTTATCTACTTTTGTTGTTGTTGTTGCAACTGCTTTTGGAGTCTTTGTCATGAAATCTTTGCCAGGGCCTATGTCCAGAATGGTATTTCCTAGGTTTTCTTCTAGGGTTTTTATAGTTTTAGGTTTTACATTTAAGTCTTTAATCCATCTTGGTTTAATTTTTGCTTATGGTAAAAGGGAGGGATCCAGTTTCAATCTTCTGTATGTGACTAGCCAGTTATCCCAGCATCATATATTGAATAGAAAGTCCTTTCCCCATTGGTTGTTTTCATTGACTTTGTTGAAGATCAATTAGTTGTAGGTGTATGGTTTTATTTCTAGATTCTTTAACCTGTTGGTCTATGTGTCTATGTACCAGTACCATGCTGTTTTGGGTACTGTAGCCTTGTAGTACAGTCTGAAGTTGGGTAGTGTGCCTCTGGTTTTTGTTGTTGTTGTTTGAGTTTTTTGTTTTTGTCTGTTTTGCTTAGAAATGCTTTGGTTGTTCAGCCTCCTTTTGCTTCCACATGAATTTTAGAATAGTTTTTCTTTAATTCTATAAAAAATGTTACTGGTAGTTTGATAGAAATAGCACTGAATCTGTAAATTGCTTTGGGCAGTGTGGCCATTTAACAATATTGATTCTTCCTATCCACAAGCATGAAATGTTTTTCCATTTGTTTGTCTTCTCTCGATTTCTTTCACCAGTGTTTTGTAATTCTCATAGAGATCTTTTACCTCTCTGGTTAGCTGTATTCCTAGGTATTTTATTCTTTTTGTGGCTATGGTGAATGAGATTGTGTTCCTGACTTGGTTCTCACCTGGGACATTGTTGGTGTATAGAAATGCAGCTGATTTTTGTGCATTGATTTTGTATCCTGAAACTTTGCTGAAGTTGTTTATAGGTCTAGGAACCTTTGGGCAGAGACTATGGAGTTTTCTAGGTATCAAATCATGTCATCTTCACAGAAGGAGTTAAATTTCCTCTCTTCCTATTTAGATGCCTTTTCTTTCTCTTACCTGATTGCTCTGGCTAGGACTTCCAGTACTATGTTGAATAGGACACATTCTTATCTTGTTCTAGTTCTAAAGGGGAATACTTCCAGCTTTTGCCCATTCAGTGTGATGTTGGCTGTGGGTTTGTCAGAGATGGCTCTTATTATTTTGAGGTATGTTTCTGTGATGTCTTGTTTGTCAAGGGTTTTTAACATGAAGGGATGCTGAATTGTATCAAAAGCCTTTTCTGCATCTATTGAGGTGATCATGTGGTTTTTGTTTTTAGTTCTGTTATATTCAGTTACAAGTCAAATCGTTACGGAATGTCCAAATATTCTCCCAACACTCTAGTTTAATGGTGTTGAATACCATTCAAAATAAATAGGCCATTTCCTAAATATTTTGAAATCTATTCTTAAGGTTTCAATTTACTGTAAAGAAACCTAATATATGAAAAGCCAGATTTACAGAAAAGATAAATTGGAGAGGGGATGTTATTTACATTTTCTTATGGAGTTTACCACAGGATTCCTTCACAGCAAATCCCTGTGATGAAATGGAGAACCCACAACTCTCAAGTGGGGTTCCTACCCCTAGGTGCTTTGAGGAGTTTTCTTCTGTCAGCTTTTGAGGGATCAAAGAGAAGGATTTATTACTTTGGCAAAGAGTGAACTTTTCTCAGCCTTTCCTCTCTGACTGCCAGGATCTGCATTTAAGAGCACGTCCAAGAGTCTTAAGCAGGTAAGCCACCAATCTTTGCACTCTGTGTGAGGAAGGGCACCATTGTCAGTTTTCCACAACCTTGGGTCTTCTGTTCACAGCCTTAGGTAAGAGCTATTCTTTTCTCAGCCACTGACCTCACCAGCATTACCAGGGCCAAGACTTTCTCACGGTGTTAGGCACACACCTTCTTCTCAATGGAGTCTACACCCCATGGAAAGAATATGAGTGTTGGATTCTGAATCCCAGTCCTGGCTCCACCACTTAATAACCAAGTGACTTCAATATTCTAGAGCTCCCATTTTTCCATTAATAATGGGGGTGACAATATCCAATCCATTGAAAAGTGGGAGGATAGGTTAAATGTTGGTAAACCATCCAGTGTTGGGCCTCATATGTAACAGATTAACAAATGGCAGCTTTAATGATGACAGCAATTATCCTGGATGTTTCCTAATGGTCTCTTCTTTCTCTTGTGGAGTTTGGTTTGCTTCCTTGCTTTCTTATCTGCTTTTAATGTTCTTTTAGTAGGCTTTCAGTTGATCTAGAGGTCCTTTCTCTTAACCTGCATTTACCCACGTCTTACTCTCCTTCTTCACCAGCTAGCTCAGTGGGTCAGAATTCCCATCCTCCTCAACAGAAATCATCACTACTTTCTCCTAAACCCCATCTGGAGCCAGACACTATTTTCATAGAACAATAGTACATCTGCTTGTCATTACAGTTCAGCTCCCCTGGCCCCAGCCAGGCTGAACAGGATGCCAAACCCACAATGACTTCTCAGGAAAAGGGACTCTGTCAAAGAGCTCCTCTATACACTGAAAATAAAATTTCATTTATAAAATCCTCACTACACAGGTAACTTTCAGGAACAAATCTGCAGTTCTTGAAAGGTAAGGCTCATAGGTTTAAAAAGAAGTTCTAAACAATATTTGTCCTTATACTGAGCCTTTGCCTGGATAGGAAAGGGGACAGGAATAAGGGTAACTAACATTTATTGTCTATTTTGTGTCTTAGTGCTGTGCTAAGTGTTTTGCAACCATTATGTTATTTAATTTCCATAACTATCCTCATAAAATAAAGATAATTATCCTCACTTTACAGTGAGAAAACTGAGATTCCAACAGGTTAGCCTAAGGAATAAAGCTAGTCAGTGGCAGAGCCAAGACAGAAATTCAAGCCTGTCTCACCGATACAGAGTGATATCTCATGATAGAGAACGCTTTATGACATGTAAAACACAATAAAACACGTTCTTTCTGTTGGCTTAACTATTTTACCTGGTACTTTGGATCACTGGAGGCTGAAGACTCTCCTATAGGCAGCAGTGAGAACACTCTGACACCTTTGGCATGCAGGTGGCTGCAATACTCTGGGGTTGCATAAAGTCTTAAGGATCAGTCTGATCCCTTTCTCATTGCAGAAAGCTCCTAATCACCTGGTGGGGAGATTTTTGATTTAGCTCTTATAGTTATACAGAAAGCACTAAACCTGCTGACTATAAATTAATCCTCTTTTCCTGGAACTGTGCATGGACAAAGGCATGGAAAGACAGTGGCTTCCACCATTCAGAGGTGAACAAGCAACAGACCAGCTGGGCAGTGGCCCAGGACTTCAGCCTTTTGTGAGTACTATAGCATGATTGGAAGCTCAAATTCCACTGGAAATATAACTTGAGAGTGCAGAAAATTATATTTATCAGGCCTCCTCTCAGGGAGTGTATGTGGTGGAAAGGGATGCTTTAATAATCTGCTTGGGGTAAGAGAAAGAGACTGCTAAAGGGTGTGATAATGTTATGGCTGATGAGCCCTCAACTGTGTTCTAAGGAGGTAAGGTCGGGATGACAACAACGCTCTTATTTGGTAGGGTGAGGTCTGTATATTTGGATCCAGAGCTGGACTACACAGGACAGGCTGAACACTGTCACCCAGCATTTGTTCATTCATTCATTCATTCAGTCAGTCAATACATATGTTTTGAGTGATTATTATTAATATATGTTCTGTTTGAGGTACTGGGATAAAACGAAAAAAAAAAGACCTCAGCCTTTTTTTTTTCTTTTGAGGTTTTCCCATTTTTTTCCAGCTTTATTGAGATCTTTCTGCTAAATAAACATTGAAAAATACTTAAACTTATCTCATACCCCCAAAGTAGCTAACTAAGCAAAATGCACAATGCCCTTCATGTTATAGACTAAAAATGACCCACATAATATAACCAGCAATGTTTTCAAAATGGTTGAAATTGAAAGACAGGCTATCCCAGGTATCAGAAATGCAAAGGAAACATAAAACTGAAGTGGTAACAGTGGCCCGGGGAGGAGACTGGAATAACTACAGAGCCTCATCTGTTAAGTGGTAGGTTTTTAGTATGATGAGTATCAAGAGACATGGCCTTGGGCTCATGTGAAATAGAGAGCCAGAACTGAAACTCCTAAATAAAGCTGATATGTCAAATGTACACACCCACAATGAAAGGAATTAAAACACCTGTGCATCAGACCAGGGAAGTGACACATAAGCAAAGGAGTGTGTCTCTTCCTAGAGATTTTTGGTGAAAAATAAAAAATTCAGGCCTGTGCTTTGTTCAGGTTGGGAGTCCAAATTTATGCCAAAAGATGCTAGAAATTAATACAAAAACTGGTTCCAGACTGGCACATAGCAGAAGCAAATCCAAACCATTCTCTAGGGCACACAGACTTTATAGAAAACAACCCTGCTGAAGATGAGCTCACAAAGCACATGCAGAAATAATCTACCTTGAGAGAGAATAGTCAGCAGACTTAAAAATGGGGAGAATTAGCAGGCCCAAAGAGTTGAGATAGTAAAATAATGTGCAACCGTCTATAAAATAAGAATGTTTTTAAAAATTAAAGAGAGGAATGAGTTAAAACTGGAAGAAAAATACTGAATATTTATGGGGAGAAAGTTAAGATTATCAGTTTGTTGATGTGTCAAATGACTAACCTGTCATGAATACCAGAATATTTACATACCTTGAGTGCCCACATGTCTGAGTTTAACTCTGCTTCTATTTTATGATTCTGTAATTCCTTATCACATTTAGAAAAGAACTACTGGGCAACACAAAGAGCAGAATTAGGAGTATTTTATTAATGTTTAAAAAAACTGAATTCAATGTATTCATCTTTCCTTTGAATAACAGAGGACACTAAGAAACAAAGACATCGATGGTATTTATCTATTGTGAGTCGGAATGAAGGTTAAGTTTTTAAAACAAAGAACTCCCAAAATACAGAGGTTTAAATAAGATACATATTTCTTTCACTCCTAAATAATAGTCGGGCAACCCTATCTTGGCAAGGCAGCTCTGCTCCACCAGGTCATTCAAGGATCCAGGTTCCTTCCAACTCATTTCTCTACTATGCCCCAAGGCATTTTACTTAATCTTCATGTCAAAGCTGGGTCTCAAAAGGGTCTGTTTCACTTCAGACCAGATCAAATGCGAGCACAGTCCTGTTTTTTTAGGCTAAGGTGTGGAAATGGCACATATTGCTTCCACTATCATTGCTTGGCCTGACCTCAGTGACATGGCCTCATCCAATTAAAAGCATACCTGGAAAATATAGTTTTTAGCTGAGTAATCATGTGTCCAGATAAAATTCCATTACTCTGGAAGAAGGGGAAAATGAATTTGTAAATCATCAAGCAGTGTGTCAAATCTGTAATTCTAGGAAGTAGTTAACTCAGTTTTAAAAAATATATGTTTTAGCCTATCAGTCAATCACAACTCTTTTTCAAAGTCCTGCTATTAGCTCAGCATTGTGAGTAGAAGAAACAAAAAAATGAGGTGGCAATCTAAATAGAAAAGACTATTCACATACATTAATTGAAATAGAATTTTTTAAAGCATGCAATTAAGTGCTTAATTGTAAAGATCCATTTCTAATTCCAGGTCTATATTTTCTTCCACACTCTTCCAACATGATACTTTCACATGTGACTTTTCCTAAAACTTGTTTCATATGACACCCCCAAGCCAGAAACCTGAAAGTCACACTGACTTCTCTCTCTCTCTTCCTCCCACCCCATAATCAGAATGTCATCCATTTCTATTGGTTCTACCAACAAAATACCCACTCATCTCTCTTCTTGCTTCTTTTCTAGCTCAAGCTCTCATAATTATTTCTTGCAAGGATTATTGCACAGATCTTAAAAGCTTCCATTCTCTCTCCCCTTCAAACTATCCTGTATATTGTTTTCTGAGTGATCTTTCTAAAACAGGTTTATCCATCTGTCTATCTATTGTCACTTTGTGCCAGGCACTGTCCTAGGTGTTTGAGATTCAGCAATAAACAAAACAGATAAAGATGCCCTCATGAAGCTTACGTTTTAGTAGAGGGAGATGAAGAATAAATGATATACAAAGTAAATGAGTACATTATGAAATATGTCAGAAAGTGATAAACATCATGGAAAAAGGAAAACGTAGAGCAGAGTAAGAGGGATTGAGAGTGTTGATGGGAGGAGGGGGATGGCTGGCCAGGACTCAGACTTATTGATCAGAATGTTCATTAGCTGAGAAGATAACACTGAAGCCAAGACAAAGAAGGGAGTTGGCCATGAAGATCTGAGCACAGAGAATTTTAAGAGGTATGGCTGAACTGAAGATCTGTGGTGGGAGCTCTGCCATAATGTTCCAGAAACAGAAAGGAGGTCAGTGAGGCTGGAACAAAATGAGCCACTGTAGACAGTAATGGGATCAGAGAGGATTGCAAGATACTTTGGTGTTCACTTTGTACCATGAGACAACATTGGAACTTTTGGAACAGAGCAGTGACATAATCTGACTTAAGTGTTTAAAAAGACCACCCTGTTGTACTGAGAGTAGATTATTGGCCAGGTGTGGTGGCTCATTCCTGTAATTCCAGCACTTTGGGAGGCCAAGGGGGAGGATCACTTGAGGCCAGGAGTTTGAGAATAAATTATTGGAGAGGGGATGGAAAGGAAGAGGGAAGGGCAGGAGTAGGTGGCCCAGTTAGGAAGCTATATTGGAGGCAAGAGGTGATGGAGGTTTCTACAAGGGTAATAATGGTGAATGGCTCTGTTATAATATATTTTGAAAGCAGATCCAACAGGATTTGACGTAGGATATGAGAGAAAGAGAGAAGTCAAGGATAACATCATGGAATTTGGGGCTAAGGAAAGGAAAGATGGAATGCACTGCCATTAGCTGAAATGGGAGACTGAGAGAAGAGCTATGTGGAGCTTGCGGGGGAGATCAGGAGTTTGGTTTTAGAATAATAAGCTTGAGATGTCTATTTGGCATCTAAGTGAGAATGCCAAGTAAGCAATTGGATATATAGGCCTGCAGTTCAGGCAGGTCTGGCCTAAAGATATGATTAAAAAAAAATGCAATAATTGCATATATGCAGGCACTGTGCTAAGCATTCTACATATGTAACTTATTTAATCCTCACAATGACCCCAAGACATAGCAGGAAATATTATCATCTCTTATTTCACAGGTTGGGAAACTGAACCACACAGAGGTTAAGGAACTTACCTGAGGTCACAAGAGTAGTTTGTGGAAGAGCCACGATTTGAATGCAGGAATATAAGTACCAGAATTCATGCTTTGAGCCACAATGCTACAGCACAGGTAATATTAATAAACTTAGGAGTCTTTGCATGTGAACGATATTTAGTTATGAGTCCAGGTGAGATCACCAAGGGAATATAACAGAGAAGACAGTGTCTGAGGAATTTGTTTAAAAGTAATATGGAGAGGGTGGAGGGAAGCAGGTAGGAGCGTAGATGAAATAAGGTTGGCTCTGAGTAGATAAATACTGAAGCTGGGTAATGGGCACAAGGAGTTTCATTATACTTTGCTGTCTAATATGTATATGGCTAAAATTTTGCATAATGACAGGAGAAAAACAAAGACAGAGGGATGAAGAAGAATGATCAAAGGAGGCCAACAAAGAGTGCCAGTGAAACAGGAAGAAAACCAGGAGCATGCTATCCTGGAAATCAAGCGTCCCGACTGTCTATTGCTGCATAACACACCCCCAAAACTCTATGGCTTAAAAATATAACAATTATACACAGTATAGAGATTCCTCAAAAAACTAAAAGTAGAACTGCCATATGATCCAGCAATCCAACTTCTGGGTATATATCCAAAGGGATTGAAATCGGTATGTCAAAGAGATACCTGCACTCTCATGTTCATCACGGCACTATTCACAATAACCACGTTATGGAATCAACCTAAATGTCTATCAGTAGATGAATAGATAAAGAAAATGTGGTACATAGACACAACGGAATACTATTCAGCCTTTAAAAAGAAGGAAATCCTGTCATTTGCAGCAACATGGATGAAACCAGAGGACATTATGCTAGATGAAATAAGCCAGGCACAGAAAGACAAATGCTGCATGATGTCATATATGTGTGGAATCTAAAAAAATCAAACTCATAGAAATAGAAGAGCAGAATGGTGGTTACCAGAGGCAGGGGGTGGAGAGAGGGGAAATGGAGCTGCCAGTCAAAGGGTACAAAGTATCAGTTATACAGAAGGAATAAGTTCTGGAGGTCTGTTGTGCAGCATGACCACTATAGCTAATAATAATGTATTGTATTCTTGAAAATTGCTGAGAGAATAGATTTTAAATGTCCATACCACCAAAAAAAAAAATGTGAGATGATAGATATGTTAATTAGCTTTATTTAATCTATAATGTATACACATACCAAAACGTTATAGTTGTGCTCCCTAAATATTGTCAATTAAAATTTTTATCTAAAAATAACCATTTATTTTATTCAGAAATCTGCAATTTAAGCAAGGCTCAGCAGGGACCTGTCATCTCTGCTCCTGTGTCATTGACCATCAGCTGGGGTGACTCTCCTGGGCCTAAGGACGCCTCTCTAAGGTGGTTCATGTACATGGCTGGCATCCATCAGCTGGGAGCTCAGCCAGGGCAGGCGTATCTCTAATCTTCGGTTAATCCCCAGATTGACTAAACATAAGTAGTGCAAACGAGAATTACTTGAAACTTCTTCAAGCATGTGCCTTACTCCCAACTGACAAATGACCCTTCAGAGAACACTAAGAAAGGTTCCTCTGATGCTGGGACTGTTTCCTTTACAGCAATGACAGGAAGTGAGGAGAAAACATTTGTTATTTAGGTCTTTGTCAACGCCAGGAGAGCCCCCTGGACTTTACAGCAAAAAAAAAAAAAAAAAAAAAAAAAAAAAAAAAAAAAAAAAAAAACTCTGAATGTGTTGTTTCTTTTCTAATAAATTTCATTATGTATATTTGAGCCTTTGGATATATTATGGGACACATATAGATAGTAAAATTGTTACTATAGTGAAACCAATACACATCTATCATCTCACGTAGTTACTTCGCGTGTGTGTGACAAGAGCAGCTAAAATCTACTTATTTAACAAAAATCCCTAATACAATTTTATTATCTATAGTCCTCATGTACCACATGATCTCTAGACTTGTTCATCCTATGTATCTGCTATTTTGTATCCTTTGACCTGTATCTCTCCATTCTCCCCACCCCTCACCCATGGTAACTGCTGTTTCATTCTCTATCTCTGTGTATTTGAGCTTGAGCTTCTCTTTTTTTTATTCCACACATAAAAGAGAGCATGCAATATTTTTCTTTCTGTGTCTGGCTTATTTTACTTAGCATGATGCCCTCAAGCTTCAACCATATTGTGGCAAATGGCAAGATCTCTTTTTAAAGACTGAATAATATTTCAACAATAAATAATATTCCATTGTATACATATACACATATACATACACACAATGCAATATTACTTATTTACACACATACTAAAGTTTATATTATGGTGTGTATATATATATATGCTTCTGTTATGGTATATATAAATTTATATTGTGGTACATCTGTGGTGTGTGTGTGTATATATGTGTGTTTGTATATATACGTATATACACTGTAATTCCTTTATCCTTTCATCCATCGTTAGGTGTTTGGGTTGTTTCTACATTTTGGCTACTGTGAATAATGCTGCAATGAACATGAGAGTACAGATATCTTTACAAGGTGGTGATTTTATCTCCTTTGGGTATATACCCAGAAGAGGAATTGCTGGATCATATGGTAGTTCTATTTTTAATTTCTTTAGAAACCTCCATACTGTTTTCAGTAATGGCTGTACCAAAAGACATCTGAATTTTATGGATACCTTTTAGTCACAGCTCCTTCTTGGAATGTCTCCTTTGTAAAATACTTTAAATAGCTGCAAGAAGATGGGGGAGAGGGTGAAAAGATGCATACAAATTCTTGTGTCTCTGACAGAGAATAAGCAAATAGCAGAGATTAGTTTTTCCCTAATCTTCTTCTTTTTTTTTTTTTTTTTTTTTTTTTGAGACAGAGTTTCACTCTGTCGCCCAGGCTGGAGTGCAGTGGCACAATCTCGGCTCACTGCAAGCTCCACCTCCAGGGTTCACGCCATTCTCCTGCCTCAGCCTCCCAAGTAGCTGGGACTATAGGCACCCGCCACCACGCCCGGCTAATTTTTTGTATTTTTAGTAGAGACGGGGTTTCACCGTGTTAGCCAGGATGGTCTTGATCTCCTGACCTCGTGATCCGCCTGCCTCAGCCTCCCAAAGTGCTGGGATTACAGGCATGAGCCACTGCTCCCAGCCTTTCCCTAATCTTCTTACTCATGATTCAAAATAGTTCTGTTCATGGGCTCTTCAAAGATCATCACCATGGGCAGGCTAGCAGTTGTTCCTCATCAGTATCCTAAGGTAGTGACTACCACTGAAGCCTATCAGAGTTCATGGAGAGTTTTTAACACCAAGACCTGAATTCCACAATGCTTTGACACTTTAAATCACGGAAGAGGTTGGAGTGCCAGGGCTATGTCTCCCCCACCGTATGCCTGACAAGTACAGAAAGCTGGGGGCAGCTGTTCTCAACTCCCCTGAAGATGCTGAGACAAGTATGGGTCACCCCACATGCCACTGAACATGCAGACAGAGACCGCAGGGCTGTTGCAGAGGAACCAAGGAGGAAACAATTAAAAAACACATAAGGAGAACTGAAAGGCAAGTTTCATCTTTATTTGCCCTTTTTTGCTAACTCAAAAGTTCAAGAGGGGCCTGAAGTCATTAGATGTGACAGAGTACATGTTTTGATCATGGTGCAGTAGTTCTGCATGTTGTACCTTTGCCTGTGTTTTACCATTTGAGAACGGATTTGAACAAGTCGGCTTGTCTCTGTGGCGAAAGCCCTCAGGGCATCATCCTCAACATGAGGCACCCATTGTTGACCAAAACCATTGGCTAAGACTTGAAGTGTTTCTCAAACACTCAAAGAACTGAAGTTGGTCTCGGAGGCCGGCACCCTTTCATCCTGTGCCTCCCACTGATGTAACTTAGTCAGATCACAGGTGTGCTAACAAGGCAATTGAAAGCAAACTCTTTTTGCCAGCAATATAAACACACTCCAAGTTCTTTTTTTTGTTTTTTTTTTTTTTTTGAGACGGAGTCTTGCTCTGTCACCCACGCCGGAGTGCAGTGGCACGATCTCGGCTCACTGCATGCTCCGCCTCCCAGGTTCACGCCATTCTCCTGCCTCAGCCTCCCGAGTAGCTGGGACTACAGGCGCATGCCACCATGCCCGGCTAATTTTTTTTATTTTTAGTAGAGATGGGGTTTCACCATGTTAGCCAGGATTGTCTCGATCTTCTGACCTCATGATCTGCCCTCCTCGGCCTCCCAAAGTGCTGGGATTACAGGTGTGAGCCACCGTGCCTGGCCCTCCGACTTCTTTTTTTCCTTCACTGCTCCCATCACTTATTAGTTTATCACCATCTTCTTGGCTTCTAGGAGATTTGTCTCCTGATTGTTCTTGATTTCTTGGGTTGCCCTTCCTTATTCTCCTCACAGACTCTTTGTCACTTCTCACACCTCTACCTCCTCATCAGGCCACTTCTCTCTTCATTCTTCCAGTTCTCAGCATCTCATCCTACCTCATGGTCTAAGATGATCCTGCTCCCCGCTGACCGTCCCTGTGGTAATAGAAGCACTGATCATAGCAGCAGCAGCTACACAGAGTGACAGCACCCACTCAGCAACACAGTCTTTCACCCCAGTTACTGTAGTGGCCTTCTACAACGTTCCCAGGTCCATGATCTTGCCCCTTCCTATTGCATCTTTCACACTGTTGCCAGCATAATTGTTCCAAAACAGAAATTCCATCATGCCACTCCCTACTTTCAATCTTTTAATGGCCCCAGTGGCTTTGGGGCCATTAAAATCTAAATTGGGGATAAAAATCTAAATTCTTTATATGGTATAAAAGCCTGTTCCACCTGGACCTGTCTACCTCAGCCCTCACAGGTGACCTTTACCATCCCCATCCCAAACAACTTGCATTTTAGCACATACACCATGCTATTTCTCATCTCTGTCCTGGAACCCCTTCTCCTTGCCTCCTACAGGATGCCCAACTCTCATGTGTCTTTCCAAAAGCAGCTGATGTTTCCTCTTCAGAAAGAAAACTCTCATTCTTCAGGCTACAGCAGGTGCCTTTCATGTGTGCTTCCTCTATCAAAGCACATTACAACAATAATTCTTATTTTGCTGTTTGTTAATTTCTTCATATCCCTCTTCCTGTGTGCCTAGTTCTCAACTGCAAGCATGTCTGAGATACTCAATAAGTATTGCATGAATCAATTATAGCTCAACCATGGATCAATATGTACACTGCTTTTCTTTTGTCAGTTCTGACTTGTTTCACTTCCTCAAGTTGCTCCTATTCTAGCAAGAGAGACAGAAAAGTAAGTAGATACTCCTAGTATAATAATCTCAGAGGATTCATGGGCCCTCTAGGCTAATCCAGAAATCCCATATTAACAACCATAAACAATGAGGAAATGGACACACACAGGACAAATCAGAGAACATCATTCTTTAGTAACATATAGTGTCAGAGCCTTGTCAGAGCATTTGCATTTATTTATTTATTTTGAGAGAGACAGTGTCTCACTCTATCGCCCATGCTAGAGTGCAGTGGCACAATCACAGCTTATTGCGGCCTCGAACTCCTGGACTCAGAGATCTTCCCACTTCAGCCTCCCGAGTAGCTGGGACTACATGTGTACGACCCTAGGTCTGACTAATTTTTAAAATTTTTTGTAGAGATGGGGGTCTCCCTATGTTGTCCAGGCTGACCTTAAATTCGTGGGCTCAAGCAATCCTCCCACCTTGGCTTTCCAAAGCACTGGGATTACAGGCATGAGCCACTGTGCCAGCCCTAGAGCATTTGCTTTAAAAAATAAAGCTGAAGAGTGCAGAGCCATACCTGCCCTCCAAGATGGTCTGTCGCCCAGTAGGCAGCACCTCTGGATAAAGTTCACTTAGCCAGTTTTGAATCCACCTAATCAAGGTGATTCAAAACTGGGTGAGGTACTTGGTAAAATGCTTTGTGGTAATCCTTTGTTTTACTCTGATATACCAATCTCACAAACTTTAACAAAAAAATTACTGCCTAGCTTTTTATTTCTCTTCACCCAAGAGTCTCTTTCCTGGGGTCCTCTGTGGTCTGCAATTTCCTTGGGAAGTTTCCATCCTGTCTTTCTCATCTTGCCACCTTCAATCTGTTTCTCTTCTGCTGCTCCCAGCCCTACTTTCAACAATCTAATTCACAGAGTATGGACCCTCATTTCAGCACCTGCCCTTGGCTCTGTTCACCACTTTTTTTAATCTCATGCCTTTCCTACCATGTTGAGCATTTTTGCCTCATCTCTCCTACCCCTCCCTAGACCAGGCCTCTAGCATTGGCTGGGCTTTTTCATCTTCTACTCTGAAAGCACCTGATCTGGTCACCACCGTGGGGTACCTAGGCAGCAGCCTCTAGTTTACCCTGAAATGTCATCGCCAAAATGCACACTGACTTCACAACTATGATATTGACTATAGTAAGAAAGAGTATGACAGCAACACACAGCACTGGGGTCAGGGTTTCTACATCTCATTTCTCTTTGCAACTGGTACGACCCCTGTATGAGTTAACTGGCTTGAATGTTTAGAGCTATAGTTCTTAAGCTTCTTGTGAGCTGCAGAGCCCCCTACTCAGATAAACTCTTAGTGCTAGCAAGTAACATTTAAAACGCTGACTGGTTCTGGCTGATGTGGGCGTAGAAGTCCAGAGCCTCCTTTGCCTCTTGTTCCCATGACGCTTAGGGATTCTGCAGAGCCCCAAGGTTTGAAAAGCACTGGGGGAGGGTACTTTTTTTTTTTTTTTTTTTTTTGAGACGGAGTTTCTCTCGTTGCCCAGGCTGGAGTGCAGTGGCATGATCTCCGCTCACTGCAACCGGGATAGGGTACATTCTAATGAACCCCGTGTGGCAAGCTCCACACTATTCAGGTTTCGCCATAGGCTATGCAATATCCCAGAAAGCAATGTGACTTCATGGTTATGTGGTAGATCCTAGGAAAGACTGTCAGGTTCAAAGCCCCACTTCCCCAGTCACTAGCTGAGGCTGATTGGATAATTTACTTAACCTCTCTGTGCCTGAGTTTTCTCATCTCTTGAACAGTGATTATAATGGTTCCTGCCCCTTTGTTTGTTAAGAAGATTAAATGAGTTCACAGCAGAAAGGGCTTAGAAGAATACCCGGCCAGGCGTAGTGGCTCACGCCTGTAATCCCAGCACTTTGGGAGGCCGAGGTGGGCAGATTACCTGAGGTCAGGTGTTTGAGACCAGCCTGGCCAACATGGTGAAACCCCATCTCTATTAAAATACAAAAATTAGCCGGGCATGGTGGCACACGCCTGTAATCCCAGCTACTCGGGAAGCTAAGGCAGGAGAAGTGCTTGAGCCCAGGAGACAGAGGCTGCAGTGAGCTGAGTTCATCGTGCCACTGCAATCCAGCCTGGCCAGCAGAGTGAGACTGTGTCAAAAAAAAAAAAAAAAAAGAATGCCTAGCTGATCTAGAGAGGTGGTAGATAAATGTTTGCTACTATTATCTTCTAAAACCATACACTGTCCTTAAGGAAGACCCAGGGACACAGTGTAAGCGACTCAGAATAGCCTTCCATTACCACAGAACACACCCTGTGGTGGGAGCCAACACAGTCCTCCTCCTACATGGGGTATGGCAGACTGGTCCTTTGCAAACTGTGTCTTAGAGTACATAAAGTGGTAGCTCAAGTTCCTAAAAAGGGACATTGACTTCATCCAACAGAATGACTGGCTCCACATAAGAGTTTATTTCCCAAAGTCTACTACAGATTTAGGTCAAGTGAAAGATTATACACAGTGCACAGCTTTTCAATGGAAATGGACTGGGCCATTTGATCAGACTTGTAAATCTAAGGTTAATTGGGAGTTGAGCATTGCAATTCCAGGAAATAGGTTACCAGGCATGTTTGTGTATTTCTGAATTTGTCCTGTTTATAGCTGCAAATATATGCCATTAATTTATGATTTTCTTTCTACGGGCTTCGCCAGGGTAAACACAAATAAAGAGATTAGTCATTAAACACAGAAGGAATTTAAGAGCAGGGCATAAAATTTAAAGAAGGTTATACCCTGAAAAAAAAATGATGTGAGAACTAAAGGCAACAGAAAATTAGCTGCTAAATCTTTGGGATAATGCAGTTTTACAGGTTGTTTTTAATAATACTTGCTATATTGTACTTTAATCTGTGATCTTCCAAGCTAAGCTAAGAAACTCCCAAGGGAAGAAGGGTAGAGGCCTAAGTAGTGTAAATAGATTTTTCCGAGAAAAATCTTTTCTTTCCTGAGTTTGTGTTTCCTTTATTACTTTTTGCCCATCAAAGCTACAGGGAATGTATAAAGTATAGATATGGACTCTACTTCCAGAATGCCTACTTTCCCGACTAAAATCTGGAATGAGAAGAAAGCTTGGAACTGTGATTCTTAAGGCTCAGCCCAAATCAGATCCCTTCCCAGCCAGCACAGGAAGTGTAGGAACAGCTTTGTCAGCATCTTCACGCTCATGCCCTTGATGAAAGAGGAAGGAACTGGTAATGATATGGTCCACAATACCTTATCCTCAGTTCCAAAATCCCAAAAGCCCTGCAACCAAAAGTTTTTCACATATTTGACATAAAAACTCCATAGGTGGAAAAAATCTGACCTTTTTGACATGAGGTTCTACATAGTCACTACTGACCTGAGGATGACAATGCATATATGTTGTGGTCAAAATATTAATATATTTGCTTATGAGGTGCTGACCCAGACTCTACTGGAAATACTACATATGCAATATATACCATTTACCTTTCTAACATCTGAAAAGCTCTGAAATCCCAAACCTGTCTGGTGGCCGTGTCCTAAGTGATTTGACGTGAGAAGAGGTCTGAGAAGACAGGGCACCACTGTGGCTCTGCAGAAGGAAAGTGACAGCATATCTAGAAGGGTGGTGTACTTCAGATGAACAGGAACTCAAAGGGAGCTGTCAGGGGTATCCATTTCAGCCTGAGGAGCAGAAAACCAGCGCAATGCATGACACACCAGTCGACAGCCACACTCCTTAACTGATTGCCCATCCCTGTCTGCTGGTACCAGCTGAGGCCCAGGTAAGCACAGAACGGGAGATATTGCCACACCTACCCTCCCAGAATCCTCATCTCAGGACCCACAGCAGTATTTTTGCAAGCATCTTTCTTCATTTTTTCTTCTCTTTCACCATCTCTCTACTTCAGTTTCTCTTCCATTCTTCCAAATTCCACACTATTGTCACTCAGAATTCACTGGTGGTGATGGAAAGTCTAGGAAACCTGAAAAGAGCAAAATAAGTTTCCACCCTGGTTATACCCTTTTTTATTATTATTATTCTGGATGCAGACTACCTGGGTTCAACTTGTGGACTCTACCACTTCCTAGCTATGTGACTGTAAACAAATTATTTCATCTCTTTTTGACTTAATTTTCTTATCCTTATAAAATAGGGATAATAGTAACTACCCTAGACAGTTGTCGAGAGGATTAAATGAGCTAATAATATTAATATTATTATGTGAGCTAATATTAAATGAGCAAATATTATTATTAGCTAATAGAAAGTGCTTGGTATATAGTGAGTGCTCCATAAACATAAGCTGCTATCATTTTTATATGTGTCTGTAACTGTCTTCTAAATAAATTTCATACACTGACAATGTGCTTTTTTTCCCTGTAGAATTCTTTACATCCATTTCTTAAGATGGTACCATAATGGCATTTGATGGTCAATAATTACTTGGTAAAGATGAAGATAGAGGATAAGACAACAAAGAGATAGATGCAGAATCAAAACCTGAGTATAAAGTTCCAACACTGCTTTCATGATATTGCCTACTATAACATTCTGGTGGTGTGCACAGTTTCTCCCTCTCCTCTTTCCTCCTCTTGCTAATTTGTTTTGAAAGCTAAAAAATGAAATGAAAAAAGGGTAATGAAACATTTGATATATAAATTTGAAATAAAACTATCAAGCAGAGACAAATCTTTGAGATAGTTCATATTATATTCACATTTTTGTTTTTAGATTACCTATAAACACTAATGCAAATAATGTAATAATCCAATTGTCCAACTAATAACACACTGAGAACAGTTAATTCTGCATTAAACTGAAGCCCAATTATTTGTGTATGGCAACTAGAAATCTTTCCAATGATATATCCTTTCCTGATACCCCACAAACTGTCCTAGAGGTTATGCCTTGGAGTAGATGTCTCCTGACCTTCCCCACCACGTTTAGAGTAATGCCTGTCCAAATTGGCATTGTGGGCCATCTCTACCAGTGAAATCATAAACTTCATGCATATTTTTAGTGTCCCTAACTCTGAGTCCATGGTTGTACTGGGAAGGCTGGGAACTCCTCTCTCACCTACTCTGACTACGGAATTAATGTCAAGACTGATATGACTTTTTTTTTCCCCAGGGTCAGCCCTAAATGGACCAACCCATATCTGTCTCAGTCAAATTCACCTTCACCCCACTTTATTTATCAAAAAAGTATTCTCTAAAAAAATGTCCAACTTAAGGAGAAAAAAAGAATCACAGCTAAATGTGGGTTTAAAGCTGGAGAGACTTAAGATTGAAAAACTGCCAGTTCTTACTGCTCACTTACTCACATGAGGGTTTACAGCTCCTGAAATCACGCCAGGGCTTTGAAAATGAAAGCTTGCAGTTAGAAAACGATGGCTCATGACAGCAAGGATCAGTCATGTGACAGGCCAAGCGTTTTCCGTCATTGCTTCCCTCAATCAGATAGAGCTCAGAAATGGAGGTTAATCGGTCAGATAGCATCCACAGAGGCTGAGGGCAGCAGAATCCAGCTGCAGCAATTAATCATTTAATTGCTTTCTGATTCACTTTAAATGTCTTTTAAAAAGATATTAAAGAAAAACATTATTGAAAGGACATTTTAGACTATTTAATAAAGATCCAATATGCCCTTTATGAACCAGAAAATAAATGGATCTCTAGCCTAACTCTGTTCAATGTTTTCTTGGGCAACATTTACTTATACAGAGGAAAGCATGACAGTCTCTGCTCCCGGCAGGAGAAATAGCACATATAAAAGCACTTAGGAAAGAAAGCACGGGTATAAATAAAAATGTTTTTTTTTTGTTTTTGGGGTTTTTGTCTGTTTTTTTGGCTAAAGAGTAGGATGTGTGAGGGGTGGAGAGGAAAGCCTGGAAACCTAGCAGACTACATTTTAGAGGACCCAGAAGCCAAGATAAGGAGCCCAGACTTGATCTATTAGGCAATGGGAGCCACTAAAGGATTCTGAGTGGAGAAAGCAGTATGGTTAGGAAATAGCATAAACTGAGGGACCCAGCAGCCCTGGGTTCTCATTCCAGTTTTGCCCTTCATTAGCTTGCATGAATGTGGGCACATTATGTGCCTTTTTTGGTGCCTTCCAAACTGTACAATGGAGGTAATAATACCATTTCCAGGGCTATTGCAAACATTACAAGTAATATATGTGACATAGCAACCCCAGGGCCTGGCATAGAAAGGATGCCTATTAAACGGTGTTAGCTGTTACTACTGCTGTGCTCTGGGTAGGAAGGTTGAAAGGGAAGAGATGGGAGGAGGGAGAGCTTGGAGGTCCAGGCAAGAGGTCCAGAGGGCCTGGACTGGAAAGAGTACAGGCAAGGAGGGCGGCAAAGAGAAACGAGATCGAACAAAGGCAGGATCCAAAAAAATGGAGGCCGAGAAAGAGTAACTTGCACAAAGCCATTTGACAATGACTGGATGTGAGCAAGGGAGGAAGAGAAGCCGCAGAGACTCCAAGGAAAGGCTGAAGTATCATGCAAGTCAGAAAGATACAAACTTCTACACGGATCCGAAATAAACAGTTATGTCAATAAATGCCAAACTGAGCCTGGATTTCTGGAATGACTATGGAAATAACCCAAACCATATTTCTTTTCCCATCTGAATTCTTAATAATAACAGCAGCTTTCAAATCTGCAGAGTCAGATGATTTGGGTTGTATCATTACTCAGCATCGTACACCAGGCAGCTTCTTCTCCCCACACACCTTTGCCAGGACTCACTTCTTCACCTCACCTCCACTATGGAAGTCTGGCCATTTCCTGGGGCCCTTCAACCAGCTTCATTGTCCTCACTCATTTTACAGGCCTGACAGCACACACGACTGCTGATGCTTTCCTCAGACTGTGACTGCCTTCCCCACAAAACTCATGTTCATGGATAACAGGTAGAGAAATAGCTGGGACTTCAGAACAGCAGTGCAGCAACTAATAACTCGTTGCACCTGACATTTTCATTAGGTACTGCATTAGAAGTGTCTTCGAGAAGCAGCTTTAGTAATTTTGTACCACTCTGCTCAGAGGAGATTAATATGACTTACACAGAAGGGCCTCAGCCCCTTGCCCAGCACAAGCTTCCACCCTCCTCCGAGTCAGCTGTGGGTTTCAGCCCTGTCAGCTCCAGGTAATTCACAAAGGAATCAGTCCACAGATACTGCCCAGCCATGCATGTGCCTGCCAGGACACTCAGGGGAAACTTTACAGTGTCTATAAATAAGCTTTAATATTGTAGTATACCTTTTGGGATGCATGTCTAATTTGTTAGAACATGCAGAAGAGCTGACAAACCACTTTGCACCTTTTTGGCAGCATCTGCTTTGCACGGCTGTCTTGGTGAAACACAGGACCTGGGCTCCTATCTTCTTCTTCCACTGAAGTTGTTGTTTTTCTTGAACATCTCTGATAAAACATTGAATATGGTTTGACTTTGTTTCATCATTCATTCCAGGCCAAATGTCCTGCTGACTTATCTTTAATGAATATGATTGTACTCGCAGTGCAACCTGCCCAACTCCAGAGTAACAACACAAAATATAGTGTCTTGTAGGTATTAAAATGTTTTATGCTTTACAAAGGGAAGTGGGAATTGGGGAGGTGATGACAACATGAGGCCAAAGGTGGTTCACAAGTCACCTCTTCCTAGATGAGAAAGTGCTCCTTCTGAATTCTGCACAAGAAATATTATACTCCTTATCCAGCAGCACTGGGCACAGGGAAGTAAAGACCCAGCTCCTGCATGGCCAATTCGCCAGTGGTGTGCCAGTCTTTTTTTTTTTTTTTTGAGACAGAGTCTCGCCCTGTCGCCAGGCTAGAGTGCAGTGGCACGATCCCGGCTCATTGCAACCTCCGCCTCCCAGGTGCAAGCAATTCTCCTGCTTCAGCCTCTGGAGTAGCTGGAACTACAGGCACACACTACCATGCCCAGCTATTTTTTTTTTTTTTTTTTTTTTTTTTTTTGTATTTTTAGTAGAGACTGGGTTTCACCATGCTGGCCAGGATGGTCTCGATCTCTTGACCTTGTGATCTGCCCGCCTCGGCCTCCCAAAGTGCTGGGATTACAGGCGTGAGCAATCGCACATGGCCACCGGTCTTACTCTTTACCCTTGGTTCAGATGAATGGAGACTGACAGCCACGGGTAAGGTTTCTACTTTTTGATCTCTGTATGTCACAATAATATTAATGATAAAAATCTAATATTCATTGAGTGCTACTATTTCTATTTTACTCCTCTGCCACCACCTTATATGGTGTTATTATTACTCACACTTAACAGATGAAGATACTGGGCTTTAGAGAGTACATTAGTCAAAGTTCTCCAGAGAAACAGAACTAATAGAATGGATGATAGATAGATAGATAGATAGATAGATAGACAGACAGACAGACAGACAAAGAGCAGAGTTATTATGGAAACTGGCTCATGTGATTATGGAGGCTGAGAAGCCCCATGACAGGTAGTCTGCAAGCTGGAGAACAGAAGAGTCAGTGGTATAGCTCAGCCCAAGTTCCAAGGCCTCAGAATCAGTGAAGACAATGATGTAACTCTTGGTCAGAGGCCAAAGGCCTGAGAACCTGGGGGCTGCTGGTTCAAAAGTCCCAGAGTCTGAAGGCCAGAGACCCTGAAGTCCTCAAGTACAAGGCAGGAGAAGCTCCGGAAGAGAGAGCAAATTCGCCTTTTCCCTGCCTTTTGGTTCTCTCCAGGCCCTCAGCTGATTTGACAGTGCCCACCCACGCTGGGTGAGAGCAGATCTTCCTTTCTCAGTCCACTGACTCAAATGTCAATCTCTCCCAGAAATAATGCTTTACCAACTGTCTGGGAATCCCTTAACCTAGTTGACACCTAAAATTAACCATCACAGAGAGGTAGTAATTTACCCAAGGTCAGACAGCTGATAACCAAGAAAACTAGAACTCCACCCAGGTCTCTTTTACACCAGAGTTAGATTTAAAAATTACTGTAACTCACTGGAACAACGGCACCCCCAGATTACATTCCAGGAGCATTTACTAGAGAATTACAGCTTGATATCTACAATTAAAAAAGAAAAAGCCTCAGTCCTTACTGCTGTAAGTTTGACTAGACACACACTTATTAACATAAAATGATCTTAACCATTTCAGGAAAAAGCAGATCAACTCTGTGATATTCATTGACTTCCTACTCTATAAAAGGCACACAGCTAATTATCACTAAACGGGGGAGGAGTGTCAAAGAGTAAGATGAGGTCCCTTTCTCAGGGTACCTGCAGCTTAAAAAGATAGACAAGCCCTAAAACCATGCAATTCAAGGTCATATCATGAAAGTCATTGCAAAGGTGGATGAGATTAATTGGCAAATTAACAATACAGAGTAAAAGTGCTAGAGTGATTCAGGTGAGGAAGATTTCTTTCCAAGCAGGAGTAGTCAGGGAAGACAAGAACAGAGATGGGACTCCAGGCAGGAACTGGAGGAGGGATAGCCCTTGATGAGGTTGGAGATTGCTAGAAAGTGGAAGGGGCATCCAACAGAAGTGAGAATGCCCGGAGTGGGTGAGAGGGAAAATCAATGCCAGGCAGTAAAAGCATCTTGGCAAGATCTTATGCAGCAAAAGCCTATGCATCTCTTTTTCTGATCACCAAAATTTGAATTATCCAAAAGAATACTGAACCAGGTATAATATACTTAATTTTTCATCTAAGAATCTTATTTTTGTGTTTTTAATTAAAAGCTTTTCATCTTCAAATTAATACACCAGGAGATTTTTTTTTAAACATATCAGTTTCCTCATGTATAAAATTACCCATTTTGTCTTCAAAGTCTAACAATTTGACTACGTGATTTTTCTTGATAATATTGTTTAAACAAACTTCTTCTAGTGGGTAAAAGTCAAATAAATTCACCTAGGTGGATTTTTCAGAAGTAGAGGTTATAAATATGATCAGATATTTGTTTACATAATTTATTTACACACTTGGAAAATTAGCCCCTTCAAGGGAGCTGGTTTTCTTCCCAGTGCATTGATTCTCAGTTCCTATGTGTTTTCTGATGCCTCTCACCCCACTGCAGGCCAGGCCACTGGGAAATTGGTTAATAAGTGATGCCTTTGGATTCTTTGGCATTATTGATCTTCAGGAAATCATGGCTCTCCACTCAAAGTCAGCCTTAGAAAGTTCAGAGTGAATGTGTAAAATGGGGGGTGTCAGAAAAACCTTGGCCTTTTCTTACCCATGATACTGGAGATGAGGACGATAGACTGGGGATCTAAAAATGAGATAGAAGACTCTTTGCATCAGCTCTCCACACCTAGGCCTCCTCTGAGACCTAAAAATATACTGCATATGAAATGCACAGCAATAGAGCAAAACCATAAATTAAAAGTATACATTTATTAAGCACCTATCATGGGCCAGACACTGTGCTAAAAGCTTACCTCCATGACTTCACTTGATCTTCATAACTACACTGTGAGGGAAGCCCTTGTATTATATTCATCTTACAGATGAATAATGCAGGATAAGATTAGGGTGCCCAAAGCCACACAGCCAATGGGAAGGTAGACCTAGGAGTCAGGTCAAGCCTCCTTAGCTCCAGTCTTGTGACCCACTACACCATGCTTGATTGGAATGCAGAGTGAGCCCCGACAGGTAAAGCACAGTGACACACTGACACAGACTGGGTTGTGTCCTCCCAAATTTTGTATAAAGTCCCAACCCCCAAGGTGACTGTATTTCAAGACAGAGCCTTTAAGGGATCATTGTAGTCAAATGAGGTAATAAAGGTGGGGCCCTAATCCTATAGGATTGGTGTCCTTGTAAGAAGAGGAGGAGACACCAGGGTTTCTCTATTTGCATGCAAATAGAGAAAAGACCATGTGAGGACACAGCAAGAAGGCGGCCATCTGCAGGGCAAGGAGAGTGGCCTCAGGAGAAACTAAGTCTGCCAACATCTTGATCTTGGACTTACAGCCTCCAGAGCTGTGAAAAAAAAAATTTCTGTTGTTTATGCCACCAATTCTTTGGTATTTTTCATGGCAGTCCTAATAGACTAATACACATACCTTCTGCTATTTCACATTTGGCTTCTCTGCCCCAGCTGGGTCTGCCACAGCTACCCTTGATCCTAACTGTCTTATAGGACTCAAAATCTGGAGTAGAAGGTTTCTAAACCAGTGGGCTATTCCATTTGGTTATCATGAAGACCTCTGTTGAAATACTCTGTTGGATCTCAGAACAAGCTGAAGGTGATCAAGGGCAGTGCATTTCAAACTCCCTATGGTGAAGGACCAATTTCCTCTATTCCTTTGTTGACAAGATAGGTGATCCTACCAAGCATGTCTGGGTAGGCAGCTCCAGTCACAAGTAACTCACCAAGAAAGTGGAACAACATGCCGTTCCATAGTATTTCCTCATCAGATGCTTGGACTTCTCAGCCAAGCAGTGGCGTGCCGCAAATGTTTAGCACCCGGTTCTTAAGGGTGGGAGGAGTCCTGATTTGTAGCATTTGTCAATTTGCATGATAAAAATACCTCCCATTATGGCTGATTTCAAGCTACCACAGTGAAGTTACTGAGCTGCAAAAATGGGAAGAAATGCCCACGATCTTTCTGGCTCTGGCTCTCTCGACTGGTACCACCCACCTCCTGCACATCATTGTAGCAATGTGCAATGCTATAAAGTTTCTAAATACAGACTGTGGATTTCTGTACTTACCTCCTTGCAGAAGGCAATTCACACTTTGCATAACACTGACCTAAATTGCTTAAGCTCAAGAGTCCCCAGAGAGGCCCCCTAAAGTCCATTAGCTCACTGTTTTATTAGGTAAAATTCTGGACTGATAAAGTTCATGCAATGCCCATGCATTGCATAGCAATAGAGCAAAACCTTAAGGTAATAGTGCACATTTATTGGGCATTTTCAGAAACGGCCCATTTAATCATAATTACCTATGAAAAATGGCAGGAGCTCAGCTCTGGTCTTCTCTCCTTTTTTTCTTCCTTCCCTCTAGAATTATTATCTTAATGGCCTTCTCCTATCTCCTCTTTTACATTTTCCCTTCTCTTGTTCTCCCTTCTCTAAAGGATTGCTCTTCCATTTCCTTTGCCTCTTTTCAACAACATAGTCAAGCACAAGCTTCCCATTGGTCCGCTTTCTTTCCCTACAATTTAACTTTATTGTGAGAATGGATCCTACTCTTTGTTATAAGGAGCAATGAGGGGATAAGCCCACTCAAGCAACTCAAGGGTAAAACCCAAAGCAGGCAACAGCTTTAAGGGCCTGTGGGATTAAAGGCAGATAATGGAGTGTTACTTTAGCCCTCTTTATCCTTGCTTTCCCAGAACCAATTCTGCTTTGTTCTGTTTTCTTTTTTTCAAACACAGCCAGTCATCAGTAGCATAGCCAAGGCCGTGGCTTACAGAAAAGGGATCAACAGCGACCAGAGTGGGGAGTGACCAATGCTGACATCCAGACAAGAGGTAATTAGAGCTGACCTTGGGAGGTGGCCATGAGAATAGAAACAAAAACACAAATACGAGCCATAAAGCCACACGTGGAAGTAAAATCAACAAGATTGGGCCACTGATTAGAGATGGAACATCAAGGGCAAGGGAGGAAGATGGCACAAGGTTTCAATGCTGACGGCAGCCAGATGAGTCATCCTGGAGCTCAGCTTCAATTGAGTTACTCAAATGAGAAAAAGCTTTGCATGGCTGCAAGCCTACTGCACATACAGTAAAGCCTAAATTCCTATATAAGGACTGCCACAGTTTTGCATCAATTTATCATCGACCTTGGACTCATTCATTCATTCAGCAAACATTTATTGAACAGCTACTATGTATTATGCTGGATCAGGAAATTAAAAATGAGGAAAAGGCACAGTTCCTGAGTTTGAGGAGTTCAGGAGCCTGAAAGGGGTATCCACCAAATAAATCAATACATATATGCACAGCCTCTGTTCACAATGTTCTTTTCATCTGAAATCCCTACTATTTATTGAGTACCCACTACATGCCAGAGAATGCTCTTGGTCCTGGGGACATGGTTGAGTTACTTCTGCTCATTTCCTAACTAGAGCTGTAGATATATTCATATATTTGTCTGCATAGAGTGCTGAGGTCATGGGGACGACAAGAAGAAGAAGAGAACCAACACCAGACTCTTGGAGTAATGCTTCTATTTCATGGTTGGGAAAGGGAGAAGAGCCAGAAGTGATCAGAAGAATAACCAGAGAGGGAAGAGAAAAATCAATCACAGAAGCTGGGAAGTAGAGAGTTTCAAGAATAAAGGAGAATGTGTTCTGTGTTCAGTATAACACAGAGGCTAAGAGAGAAGGCTAAGAAAGTCCCCACACAGTCACTCATTTCTGTTAATAGATGGCAAAAATTAATGAATAAACTGACAGAAGAAAGGCTAAAGATGCACAACAGAGCAATGGGGTGCTTTACAAAGACTCTGGAGCAGGAATTAGGAAGGTACAGGATTTATGGGCAGGAGTGGAAAGGTTGACCTTGGAAAGAAGAGAGAGACTTCTTCCCCCCAAATTAGAAGAAAATAAATGAATATGCAGACATGAATTCAGGTTGGTCACAGAGGCCCCATGAAGGGTTTGCCGTCAGCCCCATGTGTGAATCCCAGCTCTGCCACTTACTTTCTGTGATATTGGGCAAATTATTCGGACCCTCCAAGCCTCAGTTTCTTCACCTACAAAGAGGATATGATAATGGCTTTTTCATAAGGGTGTTGTGAGGATAAGTTGAGAAAATGTATGTGCAACCAGCTTCCCCTTTGCCTTACCAGTACATATGGGGTCATCAAAAGAAATTCTACTATCCCTTTCCCCTTCTTTGTTCACACTGTGGTCCCCCACAAGTGCTCTTGCAAAAGAGCTTGCAAGGGAGCCCACCCCACTGCACTCTGTGGGTCAGCCAAGCCTCTGCTGTCCCAAAACTACTGCAGCTGAGGTCCTGGAACAAACAAGATGTCAAATCCAAACAATGCCATCTTGTCCTACAGAGTTTTCCCAAAGCAGCCTTTTCTGTTTTTACTTAAAGCTTTCCCCAACCCACCCTCTACAAATCTCAGCTAGGGCCTGGCTTGAAACCTGAGTGACAAGTACCATGTTATACCTAGCATTATTCCCTCTCTCCCATGACCAGCTTGTCAAGCTCCTAGGAGGCTCTCTGTCCTTCATATGAATACACTTTTGGTAGGCCCCATTAATTTGCTAGGTACCTCCTGATATATGTCAGTTTCAATCTAGGCTAGCATAGAACCTAGCACACAGCAGGGACTCAAGAAAAGTGAGTCCTGCATCATGGTTTTATTTATACTTCTGATTTGGGATGCCCCTTCTCCCATTCTCAGTCACATCTGTGTTTTACCCAGGTGCTCAAAGATTTGGTTATACTGTAGAGTGCTGAGCTGGTAAATGTTTAGCAACCAGCCCTCTGGGAGAAAATGCCTAATTTTGTAGTGTTTGCTCATTTCCATGGTGTAAACAGTGTACCAGCATGATTTCAACCACCTTGCAAAATTCCTGAAAATGTAACAATCAGTTCCTCCAAGCACGTATGAGCTGTCTCTAGCACACCGCTCAACAGGTTACCTGAAAATCCTGACTAGTAGCTTATTGAAGCAGCTCTGAAGTTTGTGTCCATTTAATAAAGCCCTGTGCACATGCAGCTACTGCTTTGTAAAGATAACATCCCACCCCAACTGCACTGCAATGGGGATGAACTACAAGGGCATCAAGTCTCATTTAGAGACCTTCACTATTTTCATGTGGTTTGAGAAAGGATTCTATTTAAATGGCATTTTGGCATTTTGAGAGAAACAGACACACCCTGACGAGTAAAATCTCAGGGATGATCACTGAACAAAAACACTGTCACCAAGTAAGTAAATAGTGACAAGTTTATAAGATGCTGTTGGCAGTAGCTGGATTTCTCAGTGCTGAACACTTGAGTTGGGCATAGTGGGAGCGGCTGGTTAGCCATTTGTCAGGCTAAGTCAAAACAGCCCTCCAGCTACAGCACAGACGGCAGACTGCAGCTCATCAGCATTTTATTTATGACTCTTAATTAGCAAGCAAAAAAGGAGGGAAGAAGTTACCAGCTTAGGATATACATACTTATACATATATATTTTTCCCATAAATTATCTTTGTCAAAATAATTTAAATTCCCACGACCCCAAGAGGTAGGCATTATAATTTACATTCTATCAGTAGGAAACTCCATCCTAGAAGGTAAGTGTAATTATCCTAATTTTACCAATGAAGGTTTAGAGAGGCCAAGTGATTTTTCCTAGGTAACACAGCTAGAACATGGCAGAGCTGGGAGTTGAACCAGTCTTTAGATTCTAATGCAAAAGCTCTTTCAATCATATCATGGTTGGCTCTTACTTGGCATGCTGGAGTAATAGTCCATTGACTTGGGTTAAAAGAGCATTGACTACCAAACTCATTACACTTGTGAATAAACTCCTGGTTCTTATGGTTAGAATTGTATCTTTGTTTTTGGTTTTTTGTGTGTTTGTTTTTGACAGAGTCTTACTCTGTCACCCAGTGGCACGGTCTTGGCTCACTACAACCACCACCTCCTGGGTTCAAGCGATTCTCGTGCCTCAGCCTCCCAAGTAGCTGGGACCACAGACGTGCACCACCATGTCTGGCTAATTTTTATATTTTTAGTAGAGATGGGTATCACCACGTGGGCCAGGCTGGTCTCAAATTCCTGATCTCAAGTGACTCCCCTGCCCTGGCTGGGATCACAGTCATGAACCACTGAGCCTGACCTAGAATTGTATCTTTGGAAGGAGGGAAGTTATCGAATGAGTGTGGAACACAGGACCACTGAGTGAGGCAGGATGACTCCCTGTTTGCTTTTGAAGAACCTGGAGCCTTGCTTTGTGACTGACAGAGTCAATCACAGGGCAGGGAATAAAGATCAGACCCCCAGAGCTCAGGAGTCTGAAGTGACTCTGATGATGGAGAAGGGCTCTGAGCTGCTGGGCCTTTGAGTGACTGTGAGGTATAAGAGGCATCAGAAGCATGAAAAAGGCTGGCAACTCTAAACACGTCCAATCACTTCCATCAGCCATCTGCTTCTATGGCATTTAGAGAGTGCTACAACTGATTACTGCTGATCACTGATTTGGTGGAAAATAACCTGATATTTACATAATATTTAAAAATCTAATTTTTAATTATTAATACATAAATCATCTTTAATACAGGTTTGTTTCTTAACTCCTGTGAACCTCAAAGGATAAAGTATTTATATTATTCCCAAGGGTCGCCCCATGCCTTATTAAAGAATGAACTGAAAGACAGCAACTTCTGGGCTCTCTGAGGAGGTATGGTCAGTTCTACAGAGGTCACCAGTATTTTTGACTCTTGGTTCTTTCCAGAGCCAGGAAAGGACTGTACTTCTCCATCCTCTTGAAGTTAAGCATGGCCATGTGGCTTACTTTGGCTAATGAACTATCTGTTGTAATGTGTGTCACTTCAGGGTGGAAGAGTTAGCTAAGAGTTGGTAAACGATTATCCATGCCAGCTTCCCCTGCCACAGTGATCCCAGCAGCACACACTGAGATGACAGACTGTCTGTCAATTGGGTCCCCGAGCCACTCTGTCAAACAGAATCTCGACTAAGTTTTGGAAGCTGTTGTTACCACTGCATAACTTCACCTATTCTTCTAGGAAAGGAGATTAATTTGGCAGAGAAGGTTAACACACATTACATCTGATATTTCATTAGCCGAAGTAATTCACATGACCATGCTTAACTTCAAGAGGACAGAGATGAAAAGTAAAAAATAGGAAGTCAAACTCCCAGATGCCTTGAATCCCAGGGGAAATCTGGAATTCCAAGTCCCTGAAAAAGTCACATCTGGGGTGCTATTCTTCCTGAAGTGCACAAGAGAATATTAAAGTTGGAAAATTGGTCACAATGAATTTACACCTTCAGGTATAGATGACCAGAAAGGATCTAGACTCCTTAGAACTTAATAAGAAATCTCCTGAGCTGAACATGAAATTGAGATTGGGTCAAATCAATTTAACAAACACCCATTGAGTGCCAATTCCTTGTATAATGACAGTGCTGTGTTACACATTGCAGGAAATGCTTAGGAGTATAGAAGCCCTGTCTTTCTTTCAAGGAACTTAACGATCTAATTAGTGAGCTCAAACTCAACACCAGAGAGAACCACATAATAAAATTGTTAAATAAAAGCTTCAAATACTGGTAAATAGGATGCCACAAAGCCAAGCACTTAGTGACAAAATTCACCATATATGGAAATCCCTATCTATGTGTTGAAGGGGCTCAGTTGCCTCTGAAAACTAACCATAGTTTGCCCTTGCTTCATCCTCACATCTGCAGTTAATACACTCTTGTCAGTGGCTCATGGCTGAGCCTGACTACAAGTGCTACAAGTGGAAGAGATGGAGGGGATGTTCAGGCTCTCAAGAAAAATAGCTGAAGAAGAAAAAGCTCCTCAAGTTCTTGGTGGCTCAACTGGAAGTAGCCAAAAGCAAATAAGCTGCCCGTGGGGCCTGCCTTGTTTTGCCACATGCCCTCAGCATAATAGTGAAAGGACTAGAGTAAGGCCAAGGCCACAGCCAAGAAACTGCAGCATCTGGCAGCTATCTGGCTGTTATACCCCATGTGCCCCCCTTGCCCTGCTCCAGATGGCTTGGCTGCATCAACCAGGGATGCTGCCAATGCACTGGGCAACAGGTGAGGAGCTCATTGCTGAATATGTCATGGTGCCTAGAAGTAGCACCAAGAGGTAGCACTCGAGAATCTGTCTTTGGATTAAAATGCAAGCTTGAGACCTTATTAAGGAAGACTTAACTATAACAAGGAGACTGGTATCTAATTCAGCCACTCCCCTCCTTCAGCCTAGTCCAAACCAAGCTGTGCTATACAAGATACATGGCATCATGGTTCAAATGAAGGATCTGTACCTCTTTCCTCAAGTTTCTGGAATCATTGAAGACTGAGTGTAAATTATCACCTTTACATGTATTCTCCAAGCTTCATGACTGCTTTCTTGTAAAGAAGAAAAGAGGTTCCTTTCTCTCTTCCTAAAGTCTGAGCAACTCACCAGGGTAGTACCCTGACACCAGGATATCCAGCATCGTTGATCCTTCCTTTGTATGGGAAAAGGGGCAATATGTCAAAATTGGTGTCCACCACATCCACAGTCCTCCTGAAGGGAACAACCATGCCCATAGCCCAGGCTGGGGGACAGCCCTGCACAGGTCTAAAAGTGACTCAAAGGTGGCCAAGCAGAGCCTAACTCATCCCCTGGGAGGTGGCCTGGCCTCCAAAGCTCTGTCCAGACAGGAAGAATGCAATTAACTCAGTCAATGAGTCTCTCTTCCCTTCCTCCTTCCCTTCCCCCTCCATGCTTCCCTCAAAATTAACCAGGAAATACAGGGAAAATAGTCACTGAATTGTTAGTGGGACCAGAAGCTAAAAAGATGTACCCAGAGAGCAGATGCCATGTAGGACAGCTGCAGGACAGAGGGTATGAGGGTGTCAAGATCAAGACTAAGCTGAAGAAATGAGTTAAGGAAAAGGTACACAGAGTTAAAGGTGAGGCCAAGCAGCCATAGTGGTGTACACAGAGGCCAAGTCCCTATGCTGGATAGGATGGGGGTAGGCCCACAGCTGAGCTGTGCTGGACCCCAGACTGTTGCTGGGCCCAGCTCCAGCCTCCTGTGGCATTTTGCACACTACTTTCCCATGAGAGTCCTGTCTCTAACCCCTAACAGCTGCCAATAACCCCCAACAGCAAGTTTGCCTCAGTGTATTCCAGCTCTTACCCTCACACTTCCTAGCATGACGAGGGCCAGTTTCCACAGATAGTTGGACAGTGGCCAGGCTAGGCCAGCCCTGACACTCCTTCACCCATGTCACCAGATGCTTTTCATATCAGGTACATGACACCTAGCACATAAGGTTATATTGCTCCTTATTGTTCAGGGTTTGATGCGATCTCAACAGCTATTTGTTGTGTAAAATATTTTTAGCATGAGGTTTCTATGTGTATAGGGGACCTGGAGGAACAGTTAGGGAAGAAGAGAATTATCCTAGCAGGCGACTGTGTCACATTCTTGATGACGTGGTCAGTGCCCTGCACACATACATGCTCAAAAAATAATTGTCAATAATGCCATCTTCATCCCACCTTCCTGTGTTTACAAAAGACAAGTGCAGAGAATTGAAAATGAGGTCTCAGGGGATCCCAGGCAATTGAAACTCTTCCTTCCTCCCTCAGGGAGTGAACCAGAGAACACGTAAGTGCACTCATGTGGTCTTCATAGAGAGATACTGCACAGGGCAGTAGATTTCAGGGAGGAAAAGAAAAGAAAAACCTTTTCAAGTCCATTTAAAACAATCCATGCAGCTGTTTCCTGAACTCTTCCAGAAGAACTGAAATACAAAATGCTACCTCTTCCTTCCATCACCTCCCCCCCACCTCCACCCTCCAAACCGGCTTTCAGGTGACGCAATGATGACCTCTGCGGTGAGCTCTCATCTGGAGGGATGCAGAAAGCCAGCGGAGCATGGGGTGCTGCCACCTCTTGGATGTTCATAGCCAAAGCAAGTCTCTGTCCCAGAAAGGATGTATTTCGGTGATATTATGAAATGTTAACGGGCAATCTGTTCTGAAATAATTGCTCAGTGTGTTGGCCTCCTTTTCCGTTTTAGAATTTCAAAGGCATTGCAGGCCGAAAGCAGTGCCAGCCTGTTAGTGGTACCTACACTCATTAAATCCAGCCCATCATAACCACAGCTACACAAAAGCTCTTTTTCCCAATTAATGAAATGCAATTAATGGTATCATTGAAAAACTCCTGCCACTTCAATTTAAAGCTATTTAGAGCTTCAATTTAGAACTGTGTGCATATTTTAGAACATGCTTTTTTTTTTTTTTTTTTTTTTTTTTTTTTTTAGCTGACACGATTAACATCACCTAATTTCTGGGATACGCCCAAGTTTTGGTAGGGGAAAAAAAGAATGTTTACCGGAAACATACACAATAATAATGGCCTCCTTTCCCTTCCTTTCCTAAACACACAAACACACACACACACACACACAGAGGCTCACACACGTGCAACCCAGTTCAGTTCCAGTTATTCAACTGTTACAATGTCTCCCTCCCTTGTGGAAAATCTGATAGGTCTATGTTGGAAATATCTAGGGTGCTCTGATGTAGGATACAAATTCCAAGGCCTTTATTGCATGACGGTCCTTTTGAAATATTTATATTGATCGGCCCAGTTCCTGAGAGGAAATAGGTTGTTTCTCTTATTCTCCCAGGTATAGGTCATTTGAACAGTTGGGCTGTCATTTTTTTAATCTCCACATTTCCCTAAGGATAGTGAGAGGATGATTTAAATGGCAACATTAGCTGCTTTAGGCTAGATTTTCAAAGCTACACCAGGGGAGTTAAAAGCCCAAATCCTGTTATTGTTACAGGATTAATGCACAGAAATCCCAGAATACCACTTTGGAAATGTAGCCAAGGAATATTATTTCAATGTACTATGTGTTATTTTTAGACTCAGATATAGCCCAATTATCAGCTGGTGTATCAAAAATGAGACTAGACAGATAGCTGTCTTGTCTTTAATCCAAAATTCCAATGATGTTTTTGGTGTTTGTGTTTTCTCACCCCTTAGAAATCTGGATATTTGGAGGAAAAAGGTAAAGGATAGAAACTACAGCAGCTACCTCCTACCTGCTTGGTTGCTATAGAGGCTGCTTCTTAGAGTACTGGTTCTATAGAATATTTTAGCACAGTTTTCCCCTCCCCCACCCAGGGGAGGCAGGTGGTAGGAAAAGGAGGTATTGAATCAGGGGTCATCTTGACCATACTGCAAAAAGCTACAAATCAACCACAGCACACTCATGATTTCAAGGCAGCAAGTCAGGGCTCCTTTCTTCAGTTATTTTTATTTCTGCTTTTACACATCTTAGATTGTTGTTCAAAAATAACCAGCTGCAAAAGGTCTTCCAGTTGCTTCCAAGCTGCCCTGTGGACATCAACCAACGTTTATTGATTCTCTACATCCCTGCTGTTGGGTTTTATTAAACTGGGCTTGTCTTTCCTTTTGGCCCCTGAGTAATTGCATAGGTTGGAGATGGCCAAATCACTGTCTCTTGGCTACACCTAGTCTGTGAGAACTCCTGCCTTTCTGTTAGTCAAGAACTACTATGCCAGTAGTTCCTCTCACTGACTTCCAAGATTCCAGAGTATCTTCCATTATCTCAAAAGTTATTGTATCCACCTAAAAAGGACAAGCATGTTTGCACAGATCTGTTTCTGTGTGGGGTAAGTTAGGAGGGGGCGTATTCCCACTTCAATAAACTCACAGTTTCACTATGTCATCAACGAGGGTTTCACTTGGAAGTCTCCCAGTGTTTGGCCACCACAGACTCACAGATCGCAGAGCCCTCTCAGTGGACAGAAATGAACCCTTTTTGAACCACCAGCAACCAGGAGCTCTGACCTTGCTTTTCAGAGCACTTGTGAGAAGGATTAAGTAACATTTTAAGAAGCACTTACCACAGCACTTGGCACCTTGTAGGCTTCCCTGAGTTAAGGAAGCAGCACAAACAATTTTAAAAATGCTTTTATATTTATGTGTATTTTTCAATTTGCAAAATTATTTTTGTACATGATCTCACCAGCAATACAATGATGAGCCTTGCTAATGCCTATGGCAGGTACTCAATGTGTATTTAACGTGGAGCTGACTCGTTACATGTCAGCTTTTCCCATGTAGTTTGTACATGGAGTTTGGGCTATAAATAGGACTGGAATGAAATTCTCCATTTCAGTTTCTGGGGCATCGTCTATATCATAACCACTATTCATCTATATTTATTCATCTCTGAAACAGAAGTTATTGAATCCTAGACCCTCAAAAACCAGAAGAGTACTCCCAGTTATATATTTTAAAATTATAAAAATAGATTAACAACTCATGAGAATTATTATATTCTTATAATACATAAAATATAATTTTTCTATTTAATATAAATACCAATTACTACTACCATCTACTATTGGTATAACACAATAAATTAGGCACTACTATACACATATATATACACATATATAATGAACAGTTCTTCCTCTCAATAAATACTCATTGAAGAACTACTAGGATGCTGTATACACCTATAGTTTACCAAGAATAAAACTTACTGGCACCTAGCAGAGTAGCATACCTAATATTTTGTACTTTCACATCATAGTCATGGAATAAATGCATACATGAATGAACACTATGAGTCACTAAAGATAAATGTCAGTGTCAGTAGGTGCAAGTACTAAAGTCTGAGAACTTGCCCCATCTGTGAAATGAGAGGACTAACACTGCATTGGAGGATCATTATAAGGACAAGTGTGACAATGTACATTGGACGGTGGTAGGCAGCTTCTGAAGTGGCTCCCAGTGATTCTTACCTTCTGGTTTTCATGCCCTGGGTAAGCCCCTGCCCTTAAATGTGAACTGGTGACGTGCTTCTACAAATAGAATATGGCAAAGGTGATGAGATGTCACTTCTGTGATTAGGTTACAAAAGACTGTGACTTCATTCGTGCTGGTGCTCTCTCTTGGGACGGAAGGAGACCTCCAACCAACAGCCTGTGAGAAACTGGGGCCTTAGTCTCATAGCCCTCAAAGAATTGAATCATGCCAAATACCTCATGATTGGAAGCAAGTCCTCCCCTAGTCTAGCCCGGAGATGACTACAGCCCTGGGTAAGAACTTGAGAGAGGCCTTGAAGCAGAAGACTCAGTCAAGCCATGTCAGGATTCCTGACCCACAGACACTGGGACATAATAAACATTTTAAGGCACTAAGTTCTGGATAATTTGTTACGCAGAGATAGGTAACTAATACAAGGACCTACTGCAGCATGTGCATTTTAAAGTGTGCGATAGAGAGAAGCCATAGTATTTTATAGTGGGGTTATAAATTATAGTGGGCTTATCTACAAGACTAGAGTTTTTTCATGCTAGCACAGTTAATCATTAAGGCTCTCCCTTACTAAGAAGAAGAGCCAACCAGTTAGTCAGTGGAAAGGAATGATGGGATCCATTCTGCTGGTGATCTCCTCAGCTAATACCAGGGGCTACTCCTATGCAGCAACCAGCACTAAACCGCAGGGATGAAAGAATGTCTTCATATACAACTGGTGGGCAAAGATGCAGTTGAATTCATCCCTGTTGAGCAGGGGTTGAAATGGCACTGGTCTCCTGGAACCATTTCTGTGAAACACTGGGACACATGGTTGTTTAGTGTGAACCCTGGCCTTGCAGAAATTAAATGATTCTCTCAGCAGTCCTTTTTTGAACCGTTCCCATTGCCTGCTGTAGACAGTTGGCTCTTAATCCATTTTATAGAAGCACTTTCTGTTCCTTGGATAAAAGGAAGTACATAAATTTCAAGTGCCATATTACCATACATGCATGGTTCTGTTTGGGCACAAGCACGTTGTTCTTGTCATAAATTCTGACTCAGAATGAGAGCTCAGGATTTACCATCTCACTCTTTATAGTTACAAGATCGACTAAACTGATTACAAGAAGAAATATATAAGCTTTGAAACTGTTCACACCAGTGATGTAGCTCAGTAGCTTATAAAAGTGGCAAATAACAGCAAGCCAAAAGAAGGATATTTCAGGAAAGACAGAGCTCTTAAAAACACACGGTTGGTCGTGTTCATAACCCAGACGCTGATGTTGCTCTTTGGAGCCTGGGATACTCTTTCCACTGCCTATTGTTGGAGTATGGTCCTTGGAAACATGGGTTTACTCCACTGTAAGTCCTTCCTCCATCACACCACAATTTCTAAGACCTCTCTCAGGGAGCTGACACGGCAGTAAGTGAGGGGCAGTCAGCCTGAAGGATGGAATGTTCTTATATCTTCTAAGGCTTCAGCTCTTGATTGTGTGTGCACATGTGTGTGTGTGTGTGTGTGTGTGTGTGTGGTGCGTGTGAAAATGTTGGTTTGATGTGGTTGTTCTGGGCAGTCAAGAGGGATCTAGAGCCCCATGACAGGCTTCTTTCTGTCCTCGTCCAGTACTTGAGGCAGGATGGTGTAGCCATTAGAATGGAAGGTAGGGTAGGCAGATCACAAGGATATGAATCCCAGGCTCACTATTTACTAGCTGTGAGACCTTTAACAAAATATTTAAATCCTTTGAGCTTCAGTTTCCTCACATGAAAACTAGAAATGATATTACCCCTCTCACAAGATTGAGATAAGATTAAATGTGATAATCTATATAAAGCAACATTGTGCCTGACACATAGTAAACACAATGTAAACGTTAATGTTTATAATAATCTTGTTTTTTATGTTGTTAATCTTCTTTGCATGTGTCAAACTGTTACCTCTTTGAAGACTTTAGCTGTGGATTTTTACATAGTTGGACATTTTTCAGTAATTTTTCAGTGAGTTTACCTAGGCTGAAAATACCCCTGCCAAACAGTCCTGAGAATGCCCTCTTCTCTCTACATTTCCTCTTCTTGTGATCTCATCCCCTCATGACTTTAAATACCATCTGCTTTCTGATAACTCCCAAATTTCTATCTCCAGCACAAATCCCTTCCTGAACTTCCAGTTCTTGTCTCTAACTGCCTCCTTGACATCTTCATCAGGAGGATGTCTAATGAGTGTCTCAGACTCAACTCATCCGATATGGTACTCTTGATATTCCCTCCAAAAACTTATCTTACCCACAGTTTACATATCATTCCAGATGCTCAGGCCAAAACCTTGGAATCATTCTTGCCCCTATTTTTCTTTCATAACCTATATCCAATTCATCAGGAAGTTCTATTGGTTCTATCTTCAAAATATATCCTGAGTCTGACCATTTCCCACCACTGCCACATCACCTCCCTGATCTAAATCATCATTATCTCTCACTTCCAATAGCCTTCTTTTAAAAATAAAAGTATTTTAAAATAATTTTAACTACATAATCAGAAGCTTTTGAGGGTAAGCTCTGTCACCCCAAAAGTACTCTTCAGTGTGGATTTTCCAAAAGCAACAACACTGTCCTATATAATCAGCATACAACTCTTTGAATCAGGAAATTAACATTGATACACTACCATCAAATCCCATTCAACTGTTGCTAATTTCCCTAAAATGTCTCTTTTCCCTCTGTGGTTCAGGAGTTTTTCAAGAACACATCACAGTTAGCTGTTATATCTCTTCAGAATCCTTTGATCTGGAAGTGTCTCAGTCTTTCCCCATCTTCCATGCACTTGGCACAGTAGGAAGTGTTACATTCGGTAGGATCAACCCCTGTAGGATGATGGTTCCTTATGATCAGACTCAGGCACTTCATCCAGGGCAAGAATTCCACAGAAACAATGACATTCTCTTCTCAAGGCATCACATCAGAAGTGACACAATGTCAACCTATCCCACCTTGGTCTCCTGGTCATGTTGATGTCTGCCAGCTTTCTCCACTTAAATTCACCATTTTTTCTTTGTAATTGATTTATGTGTTAGGGGAAGGTATTCTCAGAATATGTCAAAATATCCTGTTCCTCATGAAACCTTCACCTTTCAGCCTTAGCATCCATCCTCTGTGAGACTTCATTGATGACTTTAGCCCAAATCAAACCATATCTGTGAAAATTGCCAAACATTATTGTTTATACATTTATTAGTTGGCATTTTATAGTAAAGTCAAGCTTTCCCTTTTCATTCATTTATTTATTTGCATCAGAATGGATTCACAGATTTCTATTTTATTCAATGAGTTGTGATCCATTATTATTCTTTAATGCAAAAATTCTCCCTGATTTGACCAATAGGAGCCCCTGTGTCCTTTTGAAATGTTCCCACCATTCACTGAGCCTTTCCTTATTGTCCAGTACAAGATGTTGCAGGCTCATCTTATACTTTCCAAGTCTCCCCACTCCCACCCCAACCAACCTGGAATCAGCGACTGGCCATTACTCCAAGGAGCCTTGGTATCTTCCAGTGAAAGATGGTTTTTAGAAACCAATGTCTGGGTGCTCATTGTACTAATTGTTACCAAGGTGTTATTGCTACTAAGCCCTCTCGGTGAACAGAGCTTGGACATGATGTGTATATACATGGCACACACTTAAACATCTATAATTAGATAGCTAGCTAGACAGACAATCTTATGTTCATACTGATACATTCAATTCCAGTCCAATGTCAGAGTTCCTTCTAGCCTTCCTCATTTCTGTTTATAAATTCCTTCTCCAGCAGTGAAAAACTTGGCTCCCATTATTCTTACATTCACCATTAATTTACTAATTTGCTCAGTGTCACCAACTCCCTCTCCCCACTCTACCACCCACCATGCTGGCTGTGTCTTCCACCTACCGCCTCCACACCACCCCCTCAGCTGCTGACCCACAGCCTGCAGCTCCCCAACCCCAGCCTATGACTCTGCATGGCTGCCCCAACTCCTTCACTACCTCACATTTTCAGCTGCCAGGCTGTATCCTCCATGGGAAAGAGAACAGGAAGGAGAAGGAGTGACAATATCAGCTGTACCCCCAGAGTTTATCCTCACTCAGGAGTCAGAATGATTCTGATAGAACATAAGTTCAATTGTTCTTCTGTTCAGAATCCTCCATGACTTTCCTTTTCACTCAGAGCAAAATCTGAAGCTCTGACAATGCCTAGAAGGTCCAACATGATCTGGGACTTGTTACCTCACTGACTTTGCCTCCAACCATCTTCCCCCTCACTCACTCTGCTTCAGCCACACTGTCCTTACTATTCCTAAAATATGCCTGTCCTGCTCCCAACTAAGGGCCTTCTACTTGCTTCTCTCTATCTGGAATACTTCTCCCCACATAGCTGCATGGCTGACTGCCTTATCTCTTTCAAATCTTTGTTCAAATATTACCCCAATGAGACCTACCCTAACTGCACTTTTAAAAATAGTGATCCTTCCACGCATACCTGATCCTTCTTATCCAACACTATGTTTTCCATTTTCCATTGCATTTACCATTTTCTAATATGCTATATAATTTATTTAAGCATTATGTTTATCATTTATCATCTGTCCTTGCTACCACTAGAATGTAAGGTCCTTTGGAACAGGGAGATTTTTTTCACTGATGCATCCCAAGCACCTAGAAAAGTACCTGTCATGTAATAGAAACTCAATATATAACTGTTGCATAAAAAATTAACATAAGCATTATTATTTTTATTATACTTATGAGGAAACTGAGTCTGAGAGAGGCCAAAATAATTGCTTAACTCACAGAGGTTAAAATAACTGGCCCAAGGTCATATAACTATTAAGTCATTCCTGAAGTCCCATTCCAAAATTGTTTAATTTCTAAACCATTTGACATTTGAATAATTATTAACTTAATTAACTAATTAACTCAGAATGGGCATTTTCTTTTTCTTTTTTTTTTTTTTTTTGAGACAGAGTCTCGCTGTCACCCAGGCTGGAGTGCAGTGGCATGATCTCGACTCACTGCAGGCTCCGCCCCCCAGGGTTCACACCATTCTCCTGCCTCAGTCTCCCAAGTAGCTGGGACTACAGGCACCCGCCACCTCGCCCAGCTAATTTTTTGTATTTTTAGTAGAGACGGGGTTTCACTGTGTTAGCCAGGATGGTCTTGATCTCCTGACCTCGTGATCCGCCTGCCTCGGCCTCCCAAAGTGCTGGGATTACAGGCGTGAGCCACCACGCCCGGCCTGAATGGGCATTTTCAAGGTGCCTAACTTAGAGCCAAAGGACATCCTAAAAACTATAATAAGATTACTTACTGTGTATTGAATATTATTATTTTCTCAAAAGAAAAACTTTGCTTTGTCACATGTTAAGAAGCAGTTAGAAAGAAGTTCTTGACAAGTTGGCAAAATTTGAGTCACTGAGATTCTCAACAAGATTTATTCTATACTTTATAATAATTCTACTTGCTGTATTGGGTGAGGCCAAAACCTATGTTGGTTTATGAAGCACCTCCTTAAAGACAAATGACTTGCCATTCCCCCCCATAAATAAAGTTCCCAAGTACATGAGTTTTGCACACAAATATGTGAATCATAGCATTGTTTATTACAGTAAAACATCAAAAGCAACAAAATGTCTGCCACGCAGGAATGGCTAAGTAAACTGTGGCATATGCTCCTGTCAAGCACTACATTTGTATTTGTGGCCCTCCAACCAAACTCAATGTCAGATCCACTCAGATTAACTTATAACAACAGATAATATTTATTGAATACTTATTATGTTACAGGTACGGTTTCGAATAATTTATATGTATTATCTCTTTTAACCCTCACAAGAACCCTGTGAGACAGGCCCTGCCCGTGCATGTGCATGCGCACTCCACTGCCTTGCTGCTACTGGCACAAGCATGTGTGTGCACGGACTCTGCTGCCCTGCCCCCACCAGTGCACACATACATGCAAGGACCCTGCTGCCATGCCCCAGAGAAGCACTTTTGCCAGCATCCCCCATCAGACTGTTGTTGCCAGCAGGCCGGGAACACCTCAGCCCCTCCAGTGCAGTAGGTGCTTAACCATGAAGAACCAGAGAATAAAGCCGTGGGCCTGCTACCAGCTGCCTAGGATTACAGCACACAGCCCAGCTGTGCTGAGCTGAGCTGTAGCCCCCTGAAATCTTCAAGCAATGAAGCCAGTTAACTGAATCCAATTTATACCACAGTCAACCCTCAAGGACATCAAAGAAAGCAAAAAAACCCATCCAAAGGGCAGTAACTTCAAAGATTAAAGGAACATCAGCCCATATAGACAAGAAAGAACCAGTGCAAGAACTCTGGCGACTCAAAAAGCCAAAGTGTCTTCTTATTTCCATATGACTTCACTTGCTCCCCAGCAATTGTTTTCAACCATACTGAAATGACTAAAATGACAGACAAGGAATTCAGAATCAGGACAGCAAAGAAGAGCATCAAGATTCAGGAGAAACCCAAAACCCAATCCAAGGAGTCCAATAAAATGATACAAGATCTAAAAGACAAAATAGACATTTTAAGAAAGAACCAAACTGATCTGATAGATCTGAAATACTCATTTCAATAATTTCATAATAAATCAAAAGTATTAACAGCAGAATAGACCAAGCTGAGGAAAGAATCTCAGAGCTTGAAGACTGGTTCTTAAAAAAAATTTAGTCAGACAAAATAAAGAAAAAAAATAAACAAACTTCTGAGAAATATGATATTAGGTAAAGAGATTGAACCTGTGACTCAATGGCATCTCTGAAAAAGAGGGAGGGAGAACAAACAACTTGGAAGACATATTTGAGGATATTGTCCATGAAAACTCCCCCAATATTACTACAGAGGTAAACATTCAAATTCAGGAAATTCAGAGAACTTCTGTGAGATATTACATAAGATGACCATCCCCAAGACTCATAGTCATCAGATTCCCAAGGCCAAAGTAAAAGAAAAAATATTAAAGGCAGTTAGAGAGAAGGGATAGGTCACCTACATAGGGGACCCTATCAGGCTAACAGTGGGTCTTTCAGCAGAAATCCTACAAGCCAGAAGAGACTGGGAGCTTATATTCAGTATTCTCAAAACAAAAAAATTCCAACCAAGAATTTCATACCCAGTGAAACTAAGCTTCATAACTGAAAAAAAAAAAAAAAATCCTTTTCAGACAAGCAAATGCTAAAGGGATGCATTACCACCAGACCTGCCTTACAAGAGGTCCTTAAGGGAGTGCTAAATATGGAAACAAAAAACTGTTACTAGCCATCACAAAAACACACTTTAGTACATAGACAATTGACACCATAAAGCAACTACACAATCAAGTCTGCATAACAACCAACTAACACCACAATGATAGAATCAAATCTGTACATATCAATATTAAACTTGAACATAAATGGTCTAACACCCCACTTAAAAGGTGAAGAATTAAGAATCTAGGGGGTGGAGCCAAGATCGCCGAATAGGAACAGCTCCGGTCTCCAGCTCCCAGCCCCAGCGACACAGAAGACTGGTGATTTCTGCATTTCTGCTTGAGGTACTGGTTTCATCTCACTAGGGAGTGCCAAACAGTGGGTGCAGGACAGTCGGTGAAGCACACTGTGCGCGAGCCGAAGCAGGGCGAGGCATTGCCTCACTCGGGAAGCGCAAGGGGTCAGGGAGTTCCCTTTCCTAGACAAAGAAAGGGGTAACAGACGGCACCAGGAAGGTCGGGTAAGTCCCACCCTCATACTGCGCTTTCCCAATGGGCCTGGAAAACGGCACACTAGGAGACTGTATCCCGCACCTGGCTTGGAGGGTCCTATGCCCACGGAGTCTCGCTGATTAATAGCACAGCAGTCTGAGATCAAGCTGCAAGGCGGCAGCGAGGTTGGGGGAGGGGCGCCCGCCATTGCCCAGGCTTGCTTAGTAAACAAAGCAGCCAGGAAGCTCGAACTGGGTGGAGCCCACCACAGCTCAAGGAGGCCTGTCTGCCTCTGCAGGCTCCACCTCTGGGGGCAGCGCACAGACAAACAAAAGGTCAGCAGGAACCTCCAGAGACTGTCCCTGTATGACTGACAGCTTTGAAGAGAGTAGTGGTTCTCCCAGCACGCAGCTGGAGATCTGAGAACGGACAGACTGCCTCCTAAAGTGGGTCCCTCACCCCCGAGCAGCCTAACTGGGAGGCACCCCCCCAGTAGGGACAGACTGACACCTCACTCGGCCGGGTACTCCTCTGAGACAAAACTTCCAGAGGAACTATCAGACAGCTGAATTTGTGGTCTCACGAAAATCCGCTGTTCTGCAGCCACCGCTGCTGTCACCTAGCCAAACAGGGTCTGGAGTGGACCTCTAGTAAACTCCAACAGACCTGCAGCTGAGAGTCCTGTCTGGTAGAAGAAAAACTAACAAACAGAAAGGACATCCACACCAAAAACCCATCTGTACATCACCATCATCAAAGACCAAAAGTAGATAAAACCACAAAGGTGGGGAAAAAACAGAGCAGAAAAACTGGAAACTCTAAAAAGCAGAGCACCTCTCCTCCTCGAAAGGAATGCAGGTCCTCACCAGCAACGGAACAAAGCTGGATGGAGGATGACTTTGACGAGTTGAGAGAAGAAGGCTTCAGACGATCAAACTACTCTGAGCTACGGGAGGAAATTCAAAACAATAGCAAAGAAGTTAAAAACTTTGAAAAAAAATTAGAAGAATGGATAACTAGAATAACCAATGGAGAGAAGGGCTTCAAGGAGATGATGGAGCTGAAAGCCAAGTTTCGAGAACTACGTGAAGATTGCAGAAGCCTCAGTAGCAGATGCGATCAACTGGAAGAAAGGGTATCGCTGATGGAAGATGAAATGAATGAAATGAAGCGAGAAGGGAAGTTTAGAGAAAAAAGAATAAAAAGAAATGAACAAAGCCTCCAAGAAATTTGGGACTACGTGAAACGGCCAAACCTACGTCTGATTGGTGTACCTGAAAATGACGGGGAGAATGGAACCAAGTTGGAAAACACTCTGCAAGATATTATCCAGGAGAACTTCCCCAATCTAGCAAGGCAGGCCAACATTCAGATTCAGGAAATACAGAGAACACCACAAAGATACTCCTCGAGAAGAGCAACTCCAAGACACATAATTGTCAGATTCACCAAAGTTGAAATGAAGGAAAAAATGATAAGGGCAGCCAGAGAGAAAGGTCGGGTTACCCACAAAGGGAAGCCCATCAGACTAACAGCTGATCTCTCAGCAGAAACTCTACAAGCCAGAAGAGAGTGGGGGCCAATATTCAACATTCTTAAAGAAAAGAATTTTCAACCCAGAATTTCCTATCCAGCCAAACTAAGCTTCATAAGTGAAGGAGAAATAAAATACTTTACAGACAAGCAAACGCTGAGTGATTTTGTCACCACCAGGCCTGCCCTAAAAGAGCTCCTGAAGGAAGCAATAAACATGGAAAGGAACAACCGGTACCAGCCACTGCAAAAACATGCCAAATTGTAAAGATCATCGAGGCTAGGAAGAAAGTACATCAACTAATGAGCAAAATAACCAACTAACATCATAATGACAGGATCAGATTCACACATAACAATATTAACGTTAAATGTAAATGGGCTAAATGCTCCAATTAAAAGACACAGACTGGCAAACTGGATAAGGAGTCAGGACCCATCAGTGTGCTGTATTCAGGAAACCCATCTCACTGCAGAGACACACATAGACTCAAAATAAAGGGATGGAGGAAGATCTATCAAGCAAGTGGAAAACAAAAAAAGGCAGGGGTTGCAATCCTAGTCTCTGATAAAATAGACTTTAAACCAACAAAGATCAAAAGAGACAAAGAAGGCCATTACATAATGGTAAAGGGATCAATTCAACAAGAAGAGATAACTATCCTAAATATATATGCATCCAACACAGGAGCACCCAGATTCATAAAGCAAGTCCTGAGTGACCTACAAAGGGACTTAAACTCCCACACAATAATAATGGGAGATTTTAACACCCCACTGTCAACATTAGACAGATCATCGAGACAGAAAGTTAACAAGGATATCCAGGAATTGAATTCAGCTCTAAACAAAGTGGACCTAATAGACATCTACAGAACTCTCCACCCCAAATCAACAGAATATACATTTTTTTCAGCACCACACCACACCTATTCCAAAATTCACCACATAGTTGGAAGTAAAGCTCTCCTCAGCAAATGTAAAAGAACAGAAATTATCACAAACTGTCTCTCAGACCACAGTGCAATCAAACTAGAACTCAGGATTAAAAAACTCACTCAAAACCGCTCAACTACATGGAAACTGAACAACCTGCTCCTGAATGACTATTGGGTACATAATGAAATGAAGGCAGAAATAAAGATGTTCTTTGAAACCAACGAGAACAAGGACACAACATACCAGAATCTCTGGGACACATTCAAAGCAGTGTGTAGAGGGAAATTTATAGCACTAAATGCCCACAAGAGAAAGCAGGAAAGATCCAAAATTGACACCCTAACATCACAATTAAAAGAACTAGAAAAGCAAGAGCAAACACATTCAAAAGCTAGCAGAAGGCAAGAAGTAACTAAAATAAGAGCAGAACTGAAGGAAATAGAGACACATAAAACCCTTCAAAAAATTAATGAATCCAGGAGCTGGTTTTTTGAGAAGATCAACAAAATTGATAGACCCCTAGCAAGACTAATAAAGAAGAAAAGAGAGAAGAATCAAATAGATGCAATAAAAAATGAAAAAGGGGATATCACCAGTGATCCCACAGAAATACAATCTACCATCAGAGAATACTACAAACACCTCTATGCAAATAAACTAGAAAATCTAGAAGAAATGGATAAATTCCTCGACAAATACACCCTCCCAAGACTAAATCAGGAAGAAGTCGAATCTCTGAATAGACCAATAACAGGTTCTGAAATTGTGGCAATAATCAATAGCTTACCAACCAAAAAGAGTCCAGGACCTGATGGATTCACAGCTGAATTCTACCAAAGGTACAAGGAGGAACTGGTACCATTCCTTCTGAAACTATTCCAATCGATAGAAAAAGAGGGAATCCTCCCTAACACATTTTATGAAGCCAGCATCGTCCTGATACCAAAGCCAGGCAGAGACACAGCCAAAAAAGAGAATTTTAGACCAATATCCTTGATGAACATTGATGCAAAAATCCTCAATAAAATACTAGCAAACCAAATCCAGCAGCACATCAAAAAGCTTATACACCATGATCAAGTGGGCTTCATCCCTGGGATGCAAGGCTGGTTCAACATACGCAAATCAATAAATGTAATCCAGTATATAAACAGAACCAAAGACAAAAACCACATGATTATCTCAATAGATGCAGAAAAGGCCTTTGACAAAATTCAACAACCCTTCATGCTAAAAACTCTCAATAAATTAGGTATTGATGGGACGTATCTCAAAATAATAAGAGCTATATATGACAAACCCACAGCCAATATCATACTGAATGGGCAAAAACTGGAAGCATTCCCTCTGAAAACTGGCACAAGACAGGGATGCCCTCTCTCACCACTCCTATTCAACATACTGCTGGAAGTTCTGGCCAGAGCAATCAGGCAGGAGAAGGAAATAAAGGGTATTCAATTAGGAAAAGAGGAAGTCAAATTGTCCCTGTTTGCAGATGACATGATTGTATATATAGAAAATCCCATTGTCTCATCCCAAAACCTCCTTAAGCTGATTAGCAACTTCAGCAAAGTCTCCGGATACAAAATCAATGTACAAAAATTAGAAGCATTCTTGTACACCAATCACAGACAAACAGAGAGCCAAATCATGAGTGAACTCCCATTCACAATTGCTTCAAAGAGAATAAAATACCTAGGAATCCAACTTAACAAGGGATGTGAAGGACCTCTTCAAGGAGAACTACAAACCACTGCTCAATGAAATAAAAGAGGATACAAACAAATGGAAGAACATTCCATGACCATGGGTTGGAAGAATCAATATCGTGAAAATGGCCATACTGCCCAAAGTAATTTATAGATTCAGTGCCATCCCCATCAAGCTACCAATGACTTTCTTCACAGAATTGGAAAAAACTACTTTAAAGTTCATATGGAACCAGAAAAGAGCCCGCATCGCCAAGTCAATCCTAAGCCAAAAGAACAAAGCTGGAGGCATCACGCCACCTGACTTCAAACTATACTACAAGGCTACAGTAACCAAAACAGCATGGTACTGGTACCACAACAGAGATATAGATCAATGGAACAGAACAGAGTCCTCAGAAATGATGCTGCATATCTATAACTATCTGATCTTTGACAAACCTGACAAAAACAAGAAATGGGGAAAGGATTCCCTATTTAATAAATGGTGCTGGGAAAACTGGCTAGCCATATGTAGAAAGCTGAAACTGGATCCCTTCCTTACACCTTATACAAAAATTAATTCAAGATGGATTAAAGACTTAAATGTTAGACCTAAAACCATTAAAATCCTACAAGAAAACCTAGGCAATACCATTCAGGACATAGGTGTGGGCAAGGACTTCATGTGTAAAACACCAAAAGCAATGGCAACAAAAGCCAAAATTGACAAATGGGATCTAATTAAACTAAAGAGCTTCTGCACAGCAAAAGAAACTACCATCAGAGTGAACAGGCAACCTACAGAATGGGAGAAAATTTTTGCAACCTACTCATCTGACAAAGGGCTAATATCCAGAATCTACAATGAACTCAAACAAATTTACAAGAAAAAAACAAACAACCCCATCAAAAAGTGGGCAAAGGACATGAACAGACACTTCTCAAAAGAAGACATATATGCAGCCAAAAAACACATGAAGAAATGCTCATCATCACTGGCCATCAGAGAAATGCAAATCAAAACCACAGTGAGATACCATCTCACACCAGTTAGAATGGCCATCATTAAAAAAGCAAGAAACAACAGGTGCTGGAGAGGATGTGGAGAAATAGGAACACTTTTACACTGTTGGTGGGACTGTAAACTAGTTCAACCATTGTGGAAGTCAGTGTGGCGATTCCTCAGGGATCTAGAACTAGAAATACCGTTTGACCCAGCCATCCCATTACTGGGTATATACCCAAAGGACTATAAATCATGCTGCTATAAAGACACATGCACACGTATGTTTATTGCGGCACTATTCACAATAGCAAAGACTTGGAACCAACCCAAATGTCCAACAACGATAGACTGGATTAAGAAAATGCGGCACATATACACCATGGAATACTATGCAGCCATAAAAAATGATGAGTTCATGTCCTTTGTAGGGACATGGATGAAACTGGAAAACATCATTCTCAGTAAACTATCGCAAGGACAAAAAACCAAACACCGCATGTTCTCACTCATAGGTGGGAATTGAACAATGAGAACTCATGGACACAGGAAGGGGAACATCACAGTCCGGGGACTGTTGTGGGGTGGGGGAGGGGGGAGGGACAGCATTAGGAGATATACCTAATGCTAAATGACGAGTTAATGGGTGCAGGAAATCAACATGGCACATGGATACATATGTAACAAACCTGCACATTGTGCACATGTACCCTAAAACCTAAAGTATAATAAAAAAAAAAAGAAGAGGAAAAAATAAATAAATAAATAAATAAATAAATAAAAGAATCTAAAGAAGTAAGACCCAACTGTATGCTGCCTTCAAGAGATCCATCTCACGTACAAAGATATCCTTAGGCTCAAAGTAAAGGACTGGAAAAAAAATCAAGCAAGCAAATGGAAAACAAAAAAGAGCAGGGGTTGCCATTCTAATTTCAGACAAAACAAGTCTTTAAACTGACAAGTGACAAAAAGGACAAAGAAAGGTATTGCATAATGATTAAGGGTTCAATTCAAAAAGACTAAACTATCCTAAGTATGTCTGCACCCAACACTGGAGAACCCAGATTCATAAAACAAATTTTAAGAGACCTAGGAAGAGACTTAGTTAACCACAAAATAATAGTGGAAGACATCAGTACCTGTATTAGTCAGGGTTCTCCAGAGGGACAGAACTAACAGGATATACATATATATGAAAGGAAGTTTATTAGGGAGAATTGACTCACACTATCACAAGGCAAAGTCCCATAATAGGCCATATGCAAGCTGAGGAAGACAGAGGCCAGTAGTGGCTCAGTCTGAGTCCAAAAGCCTCAAAAGCAAGAAAGTCAACAGTGCAGCCTTCAGTCTGTGGTTGAAGGCCCAAGAGCCCCTCGCAAACCACTGGCAGAAGTCCAAGAGTCAAAAGGCTGAAGAACTTGGAGTCTGATGGCCAAGGGCAGGAGAAACAAAAGGAAGTATCCACCACAGGAAAGAAATGAAAGCCAGAAGACACAGCAAGCCGTCTTATCCCACCTTCCTCCTCCTGCTTTTGTTCTAGCTGCACTGGCAGCCAATTGGATGGTGCCCACTGAACACTGAGGGTGGGTCTTCCTCTTCCAGTCCACTGACTCAAATGTCAGTCTCCTCAGGCAACATCCTAACTTACACACCCAGAAACAATACTTTACCAGCTACCTAGGCATTCTTCAATCCAATCAGGTTGTCATCTCATACTGACTATCACAAGTCAACCCCTTGTCAACTTGGCACTCATACACATCTCCTGAAATCATACTTCATCTCCAAATAAAGACAATAATAGGTCATAATTATGCCTAACATAATACAACTATCCTTCATACAACAAGAAGCACACGAATCCTTAACCTAAATGCTATTACATAAAGTTAACAACACTTAAATGCTGATATGAAGTCAATAAATCTTACGTTACGTGATAAAGGAAAAAGAAGGGAAATAAAATGAAGACACTTTCTCAGTATAGGTGTATGCATGCACAAACATATTTATAACAAAATAAGGAGGAAATAGTCATGACAATTACAATCCTCATTTCTGCACCTGGTCATGTGGTCACAGCTGGTATTCATAACCACCTTCTTCTACTACCCATTCTGTATTCCCTTTGCCTTCAGCAAGCACCTTGGCTGGTCATGTTTTTTTACCTGGTAGAGTGACCAAAACTTTCATTCCTGAGGGGTTTTGGCCAGTTGTAGTCCTGCCTGAATTGGGTTGTTGTAGTTTCCATTGACCTTAACCACAGGGCATGGTAATACTAAGAGACGCCCTAAGGGGTCTCCTGTATTCCAGACATACTTTTCCTTACTTCCGTTGTGGAGTAATAGTCTTATTTCATCTTGATAGTCTGGGTCAATCACTTCAGCCAACACTGTAACTCCCTTCTTAGCCTGTTGACTTAGAGGCAAGTGGAGGCCAGAGTGGCCAGGTGGCAATCTTAACTTCCGGTTAAATGGAATCATTGTTGTGTCTTCTGGTAGCAGCATTCCTTCCTCTGGAACTAAGACCTCTAGGCCAGTAGAAGATAATGTCGTGGGAAAAGAAAGTAAAAATTTTGCTAGTGGATCACTAGGGGTGATGGTGAATGGTGCCACTTCCATTTCCACCCCTGGATTCCTGAATCCATGAATCCCGCTATGGGAAAAACAGTACCACATATTGGATGCTGATTCAGAGCATACACAGCCTTCTGGAGAACTTTGCCCAAGCCTTGTAAAGTATTTTCACACCTAGTTGGCATTGTGATTGTGACTTCAAAAAGCCATTCCACCATTGGTACCAGAGAAGTGGGGCATTGCTATAAAGATACCTGAAAATGTGGAAGTGACTTTGGGACTGGGTAATGGGCAGAGGTTGGAATAGTTTGGAGGGATCAGAAGACAGGAAGATGAGGGAAAGTTTGGAACTTCCTAGAGACTTGCTGAATAGTTGTGACCTAAATGCTGATAGTGACATGGACAGTGAAGTCCAGCCTGAGGTGGTCTCAGATGGAGATGAGGAATTTACTAGAAACTGGAATAATTATTTTTCACTCTTGCTATGCTTTAGCAAAAAGACTAGTGGCATTGTGCCCCTGCCCTAGAGATCTGTGGAACTTTGGACTTGAGATGAAATTTCTTCTGACGGAAGAAATTTCTAAGCAGGAAAGTGTTTCAGATATGACCTGGCTGCTTCTAAAAGCCTATGCTTATTTGCATAAACAAAGAAATGACCTAAAACTAGAGCATATAGAGCTTATATTTAAAAGGGAAGCAAGCATAAAAGTTTGGAAAATTCGGGCCAGGTGTGGTGGCTTATGCCTGTAATCCCAGCATTTTGGGAGGCTAAGGCCAACAGATCACTTGAGGCCAGGAGTTCAAGTCCAGCCTGGCCAACATGGCAAAACTCCATCTCTACTAAAAATACAAAAATTAGCCAGGTGTGTTGGTGCATGCCTGTAATCCCAGCTACTCAGGAGGCTGAAGCACAAGAATCACTTGAATATAGGAGGTGGAAATTACAGTGAGCCAAGATCACACCACTGCCCTCCATCCTGGGCAACAGAGTGAGACTGTCTCAAAAAAAAAAAAAAAAAAAAGTTTGGAAAATTTGCAGCCCAACCACGCAATAAAAAAAGAAAAGCCCATTTTCTGAAGAGGAATTCAAGGCTGCAGAAATTTGCGTACGTAAAGAGAAGCTGAATGTTAACTGCCAAGACAATGGGGAAAATGTCTCCAGGGCATTTCAGAGACCTTCATGGCAGCCCCTCTAATCACAGGCCTGAAGGCCTAGGAGAAAAAAGATGTTTCATGGGCCAGGCCCAGGGCCTTGCTGCTCTGTGCGGCCTCAGAACATGGCGCCCTGCATCTGAGCCACTCCAGCTTCAGCTATGGCTAAAAGGGGCCAATGTACAGCTCAGGCCATTGCTTCAGAGGGTGAAAGCTCAAAGCCTAGATGGCTTCCATGTGGTGCTGAGCCTGCAGGTGTGCAGAAGCTAAGAGTTGAGGTTTTGGAGTCTCTGCCTAGATTTAGAGGATGTATGGAAATGCCTGGATGTCCAGGCAGAAGTCTGCTGTGGTGCAGAGCCCTCATGGAGAACCTCAATTAGGGCAGTGCAGAGGGAAAATGTGGGGTTGAAGCTCCCACACAGAGTCACCACTGGGGCTCTGCCTAATGGAGCTGTGAGAAGATGGCCACCATCCTCCAGACCCCAGAATAGTAGGCCCACCAACAGCTGGCACCACGTGCCCAGAAAAGCTGCAGGCACTCAATGCCAGCCCATGAAAGCAGCTGTGGGAACTGCAGAGCCACAGGGGCAGAACTGTCCATGGCCTTGGGAGTCTACCCCTTTTATCAGTGTGGCCTGGATGTGAGACATAGAGTCAAAGGAGATTATTTTAGAGTTTTAAGATTTAATGACTGCCCTGCTGGGTTTCAGACTTGCGTGGGGCCTGTAACCCCCTCGTTTTGGCTGATTTCTCCCTCTTAGAACAGGTCTATTTACCAAATTCCTGTACCCCCATTATATCTTGAAAGTAACTAACTTGCTTTTGATTTTAAAGGCTCAGAGGCAGAAGGGACTTGCCTTGTCTCAGATGAGACTTTGGACTTGGACTTTTGAGTTAATGCTGGAATTAGTTATGACTTTGCAGGACTGTTGGGAAAGCATAATCGTGCTTTGAAAGGTGAGAAGGAAATGGGATTTGGGAAGGGCCAGGGGTGGAATGATATGGTTTGACACTGTGTCCCCACCCAAATATCATATCAAATTGTAATTAATAGAGTTGAAGGAGGGGCCTGGTGGGAGGTGATTGTATCATGAGGAGTGGACTTCCCCCTTGCTATTCTCATGATAGTGAGTGAGTTATCAAGAGACCTGGTTGTTTGAAAGTGTGTAGCACTTTCCCCTTCTCTCTCTCTCTGCTGCTCTGCCATGGTAAGATGTGCTTGCTTCCCCTTTACCTTTGCCATGATTATAAGATTCCTAAGCCCTCCCAGTCATGCTTCCTGTACAGCCTGCAAACTGTGTGTCAATTTAACCTCTTTTCTTCATAAATTACCCAGTCTCAGGTAGTTCTTTATAGCAGCGTGAGAACAGAGTAATACAGTACCCCACTGGCAGTAATAGACAGAACATCAAGGTAGAAAACTAACAAAGATATTTGGGACCTAAACACAACATGACCAAATAGACCTAACAGACATCTACAAAACACTCCATCCAACAACAACAAAATATATATTCTTCTCATCTGCACATGGCACATACTCTAAAATCAACCACATGCTTGGCCATAAAACAATTCTTAACACATTCAGAAAAAATCAAAATCATACCAACCAAGGCTTTGGAAGACAGCAAAATAAAAATAGAAATCAATACTAATAAGATCTCTCAAAACAATACAATTATATGAAAACTAAACAACTCATAAATGACTTTCGGGTAAACAGCGAAATTAAGCCAGAAATAAAAAAATTATTTGAAACTTACGAAAACAAAAATACAATATACTAGAATCTCTGGGATACAAATGAAGAAGTGTTAAGAGGATAGTTTATAGTGCTAAATGCCCACATCAGAAAGTTAGAAAGCTCTCAAATTAACAACCTAACGTCACACCTAGAGGAACCAGAAAAACAAGAAAAAAAAACAAACCCAAAGCTAACAGAAGAAAAAAAATAACCAAAATCAGAGCTGAACTGAATAAAATTGAGATGTGAAAAAACATGCAAAAGGTCAACAAAACCTAAAGTTGGTTTTTTGAAATAATAAGATTGATAGACTACTAGTTAGAATTATATAGAAAAAAAGAGAGAAAATTCAAAAAAGGACAATCAGAAAGGACAAAGGGGGAATTAGCACTGACCCCACAGAAATAGAAAATCTCCTCAGAGACTATTATGAACACCTCTACGCATGCATACGAGAAAACCTAGAAGAAATGAATAAATTACTGAAAACATACAACCTCCCAAGATTGAACCAGGAAGAAATTAAAACCCTGAACAGACCAATAATGAGTTCCAAAATTGAATCAGTCATAAAAAACCTACCAATCAGAAAAAGCCCTGAACCATATGGCTACACAGCAGAATTTTACCAGACATATAATGAGGAGCCAGTACCAATTCTACTGAAACTATTCCCAAAAATTGAGAAAAAGTACTCCTCCCTAACTCACTCTATGAGGCCAGCACCATTCTGATACCAAAACCTAGCAGACACACACAGACACAAAACATCAGGCCCATATCTCTGATGAACACAGATGTAAAAATCCTCAACTAAATACTATCAAACTGAATCCAGCAGCACATCAAAAAGCTAATCCACCATGAGAAAGTAGGCTTTATTCCTGGAATGCAAGGTTGATTCAACATACACAAATCAATAAATGTGATTCATAACATAAACAGAAGTAAAAATAAAAATCACATCATCATCTCAATAGACAAAGAAAAGGCTTTCAATAAAATCCAACATCTCTTCATGTTAAAAACCCTCAACAAATTATGCATAAAATATAAGAGCCATCTATGACAAACCCACAGCCAACATCATACTGAACAGGCAAAAGCTGAATGCATTCCCCTTAAGAACCAGAACAAGCCAAGGATGCCCACCCTCACCACTCACATTAAATGCATACTGGAAGTCCTAGCCGAGCAATCAGGCAAGAGAAAGAATTAAAAGGCATCCAAGTAGGAATAGAGGAAGTCAAACTATCTCTCTTCACAGATGATATTATTTTATACCCAGAAAACCCCATAGTCTCTGCCCAAAAGCTCCCATATCTGGTAAACAACTTCAGTAAAACTTCAAGATACAAAAACAATGTACAAAAATCAGTAGCGTTTCTCTATACCAATAACATTCAAGCTGAGAGCCAAATCACAAATGCAATTCCAAATACCTAGGAATTAACCAAAGAAGTGAAAGACCTCTACAAGGAAAATTATAAAACAATGATGGAAGAAATGGACACAGAAAGATGAAAAGATATTTCATGTTCATGGATTGGAAAAAACAATGTTGCTAAACTGTCCATACTACCTTGAGCAATCTACAGATTCAATGCAATCCCTATCAAAATACCAATGAAATCTTCACAGATATAGAAAAAAAACATAAAATTTATACGGAATCACAAAAGACCCAGAATAGCCAAAGCTATTCTGAACAACAACAACAACAACAACAACAACAAAATACAAAGCTGGAGGAATCACATTACCTGACTTTAAATTATACTACAGAGCTATAGTAACCAAAACAGCATGGTACTGGCATAAAGACAGACACATAGACCAATACAGAACTCACAAACAAATCCACACACCTACAATGAACTCAGTTTCAACAAAGGTGCCAGGAACACACACTGGGGGAAAAGACAGTCTCTTTGATAAATGATGCTGGGAAAACTAGATATCCATATGCAAAAGAATGAAACTTGATCCCTATCTCTCGCCTTATACAAAAATCAAATAAAAATGGATTAAAGACTTAAATCTGAGCCAAGATGGCCGAATAGGAACAGCTCCAGTCTACAGCTCCCAGTGTGAACAACGCAGAAGACGAATGACTTCTGCATTTCCAACTGAGGTACCCGGTTCATCTCACTGGGGATTGTTGGACAGTGGGTGCAGGACAGTGGGTGCAGCACACCAAGCGTGAGCCAAAGCAGGGCGAGACATCACCTCACCCGGGAAGCACAAGGGGTCAGGGAATTCCCTTTCCTAGCCAAGAAAAGGGTGACAGACGGCATCTGGAAAATCGGGTCACTCCCACCCTAATACTGTACTTTTCCAACAGTCTTAGCAAAAAGCACACCAGCAGATTGTATCCCATGCCTGGCTCAGAGGGTCCTATGCCCACGGAGCCTCGCTCATTGCTAGCACAGCAGTCTCAGATCAAACTGCAAGGCGGCAGCGAGGCTGGGGGAGGGGTGCCCGCCATTGCTGAGGCTTCAGTAGGTAAACAAAGTGGCTGGGAAGCTCAAACTGGGTGGAGCCCTCCGCAGCTCAAGGAGGCCTGCCTGCCTCTGTAGACTCCACCTCTGGGGGCAGGGCATAGACAAACAGAAGGCAGCAGAAACCTCTGCAGACTTAAATGTCCCTGTCTGACAACTTTGAAGAGTAGTGGTTCTCCCAGCATGCAGCTGGAGATCTGAGAACAAATAGACTGCCTCCTCAAGTGGGTCCCTGACCCCTGAGTAGCCTAACTGGGAGGCACCCCCCAGTAGGGGCAGACTGACACCTCACACAGCCGGGTACTCCTATGAGACAAAACTTGCAGAGGAATGATCAGGCAGCAACATTTGCTGTTCACCAACATCCACTGTTCTGCAGCCTCTGCTGCTGATACCCAGGCAAACAGGGGCTGGAGTGGACCTCCAGCAAATTTCAACAGACCTGCAGCTGAGGGTCCTGACTGTTAGAAGGAAAACTAACAAACAGAAAGGACTTCTACACCAAAACCCCATCTGTATGTCACCATCATCAAAGACCAAAGGTAGATAAAACCACAAAGATGGGGAAAAAACAGAGCAGAAAAACTGGAAATTCTAAAAAGCAGAGCGCCTCTCCTCCTCCAAAGGAATGTAGCTCCTCACCAGCAACGGAACAAAGCTGGACGGAGAATGACTTTGACGAGTTGAGAGAAGAAGGCTTCAGACAATCAAACTACTCCGAGCTAAAGGAGGAACTTTGAACCCATGGCAAAGAAGTTAAAAACCTTGAAAAAAGATTAGACGAATGGCTAACTAGAATAACCAATGCAGAGAAGTACTTAAAGGATCTGATGGAGCTGAAAACTATGGCATGAGAACTACGTGATGAATGCACAAGCCTCAGTAGCCGATTTGATCAACGGAAGAAAGAGTATCAGTGATGGAAGATCAAATGAATGAAATGAAGCGAGAAGAGAAGTTTAGAGAAAAAAGAACAAAAAGAAACAAACAAAGCCTCCAAGAAATATGGGACTATGTGAAAAGACCAACTCTACGTCTGATTGGTGTACCTGAAAGTGACAGGGAGAATGGAACCAAGTTGGAAAACATTCTGCAGGATACTATCCAGGAGAACTTCCCCAATCTAACAAGGCAGGCCAATATTCAAATTCAGGAAATACAAAGAATGCCACAAAGAAACTCCTCGAGAAGAGCAACTCCAAGAAATATAATTGTCAGATTCACCAAAGTTGAAATGAAGGAAAAAATGTTAAGGGCAGCCAGAGAGAAAGGTCAGGTTACCCACAAAGGGAAGCAGATCAGACTAACAGCTGATCTCTTGGCAGAAACTCTACAAGCCAGAAGAGAATGGGGGCCAATATTCAACATTCTTAAAGAAAAGAATTTTCAACCCAGAATTTCATATCCAGCCAAACTAAGCTTCATAAGTGAAGAAGAAATAAAATCCTTTACAGACATGCAAATGCTGAGAGATTTTGTCACCACTAGGCCTGCCCTAAAAGAGCTCCTGAAGGAAGCACTAAACATGGAAAGGAACAACCAGTACCAGCCACTGCAAAAACATGCCAAATTATAAAGACCATTGAGGCTAGGAAGAAACTGCATCAACTAATGAGCAAAATAACCAGCTAACATCATAATGCCAGGATCAAATTCTCACATAACAATATTAACGTTAAATGTAAATGGGCTAAATGCTCCAATTAAAAGACACAGACTGGCAAATTGGATAAAGAGTCGAGACCCATCAGTGTGCTATATTCAGGAAACCCATCTCACGTGCAGAGACACACATAGACTCAAAATAAAGGGATGGAGGAAGATCTACCAAGCAAATGGAAAACAAAAAAAAAGGCAGGGGTTGCAATCCTAGTCTCTGATAAAACAGACTTTAAACCAACAAAGATCAAAAGAGACAAAGAAGGCTGTTACATAATGGTAAAGGGATCAATTCAACAAGAAGAGCTAACTATCCTAAATATATATGCACCCAATACAGGAGCACCCAGATTCATAAAGCAAGTCCTTAGTGACCTACGAAGAGACTTAGACTCCCACACAATAATAATGGGAGACTTTAACACCCCACTGTCAACATTAGACAGATCAACGAAACAGAAAGTTAACAAGGATATCCAGGAATTGAACTCAGCTCTGCACCAAGTGGACCTAATAGACATCTACAGAACTCTCAACCCCAAATCAACAGAATATACATTCTTTTCAGCACCACACCACACCTATTCCAAAATTGACCATATAGTTGGAAGTAAAGCACTCCTCAGCAAATGTAAAACAACAGAAATTATAATAAACTGTCTCTCAGACCACAGTGAAATCAAACTAGAACTCATGATTAAGAAACTCACTCAAAACTGCTCAACTACATGGAAACTGAACAACCTGCTCCTGAATGACTACTGGGTACCTAACGAAATGAAGGCAGAAATAAAGATGTTCTTTGAAACCAACGAGAACAAGGACACAACATACCAGAATCTCTGGGACACATTCAAAGCAGTGTGTAGAGGGAAATTTATAGCACTAAATGCCCACAAGAGAAAGCAGGAAAGATCTAAAATTGACACCCTAACATCACAATTAAAAGAACTAGAGAAGCAAGAGCAAACACATTCAAAAGCTAGCAGAAGGCAAGAAGTAACTAAGATCAGAGCAGAACTGAAGGAAATAGAGACATAAAAAGCCCTTCAAAAAATTAATGAATCCAGGAGCTGGTTTTTTGAAAAGATTGACAAAATTGATAGACCGCTAGCAAGACTAATAAAGAAGAGAGAAGAATCAAATAGACGCAATAAAAAATGATAAAGGGGATATCACCACCGATCCCACAGAAATACAAACTACCATCAGAGAATACTATAAACACCTCTACACAAATAAACTAGAAAATCAAGAAGAAATGGATAAATTCCTCGACACATACACCCTCCCAAGACTAAACCAGGAAGAAGTTGAATCTCTGAATAGACCAATAACAGGTTCTGAAATTGAGGCAATAATTAATAGCTTACCAACCAAAAAAAGTCCAGGACCAGATGGAATCACAGCCAAATTCTACCAGAGGTACAAGGAGAACCTGGTGCCATTCTTTCTGAAACTATTCCAATCAATAGAAAAAGAGGAAATCCTCCCTAACTCATTTTATGAGGCCAGCATCATCCTGATACCAAAGCCTGGCAGAGACACAACAAAAAAAGAGAATTTTAGACCAATATCCTTGATGAACATTGATGCAAAAATCCTCAATAAAATATTGGCAAACCGAATCCAGCAGCACATCAAAAATCTTATCCACCATGATCAAGTGGGCTTCATCCCTGGGATTCAAGGCTGGTTCAACATATGCAAATCCATAAATGTAATCAAGCACATAAAGAGAACCAAAGACAAAAACCACATGATTATCTCAATAGATGCAGAAAAGGCCTTTGACAAAATTCAACAACCTTCATGCTAAAAACTCTCAATAAATTAGGTATTGATGGGACGTATCTCAAAATAATAAGAGCTATCTATGACAAACCCACAGCCAATATCATACTGAATGAGAAAAACCTGGAAGCATTCCTTTTGAAAACTGGCACAAGACAGGGATGCCCTCTCTCACCACTCCTATTCAACAAAGTATTGGAAGTTCTGGCCAAGGCAATCAGGCAGGAGAAGGAAATAAAGGGCATTCAGTTAGGAAAAGAGGAAGTCAAATTGTCCCTGTTTGCAGATGACATGATTGTATATCTAGAAAACTCCATCGTCTCAGCCCAAAAGCTCCTTAAGCTGATTTCAAACTTCAGCAAAGTCTCAGGATACAAAATCAATGTGCAAAAATCACAAGCATTCTTATACACCAATAACAGACAAACAGAGAGCCAAATCATGAGTGAACTCCCATTCACAATTGCTTCAAAGAGAATAAAACACCTAGGAATCCAACTTACAAGGGATGGGATGTGAAGGACCTCTTCAAGGAGAAGTACAAACCAGTGCTCAATGAAATAAAAGAGGATACAAACAAATGGAAGAAAATTCCATGACCATGGGTAGTAAGAATCAATATCGTGAAAATGGCCATACTGCCCAAGGTAATTTATAGATTCAATGCCATCCCCATCAAGCTACCAATGACTTTCTTCACAGAATTGGAAAAAACTACTTTAAAGTTCATATGGAACCAAAAAAGAGCCCGCATTGCCAAGTCAATCCTAAGCAAAAAGAACAAAGCTGGAGGCATCACACTACCTGACTTCAAACTATACTACAAGGCTACAGTAACCAATACAGCATGGTACTAGTACCAAAACAGAGATATAGACCAATGGAACAGAACAGAGCCCTCAGAAATAATGCCGCTTATCGACAACTATCTGATCTTTGACAAACCTGACAAAAACAAGCAATGGGGAAAGGATTCCCTATTTAATGAATAGTGCTGGGAAAACTGGCTAGCCATAGGTAGAAAGCTGAAACTGGATCCCTTCCTTACACCTTATACAAAAATTAATTCAAGATGGATTAAAGACTTAAATGTTAGACCTAAAACCATAAAAACCCTAGAAGAAAACCTAGGCAATACTATTCAGGACATAGGCATGGGCAAGGACTTCATGTCTAAAACACCAAAAGCAATGGCAACAAAAGCCAAAATTGACAAATAGGATCTAATTAGCCTAAAGAGCTTCTTCACAGCAAAAGAAACTACCCTCAGAGTGAACAGGCAACCCACAGAATGGGAGAAAATTTTTGCAATCTACTCATCTGACAAAGGGCTAATACCCAGAATCTACAAAGAACTCAAACAAATTTACAAGAAAAAAACAAACAACTCCATCAAAAAGTGGGCAAAGGATATGACAGACACTTCTCAAAAGAAGACATTTATGCAGCCAAAAAACACATGAAAAAATGCTCATCATCACTGGCCATCAGAGAAATGCAGATCAAAACCACAATGAGATACCATCTCACACCAGTTAGAATGGCCATCATTAAAAAGTCAGGGAACAACAGGTGCTGGAGAGGATGTGGAGAAATAGGAACACTTTTACACTGTCGGTGGGACTGTAAACTAGTTCAACCATTGTGGAAGTCAGTGTGGCGATTCCTCAGGGATCTAGAACTAGAAATACCATTTGACCCAGCCATCCCATTACTGGGTATATACCCAAAGGATTATAAATCATGCTGCTATAAAGACACATGCACATGTATGTTTATTGCGGCACTATTCACAATAGCAAAGACTTAGAGCCAACCCAAATGTCCAAAATGATAGACTGGATTAAGAAAATGTGGCACATATACACCATGGAATACAATGCAGCCATAAAAAATGATGAGTTCATGTCCTTTGTAGGGACATGGATGAAGCTGGAAACCATCATGCTCAGCAAACTATCTCAAGGACAAAAAACCAGACACTGCATGTTCTCACTTATAGGTGGGAATTGAACAATGAGAACACATGGACACAGGAAGGGGAACATCACACAGCCGGGCCTGTTGTGGGGTCTGGGGAGCAGGGAGGGATAGCATTAGGAGATATACCTAATGTCAAATGCCGAGTTAATGGGTGCAGCACACCAACATGGCACATGTATACATATGTAACAAACCTGCACATTGTGCACATGTACCCTAAAACTTAAAGTATAATAATAACATAAAATAAAATAAAATAAGAGACTTCAATCTAAGACCTCAAATTATGAAACTGCTACAAGAAAATATTGAGGAAACTCTCCAGGACATTGGTCTGGGCAAAAATTTCTTGAGTAGTACCCCACAAGCACAGGCAACCAAAGAAAAAATGGACAAATGGGATCACATCAAGTTAAAAAGCTTCTGCACAGCAAAGGAAACAATCAACAAAGTGAAGAGACAACCCATAGAATGGGAGAAAATATTTGCAACAGCCATCTGACAAGGGATTAATAAGCAGACTATATAAAGAGCTCAAACAACCCTATAGGAAAAAAAATCTAATAATCCGATTTAAAAATGGGCAAAATATTTGAATAGACATTTCTCAACAGAAGACATGCAAATGGCAAACAGGCATAGGAAAAAGTGCTCAACATCACTGATCATCAGAGAAATGCAAATCAAAATTACGAGATATCATCTCACTCCAGTTAAAATGGCTTTTATCCAAAAGTCAGCCAAAAACAAATGCTGGTGAGGATATGGAGAAAAGGGAACGCTCATATACTGTTGGTGGGAATGTACATTAGTACAACCGCTATGGAAAACAGTTTGGAGGTTCCTTGAAAGACTAAAATAGAGCTATCATGTGATCCAGCAATCCCACTTCCGGGTACGTACCAAAAGAAAAAAATCAGTATATTGAAGAGATATCTGCACTACCATGTTTGTTGTATCACTGTTAACAACAGCCAAGATTAGAAGCAACCTAAGTGTTCATCAACAGAAGAATGGATAAAGAAAATGTCACACTTATACACAATGGAGTACTATTCAGCCATAAAAAAGAATGAGATTCTGTTACTTGCAACAACATGGATGGAACTGGCTGTCATTATGTTAAGAGAAATAAGCTAGGCAGATAAAGAAAAACATCACATGTTCTCACTTATTTGTGAAATCTAAAAATCAAAACAATTGAACTCACGGAGATAGAGAATAGGATAGTTACCAGAGGCTGGGAAGGGTAGTGGGAGGGCAGGGAAGAAGTGGGGTTAGTTAATGGGTACAAAATAAAATAGAAAGAATAAGACCTAGTATTTGACAGCAAAACAAGGGCACTACAGTCAACAATAATTTAATTGTACATTTTAAAATAACTAAAAGCATAATTTTAGTTATTTTAAAATAACTAAAAGAGTAATACAAAGGATAAATACTTGAGGGGATAAATAGCCAATTTTGTATGACATGATTATTATGTATTACATGCCTATACCAAAACATCTCATGTACCTCAAAAATATGTACACCTAATATGTACCCCCCAAAATTTTTTAAATTATTTTTTTAAATGCAATCCCATTCACAATAGCAGCACAAAGAAGTACCTAGCAATAGAGCTAAGCAGGGAGGTAAAAGATCCCTACAACAAGAATTACAAAATACTGCTGAAAGAAATCAGAGATGACACAAAGAAATGGAAAAATATTCGAAGCTCGTGGATAGGAAGAATCAATATTGTTACAACAGCCATACTGTCCAAAGAAATTTATATGTTCAATGCCATTCCTATCAAGCTACCAATGACATTTTTTACAGAATTAGAAAAACTATTCTAAAATTCATATGGAACCAGAAAAGTGCCCAAATAGCCAAAGAAATCCTAAGCAAAAAGTATAAAGCTGGAGGCATCACACTACCTAACTTCAAACTATACTACCAGGCCACAGTAACTAAAACAGTATGATACTGATACAAAAACAGACACATAGACCAATGGAACAGGTTAGAGAACTCAGAAATAAAGCCAGAAACCTACAACTGATAATCAACAAAGTCAATGAAAACAAGCAATGGGGAAAGGACTCCCTATTTTATAAATGGTGCTAGGATAACTGGCTGGCCATATGTAGAAAATGGAAACTGGACCCCTTCCTTACACCACATACAAAAATTAAGATGGATTACATACTTAAATGTAAAACCTAAAACTATGAAAACCCTAGAAGAAAACCTAGCAAGTACCCTCTGGACATAGGCCCTGGCAAAAATTTCATGACAAAGACTTCAAAAGCAATTGCAACAAAAACAAATATTGACAAGTGGGATCTAATTAAACTAAAGAGCTTCTGCACAAAAAAGGAAACTGTAAACAGACAACCTACAGAATGGGAGAAAATATTTGCAAACCATACACCAAAGGTCTACTATCCAGAATATATAAGGAACTTAAATAAATTAACAAGCAAAAAACAAACAACCCCATTAAAAAATGGGCAAATGACGTGAACAGACATTTCTCAAAAGAAGACATACACGCAGCCAACAAGCCTATGAAAAAAAGCTCAGTATCACTAATCATTACAGAAATGCAAATCAAAACCACAATGAGATACCATCTCACACCAGTCAGAATGGCTATTATTAGAAAGTCAAAAAATAACAGATGCTGGTGAGGTTGTGGAGCAAAGGGAATGTATATACACTGCTGTTGGGAACATAAATTACTTCAGCCACTGTGGAAAGCAGTCTGGAAATTTCTCAAAGAACTTAAGACAGAACTTCCATTTGACCCAGCAATCCCATTGCTGGGTATATACACAAAGGAACATAAATAATTCTCCCATAAAGACATGCATGCATATGTTCATCACAGCACTATTCACAATAGCAAAGACATGGAATCCACTTAGATGCCTATCAATGGTGGACTGGATAGTGAGCATGTGGCACATATTATATACCACAGAATACTATGCAGCCATAAAAAACAGTGAAATCCTGTCCTTTTCAGCAACATTAATAGAGCTAGAGGCCAGTATCCTAAGCAATTTAACGCAAGAACAGAAAACAAATACTTCACGTTCTCACTTATAAGTGGAAGCTAAACATTGAGTACACATGGACAGAAAGAAGGAAACTAAATACCTGGGCCTACTTGAGGGTGGAGGGTGAGAGGAGGGTGAGGACTGAAAAACTACCTGTCGAGTACTATGCTTATTACCTGGGTGATGAAATAATCTGTACACCAAACCCCCATCACACACAGTTTATCCATGTAACAAACCTGCACATGTACCCCTGAACCTAAAATAAAAGTTGGAAAGAAAAAAAAAAAAGAGAGAGAACGCTAATGGATATGGGAATATGAAGCAGCTACTGTCCCCAGGGCTGGGATACAGTGCCCAAGAAAGGGTCCCCAGCCACTTCCCAATCCAGGGTTGAAATCCACACCTCATTGAAGAGGGAAGAATCCAAGTTCAATGAATGGCAGAGATATCGCTGTGGTGTCATACTGACCAGACTTGCTGGAAACCTGCTCTCTGGAACTTGCTGGAAATTCCTGACACTTTTTAGGGTGTCAGGAAAGGCGTTCACAGGGAGATGTCATATTGGAGCATTCCACAAAGTCACCCAAGAAGAGGTCAAAGAGTACACTGCTGGCCACTGGGTGCTGCTGGTTGCCGGCAGGACCCAGGTGCTGGAGAAACCACAGGCATTCCAGGAGCTTGCATATAAAAAAGGTCAGACCAGGAAGCAAAGCCCGTTCCTCCTATCATGTCTCTCATGCACCCTCTACCGACAAAGATTAACATGGTGCCATCTGGCAAAGAAAAATATTTAAAGGGCCCATATCCATTTTCTCAGAGCAGGCAATGAAGAGTGAATTTGTTGCTGTGAGGCAATAAATTGATACCCTACTATACGTCCTTCAAGACGAGAACATCACCTATTCTTTGCTGAGTTTGGTTCCAGAAAAGTTCAATGTTGTAATAATTATCTTCAACAAAAATGCATAGTTTGTTGGTGTAAATTCTTCCAAGAAGCATATAAAAGGGTGGCGAAAGGATTGTGGAGCTTTCCAGATCCAGAGACCCGCTATGAAGGATATCTGCTGCAGCCACGTGCCTCATGAGGATCAGCACAGAGTAAGAGAAGCCATGCTGATTTATCCTGCATCTGCTCCCATCCTCTGAGGACATCTTGCTGCCCATCAGATTTTACATTCTTGCTTAAATAATTTGAGAACATAATCTAAGCTTACTCTGTGTATACTGTTGTCTCCTCCACTGAGCTATGTTCTACTGAAATGCCACAGCATGCTATGGAATGTTGTGCAACCATTACACATGTTATTTAAAAAGAGTTCATGGTGAAATGAAAAAATGCTTGTGTTATAATTATAAGTGAAAAGGGTAGGATGCAATATTATAATATGTGAAACAAACAACACTACATAGAAATAAAAAGCAAAAGGAAATACCCCCAAATCAGTCACTATCTTTAGGTGGAAGCAGAGTAATTTTCTTCTTCCTCCTATTATTTTTCTGTAATTTATATATTTACTATAGTGACCATGTACTGGTTATACCTTTGGGACAAAACAATCTATCTAACAATAACAATGACAACAATAAATATATATACTTTTAATTTATTTATTTACATTTATGTGTGTATCTTGAAGTCTTAAACTGAGCCAAGGTTTGGGTACCAGAATTTGATAGAGTTCCATATAGAGTATCTGAACCAGTTCTTTATAGTTTACACAAGCTAAGGTGACTGCGACCCAATAGCAGTTGGCCAATTGAGATAGACAAATTGTCTACCCTAATGAGATAGAAAACGGCAATATATTTACCAAAAAAAATGAATTCCATTCCCTGAACTTTTAGAATTATTGAGATCTATACACATATTTGAGTAGGATAGAAGAGAATATCAAATACAAAGAATTAATAAAACAAGCAGGAAAGAAAATATCGGCAACTTTCTTCTTTATCAATGAGACAAGCCAATCTCATAGTTTTAACAGCAGTTTGGGGGAACCCTCTAAACACTGAACTCTTAATTTAGGCACATATTTCCTGGAAACTCATATTTACATTTGCCAATACAAAGCAGAAATTTCCCCCCAAACCATGGCTATCGCTAAACCATGAACTTCTAAACTCAATCTCCATAATTCCTCTGCGGAAACTGGCAGCCACACCTCTCAATCCTATAATAATGTGTAAGAAAAAAAGAAAGAAACCACGTAAGATGAAAGAAATTCAAATAGCAAATAGTAAGGATTATAAAATTATGGACTGAGTATCAGACTCTACACTATCTGTGGACTCTCTTTCCCAGTACATCGATTTTTAGGAGCAGATGATCTAAACAGCCCAGCTGAATGAAACCTACTGGAAGGCAGTGGATGACCTCATGACATCTAAGCATCCCTTCCAGTTCTAGGACTCCATTATTTAGCAGAGATCTGATGCACAGGGAACATGTTAGAAAGAAGCACTCAGTCTGTAACAGCATTTTAAATGGAAGAAAACTTGAGTCTGTGAGGAAGAGGAACGCTAAGTTGATATGTTTGCCTAGGAATGTCCTGGTTTTAGCAATGGAATTTCTCCATCTCAAGAAACCTCACATCATTATGGGAAAACCAGAATGGCTAGTCATCTTACTGTTTGGATCTGACAAAGATTAGCTTCTTTGGGTTCCCATGCAAATTAAAAGCTTTAATTAACTAAGCTTCATAAACCTTTAAACTAGTGATACTGATTTCTGCCTCTTTCACCCACCTCCATGTAAGCACATTCTCATTATCGCCCACACAAGGGCTGGACTCTATGGGTCCTTCTGAATGGAGATCAGGAGAAGCTGTGAATGGTTAAATCCTGAAAATGTTTGGAAAAAAAGCTTCTTCTTACCTTTATTAACTATAAAGTGGAAAGCTGTCCAGGAGAAACAGGCCTTCTTTGGGGGGTTTTCTGACTATATAACAAATGTGTTCCCCAAATCCTATAAACTCACATTCAATTATTGATGAGTGTTCTCTTCAGGACACACTATTCAACAACCCAAATTACTCAATAATCAATCCTATTATTTACTTGCTACTTTTTAAAGGTAATAAAAGGGATACAAATACATGATCTACACAATGCTTTATTTTCCTGTTTCCTCTCAGCCACTTCTCTCTGGTGTTTCCATGTCTCTATCAGTCTCTGTGATCCCCAGAAAATCTCCTTCTCCATTCCCAGCCTACGTGGTTTTCTTTCCTTCTTCTCCTTCCTCTGCTCTCTGCATATTAGCCTATTTCCCAGAAAGAAAGAGCTCCTTTTCATGAAGAGGTGGGAGGAGGGGATAAATTGAATTTAGAATTACAGGATTTTCTTTGGCAGTCTAGGAAAGATCAGAATTTGAGGACATTCCCTCATTAAGTATTTCTGTTCCACAGCACTCCTAATGTTGGTAAGTGTCTGATACAGATACCCACAGCATGTCAGTGCTAAAAAGGAACATAGAATACACGAGCCCAGTCCCCTAGTTTTAACAAGTGGGAAAATCAACAGAGACATTAAATAACTTAACCAAGGTCACAAAATGTCCTTTCTATGCTATATGACTTTAAATCCTGTGACTTGTGGTTTTCAAAAGGAGTAGCTGTCAATGCCCTGCAGACAGAGACTACCAGAAATACACATGTAGTTGAATTATGTGCTGTGGCAAGAGAGAACACACACAGTGAGGAACCATGGGGTGTCTTAGTAAGAAAGTATTAGAAAGGATTTAGTCTAAAATGTTGGTCCTGTTAGGTGACTTTTGGGAGGGTTTAAGGAAGTGGACTTTGCTGTTGATTGGATACTATCAGGAAGCAAGAGTACTTCTATGACTAAGTATCGTGATAAATCTTATGTGGAAAGAGGGATGAAGAGAGCCAGGCTAAAGCCATAATTGGTTTAAAAAAATCAGCAGTCACTCATATTAGCCAGAATAAAGGGATGTTTGGTCAGTTTTGTGTCTTGGACAATGTCCATAATTTATCTGTGTCAAAACATAATTACACAATGGTCTTGGTTTTTTTCCTTATCCTTCAGGATCACAGAGTGGCCTTCTCTAATGTTGATATTCTGTGAAAATGTTTATTTCAGCAAGTGAACACCAAGAACTCTTGCTGTCTGTCCAGCTGCTGGATGTTGGGAACTGCTTTTCTCATTCTTACAATAATAAAACTACCATCTATTGAGCACTGTCAGTATTCCAGGAAAGTTTTACTCTTCATCACCAACTGAGGAGGTAGATACTATTACGATTCTAATTTTCATAAGAAGAAACAAAGGCTTGGTGAGGCTGGTAATCTCACAGCAAGCAGATGGGCAGAGCTGGGGCTCAAAACTGGGCATCTTTCTGCAGGGTGTGTACTCTGATCTGCTCCATGACACTGCAAAGCATGAACTGGAATATTGGGGTCTGGGGAGTTAACTCATGGAGATGTGGAACATTTTTGCAGTAAATACAATGACGAGAATATTTATTCAGGGATTGCAGGCTTCAACGAACGATTGGATCATGAGACACTCAGGATGGAAGAAGAAAAAAATGTGGAAAAAAACCCAGCTGTGACATTTTGACCATAAAACCTTTCTTGGGAATAGTCTAATAAAAGGAAAGCTGACTTACTGTTCCTTAACTGAAGAATGACTTTTATGATTTAGAATATTATTTTAAACTTGATTCTCTGTTTCCAGTGTGAATTTAAATCAATTGACAGGAGAAGGAAAAAATCAGCAGCAACTCCTCCGACATAGAGTAACTCAGTGTAGTGAAATGGTAAAGCAAAATTGTTCAGGGCTTTGTGATGGGAGCAGCAGGCACCTGGCAGTACCAACAACTTAATCATAATGATCAAGAAGAAAGTATGGTTATTAATAGCCTTATAAATGCATTTATTTTTCAGAATCACCTTTGGAGTGAAATGAAAGAATGAAACTCAAATTAACAGACAAAGGCCCCCATTCCACTGTTCCCACACACTCCCAGGTCCTCCTGACTTTAGTAGGTGTTGTGGGCACAGAGAAAAAGCAGGAGCTCAATACTGATCTATTTCTAGTATTAGAAAGAGTTCTTCTCTTAAATTTCAAGGCAGCCAAAATCCTAGCATTACAGCAGCACTATAGCCTGTGCTTCCCTTAATAGATCCAAGTAACAGCACTGAGATAGAATCTACACTCCTTTCTCAAATGAAAGAAAAAGAGAGTTATTTCAGACGTGGGGTGGGAAGTGCTGGGGAGATGGTTTGATTAAATAAAAGGGAAAATGGGGTGTAAGATATAGCTCTTCAGCTATTGCAGCTCTTTTATTGATCTGTTCTTATCATACACATTCACTTTTTCAGGTGTCATCATTCAACAACTTATCGTGCCAGCACTATGCAACAAGCACTGGGCTAAGCTCTAGAAATAAAAAGTCATTTAAGATTTGGTCTATACAAAAATTAACTCAAGATGGATTAAAAACTTCAGTGTAAAACCCAAAATTATAAAAACGCTGAAAGACAACCTAGGTAATACCATTCAGGACATAGACACAGGCAGATTTCAAGATGAAGATGCCAAAAGCAATTGCAACAAAAGCAAAAATTGACAAATGGAATCTAATTATACTAAAGAGCTTCTGCACGCAAAAGAAACTATCAACAGAGTAAACAGACAACCTACAGAATTGATGAAAAATTTTGCAAAGTATCCATCTGACAAAGTTCTATTATCCAGTATCTATAAGGAACTTAAACAAATTTACAAGCAAAAAGCAAACAACCCCATTAAAAAGGGGGCAAAGAACATGAACTGGCACTTCTCAAAAGGAGACATACATGTGATAAATAAGCATATGAAATAAAGCTCAACATCATTGACCATCAGAAAAATGCAAATCAAGGGCTGGACGCGGTGGCTCATTTCTGTAATCCCAGCACTTTGAGAGGCTGAGATGGGTGGATCACGAGATCAGGAGTTCGAGACCAGCCTGGTCAACATGGCGAAACTCCATCTCTACTAAAACTACAAAAATTAGCTAGGCATGGTGGCACACGACTGTAATCCCAGCTACTCAGGAGGCTGAGGCAGAGAACTGCTTAAACCCGGGAGGCGGAGGTTTTAGTGAGCCGAGATTGTGCCACTGCACTCCAGCCTGGGTGACAGAATGAGACTCTGTCTCAAAAAAAAAAAGAAAAGAAAAATGCAAATCAAAATCACAATGAGATACTATCTCACAGCAGTCAGAATGGCTATTAGTAAAAAGTTAAAAAGCAACAGATGCTGGAGAGATTGTGGAGAAAAAGGGATGCATATACCCTGTTGGTGGGAGTGTAAATTAGTTCAACCATTGTGGAAGACAGTGTGGTGATTCCTCAAACACCTAAAGAGAGAAATACCATTCAGCCCAGCAACCCCATTACTAGGTATATACACAAAGGAATATAAATTGTTCTATTATGAAGACACATGCATGTGTATGTTCATTGTAGCACTATTCACAATAGCAAAGACATGGAATCAATCCAAATGCCCATCAATAATAGACTGGATAAAGAAAATGTGGCATATATACACCAGAGAATACTATGCAGCCACAGAAAAGAACAAGATCACATCCTTTGCAGGGACATGGATGGAGGTGGAGGCTATTATCTTTAGCAAACTAACACAAGAACAGAAAACCAAATACCACATGTTCTCAGTTATAAGTGGGAGCTAAATGATGAGAACACATGGACACATAGACAGGAACAACACACACTGGGGCCTACTGGAGAGTGGAGGGTGAGAGTCAGGAAAAAAACTAACCAATACTAAGCTTAATACCTGAGTAATGAAATAACAAAGCTCCATGACACACGTTTACCTATGTAACAAACCTGCACATCTTGCCCATGTACCCCTGAACTTAAAATAAAAGTTAACAAAAAAAGACTTGGTCATTGCCCTCGAAAGTTCTATTTTGATTGTGTCTCTCATTCTTTTTTGCATAATACCTTGGATATTGCCTTACAGATGTTTCCTGTTAATGACAATTACAATGATATTGATGATGATGACAATGGAAAGCAGAGCTGTCCACAAGTATAAGTGGCAAATATAAAAAGGGCTTATCTCAGAAAAGCTTTTATTCATCCAATAAGTTGATCCATAGTGAGCAACTATTTTGTGGTATAGATGCCACTCTGGGCTCTGTGAGAAGTACAGAAAAGACTTTCATTCTCAGGAAGGCCTGGTGATTCTCTAAGCCCATCCTGGAATGAGCAGAAATGCCCAGGTCAGCCTTTGGTTGCTCCAAATCTCAGAAACGACTGATGGACAGTCAAGATTTGGCCTTGCTGCCTGTTTCCACCATACCTCTAAGGTGGAATAGAAATTTGCCCAGGGAAGTAGCATGGAACAAATAACAACCACATTAAGTACTTTATTGTTATTCTCTAGGCAACAGTACCAGGGAATGCATTGTACATTACACATTTTCAAGGTCATACATTCAAGGCGATGTTATTCCTATGCCCCCCCGGAGGACAGCATCACGTGAAAGCCACAAGATCATGCCAACCCATCTTCTCCAGCATGAGGCCTTAAGAAAGATGTGCCTATATGGGAAGTGACCAGATTACATCATTAACTGAAGCAACTGGTTTCATTTCAATGTGTCAATGAGCATTGTGTGGACTTAAGAGTTGTAGGGTTAAGTGATAAGAACATGGATAATTTCCTAGATATTTTCTAGGAGCAAATAGTGATCACTGGCTGTGGAATGGATTCTTTGTGGATGCATGTAGCTTCCTCTGCCCCAATAAAAGGGGGGCAGAGGCCCTGTGCCCTGTGGCCTCCTGGACCACCCCATGCCACTACCACCACCACCACCCCAGGCCATATCCTTGCAAAAACACCTGCTTTTCTGGATTTCCAGCTAGGCCACCTAATGCAAATTTCCCAGCAGCTTTAGCCAAGCCCCAAATTCTACATCTGTTCCACTTTTCTTTATTCCAGATCAGCACGATATCTTCACGTTTGCTATTGTGATCACTGTTGAACCACAAAGACAGGATGGATATGACTAAAGACATGCTTTTTTTTTGCACAGCACATAGAAGGGATGGTCTTGGATTAAATCTAGAGTTCTTAACTTCAGTAATAAAGAAAAGAAGATGGATCTCTACTGACAACTGGGATCAGAACCTCAAGAATCTCTTTAGCAAGTCTCCTCTATCAATCAAAATGAGCTGACAAGGAAAGAAATTAACATTGAGTACTTACTATTTGCCTGGCCATCTCTTAGGTACTTTATTAGCTATTTATCCTCCTATCAGTCTGGCAAGTTCATATTACTATACTCAATAAAATCTACAGAACATTCTGGAAGCTCAAAGAAGATAAAGAACTTACCTAAGATCACACCAACTAGTAAGTTAAAGAACTGGGCTTGAAGCCCAGGTGTATCCAATGCCACAGATGTTTACTACAAAGGAGGATCATAGGGTGAAAGACTCTCCCTCAGGATCATAGTCAATAAAGTCAATAAGTCATTCTTACTTCTTCTACAAACCTGACATAGGAGCAATGTATTCTAACTTCTTAGATTATCTAAATACATTTGTGATTTCATTAAAGCAAAATAGCAATTATGTACTTGAAATATTTATAAAATAAGTCAACTACATTTGAAAGAAAATGTAAAAGCACTGCAATTAAACAGATCTGCACACACTGCAGGGTGTTTTTCTAACAAAAGGAGTAAGGAATAATGCTGCTAATAAAAACAATGATAATCTTGTTTAAATGTCCTAATAACTCATTTAGCACTGTTCTAAGTGAAACTGTATATTAGTAATTTCAAATAAAGTCTTTGATGAAAGATTAAATATATCTTCTGCCCATTCTCCTCTGCAAAGCTAGTGATTCAAATGGGCTAATTTGTTCCCTTTCTTCTCACAAAATGTTTTAAGTAATCTATAAATGTTTTTCTCCTTCTATTCATATTGTAAGAGGAAACAAGTGAATAATAATGAGTAAGAATAAGGAGTTATATTGATATATTGGAAAGTAATGGGTGCCCCCACCATCACTACCACACACATACATACTTTGAATTCTCATTTGGGCTTCCAGTAAGAAACAGGAAGCGCTCACATCTCAGAGCAAATATTCCTTCTGGAAACTGTATTAAATAGGAGCTATCCTAAAACAATTGTCTGGTCACTTTTGAAAAAAATATCATGCTAATTAATAAAAAGTAAGGTTTTATTTTTCCCAGAAATCTAAAACTGTACAATAGCTTATATATTTAGCTCTTCCAGAAGAAATTAAGTTTGGCTGATTAAATTCTATACTGAAAATTTTCTCTTTAGCATTTCAAACTTAACAATATACAGTATTTGTAGTGCTTCTAAGCCTGTGTGGGGATAACAGGCCAAGCCATTTTAATGTCTTTTGGGATATAGGGCACATAGGTTGTTTTTGACATAGATCAAAACAACTACACTCTGTGAAATGGGTAACCTAAAGGAACAAACATAACCTTGGCTAACATATCAGATTGTTCATGAAAAATACTCCTGTTTAGAGGACAATATTGGTTAGAGAGACCTTTGTCTGCAGCATTGTACTGAAATTCCTAACGCAAAGCAAAACGTCCATAGTACTTACCATGCTTTCTACAGGTAATTGGCTGCCTCCTCAGCTCCTGTGGGCCTCTTAAGAAAACAGAAAACACCTTATTTTTTCTTATTACTCAGTTCCCAGTATCAGTCATTCAATAAATATCTGTTTAATGCAACGAATGACTCCATCAACCAACATTCACTCTGAAGTAATTTCTACCTTAGTGTTCGTATTTCTGATATTTTCTTCATCAAGTATGACCTGACAAACATTCTAATTTCAAAAAAGCTGGTCATGTCCTGTTTCTGAAATCCTCAAAGCCAATTATGATGTAAAATATGTTTCAGGCTCAGAGAAATAAGCATCAAGGCATGTCATATTTTCTCCATAGAGAAGCCTGGCAAAACCAAGCCCAATCCCTTTCCAGTCCAGGAACTGCAAAATTCCCAAAGAGAAAAACCAAAACGAAGAGAAGCACAAGTCCCAAATAATCTATCTGCTCCAAGTTAAGGTGAAATAAAAATCTGAGCTCCTCAAAAAAAGATGTAAACCCACTTGGAAGGTACAGCATTATCCACAACGTACCAAGGATGTCTGCCCAGAAAAGACATCTCCCTCACTGGATAACCAAGCCAACTAAAGACCTCAGCCTTTTAGAACAAATGGGTTATTCTTTGGTGGTGACATTAGAAGTGTAAATTTAGGCTGTATACTAATAAAAGAGACTGATTTATTTTCAGTCCATTTTTCGAACATTTAAATCAAGACTTCTCTCTCCTACCTCTGGGTTAAGGGCCTCCCTGTTTCCCAAGCCTGCCTGTTTCAGGATTTGCCTTTGCCTCCTTCCATTAGTCAACTATTTCCCCTCCAACCAGACTGAGTCCCAACCACAACACTGACATTCACTCCTGCACTTTCTTCTAGGCCAGGCCAGAGTCCCAGTACAATTTTATTCTACATACCTCATTCTCAGAGCTTAGCCCAAGAAAGCACACATCATCGAGGACAGGGTGGAGAAAAGGTGACATGTGGGTGATCCATGAGCAGAACAGAAATAGAAAATATATGATATTTCTTCCGGGAGCTTATGATACTTGTGAGCACCCAGATTTACACTTTTACATCCTTCACTACAGTTTTATACTTTAGGTTGAAAATGTTCTGCATGTTGGATAGAAGTGGAAGAAGGGACAATCACAGGGCTATCACGTCAGCCTCAAACACACATGTGCACACACTTTGCTTGGAAATGAGAAATGTGATCAGATGATTAAAGCCTCTTTTAAAACTTGTTGGTCTCTTTCAGTGTTTTCTACTTAGGGCCTTATTATCCTAACACTATATGAGGTAAACATACCATAGAGGTTTGGAATAAACCTCTAATTTGGGAAGGTGATTGAGTATTCTTTTTTATATTCACTGAGGATAGAACAAAAATAAATAGGTTCATATTACAGCAAGTGGGATTTGGGTTTCTTACAAAAAGTTCCTGGTGATGAGAACTTATACAAACAGCATGTTTAAGTAGAAGGGGAAGAGGGTCAGGTCCCAAGTCTGAGGAGCTGGGTTGGCTTTATCACATATTAGCTGCAATCTTATTCAAGCTACTTGACCTCTCTGTACTCAAGTGTATGATTTAAATAAGATAGTATAGGAAAAGTACTTTGCATCAACAAGTATTTTTTTAATAGTGTTATTTTCATCATATGAATCCAGCAAGATAAAAATCCCAAACCCAAATTTCTCATTATTGACACACAATTGCCCCGAGCCTTCACTTTCACCAGGAAAGAACTGAGGCCTGAGATGAGGGATGTTTAGCTGTGTTTGAAGTGTTCAGAGGAGGGGACACAGGTAGCATATGTCTGCTCCATGGATAAAAGCCAAAACAGCAAGTAGATACTCACCTTTCAAACATATCATCTAGTAGAGAATGCTTGAATTCATCAGAGAAGAGATAGGAAGTGCCAGAAGTAAGTTAGGAAAAAGTCTGAGGCAGCTTGCCAAGCCAGGAACTGACTGACAGCCAGGAGAGGCTCCTGGACGTGGGGAAACAGTAAAAGAGAAATTCCAGAGCTCCGAAACAGGCTTTTATGATCTTAGCTCTGAGGGAAACCCTCTGCCCACTAGGCCTTGTGCCTGACATACATACAGAGCTGCCTAAAGACTGCACAGAGATGTTGCTCCAGAAAGAAAACCCACACAGAATCCTACAGGCATCCAAGCCTGGAGCAGCCTCAGCTGGGAGCCATTTTGATTTGAGCCTAGATACCAGGGATTTACAGACGTAGCTACAGCCATTGCGCTGCTCCAAGGCAGGAGACCAGAGGGCAGGTACCTCCATGCACCCCTGCAAGGGTACTTGCCACCCTGCTGTGAGCTGCTGTTGAGACTGAGATGCAAGCAGACCACACTCCCCTCAGCTTCTTGCTCATGCTGCCTGCCTGGATGGTGCCCCACCCTCTCCAGTCCCAGGTTCTAGGTGCCATTTTGAGAGTTTAATCCCAGGCTGCACCCTACCCTCAACCTGAACTCAGGCTGACAAGGATGCAGCCAACACTCAGCCAAGGAGGGGCAGGCAAGCCAGGCTCCCCTATATATATCTAGGAAAATACCCAATGCCTTGCTATAGGCTGCTGTGAGACTGAGAATTTAGTGGACTGCACTCCCGACAGCTTCCTGCCCATGCTGCTAACCTGAGAGGAGTCCCACCGTCTCCAGTCACAAGTCCACACCTGGAACCATTTGGGGAGTTTAGAGATGTTGTTTGGCAACCTGGCAGTGGTGGCCACAACATTCATTGTAGTCTTGGGCCAGAGTTTCCAGTGCTTGCTCTGGAACTGGGGAAGGACCCGCACAGCCAGAATTAAGTGGCAAGTGTGGAGAGTGCCCCAGCAGTAGGCAGTGAATTAGGCTTTCTCCTGTTGCAGGACGGGAATGGGAGGAGAGTTGCTGAAGTCTAGGTTTCTCCCAGGCTGCAAGACTTGCAGCAGAGACAGCTTTGTGATCTGGAAGCAGTCTGAGTGTGTCACTGCTGGGTCCCCCAGCCTGCTCCCTTGGTCAGTTGGGGGACAGGGCCCTACCAGCTACAAGGAGCAGGAGGGAGACGGACCCCACTCCCGAGGAAATCTAATCCTTAGCACAGACTACCCCTAAGGGAAGAGACAGCACAGACCACCAAAGACCCCTTGGGTCAAAAGAAACACAAGCACCGCACCAGACACTGGAGGCAGCACCACTGTAGCCCAAAAACAGATGTGGAGAGGAATCTTCTCTCACCCCACCTTCCTCAGTGCACTGTCACAGACTCAGCAGCAACTATTCCCATCAGGGCCTAGGGAGCATGAGCTGAAATAGTCTGCTTCTCAGGCTTTTCTAGTAGCTTTACCTCCACTGAAGGCTAATGTGCACTGGGAGTGACTATTTTTTCTGCTTCTCTGTTTCCTCTGCTTCCATCTTTACCTGCTGGCTCTTACCCTTAAGCTCCATCTACTAGACTGCAGCCTGAATTACATAACCAAAGAAAATTGCATTGCTACAACAAGCCCCATCTGAGAAAGCCACTGCATGAACCTATCTGCAACCAAGAAACCTGTGCAGAGCTAGGACCCTTAAAGCACCCAGAAATGCAGCCAATCAATTACACATATATATTATAAATACCACAGCCATATACCCAAAGGAAAAAAAAGATTAAAAAATCAAGGAGCCCCATCCAAACAATAGCAAATTCAAAAAGAAGGAGAAGGAGGAGGAGGAGGAGAAGGAGAAGCAGCAGCAGCAGCAGCATCTGCTCTCTCAGATGAAAAGGAATCAGTGCAAGTACTGGGACAATAAAAACAGCCAGAGTGTTTTATCATCTCCAAAGGATCCCACTAGCTCCCAAGCAATGGGTCCCAACCAGAATGAAATGCCTGAAATGACAGATATAGAATTCAGAATATGGATGGCAAAGAAACTCAATGCTGAGATAAAGTTGAAATATAACACAAAGAAGACAGAAAAATAATCCAAAATTTAGAAGACACCATAGCTATATTATGAAAGAACCAAGCAGAACCTTATGGAATTGAAAATGTTGTTTCAGGAATTTTAAAACACAGAAACATTAACAACAGACTAGACCAAGGTGAAGAAAGAATTTCAGAGCTTGAAGGCTGGTCCTTTGAATTGACCCAGTCAGGTAAAACTTTGTTTAAAAATAATCAAAATATAAACAAAGCCTTCAATAACCATGGGATTATGTAAAGTGATCAAATCTATGATGTATTGGCACTCCTGAGAGAGAAGAAGAGAAAGTAAGCAACTTAGAAAACATATTTGAGGATATAATTCAGTAAAATTTCCCCAATTTTGCTAGCGAGGTTAGCATGCAGATACAAGAAATCCAGAGAAATGCTGTGAGATGTTATAGAAGATGACCATCCTCAAGGCAGATAGTCATCAGACTGTCCAAGGTCAACATGAAAGAAAAAAATCTTAAAGGCAGCTAGAGAAAAGGATAATATAGGCTCATATTACCTATAAAGGGAAACCCATCAGAACTAACAGCAGACTTCTCAGCAGAAACATTACAAGCCAGAAGAGATTGGGGGCTCATTTTTAGTATTCTTAAAGAAAAGACATGCCAGCATAGAATTTCATATCCTGCCAAACTAAGCTTCATAAACAACAACAACAAAATAAAGTATTTCCCAGACAAGCAACTAGGAAATTCATCACCACCAGATTGGTCCTACAAGAGATGCTTAGGGAGTTCTAAACATGGAAATTAAAGAATGATACTTGCCACCCCAAAAGCACACACAAACATATAGCCCATTAATTCCACAAAACAACTACACAATCAAGACTACAAAGCACTAGCTAACAATACTACGACGGGGGGAAAAAACCCTCACATATCTATATTAACCTTGAACATAAATGGCCTACAAACTCCACTTAAAAGGCACAGAGTGCAAAATCGGATTTAAAAAATAAGACCCTTCCTTCCTTCCTTCCTTCCTTCCTTCCTTCCTTCCTTCCTTCCTTCCTTCCTTCCTTCTTCCCTCCCTCCCTCCCTTCCTTTTTCTTTCTTTTTTTCTTCCCTCTGTGGCCCAGGGTGGAGTATAATCGGCTTGCTGCAGACTCCCTCCTTCCGCCTCCCGTCATTCTCCTGCCTCCAGCCCGCATTCCGGCGCGCGCCACCACCCCTGCCTGGTTTTTGTCCTTTGGCTGGAGGTGCGGTTTCGCCATGTTGGCCACGCTGGTCTCCAGCTCCTGACCTCCAGTGGTCTGCCCACCTCGGCCTCCCGAGGTGCTGGGACTGCAGACGAGTCTCGCTCACTCGGTGCTCGGTATTGCCCGGACTGGAGTGTGGTGGCGTGATCTTGGCTCGCTGCAGCCTCTGCCTTCCAGCCGCCTGCCCTGGCCTCCCAGGGTACTGGGATTGCAGCCTCTGCCCGGCCGCCGCCCCGTCTGGGAGGTGGGGAGCATCACTGCCTGGCCGCCCATCTTCTGGGATGTGAGGAACGCCTCTGCCCAGCTGCCCCGTCTGGGAGGTGAGGAGCGCCTCTGCCCAGCCGCCACCCCATCTAGGAAGTGAGGAGCCTCTCTGCCTGGCCGCCCATCGTCTGGGATGTGAGGAGCACCTCTGCCCGGCTGCCACCCCGTCTAGGAAGTGAGGAGCGCCTCTGCCCGGCCACCCCGTCTGGGAAGAAGTGAGGAGCGTCTCTGCCCGGCCGCCCCGTCTGGGAAGTGAGGAGCATCTCTGCCCGGCCGCCCATCGTCTGGGAAGTGAGGAGCGCCTCTGCCCGGCCACCCCATCTGGGAAGAAGTGAGGAGCGTCTCTGCCCAGCCGCCCCGTCTGGGAAGTGAGGAGCACCTCTGCCCCGCCGCCCATCATCTGGGATGTGAGGAGCACCTTGCCTGGCCGCCCAGTCTGGGAAGTGAGGAGCGCCTCTGCCCGGCCGCCCCGTCTGGGAAGTAGTGAGGAGCGTCTCTGCCCAGCCACCCCGTCTGGGAAGTGAGGAGTGCCTCTGCCCGGCCGCCCGGTCTGGGAAGTGAGGAGCGCCTCTGCCCGGCCACCCGGTCTGGGAAGTGAGGAGCGCCTCTGCCCGGCTGCCCGGTCTGGGAAGTGAGGAGTGCCTCTGCCCGGCCGCCCCGTCTGGGAAGTGAGGAGCGCCTCTGCCCGGCCACCCCGTCTGGGAAGAAGTGAGGAGCGTCTCTGCCCGGCTGCCCATCGTCTGGGATGTGAGGAGCGCCTCTGCCCCACTGCCCCGTCTGGGAAGTGAGGAGGCCTCTGCCCGGCCGCCACCCCGTCTGGGAAGTGAGGAGCGCCTCTGCCCGGCCGCCCCGTCTGGGAAGTGAGGAGCGCCTCTGCCCGGCTGCCCATCGTCTGGGAAGTGAGGAGCGCCTCTGCCCGGCCGCCCCGTCTGGGATGTGAGGAGCGCCTCTGCCTGGCGCCCCGTCTGGGAAGAAGTGAGGAGTGCCTCTGCCCGGCCGCCCCGTCTGGGAAGAAGTGAGGAGCATCTCTGCCTGGCCGCCCCGTCTGGGAAGAAGTGAGGAGCGTCTCTGCCCGGCCGTCCTGTTTGGGAAGTGAGGAGCACCTCTGCCTGGCCACCCATCGTCTGGGATGTGAGGAGCGCCTCTGCCCGGCCGCCCCATCTGGGATGTGAGGAGTGCCTCTGCCCGGCCGCCCCATCTGGGAAGTGAGGAGCCCTCTGCCCGGCCGCCCCATCTGGGAAGTGAGGAGGCCTCTGCCCGGCCACCCCGTCTGGGAAGTGAGGAGCGCCTCTGCCCGGCCGCCCATCGTCTGGGAAGTGAGGAGCGCCTCTGCCTGGCCGCCCATCATCTGGGAAGTGAGGAGCGCCTCTGCCCGGCCACCCCATCTGGGAAGTGAGGAGCGCCTCTGCCCGGCTGCCCCATCTAGGAAGTGAGGAGCGTCTCTGCCCGGCTGCCCCGTCTGGGAAGTGAGGAGCGCCTCTGCCCGGCCGCCCCATCTGGGATGTGGGGAGCGCCTCTGCCCGGCCGCCCCATCTGGGAGGTCTACCACGGAGGCCAGATGCAATGTGGGGGCTGGACGTGGTGGCTCACGCCTGTAGTCCCGGCATTCTGGGAGGCCAAGGCGGGTTGATCACTTGAGGCTGGGAGTTCGAGACCAGCCTGGCCAACATGGCGAAACATATGAAAAATACAACAGACAAACCAACCAACCAACCCAGCAACAACAAAACAGGTCTACCCTGGAGTCATACTCTAATTTTTTCTATTTTCCTCCCTTTCTGATCCTTTATCCCACTTTCTTTTTCTTCCTCTTCCTTCTCCTTCTTCTTTGTCAAATAGAGGATTGAGTTATTATCATTGATCCATACAAAGTCCCTCTCTCATTTATTTTCTTTAATTCCCACCCCCCATTTCTATTCCCCATCTTCCCATGTGCAACCTTCCTAATATGTTTGATATGCATCTTTTTGTTTGTATGTATTTTTAGAAAATGATCATTGTTTTGTATGCAAAAAAAATTAGTAATAAAACTGGCATGTCTTCAAAAAAAAAAAGAAAAAAGTAAGACCCATCTTTCTACTGTCTTCAAGAGAGCTATCTCACATGTAATGACACCCATAAGCTCAAAGATGGAGAAATTTCTATCATGCAAATGGAAAACAAAAAAGAGCAGAAATCATTATTCTTGTATCAGATAAAATAGACCCTAAACCAACAACAGTAAAAAAGGACAAAGAAGGCATTACATAATAATAAAGGGTTCAATTCAACAAGAAGACTTAACTATCCTAGATATATATGTACCCAACATTAAAGTACTCAGATTTATAAAATAATTACTTCTAGACCTAAGAAAATACTTTGACAGCCACACAATAATAGTGGGGGACTTCAACACTTCACCAGGAGCAATGGACAGATTAATGAGCCAGAAAACTAAGAAAGAAATTTTGGACTTAAATATAAACTGGAACAATTAGACCTAATAGACAGAACGCTCTACAGAATATTCTACCCAACAACCACAGAATATACATTCTTCTCATCTGCACACAGTACATACTCTAATATTGACCAGCTGCTCACTCATAAAGCAAGTCTGAACAAATTTTTTAAAATTGTAATCATACCAATGATCTTCTTGGACCACAGTGGAATGAAAGTAGAAATCAATACCAAGAGGAACTCTCAAAGGTACATGAACACATGGAAACTAAAAAACATGCTCTTGAATTATTTGGGGGTAAAAACTAATGGCAGAAATTTTAAAAATGTTTTGAAAGAAATGAAAACAGAGACACAACATACCAAAACCCCTGGATGTGGCAAAAGCAGTGTTAAGAGGAAAGTGTATAGCACTAAATGACTACATCAAGAATATAGAAAGATTGGAAATTAACAACCTAACCTCACACCTGAAGGAATTAGAAAAGCAAGAACAAACTAAACCCAAAGCTAGCAGTAAAAAGAAATAACTAAAATCAGAGCAGAACTAAATGAAATTGAGACCAAGAAAACATACAAAGAATCAAGATTTAAAAAGCTGGTTCTTTGAAAGGATCAGCAAGATTCATAGACTGTTAGCTACATTAACAAAGAGAAAAAGAGAGACAATCTAAATAAGCACAATGATAAACAACAAAGGTGATATCACAACCAATCCCACAGAAATACAGAAGATCCTCAGTGATGACTATGAACATCTCTATGCACACAACCTAGAAAATTTAGAGGAAATGGATAAATTCCTGGAAACACACAACCACCCAAAGTTGAACCAGGAAGAAAAAGAAATTCTGAACACACAAAGTAATGAAATTGAATCAGTAATAAAAAAACCTACCAATCAATAAAAAGCCCTGGACTGTATGGATTCACAGCCTAATTCTACCACATGTTCAAAGAAGAACTGGTACCAAACCTAAAGAAACTATTACAAAAAATCAAGGAGGAGGGATACTTCCCTAACTCATTCTATGAAACCAGTACATCCTGATACTAAAATCTGGCAAAGACACAACAAAAAAGAAAACTACAGGCCAATATCCCTGATGAACAGAGATGCAAAAATCCTCAACAAAATACTAGCAAACTGAACCCAGCAGCACATCAAGAAGTTAATTCACCACAATCAAATGGGCTTTATTCCTGGAATGCAAGGAGAGTTCAACATATGCAAATTAATAAATGTGGTTTGCCACATAAACAATTGAAAACAAAAACCATATAAACATCTCATTAGACACAGAAAAAGCCTTCAATAAAATTCAACATTCCTTCGTGATAAAAACTCTCAACAAACTAGGCACCAAAGGAACATAGTTCAAATGATAAGAGCCATTTATGACAAACCCACAGCCAACATCATACCGAATGGGCAAAAGCTGGAAGCTTTTTTTTTCCTAAGAACTGGAACCAGACAAGTCCACTCTCACTACTTCTATTCAACATAGTACTGGAAGTCCTAGCCAGAGAAATCAGGCAAGAGAAAGAAATAAAAGGCATTCAAACAGGAAAAGAGGAAGTCAAATAATCTTTCTTCACTGACAATATGATTCTATATCTAGAAAATCCTAAAGATTCCACCATAGGATTCCTAGAAATGATAAATGACTTCAGGGAAGTCTCAGGATACAAAATCAATGTACAAAAATCACATTTCTATACACCAATAATGTTCAAGCTGAGAACCAAATCAAGAATGTAATCCCATTTGCAATAGGCACACACAAAAACATCCCTAGGAATACATCTAAGAAAGGAGATGAAATATCTCTATGAAGAGAACTATGAAACACTGTTGAAAGAAATTATAGATGACACAAACAAATACAAAATCATTCTGTGCTCATTAATCAATATCATTAAAAATGTCCATACTGCCCAAAGCAATCTACAGATTCAATGCTATTCCTATTAAATTACCAACATCATTTTCCACAGAATTAAACAAAAGCTATTCTAAAATTCATATGGAACCTAAAAAGAGCCTGAGTTGGCAAGGCAATCCTAAGTAAAAAGAGTAAAGCTGGAGGCGTCGCACTACTTGACTTCAAGTTATACTACAGGGCTATAGTAACCAAAACAGCATAGTGCTGGCACTAAAATAGACATGTAGACCAACGAAACAGAATAGAGAACCCCAAAATAAAACCACACACCTACAACCAACTGATCTTCAACACAGTCAACAAAAATAAATAATGGTGAAAGGATACCCTATTCAATAAATTATGCTGGGGAAACTAGCTAACCATATGGAGAAGAATGAAACTGGACCCCTACCTCTCACCATATATTAAAATTAACTCAAGATGGATTGAAGACTTAAATGCAAGACCTCAAACTATAAAAATCCTAAAAGAAAACCTAGGAAATCCTTTTCTAGATATTGACCTAGGCAAAGAATTTATGATGAAGACCCCAAAAGCAAATGCAATAAAATAAAAAATAGATAAATGGGACTTAATTCAACTGAAGAGCTTCTACACAGCAAAAGAAATGATCAACAGAGTAAACAGACAACCTACAGAATGGGAGAAAATATCTGCAAACTGTGCATCTGACAGAGCATTAATATCCAGAATCTATAAGAAACTTAAATCAACAAGCAAAAAACAAACAACCCCATTAAAAAGTGGGCCAAGGACATGAACAGACACTTCTCAAAAAAGATATAAGTAGCAAAAAAAACATGAAAAAATGCTCTTCATCACTAATCCTTAGGGAGATACATATCAAAACCACAATATCTCATACCAGCTAGAATGGCTAATACTAAAAAGTCAAAAAATATTTTTAAATGGTGGATAAGAGGCAGAACTAACTTGCAGGTTTCATTTGGATGGACAGAACAGCATGTGGAGAATCATATTGTGAACTTTTGCTCCAAGAACTACCACAGGAACAGACTGCAAAAACCGAAATAATTCACAGATCCTTTGAAAGAAGCAGCTTGGTGCTGCAAACTCAGTGAGACAGCCAAAAAATTGTGAGTGCCCAAAGTGTGAGAGGGGGAAAGTCTACCTCTGAACACACATCTTCACTGGGGAACCCTAAAATCCAGATCACAGGAGAATGATTTAACCTTACCTATAGCTGAAATGAATTTAGAGAACCAAGCAAAATATAAAAGTAGACGACAGGAAGAACGCTTTAGGTACTCCTGGTCTCCAGGGAAACCCGGGTGGCCATTTCTGAGTTTATCTCTCAGGAGTCCTTGGGGAGGGCTGCCAGTGGAATTGGAGAAGGACCACAGGGAGAAGGAAACTCCCAGCTGAACTTTGTAATAATTTCCATCGAACGTGAATTTTCCTGGGAGTAGAGGGTGTGAACAGCAAGTGCAGATATAAGCACAGAAGCTGAGGCAGGTGGGGAGGGTTGAAACTGAGTCCTGAAAGCCCTGCTTGCTTCTTCAGTGGGGAGACTTATAGCCTGGGGCAAGATACTCAGCCCTACTCACCAGCTGCCTGAATATAAACTCAGTGCTGTTGGTGGGGCATGGTAGGGGTGAGGCCGGCCTAGCTGGCTGCATGGGAGCTGGGTAAGGCCTGTCACTGCTGGTTTCTCCCAACTTTCCTGGTGACCTGTATGTTGCAGCAGAGGCAGACATAATCCCCCTGGGAATATAACTCCATTGGCCTGAGAACCACACTCCTATCCCCCACTGAGAGCCACAGCAAGGTGAGTCAGAGCTCAGACATACCTATCCCTGCCCCCACTTGATGGTCTTTCTCTACCTACCTTGGTAGCAGAAAACAAAAGACATAATCTCTTGGAAGCTCTATGGCCCTGCTCATTACCTGAGAAACCCAAATACTTTTTTTGTTTGTTTGCTTGTTTGTTTGTTTGTTTTTGAGATGGAGTTTCCCTCTCATTGCCCAGGAAGGAGTGCAATGGCACCATCTCAGCTCACTGCAACCTCCACCTCCTGGGTTCAAGCAATTCTCCTGCCTCAGCCTCCTGAATAGCTGGGATTACAGGCGTTCGCCACCACACCCGACTAATTTTGTATTTTTAGTAGAGACGGGGTTTCTACATGTTGGTCAGGCTGGTCGCGAACTCCCAACCTCAGGTGATCTACCTGCCTCGGCCTCCCAAAGTGCTGGGATTATAGGCGTGAGCCACCGTGCCCAGCCAAAACCTGAATACTTATCCAGGCAACCCCAGGGCAAAATTGTATCCCCACTATACTACTACAGCTGATGCTCTCTTGAAATCACCACTTCCTGACTGGAAGTCAACCAATTCAAGCCATTACAGCAACTCAAAAAAGAGCAACCTTGTTCCAAGAAAGGAGAAGACAATAGCTAATTCCACCGCCTATAACATCCTGGCAAACCAGAGGTCCTGAGTCTGCCCATGGGACAACTTCACTCCTAGCACAACCAGCACTTGAGAAAACCAGCATACTAAACAAAACTACAACTAAGGAGTCTACTTCACTCCCCTGCTACATACACTGGAGCAGGTGATGGTATCCATGGCTAAGAGACCTGAAAACTGATCACATCACAGGACTCTGCAGATATTCCCCAGTACATGCCCAGAGCCTAGTAGTTATGCTGGGTGGCTAGACCCAGAAGAGCAATAACAATCACTGCAGTCCACCTCTCAGGAAGCCCCATCCCTAGGGGGAAGGGGGAGAGTACCACATCAAGGGATCAACCTATGAGAACAAAAGAATCTGAACAGCAGCCTTTGAGCCCCAGATCTTTCCTCTGACATAGTCTACCCAAATGAGAAGGAACCAGTAAAATAATTCTGGTAATATGACAAAGCAAGGTTCTTTAACATCCTCAAAAGATTACATTAGCTCACCAGCAAATCCAAACCAAGAAGAAATCTCTGAATTACCAGATAAAGAATTCAGAAGGTTGATTATTAAGCTACTCAAGGAGGCACCAAAGAAAAATGAAAACCAACTTAAAGAAACTTAAAAAATAATACAGGATATGAAAGAAAAAATGTCGAAATAAATAGATAGCATAAGGAAAAAAATTACAACTTCTGGAAATGAAAGACACACTTAGAGAAATGCAAAGTACACTGGAAAGTTTCAACAATAGAAGAAAGTACTTCAGAGCTCAAAGACAAGGCTTTTGAAATAACCCAATCTGACAATGACAGAGAAAAAAGAATTTTTAAAAAATGAACAAAGCTGCCAAGAAGTTTGAGATTATGTTATACAACCGAACCTAAGAATAATTGGTGTTCCTGAGGAAGAAGAGAAATCTAAAAGTTTGGAAAACTTATTTGAGAGAATAATCAAGGAAATCTTCCCCGGCCTTGCTAGAGATCTAGACATTCAAATACAAGAAGCGCAAAGAATACCCAGGAAATAGACTGCAAAAGATCATCACCTAGGTGCATAGTCATCAGGTTATCTAAAGTCAAGATGAAGGAAAGAATCTTAAGACCTGTGAGGCAAAAGCACCAGGTAACCTATAAAAGAAAACCTATCACATTAACAGCAGATTTCTCAACAGAAACCCTACAAGCAAGAAGGGATTGGGGTCCTATCTTTAGCCTCATTAAACAAAACAATTATCAGCCAAGAATTTTGTATCCAGTGAAACTAAACTTCATAAACTAAGGAAAGATAATCTTTTTCAGACAAACAAATGCTGAGAGAATTCGCCACTACCAAGCCAGCACTAAAAGAGCTGCTAAACAAAACCTCAAAATACACCAAAATAAAACCTTAAAGCATAAATCTCACAGGGCCTATCAAACAATAACACAATGAAAAAAACATATTTAGGCAACAACTAGCACAATGAATAGAATAGTACCTTACATCTCAATACTAATGTTGAATGTAAATGGCCTAAATGCTCCATTTAAAACAAACAGAATGGCAGAATGGATAAGAATTCACCAACCAGGTATCTGCTGCCTTCAAGAGACTCACCTAACACATAAAGACTCACATAAACTTAAGGTAAAGGGGTGGAAAAATATATAACATGCAAGTGGACACCAAAAGCAAGCAGGGGTAGCTATTATTATATCAGACAAAACAGACCTTAAAGCAACAACAGATAAAAAAGACAAAGAGGGCCAGGCACGGTGGCTCATGCCTGTAATCCCAGTGCTTTGGGAAGCCAAGGTGGGCAGATCGTGAGGTCAGGAGATCGAGACCATCCTGGCTAACATGGTGAAACCCCATCTCTACTAAAAATACAAAACAATTAGCCAGGCGTGGTGGTGGGCACCTATAGTCCCAACTACTCGGGAGGCTGAGGCAGGAGAATGGCGTGAACCTGGGAGACAGAGCTTGCAGTGAGCCGAGATCATGCCACTGCACTCCAGCCTGGGCAACAGAGCGAGACACTGTCTCAAAAAAAAAAAGAAAAAAAAAAGACAAAAAGGGATATTATATAATGATAAAAGAACTAGTCCAACAGGAAAATATTACAATCCTAAATATATATGCAGCTAACACTGGAGCTCCCGAATTTATAAAACAATTACTACTAGACTTAAGAAATGAGATAGATGGCAACACAATAATAGTGGGGGACTTTAATACTCAACCGACAGCACTAGACAGGTCATCAAGACAGAAAGTAAACAAAGAAACAATGGACGTAAACTACACCCTAGAACAAATGAACTTACCAAATATTTATAGAACATTCTACCCAACAACTGCAAGATATACATTCTATTCATCAGCACATGGAATATTCTCCAAGATAGACTATATGACAGGCCACAAAACAAGTCTTAACAAATTTAAGAAAATCGAAATTATATCAAGTATTCTCCCAAACCATAGTGGAATGAAATTGGAAATCAACTCCAAAAGGACCCCTCAAGACCATGAAAATTAAGTAAGCTATTCCTGAATGATAGTTGAGTCAACAACGAAATCAAGATAGAAATTTAAAAATGCTTTGAACTGAATGGTAACAGTGACACAACCTATCAAAACCTCTGGAACATGGCAAAAGCAGTGCTAAGAGGAAAGTTCATAGCATTAAATGCCTACATCGAAAAGTCTGAAAGAACACAAATAGACAATCTAAGGTCACATCCCAAGGAACTAGAGAAACAAGAACAAACCAAACCCAAACCCAGCAGAAGAAATGAAATAACCAGGATCAGACCAGAATTAATGAAACTGAAACAAAAAAATACAAAAGATAAATGAAACAAAAAGCTGGTTCTTTGAAAAGATAAACAAAATTGATAGACCATTAGTGAGATTAACAAAGAAAAGAAGAGAGAATATCAAAATAAGCTCAATTAGAAATGAAATGGGAGATATTACAACCGATAACACAGAAATACAAAAGATCATTCAAGGCTATATAGACACCTTTACATGCACAAACTAGAAAACCTAGAAAAGATGGATAAATTCCTGGAAATATACAACCCTCCTAAATTAAACCAGGAAGAAATAGAAACTCTGAACAGATCAATAACAAGCAGCAAGATTGAGATGACAACAAAAAAATCACCAACAAAAAAAAGCCCAGGACCAGATGGATATACAGCTGAATTCTATCAGACATTCAAAGATGAATTGGTACCAATTGTATTGAAAGTACTCCAAAAATTAGAGAAAGAAGATAAATTGTTCTATGAAGCCAGGATCACCCTAATACCAAAACCAGGAAAGGACATAACAAAAAAAGAAAACTGCAAACTGATATCCCTCATGAACATAGACACAAAAATTCTCAACAAAATACTAGCTAACTGAATCTAACAGCATATCAAAAAGATAATCCACCATGATCAAGTGGGTTTCGTACCAGGGATGTAGGGATAGTTTAAAATACACAAGTCAACAAATGTGATACACCATATAAACAGAATTAAAAACAGAAATCACATGATCATCTCAATAGATGCAGAAAAAACATTTGACAAAATCCAGCAGCACTTTGTGATTAAAACCCTCAGCAAAATCAGCATAGAAGGGATGTATCTTAATGTAATAAAAGCCATCTATAATAAACCCAAAGCCAACATTATACTGAATAGGGAAAAGTTTAAACCATTCCCCCTGAGAACTGGAATAAGACAAGGTTCCCACTTTCACCACTTCTATTCAACATAGTACTGGAAATCCTAGCCAGAGCAATCAGACAAGAGAAATAAATAAAGGGCATCCAAATTGGTAAATAGGAAGTCAAACTGTCACTGTTCACTGATGATATGATCATATACCTAGAAAACCCTACAAACTTATCCGAAAAGCTCCGAGATCTGATAAATAAATTGACTCAAGTTTCAGAACACAAAATCAATGTACACAAATCCATAGCACTGCTATATACCAACAGTGACCAAGTTGAGAATCAAATCAAGAACTCAAACACTTTTACAATAGCTGCTAAAATAAAATAAAATAAAATAAAATACTTAGAAATACACCTAACCAAGCAGCTGAAATAATCCTACAAGAAAAACTACAAAACACTGCTGAAGGAAATCACAGACAACACAAACAAATGGAAATACATGCCATGCTCATGGATGGTAGAATCAATATTGTGAAAATGACCATACTGCCAAAAGCAATCTACAATTCAATGCAATTCCCATCAAAATATTATACCATCATCATTCTTCACAGAACTAAAAAACAATCCTAAAATTCATATGGAACCAAAAAAGAACCTGCAGAGCCAGGGCAAGACTAAGAAAAATAACAAATCTGGAGGTATCACATTTCCTGACTTCAAACTATACTATAAGGCTACAGTCACCTAAACACCATGGCACTGATATAAAAATAGGCACATAGACCAATGGAACAGAATAGAGAACCCAGAAATAAACCCGAATACTTACAGCCAACTGATCTTTGACAAAGCAAACACAAACATAAAGTGTGGAAAGGACACCCTATTCAACAAATGGTGCTGGGATAACTGGCAAACCACATGTATTAGGTTGGTGCAAATGTAATTGCAGTTTTTGCCATTAAAAAGTGCTGGCAAAAACCACAACTATGTTTGCACCCACTTAATAGAAGAATGGAACTAGATCCTCATCTCTCACCTTACACAAAACTCAACTCAAGACTGATCAAAGACTTAAATGTAAGACTTGAAGCCATAAAAATTCTAGAAGACAACATCAGAAAAACCCTTTTAGACACTGGTTTAGGCAAAGACTTCATGACCAGGAACCCAAAAGCAAATGCAACAAAAGCAATGATAAATAGGTGAGACTTAATTAAACTAAAAAGCTTACTCACAGCAAAAGAAATAATCAGCAGAGTAAACAGACAACCAGATATTGATCATCAAGACAGATGGGAGGCAGGACTAGATTGCAGCTCCGGACAGAGCAGCATGAGGAGGCTCACACTGTGAATTTTAGCTTCAAATTAACTGCAAGAACAAAGCATCAATCCCGCGAGGATCCACACACCCTCTGAAGGAAGCGGACTGATCCTGCAGGACCCAGGAGACACCTCAAATACTGTGAGTGCCCCAACTGCAGAAGTGAGAAAGGGAGACCCACCTCTCCCAAACCCACACCCCCACTGGAGAAACTGAAGGTCTATTTGCAGGAGAAGTTTCTGACTTTACCTGGAGCTGAGTCAATTTGGAGAGGAGAGTGAAATACAGGGGTATAGGAAGCAGCAGAAAGGCCCTGGGAGTTCACTGGGTCCCCAAGCGGGCCATTCCTGCTGGCAATAAAGGGATTCATCAGGAGGGCGGCCAGAGGAACAGGAAGTAAAACTCCACAGGGACAAGGAAATCTCTAGCTGAACTTTGTAACAATTTGAATGGGGCAAGGGACAAGAAGCCTGCTGGCCAGAACTCGGGAGAGGGCATGAATCCCATGTGCAGATTCCACAGAAGAAGAACCAACCCCTTTTCTTTTGCAGCTGGGAGGCAGGTAGCCTGGGGCAAGCTTTCAAGCCCCTCTTGCCCACTGCCTAGAAATGGACTCTGGGCTGTTGTGGGGGTGGGGGCATAGTTGGAGTGAGACTGGCCCTTCGGTTTGAGTGGGAGCTGGGTGAGGCCTGTGACTGCTGGCTTTCCCCCACTTTCCTGACAACCTGCATGACTCAGCAGCGGCAGCCATAATCCTTCTAGGTACACAGCTCCAGTGACCTGGGAATCTCACCTCCATCCCCAACAGCAGCAGCAGCAAGATCTACCCAAGGAGAGTCTGAGCTCAGACACGCCTAGCCCTGCCCCCACCTGATGGTCCTTCCCGACCCACCCTAGTAGCAGAAGACAAAAGGCATATAATCTTGGGAGTTTTAGGGCCCCGCCCACTGCAGGTCCCTCTACAACCCCCAGTGCCAGCCCCGAGCCGGGTAGACTCACTGGGTGGCTAGACCCAGAAAAGAGACAACAATCACTGCAGTTCAACTTACAGGAAGCCACATCCATAGGAAAAGGGGGAGAGTGCTACATCAAGGGAACACCCCATGGGACAAAAAAATCTGAACAACCGCCTTCAGCCCTAGACCTTCCCTCTGACAGAGCCTACCCAAATGAGAAGAATCCAGAAATCCAACCCTGGTAATATAACAAAACAAGGCTCTTCAACACTCCGAAAAAATCACACTAGTTCACCAGCAATGGATCCAAACCAAGAAGAAATCCATGATTTACTGGAAAAGAATTCAGCTTAGTTATTAAACTAATCAGGGAGGCACCAGAGAAAAAGGCAAAACCCAATGCAAGGAAATCCAAAAAAATGATACAAGAAGTGAAGGGAGAAATATTCATAGAAATAGATAGCTTAAAGAAAAAACAATAAAATTTCAGGAAACTTTGAACATTTTTAGAAATGTGAAATGCTCTGGAAAGTCTCAGCATAGAATTGAACAAGCAGAAGAAAGGAATTCAGAGCTCAAAGAAAAGGTCTTCAAATTAACCCAATCCAACAAAGACAAAGAAAAAAGAATAAGAAAATATGAACAAAGCCTCCAAGAAGTCTGGGATTATGTTAAACAACCAAACCTAAGAATAATCGGTGTTCCTGAGGCAGAAGAGAATTCTAAAAGCTTGGAAAACATACTTGGGGGAATAATCGAGGAAAACTTCCCCAGCCTTGCTAGAGACCTAGACATTCAAATACAAGAAGCACAAAGAACACCTGGGAAATTAATCACAAAAAGATCATCACCTAGGTACATTGTCATCATGTTAACCAAAGTTAAGACAAAGGAAAATGTTAAGAGCTGTGAGACAGAAGTACCAGGTAACCTATAAAGAAAAACTATCAGATTAACAGCAGATTTCTCAGCAGAAACCTTACAAACTGGAAGGAATCGGGGCTCTATCTTTGGCCTCCTCAAACAAAACAATTATCAGCCAAGGATTTTGTATCCAGCAAAATGAAGCATCATATATGAAGGAAAAATACAGTCATTTTCAGACAAACAAATGCTGAGAGAATTCATTATTACCAAGCCACCACTACAAGAACTGCTAAAAGGAGCTCTAAATCTGGAAATACATCAAAACAGAACCTCTTTAAAGCACAAATCACACAGGACCTATAAAACAAAAATACAAGTTAAAAAGCAAAAACAAAAAAACAAAAAACAAAAAAACTACACAGGCAACAAAGAGCACGATAAATGCAATGGTACCTCACATTTCAATACTAACATTGAATGTAACAGCCTAAATGCTCCACTTAAAAGATGCAGAACCACAGAATGGATAAGAATTCACCAACCAACTACCTGCTGCCTCAGGAGACTCACCCAACACAGAAGGACTCACATAAACTTAAAGTAAAGGGGTTGGAAAAAGGCATTTCATGCGAATGGACACCAAAAGTGAGCAGGGGTAACTATTCTTATATCAGACAAAACAAACTTTAAAGCAAGAGCAGTTGAAAGTGACAAAGAGGGATATTATATAATGGTAAAAGGCCTTGTCCCACAGGAAAACATCACAATCTTAAACATATATGCATCTAACACTGGAGCTCCCAAATTTATAAAACAATTACTAAAAAATGAGATAGCAACACAATAATAGTGGGGAACTTCAATACTCCACTGACAGCACCAGACAGGTCATCAAGACAGAAAGTCAACAAAGAAACAATGGATTTAAACTATGCCTTGGAACAAATGGACTTAACAGATATATACAGAACATTTCATCCAACAACTGCAGAATATACATTCTATTCAACAGCGCATGGAACATTCTCCAAGATAGACCATATGATAGGCCATAAAATGAGCCTCAATAAATTTAAGAAAACTGAAATTATATCAAGCACTCTCTCAGACCACAGTGGAATAAAACTGGAAATCAAATCCAAAAGGAACTTTCAAAACCATGCAAATACATGGAAATTAAATAACCTTCTCCTGAATGAGCACTGGGTCAAAAATGAAATCAAGATAGAAATTAAAAATTCTTTGAACTGCATGACAATAATGATACAATCTACAAAATCTCTGGGATACAGCAAAGGTGGTGTTAAGAGGAAAGTTCATAGTCCTAAACACCTATATCAAAAAGACTGAAAGGGCACATACTGACATTCTAAGGTTACACCTCAAGGAACTAGAAAAACAAGAACAAATCTAACACAAACCCAGCAGAAGAAAGGAAATAACCAAGATCAGAGCAGAACTAAATGAAATTGAAACAAAAAAAAAATACAGAAGATAAATTAAACAAAAACCTGGTTCTTTGAAAAGATAAATAAAATTGATAGACCATTAGCAAGATTAACCAAGAAAAGAAGAGAGAAAATCCAAATAACCTCACTAAGAAATGAAACAGCTGACACCACTGAAATAAAAAAGATCATTCGAGGCTACTATGAATACCTTTACTCACATAAACTAGAAAATCTAGAAGAGATGGATAAATTCCTGGAAAAATACACCCTCCTAGCTTAAATTGGAAAGAATTAGATACCCTGAACAGACCAATAACAAGCTGCAAGACTGAAATGGTAATTTAAAAATTACCAACAAAGAAAAGTCCAGGACCAGAGGGATTCACAGCAGACTTCTACCAGACATTCAAAGAAGAATTGGTACCAATCCTTTTGACACTATTCCACAAGATAGAGAAAGAAGGAACCCTCCCTAATTCATTCCATGAAGCCAGCATCACCCTAATACCAAAACCAGGGAAGGATATAACAAAAAAAGAAAACTACAGGCTAATATCCTTGATGAATATAGATGCTAAAATCCTTAACAAAATACTAGCTAACCAAATCCAACAACATATCAAAAAGATAATCCACCATGATCAAGTGGGTTTCATATAAGGGATGCAGGGATGGTTTAACATATGCAAGTCAATAAATGGGATACACCACATAAGCAGAATTAAAAACAAAAATCACATGATCATCTCAACAGATGCAGAAAAAGCATTCCACAAAATCCAATATCCATTATGATTAAAACTCTCAGCAAAATCAGCATAATACAAGGGACATAGCTTAATGTAACAAAAGCCATCTATGACAAACCCACAGCCAACATAATACTGAATGGGGAAAAGTTGAAAGCATTCCCTCTGAGAACTGGAACAAGACAAGGATGCCGGCTCTAACCACTCCTCTTCAACATAGTACTGGAAGTTGTAGGAAAAGCAATCAGAAAGAGAAAGAAATTTAGGGCAAATAGGTAAAGAGGAAGTCAAACTGTCACTGTTTGAGGATGATATGATTATTTACCTTGAAAACCCTAAAGACTCCTCCAGAAAGCTCCTAGCACTGATAAAAGAATTCAGCAAAGTTTCTGGATACAAGATTAATATACACAAATTGGTAGCTCTTCTATACACCAACAGTGACCAAGCAGAGAATCAAATCAAGAATTCAACCACTTTTACAATAGCTGAAAAAAAAAAAAAAAAACTTAGGAATATACCTAACCAAGGAGTCAAAAGACCTCTACAAGGAAAACTACAAAACACTGCTGAAACAAATCACAGACAACACAAACAAATGGATACACATCCCATGCTCATGGATGGGTAGAATCAATATTGTGAAAATGACCATACTGCCAAAAGCAATCTACAAATTCAACACGATCCCCATCAAAATACCACCACCATTCTTCACAGAATTAGAAAAAACAATTCTAAAATTCATATGGAACCAAAAAAGAGCCCACATAGCCAAAGCAAGACTAAGCAAAAAGAACAAATTTGGAGACATCACACTACCTAATTTCAAACTATACTATAAGGCCATAGTCACCAAAACAGTGTGGTACTGGTATTAAAATAGGCACATAGACCAATGGAACAGAATACAGAACCCAGAAATAAACCCAAATACTTACAGCTAACTGATCTTCGACAAAGCAAGCAAAAACATAAAGTGGGGAAAGGACACCCTTTGCAACAAATGATGCTGGAATAATTGGCTAGCCACATGTAGGAGAATGAAACTGGATCCTCATCTCTCACCTTATACAAAAGTCAACTCAAGATGAATTAAGGACTTAAACTTAAGACCTGAAACTATAAAAATTCTAGAAGATAACATTGGAAAAACCCTTCTAGACACTGGCTTAGGCAAGGATTTCATGACCAAGAACCCAAAAGCAAATGCAATAAAAACAAAGGTAAATAGATGGCACCTAATTAAACTAAAGAGCTTTGCACAGCAAAAGGAACAGTCAGCAGAGTAAACAGACAACCCACAGAGTGGGAAAAATTTTTCACAATCTATACATCTGACAAAGGACTAATCTCCAGAATCTACAATGAACTCAAACAAATCAGTAAGAAAAAAACAAGCAACCCCATCAAAAAGTGGGCTAAGGACATGAATAGATAATTCTCAAAAGAAGATATACAAATGGCCAACAAACATATGAAAAAATGCTCAACATCACTAATGATCAGGGAAATGCAAATCAAACCCACAATGCAATACCACCTTACTCCTGCAAGAATGGCCATAATAAACAAATCAAAAAACAGTAGCTGCTGGCATGGATGTGGTGATCAGGGAACATTTCTACAGGGCTGGTGGGAATGTAAGCTAGTACAGCCACTACGGAAAACAGTGTGGAGATTCTTTAAAGAACTAAAAGTAGAACTACCATTTGATCCAGGAATCCCACTACTAGGTATCTACCCAGAGGAAAAGAAGTCATTATTCCAAAAAGATACTTGCACACGCATGTTTATAGCAACACAATTCACAATTGCAAATTCGTGGAACCAACCCAAATGCCTGTCAATCAACAAGGGGATAAAGAAACTGTGGTATATACATATATATATACAGACACACACACGATGGAATACTACACCATAAAAAGGAATAAATTAACAGCATTTGCAGTGACCTGGATGAGACTGAAGACTCTTATTCTAAGTGAAATAACTTAGGAATGGAAAACCAAACATCGTATGCTCTCACTGATACATGGATACTAAGCTATGAGGACAGAAAGGCATAAGAACGACATAATGGACTTTGGGGACTTGGAGGGAAGAGTGGGAGGGGGGTGAGGGATAAAAGACTATAAATATGGTACAGTGTATACTGCTTGGGTGATGGGTGCACCAAAATCTCACAAATCACCACTAAAGAACTTACTCATGTAACCAAATACCACCTGTACCCCAATAACTTATGGAAAAATAAAATAATAATAAATTGTTTTAAAAAAACAGACAACCCACAGAGTGGGAGAAAATTTTCACAAACTATTCATCTGACAAATGATTAACATCCAAAATCTACAAGGAACTCATACAAATCAGCAAGAAAAACAAATAATCCCATAAAAGAGTGGGCTAAGGACATGAATAGACATTCTCAAAAAAGGATATACAAATGGCCAACAAACATCAAAAAAATGCTCAACATCACTAATGATCAGGGAAATGCAAATCAAAACCACAGTGAGATACCACCTTACTCCTCTAAGCATGGCAATAGTTTAAAAATAAAAAAAAATAGATGTTGGTGTGGATGTGGTGAAAAGGGAACACTTTTACACTGCTGATGGGAATGCAAACTAGTACAACCACTACGGAAAACAGTATGGAGATTGCTTAAAGAACGATCCAAGATTTGATCCAGCAATCCCACTACTAGGTATCTACCCAGAGGAAAAGAAGCCATTATATGAAAAAGATACTTGCACATGCATGTTTATAGCAGCACAATTTGCAATTGCAAAAATATGGAACCAACCTAAATGCCCATCAATCAATGAGTGGATGAAGAAAATATGATATATATATATATATATACACCATGGAATACTACTCAGCCATAAAAAGGAACAAAATAATGGCATTTGCAGCAACCTGGATGGAATTGGAGACCATTATTATTATAAGTGAAGTAACTCAAGAATGGAAAACCAAATATTGTATGTTCTCACTTATAAGTGGGAGCTAAGCTATGAGGATGCAAAGGCATAAGAATGATGCAATGGACTTTGGGGACACGGGAGGAAGTGTGGCAGGGGGGTGAGGGATAAAAGACTATACACTGGGTACAGTATACACTGCTCAGGTCATGGATGCACCAAAATCTCAGAAATCACCACAAAAGAATTTATCCATGTAATCAAACACCACCTGTTCCCCAAAAGCCTATTGAAATTTAAAAAAAAAAAAAAACCTGATGTTGGCAAGATTATGGAAAAAAGGAAACACTTATATACTGTTGGTGGGAATGCAAATTTGTTTAGCCATTGTGGAAAGCATTTGGAGATTCCTCAAAAACTAAAAACAGAATTACCATTCAACCCAGCAATCCCATTGCTGGGTATGCACCCAAAGGAAAATTAATCATTCTACCAAAAAGACATCTGCACTCATATGTTCATTACAGCGCTATTCACAATAGCAAAGACACAGAATTAACCCAGGTGCCCAATGATAGTGGATTGGATAAAGAAAATGTGGTACATATACACCATGGACTACTACACAGACATAAAAAGAATGAAATCATGTTTTTTGCAGCAACATGGATGCAGCTGGAGGCCATTATTCTAAGTGAATTAACATGTAAGCAGAGAAACAAATACCAAAATACCACACGATCTCATTTATATGTGGGAGATAAGCATTGGGTACACTCAGACATAACAACAGGAACAATAGACACTGAGAACTCAAAAGGGGAGATGGGGGGAAAAACGGTTGAAACACTACCTATCAGGTACTATGTTCACTATTTGGGCAAAAAGATCATTAGAAGCCCAAACCCTAGCATCACACAATATACCCTTGTAATGAACCTGTGCATGTACCCCATGAACCTAAACTCAAAAATCAAAAACAAGTATTTGGATAATTTTTTTAAATAAGCAAATAAAAAATAAAGATGTGTTTGGACAAGACGAATAAGGAAGGGAAGGGTACCTCTGGGGAATATGGCACAGTATTATCATTATAACAGAGGCAGTGTTATAGCGTTATCACTATAACAGAGGTAGAAGATGGTAAAAGGACTTGGCAACATTCCTCTCCACCAAGGATGGTCTGAAGTATGGAAATATTAAGAGGAAAATGAGGTCTGTCTAAGAAGATTGGGTAAGAAAATAGCAAAGATCATCAAGCAACTTTAATTCAAAACTCTAAGCCAGATACATTTCTAATGCAAGGAAATAAAAGGACTTTCAGGTTTGAGCTCAGACCATCATTAATAACCTTGTGAGAAATCACAATCTGTAGAAGAAAGGCCAGAACACTGCTCCAATTATCACAGTTGCTCTTTCCAGAAATAATGATCCACTGAGCTTGACGTAAGTCCTCAGAAAATTCTACAATGGATCATTTCATATGACTTTTGAAAATAATTATGTTACAGACAAAGTGTAAATATTATCAACTTGACACAGTGAAGGGAAAATTACAGCTGAGAAAAAAAGAGAAGGTGAGGAGGCATTTAAAAAGTGGCAGAAAGGATAGGAATATGAATATCCTTATCCTACAAAGTAGATGGTCAAGAGATTATGTTCATAGCTGATTGAACAAAAAAGAGGGGTTTAAGTACATTATTCTGAGTTACAAAAGTTAACTTTAGAAGAACTAAAAACAGTGACATTATATTACAAAAGAGAAGAGAGATAGGGGTGGAGAATGAGCAAAATTCTCATCTACAGTAGTGTCTACAATGGATGAAGCAAGAATTCATAGTAAGTATGTTTTTAGAGTTATAGGCTTACCAACAAAAGAATTAAAAGCAGAAATGGTTAAAGGTGAGGATTTCTGAGAAGGGAAGAGTAGGACAGAATAATGATTATTTTCAGTATAAGCCCTTCCACACTACATGATGCTTTAAACCATGTTTATGAATTACTTAAATATTTTAAAAAATCATTTTTCAAATGATACATTAGTAGTTCAGAAAAAGCTGCTATTTATCTCTAGGACCCCTTATATGCTCAACCAAGAATAATTCATGCCACACTAGCCTGGATAGGAGAGGGGCTTTGTCGAAATACATCTTTTTTTCCACCTCACACAGTATTCAGAATACAATATACATCCAAGAACTATCTCTTGAATGAATTAATGAATGAAGAAATGACATCTCAATTTCAGCCTAAGTCTCAAATGATGTCTTTGTGCAATGAAGGAATGTGGGTGGAGGAGGGTACAGTGGGGTAAGCTTTTTGGATGCGCCTGAGTCTTTCCAATCCAAGAGCCCTGAAGTCAGGCATTGGCGGTAATTCTAGATCTCTCCCAGTGATCAACAGCAGCCTCTGAATCACTGTTACCAAAACCTGCCAGCAACCTCAGCACTGGCCAACGCTCAGCACTGGCCACAGAGACTTCATCTTCCCTGTGCCCAGATATGACTCTAGCTTCACAAGAGTATCCAAGTACTGATGGGTAGTTTTCCCTCTGTATGTGTTAGGATCTATTAAACCATCCAATCTCCAAAAGGAGACTTGGAGTATATCTTTTAAATAACATGAAAACATTTTGTGCGAAGCTTGCTTTTAAATACTGTGGCTTCTTGTTTGTAATTTAGCAATTAATCTGGCTTTGAGTTTCTTTGCTGCCAGAACATCTTGAAACTAGATTTCCATAGATAAAATGGACCACTCAGAGAAATAAGTCAAGAGATAAAACAGTGCATCCAAATTCAGAGCAGAGTGAATTAATTTTCCAGGTCTAGCTGGTTTTTGAATACATAACTTTGCTTAAGAAAATTTCCCAATATCTGGTTTTTTTTGTTTGTCTTTTGTTTTTTGTTTCTAAGGACCAGGACAGGGGGAGGAAAGAATGAAAGAATGCCATTGGTCCTGAAAGTAACTGATTTTCATTCTTCTTGGGTTTTTTTCGGGTTAGTTGGTTTGTCTGTTTGTTCGTTTTTTTGAGATGGATTATCACTCTGTTACCCAGGCTGGAGTGCAGTAGTGCGATCTCGGCTCACTGTAACCTCCACCTCCTGGGTTCAAGTGATTCTCTTGCCTCAGACTCCCAAGTAGTTGGATTACAGGCTAATTTTTGTATTTTTAGTAGAGATGCAGTTTCACCATGTTGGCCAGGCTGGTCTTGAACTCCTGACCTCAGGTGATCCACCCACTTGGGCCTCCCAAAGTGCTGAGATTACAGGCGTGAGCCACTATGCACAGCCTAATTCATTCTTCTTAATGCTAGGTGAAGCCACACTTTTAGTCACAAAAGAAAGCTTTGGAAATAATTGATGAAATAACCTTAAATATACCTTTGTTTGATATAGGACAATGTGTTGGCTGATAACTTGAAATTTTTTTTACACCTAAAAGTAGCACCTTCCATTTAAATTTAATATGCTAGGATATGCTTGAAAGAAAATTTAAGGCCTTTGAGTTCCCATGGAGGAAGTCGTTTTTGAAATGAATTTTGAGAGATGAACAAGATTTCACCAGGTAGAGTCTGGAATGGGAAATCATTTCAGGAAAAAAATAATGTGGAAATTTTAAAATAAATAAATGTAATTTCTGACAGCTCTGTCAGAATGTCACTTCTGAAGTAAAAAGTAAGTTAACACAAATGCTTCCTCTCAAATAGCTCAGCTATTCCTTGCCCTGAGCCTCCCTTACCATCCTTCCCACTGCTCTCTCTCCCTGCTGCCCGCCCATTACCCCTCCGTGAAACAAACACAGCATATCAAACTGGAAGGCAGTGATGACGAGACAGGGAGCCCCACTTGACAGAAGCAAAGCTGAATGGCTCTTTAAAGTCAGACTCAAAAGCTCTGCCATTTGAGTCTTCATGTCATTTCATGATAAATGATCCTTTCCCAACAGTTTGCCACTGCTGTTAAACAGGGGTCCTAACAGGGCCCTCCCATCTGCACTCTACCTTTGTAATTAGCACGTTTGGTCTCTGTGCATGTATTTCATGGGTGACTCCCTTATAAGCTAAGTGATAAGTAACCAAATTACAAGGCTATAAATATATCAACTGCTGCCTAGGAGAAAACCTTAGTGGTTTCGTTTATGAAGTCAGCAATATTCTGAACTGATTCTTACAACAGAGCTTAGTTTTCTTTTCCTCCCTCCCCCTCCCCACTTAGGTAATTTGATATTGTATATGTCTCCAATTATAAATCACAAGTGAATTATTGGAAAAAGGTAACTTGGGCCTGAATGATTTTAATTAGAGCAACATTTTTTATTCATAAGAAGCCTTAGCTGGACAATTTCCAAAGAATCTACATCTACCCAAAACATTTGGAAACAGGCAAGAACTCTTGGTATGTAAAGCAAATCTGGCCTTCATCAACTGACTTGCTGCCTTGGTACCATCATTGTGTTTTATCTGTCCAAATGGGTGCCAGTTACTAAATTTTAGAAAGAAATGTATTAGGTAAGAGTCCCCAAAGTGTGATTTCACATGTGACAAGGACAAAAGTTGATGATAATCATTATTATAATGAAAACAACTAACACTGAATGGAAATTTACAGTCAACACTTTCCCTGTTTCTACCGTCTAGTTTACCCTCCACACTGACAACAGAACTTTTTTAAAAATTATCATTTTAATAATATAAGGATAGGGTCTCACTATGTTGCCCAGGCTGGTCTCAAATTCCTGGGCTCATGTGATCTTCCCGCCTTGGCCTCCCAAAATGCTGAGATTACAGGTGTGAGCCACTGTGCCCAGCCAGCAGAGCTATTTTTATTTAACTTTTAAACATTGTCCTTCTTCTGCCTAAAAACTTCTGTTAGCATAAAGACTGAGCAATTAATCTTAACTCCTCCTGTACTATTATTTATCATGTTGTAGTTCCATCTCCTCCTTGAGAGTAAGAGTATGTTTTACCCATCTTTGTATCTCAAGCACCTACCATAGACCTTGACACAAAATTGGTGCTTATCAAACATTTCTGTTGAACTATGAACTGAACCTCTTTAAACAAGAGATCTGATCTCATGTGAATACACATATAGTATGTTTTGTATGAATTTCTTGTTGTTTGAAACTTAAAATTGAAACTCCTCAATGTGACATAGGGGACTTTTTGCAATCTGATTCCGATCTTCCCTTCTGGCATCATCCCCTACCCCTCCACCTGACCACCATATTTGTGCTCAGCTTCTCCGATGTTAGGGCAAAGTTTTGTTCTCCTCCTAGGCCCATTGTCTTTTTAATATTCAGTTAAATATGGAACAAATAATCTCATTTAATGGAAGCTGAGTCTTGAGGCAGCACCAGTAAAGGTCAGAAGCAGAGACAAGAGTGAATTGTGGAATACGGGAGCAAAAGCCAAAAAACAAAGACACTGTTAAAGAATTGGAGAGAAAATTCAGACTCAAATTTTTTTTTTTTTTAAAAGCCAGAACATGACTATAGGTAATGTTTACCTATGCATGGGATAAAGAAGAAAGGGATGCATTTCACCCTGAGAGATAAAAAATTAGAAAGTTGGTCCCAAGTTTATGATAACCCCTAGAACAGAACTAGATGTTAGGAAATATATGCAGAGTTCCTCAAGAAGTAAGTTATTTTATTGATGATGATGAGTCAGTACAAAGTCACCACAATAGTCCCATGCTCCATGTTTGCTATCACCCTTGTTACAAACACCTCAGTCTCTGTTGAGCCTATCATCAGACAGAACAAGGAAGGTGGGTGTCATGAACAGGTAAGAGACAACAGCTGGGCTCTATCAGTAGGCTTCCAAGAGACATACAAACAGATGAGATGCTGAGAAACCTTACCTCCCAAGGTTGAACAAGATCATCAGAAGTCAATATTTGCTGCGGGTTTTACAGGTGATTCTTCAGGCCTTACCACAGCAACCTCACCAAGAAAACAGAAGCCTAAATGACCAAATGACTTGTTGGGAACATGTGGCAAATCAGTAGGATAAAAGCATTTCCCTCAGTCAGTTTGGTGCTTAGTCCTTCAAACCATATTGTCTCTCCTTTTAAACATGTCTCTGCTCTATGGATTAAAAAATCTTGGAAACTTGAGATGATGTGCTTGCTAATTAAGAATGTTTCCATTTCTCTGGATTGCTCCTCTTAAATCTTTTCATGGGAAAGCTATAACAAACCCCTCTTTATTACTAAATAGGACTGGCCCAGTGAGGTCAGCTGCTCCAAGGAAACTGTCTCTGCTTATAACAGAGACTTGACTGCAGTACAGCAATTCTCTCCTGCAGAGAAAGTGGAATCAAGACCAAAAGAGGAAGGAGCTAGATGCAAAATTCAATCTGAATTTCCTTTGAGGCAAATTGCATTTATCTCTCTAGATGTATTCATATCTCTCTAGATGTATTCAAGATTTGTAGGAGTGGGGAGGGGAATAGCATAAACATATCTATAGCTTTGAATAATTTTTTAGCCAAATGATGAAACTGAGGCCCAAAGATATAACACAGCAAGTTATTAACAGAGCTCTGACTAGAACTCAGAGTCCTATGGCCACTTTCATTGCAAGAGGAGGCAGAGCAGAGAGCGTGGTTTCCTGGCCTGAATCCTGGCTCTGCAGCTTACCAGCTGTGTGACCTTGGGTAGGTTTCTTAAAGCCTGTACTACGTTTTCACGTCTGTAAAACAGTGGTGATGGATCCTCCCCAGAGGTTGTTGTAGGGTTTAAATTAGTGACTATGTGATCAGTGCTTGCAACAGTGCCTGGAACTTAGAAAGCAATTACCGTTAGCCTCATTTTGACTTAGGATCTTTTCCAAACATTTCAAACAACACACCAAAAACACCGAAAGCAGAAGGAGGGAAACACCATGGAGCTGGAAAGCAAGCTCTTCATATAAAGCCCTTACCCATCCAGTCTCCTTCACACTTTGTGATCCTTTAAAGCAGGCTACACTATCTTTTCCTGTGTCTAGTTTTTTTGCCAACTGGAGCTAAACATTTCTTTTTTTAACTTTTCAAAACTATCATCCTAGGATGCATCTTCTCAGCAATAGCTTACTCGTCATGACAGCCTGTACAAAATTCTCTTTTACCCAGGAGAGTGAGGAGTTCTCCACTGAAGCAGCACAGTTCCTCTCTCTCTCTCATCCCCTCAGGCCTGTCCCCCTCAGGGTGTGATGAACCTTGAGTTCAGTCATACACCCTGATCTCATGTTGGGCATGGAAAGGAAATAGTGTTATTCTGAGTGACTGTGAATGAATGAAGGTGAGTGGTGCTCCCTCCCTGAGAGGAGCTGCTCCCTCATGACAGCTTAGGAGCCCTAAGGAGACTCACAGATGAACAAAGTCTTAAAGGGAGATGGCAGATTCCTGCAGCGACCTCAAGAAGGAAGTGTCTGGGTATTTCTAACCTGTATTAGCAAGTTGGGGTGGTACTGGTATAAATTCGAGAAATGCTAAGGAGTAACTGAAAGAAATAGGGAAAGATCGAGAAGCAAAATGAACAAAATGCCTGATATGTCCACGTGCCAATGAGGAGGTGAGGTGTGAGGAGAAGTCTGTCACAGTAGCCAATAAACCGTGAGGGCCAAAATATTTGGCTTGAATAACTTAGAATCTGCTCCCTGCCTGCAGCAGAGCTTGGCAGTGAGTCACCAAATCCAGCAACAGAATTTCTTTTTCAGGAGCCACAGACAGTTCATTTACATACATACACACACACACACACACACACACACACACACACACACACACACACTTCTCTTATAGATATACCCTTTATCAGCAAGGAGACTAATATGGCATTTCTTAGTATATTTCCAAAACTGTGTACATCATTGACAGTGATCAGGACCTATTTGCCAATAAATCAAAAGGTTTTTCGAAACATTTTTTAAAATTCTACTTAAAAAATGCCACATGTGTTCTGTTAATTTCTTCTATCCTCTCCTTTTGTTAAAAGTGAAACAAAAACACAAGGACATAACCAAAATGTTAATAATGGGTATATCTGGGTTGCATGATTACAAGGTAATTTTTTTCTCTTTTTTCTTTGTTGATTATTTGTATTTTCTATTTCATCTTCCATAAACATATATTATTTTTCTAGTATTTAAAATAAGGATAAAAACAGAGTGAGCAAAAGCAAAAAATTTCCAGAGAGCAGTCTTGCTATATTATATGATGTTCCTTCAAATGATACCCCCTTGAACCAACAAGTACCAACGATAATATTCTTGAGAAAGGGCAAGACCACCACAGAAGAGCAAAAGGGATTAAGAACACAGGGGAATCACAGAGATGATTGCACAGTCTTGCAGAAATGCTAAAACCTGCAGAAATGCTAAAACCTGTGCTGAGCAAAATGTCACACTGAGAAGGCTCTGTGGGACATCAGCGCCTATCAGGTCCATGAGCAGTAGGACCCCCCAAACAATTGCAGGTCCCAAGCAGGTTTTGCAACTCAGTCAGAATTTTCCTTTTTGCAAAGGTATTCCCAGTATTCACATTGCACATGTGTTTAAGTGCTAATTAATTGGGTGTAAATAGAGGAGAAATCCATGTAATTCAAGCTAATGCTATCTGCTAATGTCATTTTCCAAATTGAAGCTCATCTGGTTCTGGGTATCAGCCAGACTACAAAGTAATCATGCACTCCAAAATCTGTCCTGCCCCACTAATGGGAAAACATCCTTAAAAAGCCCATTGAAGGGGCTCACCTGGATTTCAGGTAACCTCTTTCTCACCTCCACCTGGTGCCTTTGATATTGAGGAAACCACAATATCAGAAACTCTGATCTTTCCTTTTAAAAATGCAATTATTGATGGACAAACCTTCCCAAGGATTGGCATTCAATTCAGAATCATCAGTTCCTATAAACTACAAGTATTTTACATGCACTGGAGATCACACCAGCTTCAGTTGTCATGTCCCAGGGTCTTTACTGTGCCAGAGGTGACCAGCAACCTCGCGTTGTCTAGTCATTTCAATGTACACGTCATAGCTCAGGCATGTCCCAACCCAAGGCAGCAGGGTGTCAGTGGAAGAAGCTAAGATTCAGGCAAAAGAAAGGCTGGTCCCTAAGGAAGGAATGGAGGTTGGGGTGAGAGACCCCAGTCCAGTGAGCAGTATTTGAAGTGGAAAAAGCACATTTGAGCTCACATCAGGAGTCATATCTCAGGGGATCCAGTGTCATGAACAGGTGAGGGACAACAGTTGGGCATAGGTAAAAGTTTACCTGCAAACGACCCCCAACCTACATGGCATTTCCAGTAGCTGCATCTCTATCTGAATCATCCACCTGGTATTCAAGTTCATGTAAGCCCTTAACCATCTCCACAGGGTTTGTAATTAGACTCCTCAATCCCAGCCCTGGAGCTCAACAGGCAGCCCCCCTTACAGTACATGCCAGCTGTTGTCAAGCATTGCAGCTTTTCTCCCAGACTTCCATATTATGGCTCCATTACATATGGCCACAGAGTGAGGAAGGGGCATCTGACACATATATGAGCCCCACACTTTGTGACCTTGGGCAAGTTACTTTTGTAAACTTCAGTTTTCTTATCCAGAAAATGGGAGCAATAGAGTTCCTTCATCTTAGGGTTGTTATGGGGATTAAATGAGATAATGAATGCAAAGAATGCCTGCCACGTGGTAAGTGCTCAATAAAAACAGGATGGAAGATGGATCTTCTTAACCCTGGCCACATGCCTAGAACCCAACCTACCACAGTGGTTCTCAACCAGCGGTGATTTTGCTGGTTGCATTAACTGAGAGGGGCTGTGGGGCTACTAACCTCCAGTGAGTAGAGGCCAGGGAAGCCACTCACCATCCTACAATGCACAGTGCAGCCCCGCAATAAAGAATTATCTCGTCCAAAATGTCAACAGTGCCAAGGCTGAGAAACCCTGTCCTGCTAGTAGCTTCACTTGACTTCCTTCGGCCCATGCTACTACTGTGTCCCCCAAGTTGGAGTGGCTTTGGAGCTCTTCCCAGGACTGGCCCATCCCACCGTCTCCTGAGCCCCCATTTGTGAGATTGTCAAAAGGCCACCAGGCTTTAGTGCCCTGACCTGAGTCCATAACAGCAGGAGACAGGCAGAATCACCAGGCCTCTCTGACCAGAGACAGGCAAGAAACTGCCTCCTGCAGGGCTGTGGCAAAGAGCCATGTGAAAACAGGCGCAACAGCCAGTGGAGCGTTCCACTCAAACTGGCTCCACACCAGGCCCAGACCGTGAGTCACCACCACATGCTGCCGCCTCTCGCCACGACCTTTCTTTATCCCTTCATTAGCCATAAATCTTCAGGAGCAAAACAGCAGAGAACAGACTGGGAAGGCCCTGGCAGAATATCACACCAGGCAAATGCCCAAATCAAAATTCAGAGTTAAATGCCCGGGCCCTGGATGAATGCCAGTCACGGCAAACCAAGGCTCCCCCGAGCCATCCCTGCAAACCAGGGAAGTGGACAAACGGAACCTCCACTCTTGCCATAATTTAAATCATGTGACAACACTGGAGCATCCTCTCCAAGAGAAGAAACAGATGTGTTCAGCAATACCCAGATGGCTGGAGACAAACTGAAGAACCTGTGCAATGTTTGCCTATAATTCATGCTTGCACCAAAAGTCCCTGACTCCTCCAATGTCAAATGGAATTAATATTAAGTCTTTCATGCAGTGTTGTGAGAAACAATTGACACAAGTTATTAAGTAGTACTTTGAATCAAAATAAAGCAAATTTGGCTTTTTTGTTTCATTTTCTGGTTGTTTGCTTCCTTTTTAGAAGCAAACCATAATGCTGGGGAAAAGCCTGGCGGAGGCAGCTCCTCCTACATGGAAACTTTACTCTGCCCAGTCTCACTGGAATTGTCTTTCTCAAAGTGTAGTTTCTAAGCACCTGTGTTAGAAGTACCTAGACAGCCAGAAAACAAGCAGATTCCTGGGCCCTACCAACAACCTACTGAATTGAAATGTTTGTGAATGAGGCTTTGGAAGGTGCCCTTTTAACAAGTTCCCCACTTGAGTTTTATACCCCCTGAAGTTTCAGAACCTTGTAACAGTGAATAAACCCTGGGACTGCCCAGCCACTGCCACTATTACCAGCAGTAAGAAGACAGACTGGGTCCTTAGCTCGCTTCTTTCCTCTGCCAATGGCACCCCATCTTATGCAAGCGAAGCTTCTGGACAAGACAGGACAGACCCGGAATGACTCATCTGAGCTAAACTGTCCACCCTAACACTGATGTTTATAATACTGACAGCAGCAAATTGCTATTTGTCCTTCTTGGTTTTGTAATTTATTTCAACATTCTTAAAGTTAAAAGAGCCTGAGTGTTTCCCTTTCACAGCTGGGTGCTGACTGCTCTGAGCAAACTCCCATCTCCATTGCTTGTTACCAGGGAACTCATGATAAATAAACAGATCTGACCTTAAATCAATCTCTCTTCCCCTCCTCCCCTCACCCACAACAACTTTTTTGAGTATTTAATGTGTGCTCCAGACATCCACATACATTGTTCTTGCAAAGGGTCTTGTGAGGAATTAGCTCCATTTTACAGATGAGGGAACTGAGCCACCAAAAGGCCATGTAAGTAACAGAATGACGTTCGACTAGGCTTTCTGACTCCAAATCCAATGCTCTTAACAGCTAAACTACACTGCCTCCTGCTGTCTCCGGGAAATGATAATTCAGTGTAGCCACCAATTGACTGTGGTTGTCTAACCTTTTTTTTTTTTTAAATTATTATTATACTTTAAGTTTTAGGGTACACGTGCACAATGTGCAGGTTTGTTACATATGTATCCATGTGCCATGTTGGTGTGCTGCACCCATTAACTCATCATTTAGCATTAGGTATATCTCCTAATGCTGTCCCTCCCCACTCCCCCCAACCCACAACAGTCCCCGGAGTGTGATGTTCCCCTTCCTGTGTCCATGTGTTCTCATTGTTCAATTCCCACCTATGACTGAGAACATGCGGTGTTTGGTTTTTTGTCCTTGCGATAGTTTATTGAGAATGATGGTTTCCAGTTTCATCCATGTCCCTACAAAGGACATGAACTCATCATTTTTTATGGCTGCATAGTATTCCATGGTGTATATGTGCCACATTTTCTTAATCCAGTCTATCGTTGTTGGACATTTGGGTTGGTTCCAAGTCTTTGCTATTGTGAATAGTGCCACAATAAACATACGTGTGCATGTGTCTTTATAGCAGCATGATTTATAGTCCTTTGGGTATATACCCTGTAATGGAATGGCTGGGTCAAATGGTATTTCTAGTTCTAGATCCCTGAGGAATCGCCACACTGACTTCCACAATGGTTGAACTAGTTTACAGTCCCACCAACAGTGTAAAAGTGTTCCTATTTCTCCACATCCTCTCCAGCACCTGTTGTTTCCTGACTTTTTAATGATGGCCATTCTAACTGGTGTGAGATGGTATCTCATTGTGGTTTTGATTTGCATTTCTCTGATGGCCAGTGATGATGAGCATTTTTTCATGTGTTTTTTGGCTGCATAAATGTCTTCTTTTATTCATGTCCTTCGCCCACTTTTTGATGGGGTTGTTTGTTTTTTTCTTGTAAATTTGTTTGAGTTCATTGTAGATTCTGGATATTAGCCCTTTGTCAGATGAGTAGGTTGAGAAAATTTTCTCCCATTTTGTAGGTTGCCTGTTCACTCTGATGGTAGTTTCTTTTGCTGTGCAGAAGCTCTTTGTTTAATTAGATCCCATTTGTCTATTTTGGCTTTTGTTGCCATTGCTTTTGATGTTTTAGACATGAAGTCCTTGCCCAAGCCTATGTCCTGAATGGTATTGCCTAGGTTTCTAACCATACCATTAGCAAGCACAAACAGGCAGACCAAGTAAAGTGGGATTATTTTATGACTACTTGACCATCCAGTTCCATCAATTCATGAACTTCTGGGATAATACCAACAACTCACATTTGTTAAGCACTTACTGCTGCAAAGAATTATTCCAAGTGCTGAAAGTACTCGTTTAATCCTCGCAACCACTCTTGGAGGTCAGTGCTACCATTGTTCTCTCTTCACAACTAGGAAGATGTAATACAGAAATGTTTGCTAAGGTATCTAAGGTCACACAGCTAGTAAGTACCTAAGTTGGGAATATACCCAGGAAATAAGGCTGCAAAGCCATATTAGTTAAAGTTAGTTAAAGCCTTAACTAACCCACTTCACTGTGTATTCCGGAGTTAACATAATGACAGTGTCAACACATCTATGCAAACAATGAGGAGAGCGGGACACACCCTTCCTAGATCTTTGTGGTGCATGAGAGAATTCATATTGTTTTGAACCATGGTTTCAGAAATGCTACAGAAAACGGAGACCCATAAAATGCTGAGCACATGGAAGATGAAAGCTCTAAAATGGTGTGGGATTCTGTCGTAAATAAACTCTCAGAAAGAGTTCAGGTCTGCAATGTGCTTTTAACTAAGGGCAGGGAGAAGCTTTGTTATGATTATTACAATCTAATTTAAAGCTGAAGCCAGGCAGGAGGGAAAAAAAGAAAGAAAATAAACTCTCCACTAAAGCTGTCAGCCCAACTGTAGCCTCTAACTGTTTTAGTCACTAAAACCTCGTATTTAATGGTCACTTTTATAACAAACACTAAGAAAGAAATACAAAGCTCTAAATCAGACTTTATTTCTTTAAAGATGAACAGAAATTGCATAGGAGGGCTCAGGAAGGCCACTGAGAGACGGTGCCACCATGCTGCCCTTCCCGCTGGTGATGGTGACATAACCATCAAGCCAAACCTCTGGTCTAAGGTAGTTCAATGACCTTGAAGGGAATCCCAACTGTGTGTGCAGAGTCCAAATCATTCCCAACACCAAGTGACAGCAGCTTCTTTCCATCTGGCCCAGACCTAGAGCTTCTACATTCCCATTTCAGAATGATCATCTTTCCCATTCATAATTTATTTAACATGGCGTTATTGCCACAGGAAGTAAATACTGGGTGGCCAAAATCAAAGTCTCCCATAAAACTCCTTAACAAATGGGAGCATTTATCTGCTAAGCCTCAAGGATGCAGTTTATCTCTGATTACGTATGACATCTTTTAAATTCTTCGGCTCGGAAGAACATTCCAGAGATGCTACTCTGGTCTGTCACTAATTGCAGTACCAAAAGAACAAATGCTGAGACCATATTTGGCCAGAAGATGTTTTCTAATATTTATGAGGTAGTGTGATCAAACTAAAATCTGGGAAACAAAACTTCAACAAATGAGTAAACTCCTTATGCTTAAATCCCAGCCCCAGGGTTCCCTCCTCCCTGACTTTCCTAGGACAAGTCAGTCACTCCATCTTCTGGGTCACACTGCATTCTCTTCATACCTCAATGACGGCATGGAAGATGTTGTGGTCTAATTATCCTTTTTCACAATGTCTGTCTCCCTTACTATCTACATGACAGCTCCTAGAAGGAAAGGGCCAGTGCCTTATCATCTTAATGTCCTCAGCACTTAGCAGAACTGGCAAATAATAGGCACTCAATAAATATTCAGTGAAAAAACGAATGAGATCTAAAATGAGAGGGCAAAACCCATCCATTCAATTCAAAATTTTTGTTGTTGTTGTTGTTTTAGAATTAGGGTCTCACTCTGTCACCCTGGCTGGTATGCAGTGGTACAATCATAGCCCACTGCAGACTCAAACTCTTGGGCTGAAGAGATCCTCCTACTTTAGTTCCCCAAGTAGCTGGGACTACAGGCCACCCACTACCACACCTGGCTATTTATTTATTTATTTACTTATTTATTTATTTTTAGAGATGGGGTCTCATTTGTTGCCCAGGCTGGAAGACAGTGACACAATCATGGCTTACTTCAGCCTCAGCCTTCCAGACTCAAGCAATTCTCCCACCTTAGCCTCCTGAGTAGCTAAGACTACAGGCAGGCACCACTATGCCCAGCTAATTTTTTATGTTTTTGTCAGAGACAAGGTCTTGCTGTGTTGCCCAGGCTGGTCTTGAACACCTGGTCTCAAGCGGTCCTCCTGCACTAGCCTCAAAAAGTGCTGGGATGATCCACCACACCTGGCCTCAAAGCGATTATATCAATTAATCCTGTGGTACTGGACCAATAATTTTGTGGCTCTATCTTCTGACTTGGCCTGTCTCTGGTTCTATTTCTGTTCAAGTGTAATCCCCCTCCCCCTTTTTTTTTTGAGATGAAGTCTCACTCACTCCGTCACCCAAGCTGAAGTGCAGTGGCACCATCTTGGCTTACTGCAACCTCTGCTGCCCGGGTTCAAGCAATTCTCCTGCCCCAGCATACCAAGCAGCTGGGATTACAGGTGTGAGCCACCATGCCCAGCTAATTTTTTTGTATTTTTAGTAGAAACAGGGTTTCACCATGTTGGTCAGGCTGGTCTCAAACTCCTGGCCTCAAGTGATCCTCCCACCTTGGCTTCCCAAAGTGCTGGGATTACAGGCATGAGCCACCAAACCCAGCCTCAGGTGTGATCCTTACACCAAAGACTTGATCAGGGATCCTAAAGTTGATGTAACACACATAAGAATATAGGTTTGCAATAAACTGACACACTATTAGGTTGGTGCAAAGCTAATTGTGGTCTTTGCCGTTAAAAGTAATGGCATTAAAAGTAATGGCAACAATCACAATTCCCTTTGCACCAACCTAATATTTACTGCATTTCTCAAACCAAAAAAGCAACTAGTATATGGATACTTCCATTTTCATCAGGAAACTGTGTCTAATAAATCTGAGACTGTTTCTTTCCTCCTTCCTCTACCCAGAGGGCGGACAAGTCTGCATGGCCATTGCCACACAGTCCACAGGAAGCCAAGAGTAGGATGGATTATTCGCTCCCTGTCATTATCCCCTAACTCTGCACCAAACCCTTCAGCCCTATTCAATACAAAGGCATCGTGACTCCACTTCCAGGTTACCTTCTCCATAAAGTCCCCTATACTGGGGCAAGGGAAGCCTGGATAGAGGCAGAACCAGAAAAACAAAGTTCTGTCATCTTTGCCCCAACATGCCTCTTCCAAATCCCACAGCTGGAGTGTGTACTCCTGACATAAAGCCACATGCCAGAGTTCTCTCCTCTTCTACCATGCAGCATTCATCGCCCTTTAGTTCCTAGATGACAGCAAAGATTTATTAGCATGTGAAAATGCCCCAATCCACCCACAAGTAGAATTATCTTTGTCAGCCCACTCGTAAATCTTTTATGATACAGAATCAGAGAATGGGTAAGAAGTCCAGAGAGGTGTGAGAAAACAGGGAGACTAACCAGAGAAACTAGGTCAGTCTACATAAGAAAGAACTGGGAGATGCAGGGCACAAGGGGGGATGTCAATAGACATGTTGGGAAGTAGTGATTGAAGGAGAATTAGAAAGGAGAAGAAGCAAGATTTTATGATGTGTGGCTGGCAGATAAGAACAAGTTCTCCTTTAATGTGTTTTGAGAGGCTTGTGTAAAGATTAAAATCACTTAAATTATATTTGGTTTAGGCTGGGCATATTTATAGGAAATTCCATGCAGAGATAGGCCATTTGGGCTCTCAGCTTGTTTTAGAGTTATACCTGCTACGACCTAATGCAGTAACACCTTTCCAGGTCGGGAAACTTGTCCTTGTGACAATCACCTTACCACACCCTTTATAATATAATCCATGAGGGGCAAACTGGGATCCACAGAGGATAAATAGACTCATTTACAAGGAAGATTAAAACTAACCATTATAGACCAATAACAGGCTCTGAAATTGTGACAATAATCAATAACTTACCAACCAAAAAGACTCCAGGACCTGATGGATTCACAGCCGAATTCTACCAGAGGTACAAGGAGGAACTGGTACCATTCCTTCTGAAACTATTCCAATCAATAGAAAAAGAGGGAATCCTCCCTAACACATTTTATGAGGCCAGCATCGTCCTGATACCAAAGCCTGGCAGAGACACAACCAAAAAAGAGAATTTCAGACCAATATCCTTGATGAACATTGATGCAAAAATCCTCAATAAAATACTGGCAAACCGAATCCAGCAGCACATCAAAAAGCTTATACACCATGATCAAGTGGGCTTCATCCCTGGGATGCAAGGCTGGTTCAACATACGCAAATCAATAAACGTAATCCAGCATATAAACAGAACCAAAGACAAAAACCACATGATTATCTCAATAGATGCAGAAAAGGCCTTTGACAAAATTCAACAACCTTCATGCTAAAAACTCTCAATAAATTAGGTATTGATGGGACGTATCTCAAAATAATAAGAGCTATCTATGACAAACCCACAGCCAATATCATACTGAATGGGCAAAAACTGGAAGCATTCCCTTTGAAAACTGGCACAAGACAGGGATGCCCTCTCTCACCACTCCTATTCAATATAGTGCTGGAAGTTCTGGCCAGGGCAATCAGGCAGGAGAAGGAAATAAAGGGTGTTCAATTAGGAAAAGAGGGAGTCAAATTGTCCCTGTTTGCAGATGACATGATTGTATATCTAGAAAACCCCATTGTCTCAGCCCAAAAGCTCCTTAAGCTGATTTCAAACTTCAGCAAAGTCTCAGGATACAAAATCAATGTACAAAAATCACAAGCATTCTTGTACACCAATCACAGACAAACAGAGAGCCAAATCATGAGTGAACTCCCATTCACAATTGCTTCAAAGAGAATAAAATACCTAGGAATCCAACTTACAAGGGATGTGAAGGACCTCTTCAAGGAGAACTACAAACCACTGCTTAATGAAATACAAGAGGATACAAACAAATGGAAGAACATTCCATGCTCATGGGTTGGAAGAATCAATATCATGAAAATGGCCATACTGCCCAAGGTAATTTATAGATTCAATGCCATCCCCATCAAGCTACCAATGACTTTCTTCACAGAATTGGAAAAAACTACTTTAAAGTTCATATGGAACCAAAAAAGAGCCCACATCGCCAAGTCAATCCTAAGCCAAAAGAACAAAGCTGGAGGCATCATGCTACCTGACTTCAAACTACACTACAAGGCTACAGTAACCAAAACAGCATGGTACTGGTACCACAACAGAGACATAGATCAATGTAACAGAACAGAGCCCTCAGAAATAATGCCGCATATCTACAACCATCTGATCTTTGACAAACCTGACAAAAACAAGCAATGGGGAAAGGATTCCCTATTTAATAAATGGTGCTGGGAAAACTGGCTAGCCATAGGTAGAAAGCTGAAACTGGATCCCTTCCTTACACCTTATACAAAAATTAATTCCAGATGGATTAAAGATTTACATGTTAGACCTAAAACCATAAAAACCCTAGAAGAAAACCTAGGCAATACCATTCAGGACACAGGCGTGGACAAGGACTTCATGTCTAAAACACCAAAAGCAATGGCAACAAAACCCAAAATTGACAAATGGGATCTAATTAAACTAAAGAGCTTCTGCACAGCAAAAGAAACTACCATCAGAGTGAACAGGCAACCTACAGAATGGGAGAAAATTTTTGCAACCTACTCATCTGACAAAGGGCTAATATCCAGAATCTACAATGAACTCAAACAAATTTACAAGAAAAAAACAAACAACCCCATCAAAAAGTGGGCGAAGGACATGAACAGACACTTCTCAAAAGAAGACATTTATGCAGCCAAAAAACACATGAAAAAATGCTCATCATCACTGGCCATCAGAGAAATGCAAATCAAAACCACAGTGAGATACCATCTCACACCAGTTAGAATGGCCATCATTAAAAAGTCAGGAAACAATAGGTGCTGGAGAGGATGTGGAGAAATAGGAACACTTTTACACTGTTGGTGGGACTGTAAACTAGTTCAACCATTGTGGAAGTCAGTGTGGCGATTCCTCAGGGATCTAGAACTAGAAATACTGTTTGACCCAGCCATTCCATTACGGGGTATATACCCAAAGGACTATAAATCATGCTGCTATAAAGACACATGCACACGTATGTTTATTGTGGCACTATTCACAATAGCAAAGACTTGGAACCAACCCAAATGTCCAACAATGATAGACTGGATTAAGAAAATGTGGCACATGTACACCATGGAATACTATGCAGCCATAAAAAATGATGAGTTCATGTCCTTTGTAGGGACATGGATGAAACTGGAAAACATCATTCTCAGTAAACTATCGCAAGGACAAAAAACCAAACACCGCATGTTCTCACTCATAGGTGGGAATTGAACAATGAGAACTCATGGACACAGGAAGGGGAACATCACACTCTGGGGACTGTTGTGGGTTGGGGGGAGGGGGGAGGGACAGCATTAGGAGATATACCTAATGCTAAATGACGAGTTGATGGGTGCAGCAAACCAACATGGCACATGGATACATATGTAACAAACCTGCACATTGTGCACATGTACCCTAAAACCTGAAGTATAATAATAAAAAATAATAAAAAATAAAAAAATAATAAAAAAAACCCTAACCGTTGTGGTATATAATTCACTGTTGGCCAGGCACTGTGAAAACCGCTTTAAATGTATTTGCTCATTTATTTGGTAACAAATTTATTTTTTATTTTATCCTATCTCATTTCAGAAAGATAAAAAGCAGCTTAGAGGAATAGTTAACTACGCAAAATACAATAAATAAAAAGTGGGAGCAATTTTTTAAAAAATTGCAATGGTGTAAACTGATCCATGTATGAGGCCAAAAATGTATAACATAATGACATGCACACTTGATACTGATGAACCGCACACTTGGCTCTAGGCTTTCTAGCAGCTAGTTCAAAGAAAGAAAACCAGTCAGTTATGCAAATTACCAAATCCATAAGATTAAAGCACAGCAAGAGATGTGAAGCTATTCCTGGTATAAAGGCCAAATAAGCGTTTCTCCAGTGGAGAGGAACCATACATGATGGACAAAACTACTCCCTCTACAACATCCATAAATAGAGTTTCAAATACACATTTCAAAAGCTGTTTCTTATATTGACATTGAATATAAGCTGACAATTTTACAACTAACTAAAAGCAAGTCTACATTTAACCCTGTGAAGTGGATATTGTTCTCTAGTCTGCTAGGAAAAAAAATAAGACTCAAAGAGGTTAACTGATGTGTCCACAGACACACTCAATGAAGTGCACACTCACTCAGGTTTGTGCAGCACCACCTGACTCTGCGTCCCAAGCTCTTCATATGACCAACACTACTCCAGCAAGGCCAAACCACAGAACAAAAGGACTCCTCTTGATCAAAAGTTATTCTCCACCAAAGTCATCATGATGCACATGCATCTTCTTCTCAAAAGACTAGAAAACAGGTTTCTCAGGAGGCAATATTATAAGTCTCTGTTGTATGAGGCAGGCCCTTCTCATCTTCAGGGTGGTTTCTAGCATCTATGTTCATTTAAGTATTTAAGTGTCAATGAAGTAGGTGGCACCCTGAATACCAGCCTGCAGAAGAGGTCAACCCTGTGGGGTGGGGGGTAACCAAGACCTGGTTATGTTGCAGGTGTCTTCCCTGGTGCCGTCTCAGGACCAGCAGGTGAAGGCATCTCTGGGAATGTTTCCCTCCCCTTGTAGCACTGGGTGACAGGAAGAGATGCTCATGAGAAGAGGAACAGGAAGGGGAGGGGGGAAAGGCTGGCCGGGTCACATTGAAGGGCTCTCAGTGGCATGTCCAGGAAGCAGGGATGTGTTTCTCACCCTTGAGCAGCCAAGAGCAGGGCAGGAACAGCTGGGCAGCAGTCCTCAAGTCAGAACAAGAGGACTTCTTCCCTGAATCACATTCCCAGCCCCGCCCCAGACCTACTGGGTAAGAATCTCAGGGCGGGTTGACCCCAGATGATTCTCATGGTCAGAACACTTGAAAACTTGAGTTAGGACTTGCAGTAAAATTGGTTCTTTAAACTCACAGATATTTACAAAAGGCCCCTCATATGACAAACTTGAAGTGAGTCCCAGGGAAGAGGGAGGAGCACCAAGACAAGACCTTGTCTTCAGACTACAGTCACTGGAGACAGACATTTGAAAAAAATACAGAAATATAGACACAGTAGTTTGTGCCTTTCTCTCACCTAGAATCAAGTCTTTCAGCTTGCAGCGGAATGTACTGAACTTTCCATGGCCTGGGAAGCTCAGTTTTAAGAAGTATGAGGAGCTGCATTTCAAAAAGGCATAACCTGAAAAGAGGAAAGCACCTCTGGTGGCCCTCTGGGTGGCAGCACCTGCAGGAACCCCCAGTCCTAAGTAAGAGGGCAGATGTGGCTTCAGGCAGGCGGCCCCAAGGCAGGAGATCCCAGAGTAGCCAGAATGTCCACAGGCTCTGTTGTGTTTCCATCCTAAATCTCTCCTCAGTGTCAAACCAGTCACTCTGTGAGAAGATATTTCCCCCGTGTCCATTGCTAAGTGGGTTTACTTCTGAACACCTGGCCTCTGCTGTGGAGTCAGGTGACATAATCTGTAGTTAAGGCATGGCCTGAGTCCATCTCTACTCTCCCCCGGCTCTAACATGCAACAGGGCCTGGAACACAGAGGTACTCAATATAAATGTGATGAATAAATAAATGAACCGCACTATCCCATCTAGCCCGACATTGTCTGCTTTGTAGGACCTAAGGAAGGCTGGACAAATATCACAGCGGTTAAATCCCTGAATTCTCTGAAAGTAAGTGACTTCTTAAAATATTTAAATATAATCTATGTCCTTCCTAAGAGTCTCTATGAAAAGAATAATATTCACAAAGGGTATACTTTGTGCTTGGAGCTAAGCCTGGTATGGCTTAATTTGCAGTAGAGTAACATGTAAATTTATGATAATAAATTATATTATTTAAATGAAATTATAAAAATAAGAGTGGCTCACTCATATTCAACTTTCATGAATGCTGACACCTCTTGAAGAACATGGAGGCCTGATTTGTATTCAGGCCTGAATACCAGTGTGAACCACAAGAGCTCAGAGACTGCTGTTTTGAAGCATGTCCATGGAAAGCCCAGTCAAATACCTGCATGGTATACTTAGCATTTTCAGCACATCTCCATTCAAGAAGCCAAGAGGAAATCCACTCAGTGCAGGAATCTGGGTTATGAGATGGCACCCACAAAGTCACTCAACACTAGCTCTCAGAGACCACCAGGAAGAAAGGTCATAACAATAAGGAACAGAAAAGGCGTACATTTGATGATATGGTGGAAGAATTAGAAGGGCAGAGAGAGACAGAAAAGCACAGAATGGAAAAAAAAATCCTCAAAGAACTATTTGTAATGGTGTTTAATCCGCAGAATCCAAAAGTAAACAAACCAGTCAGTAGCCTCTGAAGGAGGGAATTGATTTTGAGACATGTTGATTATGCCTCTAACTCTTAAGCTTGTGAAATACTCTACTGAATTAAGAAACACTAGAAGCTGAAAAGTACTTCTGGCCAAAGATGTAATCCATCTGAGTTGAAAGGCCATGGCAAACCAGCGGAGAGGTGGTTGGCTAAGTAGTTCACCACTGCACAGCCATGGCCTCTCACTGGATTCTACTTCTAGTGCTAGGAGTCTCCTCTGTCCACCACATCTGGCTGAGCTCGGGGCATGGGATTTAACAGGTGCACCTGTGGGATGTTTGCAAGGGGGCTGATGCTGACCAGAGAAACAGCTTCATTCACCTCCAGATGAGTGAGATTTGATGTCATTATTCAGATCTTCATTATTCAGAATTTGGGGACCCTGTCTTTGAGATTTGCTGCCTGTAAAAAACCCACATTGCTCCCAACTACCATTCTCAGAAAATACATGGGAGAAGTGGTTAAAAATATTAGCTTTGGTAGAAAAGCTGACTTTTAATGTTCACAGCACGAAGAAATAACAAATATTCAAGGTGATGATATGCTAACTGATATGGTTTAGCTCTGTGTCCCTACCTAAATTTCATCTCGAATTGTAATCCCCACATGTTGAGAAAGGGAGGTGACTGGATCATGGGAGCAGTTTCCCCCATGCTGTTCTCATGATAGTGAGTGAGTTCTCACAAGACCTGATGATTTTATAAGTGTTTGGAAGTTCCTTCTTCCCTCTTCTCTCTCTTGCCACCTTTGTGAAGAAGGTGCTTGTTTCTCCTTCAACTTCCGTCATAATTGTAAGTTTCCTAAGGCCTCCCCAGTCACGTGGAACAGTGTGTCAATTAAACCTATTTCCTTTATAAATTACCCAGTTTCAGGTATTTCTTTATAGCAGTGTGAAAACAGACTAATACAGGAAACTGGTACCAGTAGAGTGGGGCACTGTTATAAAGATAGCCTGAAAATGTGGAAGCAACTTTGGAACTAGGTAATGGGCAGAGGTTGAAACAGTTTGGAAGGCTCAGAAGAGGACAGGAGGATGTGGGAAAGTTTGGAACTTCCTAGAGACTTGTTGAATGGTTTTGACCAAAATGCTGATAGTGATATGGACAATGAAGTCCAGGCTGAGGTGGTCTCAGATGTAGATGAAGAACTTCTTGGTAACTGGAATAACAGTGACTCTTGCTATGCTCTAGCAAAAAGACTGGCAGCATTTTGCTCCTGCCCTAGAGATCTGTGGAACTTTGAACTTGAGAGAGATGATCTGAAATTGGAATTTATGTTTTAAAGGGAGGAAGAGCATAAAAGTTTGGAAAATTTGCAGCCTGACCATGTGGTAGAAAAGAAAAACCCATTTTCCAAAAAGAAATTCAAGGTGGCTGGAGAAATTAGTGTAAGTAAGGAGGAGCTGAATGGTCATCACCAAGACAATGGGGAAAATGTCTCCAGGGAATGTCAGAGAACTTCGTTGCAGCCCCTCTCATCACAGGCCCAGAGGCTTAGGAGGGAAATGGTTTTACGGGCCAGGCCCAGGGCCCCCGCTGCTGTGTGCAGCCTTAGGACATGGTGCCCTGTGTCCCAGATGCGCCAGCTCCAGCCATGGCTAAAAGAGGTCAAGGTATCAGCTTGAGCAGTTGCTTCAGAGGGTGCAAGCCCCAAGCCTTGGTGGCTTCTCCATGGTGTTAGGCCTACAGGTGTGCAGAAGACAAGAGTCAAGCTTTGGGAGCCTCCACCTGGATTTCAGAGGATGTACAGAAATGCCTGAACGTCCAAGCAGAAGTCTGCTGCAGGGGGTGGAGCCCTCATGGAGAACTTCTGCTAGGGCCATGCAGCGGGGAAATGTGGGGTTGAAGACCCTACACAGAATCCCCACTGGGTCACTGCCTAGTAGAGCTGTAAGAAGAGGGCCACTGTCCCTCAGACTCCAGAATGGTTGATCCACCGACAGCTTGCACCATGCACCTGGAAAAGCCACAGACACTTAATGCCAGCCCATGAAGGAGCTGCTCAAGGCTGTGGGAGCCCACCCTTGCATCAGTATGTCCAAGATGTGAGACATGGAGTCAAAGGAGATCATTTTGGAGCTTTAAGATTTAATGACTCCCCTGCTGGATTTTGGACTTGCATAGGGCCTATAGCCCCTTTGTTTTAGCCAATTTCTCCCATTTGGAATGGGAGCATTTACCCAATGCCTGTATCCCCATTGTATCTAGGAAGTAACTAACTTGCTTTTGATTTTACAGACTCATAGGTAGAAGCGACTTGCCTTGTCTCAGATGAAACTCTGGACTGTGGACTTTGAGTTAATGCTGAAATGAGTTAAAAGTTTGGGTGACTGTCAGAAAGGCATGATTGGTTTTGAAATGTGAAAAGACATGAGATATGGGAGGGGTCAGGGCAGAATGATATGATTTGGCTCTGTGTCCCCACCCAAATCTTATTTCAAATTGTAATCCCCACATGTCAAGGGAGTAACCCGTAATCCCCACATGTCGAGGGAGAAAGGTGATTGGATCATGGGGGTGGTTCCCTCATCCTGTTCTCATGATAGTGAGTGAATTCTCACAAGATCTGATAATTTCATTAGTGTTTGGAAGTTCCTCCTTCATTCTCCTCTCTCCTGCCGCCTTGTGAAGAAGGTGCTTCTTTTCCCTTTGCCTTCCACCATGATTGTAAGTTTCCTGAGGCCTCCCCAGCCATGTGGAACTGTGAGTCAATGCAATCTCTTTATTTTATAAGTTACCCAGTCTCAAACATTTCTTTATAGCAGTGTGAAAACAGACAAACAGACTGAGTTGATCACTACACATTGTATACATGTATCATTCTGGATATGCAATATCATTGTATCCCATAAGTATGTACACCTAAAAATAAAAGATAAACAATATATTGGTTTTGAAGTCAGGGAATCAAGGATTAGAATTCTGGGCTTGCCATTTAGTAACCATGCAACCTTGGGCAGGTTTATTTACTTCTATGAGCCTTAATTTCCTCAGGGTTAAAATGCAGGTTATAATAATATATCTTAGAGGTTTACTGTAAAAACCAAATGATATGACATAAGTAAATCTGTTCGCAAATGCTAGGAAATAATAAGCTTTCAATACACATTTTTTAAAGTTCTAGTTCTTAGCTGAGTCCAAAGATACCAAATGACTTTCCTGAGGTGACATAAAGGCAACCCAGCACCATTTGCTTCTCAATATCACGGATTGGTTTCAATTGCTACTTTTATTATGTATTATTTATCCTCTCATCTAGCCTATTAGCAAATGTGTTAAATTTTAAAAGAGCCTTGTTTCATCTCTCTCAAACATTTCAAGCTTTTTGGAGAAATTGTTATTAACCATCACTTGCTGTTCATAAACATTCAGTTAGGCTGACATCCAAATGTCAAGAGTTCAGACATGTAAATGTTAAAATAATTTTGCCAGTAAAATTTCATGAGTTTCCACATAAAGTGTTTCAATTAACTCCATTTTGTTAGACGTGATCTTAATCCCTAAAACAGCAATTAATCTCAGCTAGTAGTATTCTGATTGTTTTTTCATCAAGCTCAAAATACCCTTGAAGACAGGTTTGTGGCTTGTACTTCCTTCATATCCTGCACAATCTCTGGTATAGCAATAGGCCTAAGTAGATGTTTAATATCCATCTGATCAAGCATATCTTTGGTATCAATAAATGTAACTTCAGGGAAAAAGAATAAACCAAGTCTCTTTTTCAAACTAAAGGCTAAATTATAAGAAAATTTTAATTGTTCCAATAAAAGCAATTAATTTGCAGCTACTGTGACAAAATAAGACTACACAGACAGAGTGAACCAGCCTCCTTGAGTTACTCGGCCCAGTGTTTTCACTGGTCCATGAGAACATACGGTGAGAACATACAATGAGAAGGAGAGATGCTTCTTATTGTTAAAAATATATATATAGTAATAAAAACCATTTAATCTAAACTTACAGTTTTCAGCCTATGGGTACACATGAGATGTCAGTGATAACAGTACCTCCCCCTTAACTGGCTTGCTGTGATTTGAATAATGAAGAACTTCAACAATGCCTCTCTTGTGCCACCTTTTTAGCTGTCACTCATGTGACCACAGACAGTCCTCCAATGGCCTTTTCTCTGCCCACCCTTTACACTACACTTAAAGTCATAGAATGCAGCCCCATGCCGGTGCATGAAGATCCTAATTCCTTGCCTTAAATTGTATGCCTAATGTTCACAAACCTATAAACCCAATAGACGCCAAAATGGTACCCACCAGATGCCAAAGTGGTTCCCTTCCATGCTCTTGACCCCAGCCACATAGTGGTCCTCACAATGCAAAGCCACAGTCCTGGTGTCCTCACCTACCAAGTCCACATATGTCATAATATTGTGATTAGACGCGTGTGCTCCAGGGTCCGACCACTTAGGAGAGAATTCTGGCTCTAAAACTCACGAACTCTGTGAACTAGGGTAAATTATTGAGCCTGTCTCTTAGCTTCAGTTTCCTTATCTGTAAAATGGGGATGATACAACTGGGACTTATTGCAAAGAGTGAATGCAGTAAAGTACATAGCAGCTAGTATAGTTTCTGGCACATAAGAAACACTCAATAAATGTTCATTATTATTATATTACACCCTGAGAATAAATCACTAGAGTTATGCTCTAACATATGATTTAATGGTTGGCTGACATAACTGCAGAGAAACCCTAAAAGTGAATCCTTTTTTGCCAGGCATTATATTAGGCCCTATCATATAGTTTAATATTCACAAACACTGAAATAAATATTGTTATCACTGTTTTTACAGGTTCATAGAAGTGACTTACCCAGAGTTACTTTGCCTATACAAAAGAACAGCCAATAGCTGTCCAAAGTCCCAGTTTTCTCCACTAACTCACGGTGCCTCTCTCACACTTTGGAAAACTTGAGACCTTCTCATTGGTGCTACAGTTAACATTGAAATCAGCAACATACTCACAGGTTTAATCTGCTGTCCAGAAAGGTGCCCTGACTCCTGCCCACTTCAGCTTCTGTCCACAGTTCATAAGGATGCAACCATCTACACAGCTGCTGGACTGTCATCATCTTTGAAGTTTTATTTATAAGTCCACAAAGCATGTGTCTTTACAAAAGTAATGGGTGGAACCCTCAAGCACTGATGACTTCCCAGCAGGGGCACAGTTGTTGGTTTATCACAAAGGCTTTGAACCCTGGCTCTTCCAAGCTTCTTCACAGGGAAAGGCTCTAAATCAACTCATCCTTTATGAGCTGCTAACTTCCTGAACTGGAGTTGGAGGCCTCCTTGTTTGGAGGAGACATGGAGGGGACAATGTCTGAGCTATCCCTTTCCGTCTCTGGCATGGAACACTCCCTGGGGTTGGGAATGTGCCCTCCTCCCTTTGTCGGTGAAAGCTGCACCCCTCTCATCTCTGTACACAAACACCATCCTCTGTGCTGCCTCCTTGGTTTCCTCCACTGTCAGCAAGTGTCATCTTCGATACTTCAGGGGGCTAAATCCCAAGCAAGACCTTGCCGAAGTTCTTCCCCTAATGAAGATAGACGGGCACATTGAAAAGATGATCTGATTGCACTGTGGTCTGAGAGACAGTTTGTTATAACTTCTGTTCTTTTACCTTTGCTTAGGAGAGCTTTACTTCCAACTATGTGGTCAATTTTGGAATAGGTGCGGTGTGGTGCTGAAAAAAATGGAAACTGAACAACCTGCTCCTGAATGACTACTGGGTACCTAACGAAATCAAGGCAGAAATAAAGATGTTCTTTGAAACCAATGAGACCAAAGACACAACATACCAGAATCTCTGGGACACATTCAAAGCAGTGTGTAGAGGGAAATTTATAGCACTAAATGCCCGCAAGAGAAAGCAGGAAAGATCCAAAATTGACACCCTAACATCACAATTAAAAGAACTAGAAAAGCAAGAGCAAACACATTCAAAAGCTAGCAGAACGCTAGAAATAACTAAAATCAGAGGAGAACTGAAGGAAATAGAGACACAAAAAACCCTTCAAAAAATTAATGAATCCAGGAGCTGGTTTTTTGAAAAGATCAACAAAATTGATAGACCGCTAGCCAGACTAATAAAGAAGAAAAGAGAGAAGAATCAAATAGATGCAATAAAAAATGAAAAAGGGGATATCACCACCGATCCCACAGAAATACAATCTACCATCAGAGAATACTACAAACACCTCTACGCAAACAAACTAGAAAATCTAGAAGAAATGGATAAATTCCTTGACAAATACATCCTCCCAAGACTAAACCAGGAAGAAGTTGAATCTCTGAATAGACCAATAACAGGATCTGAAATTGTGGCAATAATCAATAGTTTACCAACCAAAAAGACTCCAGGACCTGATGGATTCACAGCCAAATTCTACCAGAGGTACAAGGAGGAACTGGTACCATTCCTTCTGAAACTATTCCAATCGATAGAAAAAGAGGGAATCCTCCCAAACTCATTTTATGAGGCCAGCATCATCCTGATACCAAAGCCTGGCAGAGACACAACCAAAAAAGAGAATTTCAGACCAATATCCTTGATGAACATTGATGCAAAAATCCTCAATAAAATACTGGCAAACCGAATCCAGCAGCACATCAAAAAGCTTATACACCATGATCAAGTGGGCTTCATCCCTGGGATGCAAGGCTGGTTCAACATATGCAAATCAATAAACGTAATCCAGCATATAAACAGAACCAAAGACAAAAACCACATGATTATCTCAATAGATGCAGAAAAGGCCTTTGACAAAATTCAACAACCCTTCATGCTAAAAACTCTCAATAAATTAGGTATTGATGGGACGTATCTCAAAATAATAAGAGCTATCTATGACAAACCCACAGCCAATATCATACTGAATGGGCAAAAACTGGAAGCATTCCCTTTGAAAACTGGCACAAGACAGGGATGCCCTCCTATTCAACATAGTGCTGGAAGTTCTGGCCAGGGCAATCAGGCAGGAGAAGGAAATAAAGGGTATTCAATTAGGAAAAGAGGGAGTCAAATTGTCCCTGTTTGCAGATGACATGATTGTATATCTAGAAAACCCCATTGTCTCAGCCCAAAAGCTCCTTAAGCTGATTTCAAACTTCAGCAAAGTCTCAGGATACAAAATCAATATACAAAAATCACAAGCATTCTTGTACACCAATCACAGACAAACAGAGAGCCAAATCATGAGTGAACTCCCATTCACAATTGCTTCAAAGAGAATCAAATACCTAGGAATCCAACTTACAAGGGATGTGAAGGACCTCTTCAAGGAGAACTACAAACCACTGCTTAATGAAATAAAAGAGGATACAAACAAATGGAAGAACATTCCATGCTCATGGGTTGGAAGAATCAATATCATGAAAATGGCCATACTGCCCAAGGTAATTTATAGATTCAATGCCATCCCCATCAAGCTACCAATGACTTTCTTCACAGAATTGGAAAAAACTACTTTAAAGTTCATATGGAAGCAAAAAAGAGCCCACATCGCCAAGTCAATCCTAAGCCAAAAGAACAAAGCTGGAGGCATCACGCTACCTGACTTCAAACTATACTACAAGGCTACAGTAACCAAAACAGCATGGTACTGGTACCACAACAGAGACATAGATCAATGGAACAGAACAGAGCCCTCAGAAATAATGCCGCATATCTACAACCATCTGATCTTTGACAAACCTGACAAAAACAAGTGATGGAGAAAGGATTCCCTATTTAATAAATGGTGCTGGGAAAACTGGCTAGCCATAGGTAGAAAGCTGAAACTGGATCCCTTCCTTACACCTTATACAAAAATTAATTCCAGATGGATTAAAGATTTACATGTTAGACCTAAAACCATAAAAACCCTAGAAGAAAACCTAGGCAATACCATTCAGGACATAGGCGTGGGCAAGGACTTCATGTCTAAAACACCAAAAGCAATGGCAACAAAACCCAAAATTGACAAATGGGATCTAATTAAAGAGCTTCTGCACAGCAAAAGAAACTACCATCAGAGTGAACAGGCAACCTACAGAATGGGAGAAAATTTTTGCAACCTACTCATCTGACAAAGGGCTAATATCCAGAATCTACAATGAACTCAAACAAATTTACAAGAAAAAAACAAACAACCCCATCAAAAAGTGGGCAAAGGACATGAACAGACACTTCTCAAAAGAAGACATTTATGCAGCCAAAAAACACATGAAAAAATGCTCATCATCACTGGCCATCAGAGAAATGCAAATCAAAACCACAATGAGATACCATCTCACACCAGTTAGAATGGCCATCATTAAAAAGTCAGGAAACAACAGGTGCTGGAGAGGATGTGGAGAAATAGGAACACTTTTACACTGTTGGTGGGACTGTAAACTAGTTCAACCATTGTGGAAGTCAGTGTGGCGATTCCTCAGGGATCTCGAACTAGAAATACTGTTTGACCCAGCCATCCCATTACTGGGTATATACCCAAAGGACTATAAATCATGCTGCTATAAAGACACATGCACACGTATGTTTATTGCGGCACTATTCACAATAGCAAAGAGTTGGAACCAACCCAAATGTCCAACAACGATAGACTGGATTAAGAAAATGTGGCACATATACACCATGGAATACTATGCAGCCATAAAAAATGATGAGTTCATGTCCTTTGTAGGGACATGGATGAAACTGGAAAACATCATTCTCAGTAAACTGTCGCAAGGACAAAAAACCAAACACCGCATGTTCTCACTCATAGGTGGGAATTGAACAATGAGAACTCATGGACACAGGAAGGGGAACATCACACTCCGGGGACTGTTGTGGGTTGGGGGGAGGGGGGAGGGACAGCATTAGGAGATATACCTAATGCTAAATGACGAGTTGATGGGTGCAGCAAACCAACATGGCACATGGGTATACATGTAACAGACCTGCACATTGTGCACATGTACCCTAAAACCTAAAGTATAATAATAAAATTAAAAAAAAAAAGAAATAGGGTGGGAGAAGAGATTTTTGCATTAAAAAAATTGTAATATGTAATATACTGTTTATTTAAAAAGTCAAAAATTTAAAACAAAATATGAAAAGACAGTGATTATAAATAACCCCTTTTCAACTCTTTGTTCTAAATTATGGTTTGCATCAATGCCTCAAATCCTTTGTGAAACGAAGCAGAAAATTAAAAAAATACTTATTAGTAAAAAAAAAAAAAAAAAAAAGAAAAGATGATCTGAGTCTCCCCTAGAATTTCTTCTCCCAATTTCTGTATTCTCTTATGAATAAAGTACAAGGTTTTTTACTCATTCTCATTTCCAGAGTCAGAGTCAGAATGTTTCATTACAATAGATGTGTTCACTTGATGTGGACAAATCTCTTATTCTTAGTCAAAAATTCTTATTACTACAGTAATGGATCTACATTTGCAAACTGCTTAGAAAACAGCAACAGCCAGCCGGGCGCAGTGGCTCAAGCCTGTAATCCCATCACCTGGGGAGCCCGAGATGGGCGGATCATGAGGTCAGGAGTTCAAGACCAGCTTGACCAAAATGGCAAAACTCCATCTCTACTAAAAATACAAAAATTAGTCGGGCGTGGTGGCAGGCACCTGTAATCCCAGCTACTCGGGAGGCTGAGGCAGGAGAATCACTCGAACCCGGGAGATGGAAGTTGCAGTGAGCTGAGATCGTGCCATTGCACTCCAGCCTGGGCAACAAGAGCAAGATTCCATCTCAAAAAAAAAAAAAGAAAGAAAGAAATCAGGAACAGCCTAATAAAAGCCATACTTTTTTCTGAGTTCCTTGGTATTTTGTATGTTCCTCTATTACTATTTTTAAGACCATTGTTTACATATCTGGCTCTCCAGCTAATCTATAATGCTTTAAGAGCCAAAACTTGGTTTTATTCATTTTTGTAACCTCAGCAAAATGCTCAGTTTCCTGAAATGCAGCAGGTGATCAACAAATGTCTAGATGAATGGATTTAATAGAATCCTCAGACTTTAGAGAAGGAGAGCCCTTGAGCAAATCTAATCTGAATTTTTCTCATTTTCTACTAACTTTTCACTGAATTCCTATCAGGCTTAGAGATTACAGAGATGGCAATAGCATCAATTAACTTCTCCGACTCCTTCCTTTTGTGGTTCTTCTAGCCACGCAAGGGGCATGAAAGGAGTTCCAGGCTCCTCCATTGAACCAAGCTCTTTACAGTTTATTAAGTTTCCCCAAAATAATATGCCTGGCCAGTTTCAAGTTAAGGGGCTTTTCTAATGCTGTCTTATTCTCCTCTTGGAGAGTCCAACCTTGCACATCTTTGTAATATTCATGTTTATAATAATATAAGTAGCAGACATTTATTGAAAGGTACTCCATGCCAGGCACTGCGTTATGGCTTTACATACATTGTCTCATATAATTCTCATGACAACCCTATGAGGCTTAGACAAGACAAGTGGTTGCCCAAGATGACACAGCTAATAAGTGGCAGAGCCAGAATTTGATCTAAGTCCAGCTTCAGAGCCCTGCTTGTTTAATCTAATCTAGCTGAGAAAATCACCCATATTTTTCTCATGTAGCTATTTTAAGGGTTTTATTCTAAAGGGTCAACTGCTTTCATTATATCATGAACATGAAGTATTTCTTTTTTTTTTTTTTTTTTTTTTTTTGGAGACGGAGTCTCGCTCTGTCGCCCAGGCTGGAGTGCAGTGGCGCGATCTCGGCTCACTGCAAGCTTCGCCTCCCGGGTTCACGCCATTCTCCTGCCTCAGCCTCTCTGAGTAGCTGGGACTACAGGCGCCTGCCACCACGCCCGGCTAATTTTTTGTATTTTTAGTAGAGACGGGGTTTCACCGTGGTCTCGATCTCCTGACCTCGTGATCCGCCCGCCTCGGCCTCCCAAAGTGCTGGGATTACATGCGTGAGCCACCGCGCCCGGCCGAAGTATTTCTAATATATTGATGAAAAGTGTTTAGTAGGAAATAATTGCATTCCTAAACTAACCCCATAAAACAGGATAGACTTCTACTATGAAACATCTTTGAAATGAGAGTTCAGAAGGGAAACAGAACAGGAAAGCACATGGAAACCCAAGGTGCCTATCATATTTGCTCAATGCACTGGCCAGCAGTTGTCCTTCAGAGCGAGCAGTGAAGTCACAGGAGATCATCTACTTTGTGTAAGGTAACACGTCTTGATTAAATTTTTAAAAGGAAGAAAAGTGTAACCTCTGTTCTGCCTACTTGAAGGTTACAACATATGCAAGAGGCCAATGTTTGCTCTTACTGGCTGTGGAAGCATATCATGTAACTTTTGCCTACCCAGGAATCAAGTTTGGGAAGGGAATTCCTATAGATGAATTCCAAGTAGCTGGTTTTATTAACATCTTGGGACATTAAGTTGCTTCTAACCTAATTATTCAAGCTATTTTCAACCACAGATTGTGTCATCGCCAACACTCAGTCCAAAGACTAAAATAAAACAATCCTTGGAAAATTCCAGCAGCATTCTCATCAGCGTGCTCTGACCTTCAAAAGGCTCACTGAAATGCCTGTGCAAAGGCCCAGCATTCTCTGCTCCTTCCGAGCATTCCCAACTCAGACTATTCGTAATCTCAAATTCTTTACTCACTCCCACCTGCTTGGCAAAAGATTTTCCTACCAAGACTTGCCACAACTTGTAGGAAGAACTCCACTAATTAGAAACACTGCACTGACAGTGGTCGTGAATAAGTTGTGCCAGGTGTTCACATGTCCTTAATACCAGCCATGTTTGGTTATTTATAACACCAAGTCAGGGAAATGGAATGCCTGGTCTTGCAGGCTGCGTCATATGTATTGCAGGCCATACACTGCATTTTAATCCATATCACAGACTAATTAAAGGCACTAAAAGATATCGTTTTCAGCTCAAATTTTGAAAGAGGAGAGAAAGAAGTCTAAAATGTATTAAATACCTACTAAAGTCCAGGCCTTGTGCTGGGAGCTTTACTTAATGTTACCTCTTTAATTCCCATCACAGTCATACAAGGGAGGTATTACTGTCCCCATCTCACAGATAAGGAAATGTAACCACTGAAGGATTAAATATCCTGCCCAGGTGAGTGGTAAAGACAGGATGGGAACCTGGATTATGTGAGCCCAAATTCCATGTTTGTTTTTGCCAGCAGATCAAAATTTCCCCCATACTGCCTAGTCTGGGACCAAAAGCCTAGGAATAATGGTTTAAAAGGTACAGATTCTGCAGTCAGGCTTCCTGGGTGTTTAATCTGCTCCATTCAGTTTCTAAGTATGTGACCCATCAAGTTACTTAACCTCTCTTAACCTCGGTTTCCTCACCTTAAAAAATATATAGAGATCATTATAATGCTAACTCATAGATTTTAATTATTTAACAATAATTATGACTGATATTGTTTGGTTGTGTCCCCACCCAAATCTCAACTTGAATTGTATCTCCCAGAATTCCCACGTGTTGTGGGAGGGACCCATTGGGAGGTAATTGAATCATGGGGGCCGATCTTTCCCATGCTATTTTCGTGATAGTGAATAAGTCTCATGAGTTCTGATGGGTTTATCAGGGGTTTCCACTTTTGCTTCTTCCTCCCTTTCTCTTGCCACTGCAATGTAAGAAGTGCCTTTTGCCTCCTGTCATGATTCTGAGGCCTCCCCAGCCATGTGGAACTGTTAAGTCCAATGAAACCTCTTTTTCTTCCCAGTCTGGGCTAGGTCTTTATCAGCAGCATGAAAATGGACTAATACAGTAAATTGGTACCAGTAGAGTGGGGCATTGCTGAAAAGATACCCGAAAATGTGGAAGTGACTTTGGAACTGGGTAACAGGCAGAGGTTGGAACAATTTGGAGGGCTCAGAAGAAGACAGAAAAATGTGGGAAAGTTTGGAACTTCCTAGAGACTTGCTGAATGGCTTTGACAAAAATGCTGATAGTGATATGAACAATCAGGTCCAAGTTGAGGTGGTCTCAGATGGAGATGAGGATCTTGTTGGGAACTGGAGCAAAGGTGACTTGTTACGTTTTAGCAAAGAGACTGGCGGCATTTTGCCCCTGCCCTAGAGATTTGTGGAACTTTGAACTTGAGAGAGATGATTTAGGGTATCTGGCAGAAGAAATTTCTAAGCAGCAAAGCATTCAAAAGGTGACTTGGGTGCTGTTAAAAGCATTCCATTTTAAAACAGAGCATAAAAGTTCAGAAAATGTGCAGCCTGGAAATGCAGTAGAAAAGAAAAATCCATTTTTGATGAGAAATTCAAGCTGGCTACAGAAATTTGCATAAGTAGCAAGAAGCCTAATGTTAATCCCCAAGACCACGGGGAAAATGTCTCCAGGCCATGTCAGAGACCTTCACAGCAGCCTCTCCCATCACAGGCCTGGAGGCCCAGGAGGAAAAAGTGGTTTTTGTGGGTTGGGCCAAGGGTCCCCATGCTATATGCAGCCTAGGGACGTGGTGCCCTGTGTCCCAGATGCTCCAACCATGGCTGAAAGGGGCCCATGTACAGTTCGGGATGTGGCTTCAGAGGGTGGAAGCCCCAAGCCTTGGCAGCTTCCATGTGGTGTTGAGCCTGCGGGTGCACAGAAGTCAAGAACTGAGGTTTGGGAACCTCCACCATGATTTCAGAAGATGTATGGAAATGCCTGGATGCCCAGGCAAAAGTTTGCTGCAAGGGCAGGCCCTCATGGAGAACCTCTGCTAGGGCAGTGTGGAAGGGAAATGTGGGGTCGGAGCCCCACACAGTATTTCCTGGGGCACTGTATAGTGTAACTATGAGAAGAGGGTCACTGTCCTCCAGACCCCAGAATGGTAGATCCACCGACAGCTTGCACCGTGCACCTGGAAAAGACACAGACACTCAACATCAGCCTGTGAAAGCAGCCAGAAGCGGGGGCTGTACCTTGCAAAGCCACAGGAGTAGAGCTGCCCAAGACCATGGGAACCCACCTCTTGCATCAGCATGACCTGGATGTGAGATCTGGAGTCAAAGGAGATCATTGTGGAGCTTTAAAATTTGAGCGCCCTGCTGGATTTCAGACTTGCACAGGCCCTGTAACCCCTTTCTTCTGGCCAATTTCTCCCATTTGGAACAGCTGTATTTACCCAATGCCTGTATCCCCATTGTATCTAGGAAGTAACTTGCTTGCTTTTGATTTTACAGGCTCATAAGTGGAAGGGACTTGCCTTGTCTCAGATGACACTTTGGACTGTGGACTTTTGGGTTAATGCTGAAATGAGTTAAGACTTTGAGGAACTATTGGGAAGGCATGATTGGTTTTGAAATGTGAGGACATGAGATTTGGAGGGGTCAGGGGTGGAATGATATGGTTCGGCTCTGTCCCCACCCAAATCTCAACTTGAATTATATCTCCCAGAATTCCCATGTGTTGTGGGAGGGACCCATCGGGAGGTAATTGAATCATGGGGGCCTGTCTTTCCTGTGCTATTCTCATGATAGTGAATAAGTCTCACGAGATCTGATGGGTTTATCAGGGCTTTCTGCTTTTGCTTCTTCCTCCTTTTCTCTTGCCACAGCCACGTAAGAAGTGCCTTTTGCCTCCCACCATGATTCTGAGGTCTCCCCAGCCACGTGGAACTGTAAATCCAATTAAGCCTGTTTTTCTTCCCAGTCTGGGGTATGTCTTTATCAGCAGCATGAAAATGGACTAATACAATGACTATGGTCATTTTCTTTTCCACCAAGCCTCATCACCTGTTAAATAAAATATTGAATTCTTACTACAGGCCAAGTACTACACTGAGGGTTTTTAAATGAATTGTCTCGTTTAATTCTTACAATAATCCAATGAAACAGCAGTAACTAACACTTCTTAATCACTTACTACATAGCAAAATCTGTCTTAAACACTTTACTCATATTAACTAGAGTAAATAACTAATAACTACTCATGTGAACTAGTGAGTAACTGGGACAGGCAATATTGTTGTCTCAATTGTGCAAGTAAGGAAAAGGAAGTTCAGAGAGGATAAGTAAATTGCCACACAGCTAGGAAAAGATGAAGCCATGTTAAGGACTCAGGAAGCCCGACTTAGGGGGTTCAGTCTTAACCTCTACTCTCAGGTTTCTGGGCCTGGGCTAGGCTATGAAAGACCTAAGAGCTCCGAAACATATCAAAGTTATAAGATGTTTAACATGTAAGGATGCTATAATACTCTGTAATCAAATGTCCAAAATATGCAAAATATGCTATTTTTGCATATTTTGGTTGCAAACTAACACCCCTATAGGCCCAGGGGTGAGGATGGTGGCCTGTGGGTTCTGGGGAAACCTTCCTTGGGAATCTGTGGCTTTCACTGATTGGGGTTAGTCAGGAGGTGAGGTGGGGGGAAAGTACCTCCGGAGGGAGACTCAGTAAGTGCAGACAGGTAGATTTGAGGGGAAGAATGAGGAGAGTCACCCAACTAAGGAGAGGTTTCATAGAGCAAAATAGAGATAAAATAAGACATGAAGACAAGGACAGTTTACAGAGGACCCTTGACAACAGTCTAAACTGGGACGTCACTTATAAGGGGCAACAGGAAGCACCAGATTTTTTTTTTTTTAATTGAGATGGTTGTTGCTGGGGGTCTCACTCTGTTGCCCAGGCCGGAGTGCAGTGGTGCAATCTTGGCTCACTGCAGCCTCCACCTCCAGGGCTCAAGCGATCCTCACACCTCCACCTCCCGAGTAGCTGGGACCACAGGTGTGCTCCACCAGGCCTGGCTAATATTTTGTATTTTTGGTGGAGACATGTTGCCCAGGCTGGTCTTGAACTCCTGAGCTTAGTGCTGGGATTATAGGCGTGAGTCACTGCACCCAGCTGCAAGCATCAGATCCTTGAAGAGGAAAGCGACCTGACGAGAGTGCCCTGTGCAGCACAACTCAGTGTGGAGAGCTGGAGCCAGATGGTGGCTCTGCAGTGCCCCTGCTCTTGACTGAAGGGCCAGCAGTGGGAGAGAGAAGGAAGGGCCAAAGCAGAATCAGTGGAGTTCAGTGAAAGATTGATGCAGGAGAGCTTTAGCAGAGAACAGGTCTACCATGTCAGGATCGGAACCAGGCCCAGTCAACACTGAATTCCCATACCTGGCTCTGTAAATGACCTACTGACACATCACTGACACAGAAAACAAGTATGCTAAATACATGTATAAGTCATCTAGCTGCCAGCTCAGGCTCTTCATTTTGCACATCAGAAAACAGACCCCGAAGGTTATGTGAATTAACCAAAATTATGAAAATATGAGCAGCAAAATTTAAACTAAACTCCCAAATCCTAACACTTATTCCAGACTTTTTTTCTGCTATAACTTGCTCTCAAATTGGGAAGTCTCAGGGACTATAATATCAATAACAGATGTCATCACTAACAGAAACTAAGATTTGGGGAAAGATTGCTGGGGTTCTTAGATAATATTAACTTAGTTTTGAACATGTAAATACTGACTTGATGGCAGAACTTCTGATTAGAAATGTCCTGTAAGCAGTTTTCAATTTGAGACAGAAGTACAAATGAGAATTAATGACTAGAGACGGAGATATTTGAGAATCACAAATAGAGAACTATCAGCTGAAGGCGTGCGGAACATATTTTTATAATATCATGAATAAGAAATGTTTTTGGTTTCTCATTACTTCAATTAAATATTTTTTAGTCTACTAAAGAATTGTTGAACAAGCAGTGCACTTAGCTGCAATCAGCAGTTAATGTTGTTGGAATCACTTCATTTGCACATGTCAATCTTTGATCTGCCTGCATACAGAATGATTTGGGGACCGCTGCATTGACCAAACTATATTAGTGTCCCCTGAAAAGCATTGCCAGGGCTCCAGATCTGTTCTGTAGGTCCTGTTGGAATCTCTATTCTGTAAGTTTTGCTAGATCTTGCCAGCTATAGTTTCCAAGGCAAAGCAAAGATCTTAAAACTTTTCTCAGATTTAGAGCATACGTTTAGGCCATACATGAAGCACAGGCCTTAGATGTAGATGTTTTCACACTATAAGATTTTTCCCTTTGGCTCCCTAAATGCAAGGGGTCGACCCAAATCAGTAGATTAAGTCTGTTATCAATGAAGCTAGACATTGCTGAATTACTGTCATCTAAAACAACACCTGTTTTCTCAGCATGGACTCTACATAATTCTATACCAACCCAAAACCTAGTTACTGAGCAATGGGTACCCTACACTGCTTTATGGGAAAGGGCAAGGCACTCTGAAGTAAATATATATATATATATATATATATATCTTTGGAGAGGTAATCAGGTTCACTGATACAAATTTTTAAATCTTTTGGGCTTTGTAGTGAGTTGAATGTTGGTCCCACCCAAAAGATGTGCCCAACCGGAACCTGTGAGTGTGACTTACTTGTAAGTAGGGTCTTTGCAGGCATAATTAAGTTAAGGATCTTGAGGTGAGCTCACCCTGGATTATCTAGGTGGGTCCTAAATCCCATCACCAGTGTCCTTATATGAAACAGAAAAGGAGAAGATACTAGCACAGGGAAGTCCCTGTGAAGAGGCAGGCAGAGTTTAGAGCTATCAGCCACAAGTCAAAGGACACCTAGTCCCACCGAAAGCTGGCAGACATAAGGCAGGACTCCCCCCTAGAGCCTTCAGAAGGAGCAGGACCCTGCTGACACCTTGATTTTGGACTTCTGGCCCAAAACTGTAAGAGAATAAACTTTTGTTATTTCCAGCCAACAAGTTTGTGGTAATTAATTACAGCAGCCACAGGAAGCGAACACAGAGTTCATGAAGTGAAAGACTTTTATCTGTTTTGATCCCCTTGGAACAAAGATCTCAATCTTATCTTCAATAATTCAGTCCTTCAAAAATGCTACTCTCTTGTCTCCAACAAATAGGAATTATCATTGAGGTTAAGTGAGTTTTTGGTGCAGCAGCCAACAGGTAGAAATTATCTATATTGATATTTTTTTTCTTCCTGGAAAGGCACAAGAAATTCAGAGTTCATATAAGCCAATTTTGAAATCACATACAACATTCCTCCATTCCTCCATTCCTTCCCATAATTGCCTCGCTGTTGTCCCATAAAGCACTGTTACCAGCAGATGAGCTTTGTTACACTGTCACGGTTGCCTTCCGTCAACTCCTTACGGGGAGTAAAGCTGAGTTTTTACAGAGGTGACCAAAATCACCACCTGAGTGCACTTACTGAGAGCTTCATCACCTGACTCACCAAGTTCCTCTCCACTCTAATACTGACGTCAGTTTGGGCAAAATAAACATCCATGTGAAATACCCATCCAATACCCAAAACACAAAGTTCCTTGACTTTTTAGACTCCAGTTCCCAACTCAGTTCCATGGGCAAATCCTAAAGCTTGTCTTCACTGCCAAGCCTCCTCCCCAAACCCTGCCCCCCTTAAAAAATGACCCACAATTCCTATATGGTGGCTACTGATTGTGAATCCTGTCAACCAGCTTGTTATACCCAGTTTCCACTCCACAACCTATAAACTAACCTGCATCACATCTCAGTTAAAAGGAATCCTCCACTCATTGAAAGCTAGACTCTCTACCTATACTAGATTATTTTTCTTCTTTTTCCAATAACAATTCCTCCTTCCTCTCTCTCTATCTCTCTCCTGTATCTTTAATAGCGTTTTCTCAAAGGCTGTTCCCGCTCAGCACTTCCCAGAGACTGTTGAACTCTCTCTTAACTTGGCCATTGCTCTCCACCTTTGACTTCCCACAGCCCAGCTTCTTGGAAGTGCTGGTCACCATGGGTTTTCTCACTTCCTCACCTCTTATTCACTCTCAACCTCTGATGTTCACTCACATACTTCAATGAAACTCTTGCAACAAGGTCACACAAATATAACAAAAATGTTTGTCGTTACACCTGACCTCTCAGTAGCTTTCCATGCTGTTGCATTCTCCTTGTCACACTCTCCTCCCACTGTTCCTGTGTATTATGGACAGAAAGTTTATGTCCCCCCAAAATTCATATGTTGAAATCCTAACCCCGCCAGGTGACGGTATTAGGAGGTGAGGACTTTTGGAGGTGATTAGTTCATGAGGGCAAAGCCCTCCTCAATGGAATTAGTGCCTTCATAAAAAGACACAAAAGAGCAGCTTTCTCTCTCTTTCTGACACTTAAGGATACAACAAGAAGACTGCCATCTGCAAGCCAGGAAGAGGGCCCTCACCAGACACTATATCTGCCAGCACTTTGATCTCAGATTTCCCAGGCTCCCAAACTGTGAGAAATAAATTCTGTTGTGGAAGTCACCTGTCTATGCTATTTTTGTTATAGCAGACCAAACTAAGACACTGGGACACCATTATCTCCTGGGTCTCCTCAAGCTTCCTGAACCATTTTTTCTCATCCCACATATTTACATGGTTCTCCCTTCTTCTCTTCTTGCACACTCACCTATATACAAATGATTCCAAAATTATCTAGATCCTAAATGCTTTTCCTGAAGTTGATACCAACTGTGTGCTGGGCGTATCCATCTTTATACTCTGTGAGTACTTTAAATCCAACATTTAACTAAATACCTATTTCCTCATGAAATCAATTTTCCTATCCCAAAGAGTGGGTACCACCACTCACTCCATGGCCTCTTTACTGTTGATTCTCCCTCCTATTTCTCATGCCAATTCCCCACTCCTGATCTCCTATCAATGCCTTAGTTCAGGCCTTATTGATTCCCCTTCTAGACCACAGCCTCGCAGCAGTTCTCTCTGCCTGTAGCCTCAACCCCTTCATATCCATTGTCCCTGTTGCAATCAGAGGAATTTTCCTAAAATGCAAATCATGTTATCACTTAAATCCTTCTATCTACAAACCACTTAGCCTGACCTAGAAAACCATTTGCTATCTGCCTTCTCTCTCTTTCTACCCTAATTTCTTGTCCCTTTCTTCTTAACCCACTACTGTTATGCCAAACAACTTGTAGTTCCTGCATAAAACACACCTTACACCTCTCTCCTTTGAACTAGCTGTTTTCTCTGCCTGAAGTAGCCTTTCGCATCCTTGTGTTGCCTCACAAACTCCTCACCATTCATGAGGCAACCCAGGAATCCTCTTCTCTGAAAGGTTTTACCTAAATCCAATCTGTGACCCTCACAACTGCCCCAATTTAGGCAATCAGGCATCCTTTCTCTTCCTTCCTCCAGTACCCTAAACACATTTCAGTTCTAGCATACAGCATACTATTTTGAAACTGCTTTTGTCTATATTTCCTCAACTAGTCAATGTGTATGTCCATTAAAGTAAGCCTTTAAATCCTCCTCATCTTCTTGACATCAGTTATGGCCCACGTTAGAAATTTAGTCCATTTTGATTGAAATATTTTAACATCTGATCACCTGAAGAGTTGGGGTGATCAAGGTTGGTCTAGCAGTTTATGGGAAGGAGAAACCACGTCCACACAGATTTATACTAGCAGGAGGGAGAAATTCTTTCCCAACCAGAGAAACCCACAGAAGAGAGAACAACTAGGAGGTGGGAATGAGCATAATGTATGTGGAAGGAGGGAGGAAACCAATCTGACTCAAGCAGAAGACATTGCTGGAGAGTTGGGTGGGTTGGGTGGGATGAGATTGTGGAAGGTCTCATACAGCTAAGAATGAGAGTCAGTATACTAGCTTGCTATGGCTGTTGTAACAAATTGCCATAAACTCAGTGGCTTAAAACAACAAAAGTTGATTACCTTACACTTCTGGAAGTCAGAAGGTAGAAATGAGTCTTACTGGGCTAAGATCAAGGTGTTGGCCAGACAGTGTTCCTTTCTGGAGGCTGTAGGGGAGAACCATTTTCTGATCTTTTCCAGCTTTTTAGAGGCTGCCCTTATTCCTTGGCTCATGATCCTCTTCCAGCTTCAAATCCAGCAAGGGCTGGTTGAGTCTTCTTCACATCCCTATACTATCACACTTTCTTCTGCCTCCCTCTTTCACTTTTAAAGACCATTGTGATTACATTGGGCACACCCAGATAATCCAGGATAATTTCCCAATCTTAAGGTCAGCTGATTAGCAACATTGACTTTATCTGAACCTTAAATCCCCTTTGCCATGTAACCTAACATATTCACAGGTTCTAAGGATTCGGATATGACATCTCTGGGGGGCCATTATTCTGCCCACCACACTCAGTAACTACTTGGAAACCTCTATCCAGCTCTTAAGCCTTAAATGCCATGAGGAAAGCATAGAGCTCCAGACTGAGCTGCCCTAAATCACCCTCTCTGAAATCTTGCACAACTGAGTCATGATGAGGTGTTTTTTATTTTTAATTTGCCTTTGTGCATAAAATATTGTTGGGGCCCAGTAGTGCCATTCTGCTGCCTATATGCACACAAAAAAATGTAGCAGCAGATACTCTTGGGGCACCTTAATCGCATACACATACACAGATAACACGACCATTTTGAGTCTTTCTCTGTGTATAGATGAGGTTGGCCCTGAGAAATGGGCCAGTTGCCATACTGTGGGATGCCCACATGCATAATATTTTAAATTATTTTAATTTGCTTAATTGGATCTGGTTCCTATTAACATGGTAGGCACTGTGATTCCCATGACACTGACAGGGCTGTGTGAGTCTCTCACTTTTGTATAACACTAATTAATCATGACAATACAACTATCTCAAATGCAGTTATCATCTCTCTTAGAGCTCAAAGAGTTTCACAGAATTTATCCTTTTTCTTTCAAAAATATTCCTACAGGGTTACCAGCTGCAGGATCACTATTGAGATTAAAATAAGAAATAATTTTCTTACATCAGTGAAAGGCAAAAAGAAATTTATAGACGCAATGCTCTACTGAAAAAATAATCACATCTTTTATTTCCATATATGCAAATTGTGAATTCAAAGATGTTTCAGTGAAGATTTCTGAAGTTAACTTACCTCTATCTTCAAAGTATAGGTGACCATGTCTTCATTCATTCATTCTTTCAACAAATATTTCATATAAACTTTCAGGTATGAGATACCATTCCCCAGAACCCACAAGACGTATTCAACAAGACAATGTCACTGTCCTCAAGGAGCTTACTGTTAGTAGGAGACAGACCATACACTTTTAACAAACATATGAACAAATAAATCATCTTTCAGATAATGATGAGTGCTCTGAATAACAACAACAAAATAGTGCCGAGTAAAAGAGAGAGAAAGTGAGAGATAATAGAAAAAAGGTTATTTTAGTTTGGATGGTCAGGGAAGGCCTACGCAGATATTTGAATAAGGAGCAAGGCATGTGAAGAAATGAGAAAAGGGTGAACATGCCAATTTGATTCCATTTAACAATTTTTTTTTTGAGGCAGAGTTTTGCTCTTGTTGCCCAAGCTGGAGTGCAATGGCGTGATCTCAGTGCACCACAACCTCCACCTCCCGGGTTCAAGTGATTCTCCGGCCTCAGCCTCCCGAGTAGCTGGAATTACAGGTGCGTGCCACCACATCTGGCTAATTTTTTATATTTTTAGTAGAAACGGGGTTTCACTATGTTAGCCAGGCTGGTCTCCAACTCCTGACCTCAGGTGATCCACCTGCCTCAGCCTCCCAAGGTGCTGTGGTTACAGGTTTGAGCCATCGCACCCGGCCCATTGAACAAATATTTATTAAGCATAGACTATGTGCCAGTCCTGGTTTTTGGTGCTGGAGAGAAAGCAAGTATAAATAACTTGCTTACAGCAGAACAAGCCTGAATAGATCAAGAAACGAACAAAAATGTAGCACTACTTTGCGTCCATAAATTTCTTTACCAACCACATTTACCCTCTAATTATCTGATAAATGATATAATTATCAAAAGCACAAAATCTTACTGGTAGAGGTCAATTAAACTATCTCTCTTCCTAAACTTGGTTTTCAAATTTTTGCAATAGAACTATTTGTTTAAATAAAATAGTATGTGGAATTCCAACATAAACAAATAAAAGTGGTCTGCTCCAGGGAAGGATTGTGAAAGTCCACAGTCCTACCTATTCTCCCTCCCCTCAAAGCCCCTACCACCATTTTGCAGCAATGTTAATTTACTGGTTTTGATCACTGGATCATTTGATCATGGTTGCATAAAATGTTAACATCAAGAGAAGCTGGGTGAAGGATATATGGGAACTCTGTATACTAGTTTGCAACTTTTCCATAAGTCTAAAGTTATTTCAAACTAAAAAGTTGAAAGAAAAGTAATCCTACCACAATCACTACTGGCAGCCCACCTTAGGGCGCTGGAGACACCAGCTGACATCATTAACCTTGATCATGCCGGGCTGGTTTTGCCTATTTACTAAGGACCTTCAGAAGAGAGGAATTCCTTTCTAGGAAGCCTCATCTGGTTTTTAACCATTCTCAACACCAGAAGATTCTATCCTATGACTCTTTCAATCTCTAAGATAAACCCACTTTTTCAAGTTTTATCATCAGTGGAAAATTAATTTGTCTTCTCTAAAAACCTTGTGATATATTTATAGACCTTGTAATTTTCCATCAACTTTCTTTCCACAAATTAAGAGCAATGCTTTCATCTTTTCTCATGGGTCTTCTACTTCCATTTTTGAATCATTCAGAAAACTCTCCACTGTATTTTTTTACCTTCTTAAACTATGGTGTTTAGAGCTCATCACTGGATTTTAAATAAATAAAAGAGGCCTCAGCCAGTATCAAATACCTTGGGTGAGAGGGTTGTATTATCACTCAGACTTTATACACATTATTGCTATTGGATATTACTGCCGTAACAACCTCTCTACATTACCATATTTTGTTTTTTCTTACACATTTTTTCACACTGCTTATGACAGCCATTAAGCCAAGTGCCCCAGGCATTTGCTCTTAACCAATGAACAGCCAGAGCCAGACTGGAAACTTCAAGTCTTTCAGCAAGTCACAAAGTGCCAAAAATGCTCTCTCGCCAGGAGACATATTTCCTGAGTTAGAGAAAGTAGAAATTCGTTCTGATCTCATTCACCTGAGATCATTCAACAGTAAGATAAGTGAACTGACTGAGTCTGTGACCCTGTCTGTTGGACCTCTCCTTGCTTTAGTTCCCTGCCTGAAAAGCAAGGATAAGAGTGTTTACCAACTTTGCACGGGTGTTGCAAGAGTTGATTAAGGCTTATATGGCACCATCTGATGACAGTCTCTGTGGCTGTGCCACTCAAGTTGTCAAAGGCTGTGAAATGCCCGTGTGCCTCAAGGGCACTCCCTTAAAGCTCAATATCACAACTCTAGGTGACTTGCTGTGGACCATAACTAGAATATGACCCAACTGTACTTTCAGACATGCATGCCGAGCGCCAGCAAGGCTATCATCCAAAGCTGAAAAGCAGTTTTTCTAATGCTGCAGGCTCATGCACAAGGCACCAAAATAGCACCAGAAATACTATACCCATATTGCTTTATCCTAGACATCTGACACTTATAAAGCTGATGCCAAATTTCTTGTCACATATGTGTCTGGAAGCCTTCGTGCTGAGAGGCATTTCTTATCTTCTGACATTTCAGAGAGCTGCATAAAGCTAGACAAGCACAGAGCCTCCTTCTAAAAGGCACGAGGCAGAGGCGAGCATTCTTTTCAGATGACCTCTGAAACCCTCATTGGAGGAGATCCAAGACACCCTTCAGCACATCTGTAATCCTCAGGATATTTCAAATGTTTGAGTGTGCAGCTTCCAGTTAGTAACAGCCAAACTACCCTGGCTCTCCAAGGTCATCTGAAAACAATTTGCCCATCAGCCAAATGAGAAAATGCTATTGTAAGCAAACCAATCATAGGATCAGACAATCCTCAGGGGCCCAGGGCCCAGATGCTCAGATGCTCTGCCTCTGGTGACACAGGCCACCCCATCTATTACATTCGGGCTTCTGGTTGATGCTAATGACTGTTGTGACTGACACCCCCAAACAGAAACAAAACTAGGATATTTAGACGTGATACAATAATAGACAATTTCTAGTGATTCCTTTCTCTTCTCACGTTACCTAAGCAAACTGCCTGATAAAGTGGGTGCCGTGTAGACCTCCCCCACAACTGCCAAAGAGCAGGGGGTTCTAGTAGGAGAGTCCCCTAAAGCAATGTATGTCAGAGTAACCTGGTTTTAAATGCAAATTCCTGGACCTTATTCCAGACCTTTGAATTAGAACCTCAGGCAAATTGGAGCCAAGAATCTACATTTTGAACAAATTCCTCAGATGATCTCTTTTTTAACTTTTCATTTTCCCAGATAATTTTTATACACACTAAAATTTTCAGAAACCTGACGGAATTTTCAAGCAAATTAAAATTCATACAAACCCTCAGCTCATTGGGAGGGTTTCCGGCCACAGGCCTATATTTAGTGGTCATTAAGCCACTACTCTAAACACCCACAGCAAACTACTCTGTGCTCAAGAGGAAGGAACAAGTTTCATGATTTCATCCTTCTCTCAGCCTCATTGTTCATGCTCCTCTTTTGGAACAATAGGCACTACCATATGATGCTTCTGGCACCAGTTGCCTTGTATTGTTTAACTTTTTGTGTTCGTTTTTTATTGCTGCCATAACAGATTACCACAAACGTGGCACAAATTTATTATCTTACAGTACTGTAGGTTAGAAGTCCAATACAGAAGTCACTGGGCTAAATTCAAGGTGTCAGCAGAACTAGGTTCCTTGCTGGAGGCTCCAGGGGTAAATCTGTTTTCGTGCCTTTTCCAGCTTCTAGAGGCCACATACACTCCTTGGCTCATGGCCCTCATCCATCTTCAAAGCCAGAAATGCTGCATCTCTGATTCTTCACATCTCCTTCTGACTCTCTTCTTCTGCCTCTCTCCTCCACTTTTAAGGACCCTTGTGATCACATCAGGGCCACCCAGATAATACAGGATAAAACTTTCCTATCTCAAGGTTCTTAAGATGTGATTACATATGTGATTACATTTCCAAAGTCCCTTTTTCCAAGTAAGGTAATGTTTTCACAAGTTCCAGCGATCTAAGATATGGATATCTTTAAGGGGCCATTATTGTACCTACCACAACTTTCACCTATAATATGAAGGATGTCTTCATTTGGGCTCCTGCAAAAGCAGACCCTGAGACTAGGATTTGAGAAGTCCCACGAAGCCCAGTAAAGGAGTGGGGCAGTCAGGTAGTAAGGGAGGAAAGCAAATAACTTGTGAGTTAATGAGCAGGATACTACTACAGGCAACTAGACTAAATTCTCCTAGGGACTGTGTACAACACACATTAGAATAGTCCCACCTTGGGGAAAGAAAACTGGAGCATTTATCCACCAGTTCCCATCATTTTGTAGTTAGGGGTCACATTAACTCCCAGTGCACTTCCAGCACTTCATGCTTCCCTGACTGTGAATGGGCTCCACAGCTAGCAAATATTCCTGGTGGAGACACTCAATAGGCTATAAACTTGTTCCATCTGAGAGACCTCCAGAGTGGGCCAAGAAGATATGGGTGGGTCATCAACAGCATTGAGTCAAGGGGGTTGGTGTTTGAGCCAAGTGTGGCATTACATCTCAAAAGTTTCAACGCTCATATCCTTTGACCCAGCAAATCCACCTCCAGGGAATGCATGCTAAGAGTATAACTGGAGACAGGTGCAATGATTGCTTATAATATTTTAAGGAATTGGAAATTATTTAAATTCTATTAATAAGGGATTAGTTAAATAACTTATGGCGATACAATTGAACATTCTGCTACATTTGGATATAATTATGTGGGTCTACATTTACTGATAGGGAAACCAGTTCCTGACATACTGCTGAGTGAAAAAAAAAAAAAAAGCAGGTTACAAATAGTAAGTATATCATAAATCCATTTATGTAAAATTATGTATGTATAATATATATGTGTGTGTATGTATAGCAAGATGTTTCAAAGAATGTTCATCAAAACTCTAACAGTAGTTATTTCTAGGAAGCAGAATTTCTCATCCTTTATACTTTCTTCTTCATGCATCTCTGTATTACGAAAAAATTTACAATAAACAATGTATTGTTTATTAATCAATTACAAAGACACTTGCAATTTTTTAAAAAAAGAAAATTTGTCCTAAAAGATAAGCTTCTATTTAGTTCTAATATGATAATGTCAATGTGCTTATATATACATCTCCATTTTAAAACTACATAGAGCTGAGGACCCCCATGTATTACACAAAACGCTTAGGGCATATTGGGAACACAGCAGGTACTTAATAATAATTGACATTCATCAGTAAGAAATTCAATAAAACAACACAAGGAACAAACTGGGTCATGGTAAAATTTTCACAATGCGTGGGATGACTCCCTAGGGAGCTGAGAGGCCTGGCGTGGCCTTATCAGGCAGGGGCCTGCTCTGGCAGACAAGGAAGGCCTTCCCATGCACAGACACACCCATGCCATCCTAGAGATAGCATCAGAGCCCTGCTCGTCTTAGGTAGAAGTGAAAACAAAGGCAACTGTAGGCTTGCAGTTTTACAGCATGAATGAGACAAGTGGAATCTGTGTTAATCTGTTAGAAATTAATTCAATGGTTTGTCTCCTGAAACTCTAGGCCTTCCTTGCAAGAGCACTCCACTTCCTGTTATGCACAATGGCAAAGCTGACTGGAACTGCCCAGAGGAAGAACAAGTGGAAGAGTAAGTTACGGTGTGCCCAAAGGGCAATAGAAATTTAAAAGAATATTTAGGTGTGGGACTTCACATCCATGCCTCCTTTTTATGTCTAACAGAGAAAATTTCTCACCTGCTCAGGTTGCTCTTGGACTCTTGTTTGTTGCTCAGAATCTAAATAATGAGCAAATAGAGGGAAAATAGAAAAGTGGACAAATCCCTGTTTGTGTATATATTAAAGAGCTGAGAGAAGCAGCAAGAGGAAGGAGGGAGAGAGACCAGAAAATCATGTGGAATAGGTGCCAGGGAGTTTCGGGTTTGTGAGATAATAGTTGGAGATTCAGAGCTTTGGGGATCACCTGATATCCATATGGAAGAAAATGAAGATAACAGTAAAGTAGATTTTAAGATGCTTTTTCTATAGTAAGAATGCACACCCCACACTAATATCGAATTGTATACTTTAAATGGATGAATTCTATGGTATGTAAATGATGCCTCAATAAAGCTGTTTTTTAAAAAAGAATATTCCATTAAAAAAAAAAATGCACACTCCACTTTGCAGTTTACTGAGAGATTGCAAAAATATTTGAAGAATCCTAATTACCATTTAGATACCAGACCATTCCTTTGAATTCATTCTTTCACAGAGACTGAGTCATGTGGAACTTCAATTATGTTTAGGTTCTGGTAGGTTAGAGAAAGAACCCTTAAGATCCTCTAGTCTAATGCTCTCATTTCAAAGGTGAGGAAATGAAGCCACAGAGGTTAAATAAGTCTGCATTGTCACAGAGCAGCAAAGCCGGGAACTATGGAGGTCTGATCTCAGATCTTTCGAAATGCACCACTCCACCCCCATGTGATGCTCTTCCTGCTTTTGTTTACAGAAAGAAACAATTTGAGGATAAGCATGATTAGAAAAATAGTTATTATGCCCATGGTTCAGTCTAGTTGTTCTGGCCTTTAAAACAAGTCAGTCAGACTGGCACCAGTCCAATCAGTTGCACACCACTGCCCAGCTAACAGCCTGGCCATGGAGATCTGGCCTTCCCAGCCCAAGCCTGGAGAACAAACAATCCCCACAATGGCAATGTTGCTTTTACCTCCTTTTGAAGAACAATAGGAAAACAACGATAGCTACCTAACATTTATTGGACACTTATCCATGCAGCAACTTGAGCAGAGTAGTCAGAGCCCTATGACACTGAAATTTGGAGAGTTCAAATTTTAAGTAAGAACTTTAAAACTACTAGATGTCACTAATGTAAATAACACCCATCTGTGAATCACATCAGAAATTTACAAAGTTAATTATGGGATCGCATTTCTGATGCTCTCCCAGGATGGCTCTGGCGCCTGCTATGTGCTAGGCGCTGGTCTAGACATTTTACATATGGCATCTCTTTTAATCTCCACAATAATTCCATCACATGGGTATTAATCACCCCACTCTGTAAGTAAGAAAAAAAAGAAAAAAACTGAAAACATGATGGGAGCAGGACCAGACAAGTAAAAGATAAGTTCTGATGTTAAGAAACAGCCGTAGGGCTCAAGGAGGGTATATGATGTAACTTAAGTCTGTATCAGAAGAGTTCTCCTTTATCCCTAAAGAGTCACCTCAATGCGTATCATTCCATCATTAGTTTCATCCTTTTTTTTTTTTTTTTTTTTGAGACAGAGTCTCACTCTGTTGCCCAGGCTGGAGTGCAATGGCATGATCTTGGCTCACTGCAACCTCCGCCTCCTGGGTTCAAGTGATTCTCCTGCCTCAGCCTCCCAAGTAGCTTGAACTACAGGTGCTCACCACCACGCCTGGCTAATTTTTGTATTTTTTAGTACAGACGGGGTTTCACTATATTGGCCAGGCTGGTCTTGAACTCCTGACCTTGTGATCCACCCATCTCGGCCTCCCAATGTGCTGGGATTACAGGTATGAGCCACCACATCCAGCCTAGTTTCATCCATTTTTAACTTAAATACCATTAGTAGTCACCCATAAAATTGAGAATACCCCTACGCATTGATCAGAGTCAGCAATGCTATGTTACAGAATAAGCTGGAATCTCAGCAGACTAACATGATAAAAGTATTTCTTGCTCATGCAAAGTCTGATGCAGATGTTTGGAGCCATTTCAGAGGACCAGGAATGAGATAAAGAGAGCATGGTAGATAAGCAGGATATTTCAGATTCAGAGCATGGAAGATCAAGCAGCTTATAAGTAGAGAACACCATTTCCGCCCACATTCCATTACCCAGAAATCAGTCACATGGCCAACCTAACTGCACAGGAGTCTGAGAAATGTAGGGAAGTGCAGAAATGGGTGGGCATTATAATATCCACCACCTTCCCAAAATAATTCTACGTTTGGTTCTTATTTGTCAGCACACCAGTTAACAAGAATTAGTAGCAACAATAGATACAAGTAGTATGTAGGAGTCTCTTCTTCAGGACAGGACCAGAAAGGAAGAGATGGAAAAGGGACAGTGACAGAGACATATGTACATATTTAACAATTTTATTGGGTTCTGCCTGACTTGAAAGATCTATCCACTAAGCCTTGCTGTGTCTCCAGCTCACTGGCTGATACTTCCAATGACTTTGGTTGGATGCTGAGTTAGACTTTAAGTTTTACAACTATAATTTCTTCCAGAGATATGAGAAACAAAGCTATTTATTCATTTTATTCATAGAGGCAAATAGGTACTTTGGGATCTACAACTGAATAAATAAATGTTTTCCTGACAAGTTGACTATAACAGATTTTAATGAAGTGACATATTTTTTCATTTTATTTCTACCATAAAATTCAACAAGTTGGCCCTGAAAGGAAACAATAATCAAATTTAGGAATGTATCAAATTTTTTAAATTATATATAAAAGTATAACTTATTAAAACTTTAATAATAACTATTAATGCACCACCCAGACAATTAAGACAGAAACCTGGCTTGAAACCTTCTTCTTCACTCAGTCTATCCAAGCACCAACTACATGTGACTTTATCCCCAAAATATCTCTCAAGCTTATCATATTCTATCTTCTATCCCCATTGACACTGCTTCAAACTTTCTCACTTGGAGTGACATCACCTTCTAGATGACCTTTCTGAATTCAGTCTTGCCCACCTTTTCAACCCCATACCCCTGAGAGCAGTGTGTTCAAAACTGCAGGATGCAAGGGGATCCTCTTGGAAGGTTAAATACGCAGATTCCAAAGTTTTCCACCAGAATTCTGATTCAGTAAACCCAGTGTTGACAAAAAGAGTCAAACTCTGTAAAATATTTGAAGAGATTTATTCTGAGCCAAATATGAGTGACCAACGGCCTGTGACACAACCCTCAGGAGATCCTGAGAATATGTGCCCAAAGTGGTCGGGATACAGCTTAGTTTTATACATTTTAGGGAGACATGAGACATCTATCAAATACATGTAGGATGTACGTTCATTTGGTCCAGAAAGGCAGGACAACTAACTGGAAGCAAGGGCCTCCAAGTCATAGGCAGATTTAAAGACTTATTGATTGGCATTGATTGAAACAGTTAGGTTATTGTCTAAAGACTTAGGACTGTCTGGGTTAAGATAAGGAGTTGTGGAGACCAAGGTTTTATCATGCAGGTGAAGCCTCCAGGTAGCAGGCTTTGAGAATAGATTGTAAATGTTTCTTATCAGACTTAAAAAGTCTGTTCTATCAGTAATTCCAAAAGGAAGGAGTTCCAACACCCCCTTCCCATCATGGTCTAAAACTAGTTTTTCCATTTAACTTTGGAACGCTCTTGCCAAGAGAAGGGGTCCATTGGGATGGTCAAGGGGATTAAAATTTTATTTTTGCTTTATACCAGGATAGAGTTCAGGGCTCTGAATTTTTAACAGGCACAACAGAAGATTTTAATGTATGTGCTCTTGGGAGAAACACTGCTCCACAAAAAAATCTCAACAAGAATTCCAAATCTCAGTTGTCAGTCCTTTGTTTAAAGCAATTGAATGGCTTTCCAGTGACTACCAGATAAATCCCAAGACCCTTATTATAGAATATAAAGCCACCATGACACAGGCCTGGAGTATCTTTCCAGCCTCATATTTCCCTATTTCTCCTCAAACCTTACAGTTTCAGAACCACCAGTGCCAAACTATTTGTATTTCCTGAGCACACTACATTGGTTCATGCCTCGACATCTTAACCATGTCGAAGCAGGATTTTTTTCAGCCCCTTTGCTGGACTCGCAGCAGGGATGCCCCCTCTACTTGGCCTGCCATGCTCAGCCCCTTGCAGGAGGCAGCATGTGAGCAAGCAAGTGTGGAACCTGGCCAGCCACTCTGACCACCAACACAGGAGCAAGCTCTGTGCAGGGCCCACGGCCAAGCCAGGCATGTTACCTCGAAGGGAATGGGGCAGTGCCCAGGGAGGGATGCCCGTGACCCTGAAGCCCCAGAGCAGGTGTTAGTGTGATAATTAGCTCTTTTAGTTCCACTGTCCGCAGCCTTACGGCAGCATGTTAGCAGCTGAGTCGGTTCCTTGCTCCACTGTGCAGGGTGGCTGCTTTCTGATGGCAAAGGCAAGGGCCAGTGCTACAGTTTTTCCCAGTACCTGTGCTCAGTGGGTCCTAAGCTCTTGTCCAGCATCCAAGAAAACTGACATCACACTGATGACTGAAGGGTGATGAGAGCAGAGGAATTTACTGAGTGACAGAACAGCTCTCAGAAGAGAGGGGATGTGGGGTGGGGGGAAGGTAGCCCTGCCCCCAAAGTCGGGTGGTTTCTCCCTGTGTGATTGCGTCTGGGGCTTTTTATGGACTCAGAATGGGGAGGGCATGCTGATTGGTTTGTGAGTATGCAAAAAAGTTTAAAGCAAAGACACCACTCAAAGGTGGGCACCACAGTGTAGAAAACCAATTAGGAAAGGGTAGGTATACGTAAAATGGGTGAAAGGCAGAGACCAATCAGAGGAAAGAACACCAAATGGGAAGAAAGGTTCTCAATCTGGTCCCAGGATTTAACTTGTAACTTGGCTTTCAGGCTTTATATGGTCTTTGACTTGGAGGTGGGATTTTTCTGGGGACTCACCCCTATCTGCCTAGGCATCTGACTGCCTCCTGTCACTATCAATGTTGTTCCCGCTACCCAGAATTTCCATGCCCACTGTCTTCCTGATAAACCAGCATTTACCTTCAAAACTGAGCTCAATTCTTTTGTTAATTTCTTCTAATATGCCACCATTGACAGAGTTAATATCTTCCTCCTCTTTCATCCTCCTGTCTGCTCTGACCTTTGAAGTACTTCTGTTACTACACACCTTGTTTACATTCCTCTCATTCCCTATCTAAACTCCTTACGTCATCTCAGTGCCTCGCATGTAGAAGGCATTAAATAAACATTGTTGAACTATAACTAAATATGAAACATGAGCTCTTTGGGAGCAGAAACAAATAAAGATTCCTCTTTAGATTATTTGGTCCTTTAAGTTAAATATTTCAGTTCAGTTCAGTTTATACAATTTTTTTCTTTCTTCATTATTCATTAACTATTCATTTCCTTCATTAATTCTACAAACGCTTTTTGAAAGCCTACTATGCACGTCATTGTACAATAACACTACCTAAAATCCAGTGTTTATATGCTAGAAACTAATAGATATAGTATTTCTTTACCTTTTATTCCCTACAGGTCTTTTGTTAATTTTCTTATGTAATGGTTCCTGTCCCAGGTAGGAGAGTACTTTGAAGACTGGCATCTTTTGAGATACTAATTAAATGTTTCCCTCCCAATAAAACTAAAATGTTTCCCAAATAGTATAGTATAGTGTTAAAATGATATCTATACATTTGTGTTTCTACCTCATGGGCTTCTTTGGGGAAGTACATGAGAAAGTTAATAGCAGCCTACCAGCCTACCGTTTAACCCACATCCCTAATCAATCAATAATTTTTTTTTTTGAGACGGAGTTTCGCTCTTGTTGCCCAGGCTGGAGTGCAATGGCGCCATCTCAGCTCACTGCAACCTCTGCCTCCCAGGTTCAAGCGATTCTCCTGTATCAGCCTCCCGAGTAGCTGGGATTACAGGCGCATGCCACCATGCCCAGCTAATTTTTGTATTTTTAGTAGAGATGGAGTTTCATCATACTGGTCAGGCTGGTCTCAAACTCCTGACCTCAGGTGATCCGCCCACCTCAGCGTCCCAAAGTGCTGGGATTACAGGCGTGAGCCACCGCGTCCGGCCAATCAATAATTTTGTTTAATTGCACCACATAAGCACCTAACTCACACCCGAAGGGAGACTGAAAAAACAGAAAGAATGGGCCACTGTCTTTCTTTATTCATCTCTACATCTTTGTACTTACAGGCCTCCTCTGGATTCTAAAAGCAGCCTTGACAGTTGAAAATGTGGCATAAATTTTGTAGCCTCGATCACCCCTAGATGAACTAAAAAAAAAAAACACCTTTTTTACATATTTATTCTAAAATTCAGGTTGGGACCTAAAACCTGAACATAACAATGCATTTAAACATTGCTGCTTTACTCTGCTTCTTACATATCTTATTGTGTAAATTTGTCTTTCAAAGGAGAAAACGTTATTATACTATCATAAAATAGACAGTGAAACTCTAAAACTTGCCAAATACTGCAGTCTAAAATCATTTTCTGACAGAAGAAGACACTACTCCTTTTAGAAAAAGAGTGCAGTTATTACAAATGTATTCTTTTTGACATCAAAACAAAAAGAATGATTACTCATTTTATATTTGTTGGCATGGAGTTATTTGGACGTGGTTAAAAATATCTCCAAGAACAGTCTTCACTCTAGCCCCAAACCTGTAAATCTTCCCTTCAGAGATGAAAACTGTCCACAGCAATCAACAGTAACATTCCAAGTCTGACACTCCCAGACACCCAAACAACACAATGCCGGGCGGCTGGAGAGCACAGTTAGCATTACAGAAATCACACTCCCTCTGCCCAGAGAACAAGTGGATCAAACATCAAAACTGTCCCAGAAATATGCAATGTGGGGTTATAAATATGCTCCCACAGAGGGATAAGAATTTGTAACAAAGTTTAAAATCATTTGTAAATTGGCTATAATTTTAAAAAAAAAACAGAAAACAATAAGTGCTGATGAGTATATGGAGAAATCAGAACTCTCATACATTGTTGGTGGGAATGTAAAGTGTGCAGCCTTTTGGTGATTCCTCAGTAGGTCAAACATAAAATACCATATGACTCAGCAATTTCATTCCTAGGTATATGCCCAAAATAACTGAAAACAAGGAGTCAAGCAGATGCTTGTACACTAGTGTTCACAGCAGCACTATTTCCACTAGCCAAAAGATAGAAAAAACACAAATGTCCATCAATTCATAAATGAACAAATAAACATGGTATAACCATCCAACAGAATATTTTTCAGCCTTAAAATAGAATGAAGTCCTGAGACATGCCTCAGCATCCATGAACCTTGAAAACATCATGTTAAGTTAAAGAAGCCAGTCACAAAAGGCTTTGTGACTGTAAAAGGTATGATCCCATTTATATGAAATATCCAAGAATAGCAAATCTATAGAGACAGAAAACAGATTAGTAGTTTCCAGGAGCTGTGGGTAGGGGAGGATGAGGAGTGGCTGCTTAATGTCTCCTGTTTCCATCTGGGGTGATGAAAATGTTCTGGAGCTAGATAGTGGTGATAGTTTCACAACAATGTGAATGTCCTAAATACCAATGAATTGTATGCTTTAAAAATGCTTAATCTGAGCTGGGCACAGTGGCTTACACCTGTAGCCTGAGCGCTTTGGAAGATTGAGGCAGGAGGACCACTTAAGCCCAGGAGTCCAAGACCAACCTGACCAACATAGACAGACCTAATCTCTACAAAAAAATAAATAAATAAAAAACAGCCGGGCGTGGCGCCACACGCCTGTAGTCCTGGCTACTTGAGAAGCAGAGGCTTGAAACCAGGAGGTCAAGGCTGCAGTGAGCTCTGTTTGTGCCACTGCACTTAGGCCTGGGCAACAGAGTAAGACCTTTTTTTTTTTTTTTTAAAAAAAAAAAAAAAAGATTACTCTGCAATTTTACAGGCAGTAGGGAAAAAATGATTTAAATGGAAAATTTTATATTAACTGAATTTTACTACAATAAAAAATCATTTGTCAGTTAAATAATTTTTAATGTGATGCAATTCTAGGATATTCCACAGTGAAAATATTATTTATTAAAATATACTTATCAATATCTGCATGTGTACATTGCTTGAATTATCAAATATTATATCTAACTTAATTGTTCTATAACTGAGTAAGTTAACTCTTTCAGTAAAATTTCAGAGAAACTTAAAAATAGGGGGCTGGGTGTAGTGGCTCATGCCTGTAATCCCAGCACTTTAGGAGGCCAAGACAGGCAGATCTCTTGAGGTCAGAAGTTCAAGACCAGCCTTGCCAACACGGTGAAACCCTGTCTCTACTAAAAATACAAAAATTAGCCGCGTATGGTGGCGGGTGCCTGTAATCCCAGCTGCTTAGGAGGCTGAGGCTGAGAATTGCTTGAACTCAGGAGGCAGAGGTTGCAGTGAGCCAAGATCGTGCCACTACACTCCAGCCTGGGCAACACAGTGAGACTCTGTCTCAAAAAAAAAAAAAAAAAGAAGATATTTGGTGAATTTCATAACATAAAATGATTACAGATTATTTATGGTCAAATACCTAGAATACCTAGAAGACCACAAACTCTCAGAAGTCTGAGAAAAACTAATGTTCTATTTTGAAAACCGGCACACTCTTAGCACCCCAAAGAACTACTGGCCTCTAGCCTTACTTAGCATTATGTACAAGTATGAAGAGTCATCCAACATAATTTATTCTGAGTGCTTATAATGTGTCAGGCACTAGTCTAGGCACTGGAAATACGAAAGCTATTAAGGCAAGATTCTTGCCCTAATGGATCTTATGAATAAAATAGAAACTATGCATGTTTTACATATTGCAATTTTTGTGTATGACAATAACATTACCCAAGAACAGTGAAGGGATGAATAGGAAACCAGAGTCAACAGTAAGTATAGACAATTTATTGCTATTATCTCCTAAGTGGTATTTAAATCAAAGCAATAATAAATCAGGATCATCAGGTTGTCATCCAGACAACTGCTAAGAAACATCTTGTTGGATATTTGAGTTGGTAATCACATTCTCCAAAACTCCTAAGCTCTGTTTTATTCACGTTCTATCCCTTCAACCAATAAGAAAAATGAGTAAATGTTTCATTTCAAGCTGTTATCACTAAGAATAGAAATGTTTGATCTACAGAACCCTGTTCCAGGAACTATGGATGATTCAAAGTTAATGGAAGGTATCCCTGCCTTTGTGTAGTTTATCATCTGACTGGGTAGGCAAAATGTCCATCAAAACTATCTGAGAGCAATTATAATGTGACAGGAGAGCTAAACACATATGAGTTGACATAGTATAAACCAAGCTCCTAAGTGCAGTGCAAATGTGAAGTATGAACTACTCACAACCAGAGCACTACATGGTACCCACTGTCCTTCTGATACAGCACAGGCTATAGTTTACATGTTCCCTTAAAGGGTAGAAACAATCCTAATACTAATCTGTTTTTTCTTATCACATGTAGGGGTTTAGGAAAGTCTAGGACTTACTATGTTGCCAGGCATTTTGATAGGCACTTTTAAATTTAATCTCACAAAAACCCAAGCTACTTTATCACCATCATCATCATCGTCATTCCCATCATCATTATCGCTATTTAATACTTGCCCAAAGTCAGCCAGCAACTAAGTGTGATGGTTGCAGAGGACTCATTGAGCTTTGACAAACCTGACAAAAACAAGAAATGACGAAAAGATTCCCTAATTAATAAATGGTGCTGGTGCTGAGAAAACTGGCTAGCCATATGTAGAAAGCTGAAACTGGATCGCTTCCTTACACCTTATACAAAAATTAATTCAAGATGAATTAAAGACTTAAATATTAGACCTAAAACCATAAAAACCATAGAAGAAAACCTGGGCAATACTATTCAGGACATAGGCATGAGTAAGGACTTCATGTCTAAAACACCAAAAGCAATGGCAACAAAAGCCAAAATTGACAAATGGGATCTAATTAAACTAAAGAGCTTCTGCACAGCAAAAGAAACTACCTTCAGAGTGAACAGGCAACCCACAGAATGGGAGAAAATTTTTGCAATTTACTCATCTGACAAAGGGCTAACATTCAGAATCTACAAAGAACTCAAACAAATTTACAAGAAAAAAACAAACAACCCCATCAAAAAATGGGCAAAGGATATGAACAGACACTTCTCAAAAGAAGACATTTATGCAGCCAAAAGACACATGAAAAAGTGCTCATCATCATGGGCCATCAGAGAAATGCAAATCAAAAACACAATGAGGTATCATCTCACACCAGTTAGAATGGTGATCATTAAAAAGTCAGGAAACAACAGGTGCTGGAGAGGATGTGGAGAAATAGCAACACTTTTACACTGTTGGTGGGACTAGTTCAACCATTGTGGAAGACAGTGATTCCTCAAGGATCTGCAACTAGGAATACCATTTGACCCAGCCATCCCATTACTGGGTATATACCCAAAGGATTATAAATCATGCTGCTATAAAGACAAATGCACACGTATGTTTATTGCGGCACTATTCACAATAGCAAAGACTTGGAACCAACCCAAATGTCCATCAATGATAGACTGGATTAAGAAAATGTGGCACATATACACCATGGAATACCATGCAGCCATAAAAAAGGATGAGTTCATGTCCTTTGTAGGGACATGGATGAAGCTGGAAACCATCATTCTGAGCAAACTATCACAAGGACAAAAAACCAAACACCGCATATTCTCACTCATAGGTGGGAATTGAACAATGAGAACACTTGGACACAGGAAGGGGAACATCACACACCGAGGCATGTCATGGGGTCGGGGGAAGGGGGAGGGAGGACGGATAGCATTAGGAGATATACCTAATGTAAATGATGAGTTAATGGGTGCAGCACACCAACATGGCACATGTATACCTATGTAACAAACCTGCACGTTGTGCACCTGTACCCTAGAACTTAAAGTATAATAATAAAAAATAAAAAAGTTTACCAGAAAGAAAAAAAAGGATCCAAACCCAAGGGTGAGAGGCAGAGCCTGAAGAAATGCCTGAGATTTTCTCATGGTTCCTACGGTCGAAGACAAGAGTGTAGCCCAAGGACTTGCGGGTAATGCCCAACTCAGGTGTAACATACATGTACAGTTGATGCTTGAACAACACAGGTTTAAACTGTGCGGGTCCACTTATATGCAGATTTTCTTCTGCCTCTGCCACTCTGAGACAGTAGGATTAATCCCTCCTCTTCCCCCTCCTCAGCCTACTCATCCTGAAGAAATTTATGATGATCCACTTCTACTTAATAAATGTTAATATATTTTCTCTTCAAAAAAAAAAAAAAAAAAAAAAAAAAAACCTCTGCCTTAAAGCATGTCCCAGGAGGAAGACATCAATTACATAATTCAAGAACAATCCTCAGAACTGAAGGACATGAGTTTTCAGGTTAAGAAGACTCATTAAATGCCTGCCTAACTGATGAAAATAGATCCACAGCCAGCAAGGCATAGCATTATGAAATGGCAGAGGATTGGGAAAAAGACAATCCAATAAACACTGAAGAGACTTCCTTTAAAGTCATATAGAAAACAAATGGAATCAAAATGGCTTTAGACATCCCAACAACAATACTGGAAGCTAGAAGATAAGGGAACAATGGCTTCAAAAGCAGAAGCTGGGTGTAGGGGCTCATGCCTGTAATCCCAGCACTTTGGGAGGTCAAAGCAGAAGGATCGCTCGAGGCCAGAAATTCAAGACCAGCCTGTGCAATACAGACAGACCTTGTCTCTACTAAAAATAAAAGATTAGCTGGGCGTGATGGGCACATGTTTGTAGTCCCAGCTACTTGGGAGGCTGAGGCAGGAGGATCACTTGAGCCCAACAGTTCAATGTTGCAGTGAGCTATGATTGATGATTGTCACTGAACTCCAGCCTGGGCAACAGAGTAAGACTCTCTCAAAAAAAAAAAAAAAAAAAAAAAAAAGCGAAAGAAAATTTTCTCCAACCTAGAATTTTAAACCAATCCAAACTATTAGTCAAATATGAAGGAAAGATTTTTTAAAAAGCATCTTCAGACATTCAAAGTCTCAAAAAATTGACTTTCCTTTTTCAGGAAGCAAGAGAATGTGTTCTAACGAAATGAAAGAGTAGCACTAGAAAAGAAATAAGACATGTGATACAGTTAACAAAAGATCCACCACAGAAGACAGCAAAGAGAATCTCCAGATGGATGATAAAGGGTGACACAGCCTGACAGCTGTGTCCCAGGCCCATAGGGCAACCAGACCAATTGAAAGGTCTGAAACCAAGTCAGAAGGCTCCAGAAGAGCTTGCCCCAGGAAATTAAGTCAGTAGACTACTGAATGTTTCTGAATACACTGCAGAGAGACTAAAAATTTGTAGTTTGAGGTTGAATTATAATAAGCTAGAGGTTGCAAATTTTTCTTATAAAAAGCCAGATAATAAATATTTTAGGTTTTTCAGGCCATACAGTTTCCATCACACTACTTAACTCTGCTGTTGTAGGGCAAAAGCAGACATAAACAATAAGCAAACCAAATTTATTTGCATAAACAGGTAACAGGCTGGATTTGTCCCATGAGACACAGTTTGCTGACCCCTGATACAAGCAGATAAGCACAAAGAAGACAAAAAATGTATAAACATGAAAATTATTAGTTTCAGGGAAAGTAAAAAGTTGTACAGAGAAGAAAACATTATCGTGGCTCAGATAAATGGGTTTATATATATAATCATATCATGTAATCACTGAATATTTATATAATCATAATCATGTAATCACTGAATATTGATGCTACTAAAACCACCACATATCCATATTAGGAGGATGGAGGAATGGGAAGTGTGCAAATATGTGATAGGTGCAGGGGAGATAAGTAAGAGAAAGCTAGGTTCTCATCTTTCACATTGGGAAATAACATTTACAATGACAATACCAAGAAGTAGTCAAGGTGACTAACTTCTCAGTCTCAACTGAGGCCAAGCTCTTCAGAATAAATGTAATTCACGGGAGAATAAAAATGAAGTGATGAAAAGCCAATGTGCCAAGCCACTGATACCCAGGAGATGTATAAAATTATTGCTCAAGATGTAGTATGTTGGCCAGGCGCAGTGGTTCATGCCTGTAATCCCAGCACTTTGGGAGGCTGAGGCAGGTGGATCACTTGAGGCCAGGAGTTCAAGACCAGCCTGGTCAACATGGTGAAACTCCATCTCTACTAAGTATACAAAAATTAGCCAGGCGTGGTGGCATGGGCCTGTAATCCCAGCTACTAAAGAGGCTGAGGCACAAGATCACTTGAACCTGGGAGGTGGAGGTTGCAGTGAGCTGAGACCGTGCCTCTAGACTCCAGTGTCTTTTTTTTTTTTTTTTTTTATTATACTTTAGGTTTTAGGGTATATGTGCACACTGTGCAGGTTTGTTACATATGTATCCATGTGCCATGTTGATTTCCTGCACCCATTAACTCGTCATTTAGCATTAGGTATATCTCCTAATGCTGTCCCTCCCCCCTCCCCCCACCCCACAACAGTCCCCGGAATGTGATGTTCCCCTTCCTGTGTCCATGAGTTCTCATTGTTCAATTCCCACCTATGAGTGAGAACATGCGGTGTTTGGTTTTTTGTCCTTGCGATAGTTTACTGAGAATGATGTTTTCCAGTTTCATCCATGTCCGTACAAAGGACACGAACTCATCATTTTTTATGGCTGCATAGTATTCCATGGTGTATATGTGCCACATTTTCTTAAAACACCAAAAGCAATGGCAACAAAAGCCAAAATTGACAAATGGGATCTAATTAAACTAAAGAGCTTCTGCACAGCAAAAGAAACTACCATCAGAGTGAACAGGCAACCTACAGAATGGGAGAAAATTTTTGCAACCTACTCATCTGACAAAGGGCTAATATCCAGAATCTACAATGAACTCAAACAAATTTACAAGAAAAAAACAACCCCATCAAAAGGTGGGCAAAGGACATGAACGGACACTTTTCAAAAGAAGACATTTATGCAGCCAAAAAACACATGAAGAAATGCTCATCATCACTGGCCATCAGAGAAATGCAAATCAAAACCACAGTGAGATACCATCTCACACCAGTTAGAATGGCCATCATTAAAAAAACAGGAAACAACAGGTGCTGGAGAGGATGTGGAGAAATAGGAACACTTTTACACTGTTGGTGGGACTGTAAACTAGTTCAACCATTGTGGAAGTCAGTGTGGCGACTCCTCAGGGATCTAGAACTAGAAATACCATTTGACCCAGCCATCCCATTACTGGGTATATACCCAAAGGACTATAAATCATGCTGCTATAAAGACACATGCACACGTATGTTTATTGTGGCACTATTCACAATAGCAAAGAGTTGGAACCAACCCAAATGTCCAACAACGATAGATTGGATTAAGAAAATGTGACTCCAGTGTCTTAATGTTACTGACCACAAGGAGGATGTCAAGAAAGGTGATCCATACATAAGCAGAATATGCATGGGGAAAAAAAAGGCGAGACAGCCACTGAAAAAGTTGTAAAACTTCTCTCTCTTGACCACAGTGGAACAAAAGGGTCTGACCCCTCAAAAAGAACTAATCTGCTAAGGAGGACACAGACACTGACACTGAGCCCATTAGAAAGACAATCGTGTTGTTGCATATCCATTGCCAGTTCTGGTAGAGCAGTACAGAGAGGTAAAACACCCTAAAGAAACCAGCTGATAAAGGCTCAGGGCTTAATGCCAGACTTAAGCCAATGCACAAGTAAAGGCAGTGTTATTAGTCCATTTTCACACTGCTACAAAGAACTACCTTAGACTGGGTAAATTATGAAAAAAAAAAAAAAAAAAGAGGTTTCATTGACTCACAATTCCATAGGCTTAACAGGAAGCATGACTGGTAGGCCTCAGGAAACTTACAATCGTGGCAGAAGGCAAAAGAGAAGCAAGGACCTTCTTCACATGGTGGCAGGAAAGAGAGAGAGGACGAAGGGGGAAGTGCCACACATTTTTAAACCATCAGATCTCATGAGAACTCACTCACTATCACAAGAACAGCAAGGGGGAAATTCACCCCCATGACCCAATCACCTCCCACCAGGCCCTTCCTCCAATTCTGGATGAGATTTGGGTGGGGACACAAATCCAAAGCATATCAGACAGGAATTAGGAATAAAGGACTCAGTGTCTAGAAGAGGATTCTCTGGACCACATGTAACAAGAGGAACAGAATCCTTATGTAATCTCTTCTCTAAGCCACACAAATTATAGTTTCTCATCAACTTCTTAGGGATGTCAGAACCCCTAAAAGGCCTCTACAAAAGAGGGCCTCTTTTTTTTTTTTAAGTCATAGGCTTTAATCACCAGGAGGGCTTCTTTTGACAATCTAGGTTCAACGGTTTCAACAATTACTTTTGACATCTTCATAAAACTCCAAGTTAAGGAATCCCTTCCAAGAATTATTGCATTGAGATACTAGTGAAGTAGTATCTTGAAATACTAACCTTTGTGGGTTTTTTATTGTTTTGTTTTTGTTTTTTGAGATGGAGTCTCGCTCTGTCGCTCAGGCTGGAGTGCAATGGTGTGATCTCGGCTCACTGCAACCTCCACCTCCTGGGTTCAATCGATTCTCCTGCCTCAGCCTCCTGAATAGCTGGGACTACAGATGCCCACCACCACGCCCAGCTAATTTTTGTATTTTTAGTAGAGACAGGGTTTTACCATATTGGCCAGGATAGTCTCGAACTCCTGACCTCGTGATCCGCCTGCCTCAGCCTCCCAAAGTGCTGGGATAACAGGCGTGAGCCACCGTGCCCAACTCACCTTTGTGGTTTTTTAAAAAAATGTTCTGCACTTCCTTGGAGTGACCCCATTCTACTCAATCTGAGGCACCCACATTGCCTTACAGAGAATTAGAACAGCTACAGCAAGAATGAAGGAAGCAGGGCATGGAGTTTATGTCATAATAATAGATTGGAAACAGAATAGAGAGAGGCAAATGATCCCTTCTCCATCTCCCAGGTTAACTGAGGATCACTTGGGCTGTGATTAAAAGAAAAATGGTAGTGGTGGGTGACTTTGCTGGTAAAGATGAGGAATAGACATGGAAGAAGTACATGATAACTAATATCAAAGAACTGTATGGAATCTGAGCCAATACTCATCAACCACCCAGCACTATTCTAACGAAAACCACATATCAGCCAAGCTGAGGAGCTGTAGAGCGAGAGTCCACCATTGACAAAAGCCTACACATCACCCTTGCAGCATCTAACAGATGGACATCTACTCATCCTCAAAAGCTTATTAAATCCCATATAAACTGCCTCTTGAGGACTTTCTAAGAAACTCATAAGTCCATGACACCCAGGGGAGCACTATGTCAAGAAATGGAAGCCCTGAGCAACATGTGAACTTGAATGAGACTAGATGGTAGTTAAATCTGCCCCAATCACAGGCACTTGGACTGGGTGGGTTCTATCTGACTATAGTTATCCAAGTAGGCACTCTTTAAGGCATTCGGCCTTAATGAGACTTGTTTTTGTCCATATATTATGAAGGTTTATGCCATGTTTGTGAAGAAATGCATTTTCTAAGTTTCTAAATCAGTTCTCCTAGGAAAAAAGCTCTGAAATTGAAAGTCTTGGTTAGTCTTAGATTTGAATGAAGGGTTCATTAACAGCTCCCAATAGAACTCTATAAATACCCAGACCCGATAGCTACTAATTCCAGACAGTAAGCCAAGCATCTGAAACAACAACGAAAAACAGAGTAATACTTCCCTTTGGGTATATGGTATCTCTAAACATTTATGTGTTCTTCTCAAAGACATTGTCTTTTTTTAGGGACTCCATACTATTGCATTTATAAACAAAGTTTAGAAGTTCTACTCAGGCCCTGCATTCTAGTTCGGTCTTTACCTGTATTTTATTTTTCTTTTTTTATAGAGACCATATCTTCCTATGTTGCCCAGGCTGGTCTCAAATTCCTGGGCTCAAGCCATGCACCCACCTTGGCCTCCCAAAGTGCTGAAATTACAGGCATGAGCCACCATTCCAAGCCTTCCCCTGTATTTTATAGCCAGCACTACATCGTCAGCTTAAAACCATGCCCTCCTTGTTAAGCTCCACTTCTCAAATTTAATAAACACATAAGAATCTGATGTCAACAGTCCTATATGTATTTATCAAGGAATTTTCTCAGAGAGGAAAAATGCTGTAATAGCTTTTTAAAAACAGAATAGGCAATGGTCCAGCAACAAATCTGTTGAACAAAGAATATAAGAGCGAGCTCAGGCCTTCCTTAACAGCAAGAAGAGATGCCACCTAATAAGACATCTGCTTACTCTTTAATGCTTATGATAGGACTATGTGTCCATGTGGCATTAGGCAAGAAAAATGATTCCAAGTTATGGCCTAGAGTTGATAAGGCCAACTACAACCACCAAGTCCTAAGTGGAATGTTGTGACTCAGAGGAAACAGAGTGGGGTGTAAATATGTGGGTTACAGACACTAAAGGCAGACAGGCTGATGTGTCTGAGGCATCTCCTAATAAATTTCTGGCACCTTTTACAATCTCACCAAACTAGCTGTTCCAAACACAACAAATGTTTTGCCTAAGTTAAATAGACTAAGTTATTAAGTCTGAATAAATGAGGAAGACTTGCTGCCATGATTATAAGCTACAAACACAATCAGAATGTTGGTTAGGGCTTAAAGACAGTGCTGGGAGAAACATGCAACACAGGCGAAGTATTCAGAAGGAAGCTAGACAGAAGAGATGGTGAGGAACAAATGATAGTTCATCAATGCATTTAAGGTCAGAAAAAGAATTATAGACTTTAGGGCTTTAAAGAATCTTTGAGATTATCTAACCCAAGTCTCTCTTTTTTAACATATGAAGGAAATAAAACCCAAGAAAATTTTAAGTTGCTCAATGTCACATGAGTTTTCTTTATTTCCTGTTTAGACTCTTTCCACTATACCATTTTGGCCTCCTCTACTTAAATTTCCCAAGGACAGGGATTTTACCCTTCTAGACTGTCCTTGTATTCCATAAATCCTTATTTGATGAAGGATTTCTGGGCATAAGCCCTGGCTCCTTAGGCTTCCTCTCTGCAAGTGAACCCTTTCCTTCCAGTTCCCATACACAACACAAAGCAAGCAAATACTAATGCAACACATTGCTCTTCATGACTTTACGGAGGAAGGAAATGAGTAGCAAAGTCTACCAGCAAATGATGTTCTTGTTACAAAGATGAAGGAAGAGTTATGCAAACATCATCCTTTAGGGAAGCTAAAATTCACTCCGAGAGGAAGATGAAGGGCTACCATGCTACAAAACCAGTCTGCCAAATTAGGCCTGCTGGTGAGAGAAAAAGCCACACTATATGGTTGGTAAATATTCACACTGAGTGCCAGGTGGGTGTTACACAAATATTAAGGGAGGAATCAATTTGAGAATGTCATATGGGTAAATTTATCTCATGTTTGATTATACAAATGCCCTTCATTGTTTCACCAACTATTTATTGAGTACCTCCTACATGCCAAGCACTGCTTTAGACCTGTAGATATAATGGTAGAAAAGCCAGGCCGGGCGTGGTGGCTCACGCCTATAATCCCAGCATTTTGGGAGGCCAAGGCAGGTGGATCACCTGAGGTCAGGAGTTCGAGACCATCCTGGCCAACGTGGGGAAACCCCATCTCTACTAAAAAATGCAAAAATTAGCTGGGTGTGGTGGCAGGCACATGTAATTCCAGCTACTCAGGAGGCTGAAACAGGAGAATCGCTTGAACCCAGGAGGCAGAGGTTGCAGTGAGCCGACATTGCACCACTGCACTCCAAGAGCAACAAGAGCGAAAACTCCATCTCAAAAAAAAAAAAAGAAAGAAAAAGAAAAAGAAAAGCAAAGCCAAATCTCTACCCTCACTCCCTCAAACACAAAACTGCAGTCCTTCTTACCATTTCCCCTCATGTCCCACTTTTATTCAGCATCCTAGGTCCTTTCAGATATCGCCTTTATCCCTTCCCCCTTTATGTCTGCTTCCAAAGCCAGCACATTAGCTCAGGCCTTCATTATCTCATGCCTAAACCGGTTTTCTAACAGATCTCCCTGTCTTCTTTCAATGACCCAATTATAGTTTCAAAACTTCTGATTTATTCTGGTTACTTACATTCTCAAAAGCTTCAATGGCTCCACACAGCCCACCTCAAACTCCCCAGACTGGCATGTCCCAGCCTCCAAGTTCTGGATCCACCTCTTCTGTACAAACTTAATTAAAAGGCATACTACTTAAAAGCAACTTTAAACTGCACTAATGTTTGTGATCACATATCCCATAAGTTTACACAAAGAGAAAAAAGACCTATAAGACAAGCAATTTTTCATTTATGTGAGTTAAGTTCCTGTAAAAGTTATTTCAAATAAATAAAACATAGACTTTAATTTTTCCATAGAAACAATGCTATTATAAAGAGTTTGACTCTTGACCAAGAGGCAAATGCCCAACATTTTTATTGCATTTCAAGATAATGGGAAAAATCTTTGGGAGGCAGAGGCAGGTGGACTGCTTGAGCCTAGGAGTTCAACACCAGCCTGGACAACATGATGAAACCTTGTCTCTACTAAAAATACAAAAATTAGTTGGGCATGTTGGCACATGCCTGTAATCTCAGCTACTTGGGAGGCTGATGGGGAGAATCACTTGAACTCAGGAGATGGAGGTTGCAGTGAGCCAAGATCATGCCACTACACTCCAGACTGGGGGACACAGCAAGATCCTACCTCAAATTGAAAAAAAAAAAAAAAAAAAAAAAGATAGTGGGAAAAGTGCTGTAAGCCAAAACGATGTAAGTAGAATCTTATTTACTGTAGAAATAGCTATACTTCTAAGCAAGTGTCAACTGAGCAACCCTTTGTGGAAACCAGTTACCAAATATTATCAACTATAAGCCACCTACCTATGCACTGTGAAATATAAGGCTTTCTAAAATTTAAGTAATCAAGGCAATACAATCATAAGAACAGATTAGATTTAATACAATATGGTATGAAAAGTTATTACACAGTTTTCTCTGCTTACTTGATAACTTCCACTTTATTTTCACTACGGGAAAAGTAAAGGTGAGATACACCTTCACGAAGGACATAGAGTTTAGGAGGATTATCTTGGGTCAATTTTGACAGCTTCTTTGAGAAAAGAAGTCCTAGCGCAACTTTTTTTAGTGTTAATGATATAGGGAATTCTAAATTGTTGGTGCCCCTTTTTCTCTCTTAAGAAAAATGTTACTATAGTAAGCTTAAGCATTAGAGATTAAAAGCCTTTGTGTGCTTGCAAACTTTCTTGAGCAGTGATATCACCAGTGCAATCATCTTAAAATATATAAAGTGACTCTCTCAGATTAATTTTTGATCTCTCACCACTTCTTACTTCATAGTGTTAAAAAGACTCAAAGTCAAGCCCAAAGAACTCAGTGTTAAGTTTGATTTGAACCAAGTGAAGTAAGTCTCTCTACCTTAGTCACAACTGAGTTATTAGCTTATAGTTATGGAATGCAGCCAGCCCTCAACATGTAATTAGTCTTTTAGGAGAATTTTTATAGACAGTGTCCTCCCATTAGTGGCTAATTTTTCCCACAAACGTGTGAAACTGTTAAATACAAATGTTTTGGTTCTAGCAAGTACCAAAAGCCGTTAAGATGTATATGCGTGGGGCTGTGTGCAATGGCTCATGCCTATAATCCCATCACTTTGGGAGGCTGAGGTGGGACAATCGCTTGAGCCCAGGAGTTCAAGACCAGGCTGGGCAACATGGGGAAACCCCTTTTCTATAAAAAAATTTTAAAAATTAGCTGAGCATGGTGGTGCGTACCCATAGTCCTGGCTACTCAGGAGGCTGAGGCAGGAGGATCACTTGAGCCCAGGAGGTCGAGGCTGCAGTGAGCTATAATGGTGCCACTGCACTCAAGCCTGGGTGACAGAGCAAGATCTCATCTTTATAAACAAACAAACAAACAAGCAAACAAAGATGTGCATTCCTGTTGTTGATCAGTAATAGACTGCAATTTCATTTATAGTAATTTTTTGTAATGAAATAAAGGTGCAAGGAAATATAGAAAAATGTGTGCATAAGAATGTATCACAACATTGGTTATAACAATGAAAAAAAGAAATAATCTAAATGCCCATCAATAATAAAACACTATATTTGGATGCATTCAGGCAATGCAATACTATGTTAGCCTAGGTTCCAGCCAGAAAGCAGAGGTGAGGAACTTGCATGGAGGTAGTTTATTTTGGGGGGTCAACCCAAGGAAAAGTAGTGGGAAACTAGGAGAAATGGAACAGGAAAGAAAGAAAATCCACTATTAAGGTACATTATCAAACTGGAAAGTATGGGAAACTGGAGCTTGATTCAAATGAGGGGCTCTAAGAAACCATGTAGAATGTGCCCCTTTTAATTGTCAACCTAAGAGATAGAATTGGGGAGCATTTAGCCATGGGCTCCCATCTCCCATTGGTCAAGGGTTTTCCCATGATGGTTAACACCCTCACACTTCCATGTCTGCACAGACTCAAGTGCTAAATGGGTCCCCACAAGTTTCCCATGTGGGGTATGAGGAACCCCAGGGCAGAAACTGACAAATACATGGTGCAGCTAAAGCAGGTACATGTAAGGTAACACCTATGCAATGGCCAGAGTAAAACTGAGAAGATGTGAAGTGTGAGAGCAAGAAGTGTCCAACATAAAACCATGTGCCACAAAAGTGATGGTGTAGTTCTATCATCTACTGAGATGAAAGACATCTGTTCCATCATGATAAGGGAATAACACAAGTTACAAAAGGCTATGTATAGTATGATCCCATTCATTTTAGCTAGCTAGCTTTAGTTTCTAGTAACAAAGTCCCTCGAGGTAGCTTTTAAAGGGGAAGGGGTGGTTTACTGAAACAATCAATGGAGCAATAAGGGAAAAGGGGATCTCGGAGGAACTGTGATACATACAGCTCTCAGGGCGACTAGGAAGCCACCACAGAAACAGCTAAAATATTGAGCACACTCTCCACCTCACTCTCACTCAAAACCTAGTTCTGCTGTTCTCTTCCTCTTGGCTGGCTCCCTCAGCCTATCCTCTCTAGCTTGGAATCTCTGCTTCTTCATCTAAAGCATGGTTTCTGCTTCTTCATGGCCTTGGTGTACACATATATTTCCCATCAGAGCTCTCAGTGGTAGCTCCCATTGTAAACTCTTTCCTTCTTGATTTCTCCCCTAGATGTGTTCCTTTCTCAGTAAATGTCTTCATTATTCACAGACCATGCTGTTTCCCTGCTTCAAACCCTCCATGGCTTCTCAGTGCATTTAGAATAAAATCCAAACTCCGGACCAGGGCCCTCATTACTCTGGAACATCAGGCGTTGGCTTCCTCTTCACAGTCATGCCGTCACCCACCTCCCCCACTGCCATTCACTCACTCTCCAGGCAAGCATGCCAAACTTGTTCCCACTTCAGAGCCTCTAACGTTGCTGTCCCTTCTGCCTGGCACAGAATTCTTCTGGCTCTTTATCTTATTCAAGTCTCAGCTCAACCACCACCTGAGAAGCCCTCTCTGCCCAGCCTAGCTAAAGTAGCTCACTGTCCCAACAACATTCTGTGAAATCTCCACTTTAACTATTTCAGAGCACTTTTCATCACCTGAAATTGCCTTATTTGTGTATTTAAAATTGCCCTCTTTCCTAGTCATTAGCAGTACCCTGGAGCGTCGATGGACATTAGGTACTTGAAACTAACCATAGTTGAACAACTGAATGAATGCACTGGTATTCACGGTACAAATTCCCCAAAGGAGAAAGCTGAGTGGACCAGCGTGTTTTTGTTGTTGTTGTTGTTTCGTTGTTTTTGTTTTTGTTTTTTTTTTTTACCAGATCACACCATAGTCGCTGGCCAATTTAAGGCCAATGCTTGAGCCAGGAACCCTTCCCTAGCTCAGTAAGTCATAACAAGGTGGGAGTAGGCAGGCACAAAACATGGCCACCATGTCCCACCCCTTCAGCAGAAACTATGGACAAAGAAACAGAATTACCAAAAGCTCTAACACATCTCTTTTTGGTGTATAATCCTTTATAAACCTGTGGATCCAACTCATCTAGTTCCAGGGAAATATTAGAGCAATATTCTTGTACTTCTCAAAGGATATTGAAAGAGAAATCAAACACATAATCCAGAGAAACACATTAAAATTTCTCATCTTGCCGCTTCATTCTATATGAAACTCTTTGGAGATTCTCTTCTTCCAACCCCAAGAAACTCTCTCATCCATGCAATTTTCTCACTATCTCTTCCTCCTCTTGCTTCTTCTTCCTCACCTCTAATTCCTCTCACCTTTAAACAGATTTTCTCCCATCGTATCACATCCACTGATGTGTAGTGTCCTAACAAGTAATGGATGTTTTTCTCTTTTACTCCTTTTTTCCCAAGGATAATTCATCCAATTCTTGTGCTCTCTCTGTTCTCCACTCCCCTCCCCATCTTCATTGGGAGAGTTGAGGCAGGAATCTTTGGAAATTCACCTGTTAATAATTTTTTTGTTCCCATGATACAAGGCCCATATAGGCTTATATTCAGCTCCTGTGTCCCTGTACAGTGGTTTTGGTTGTTTATGGCTGACATCCACTTTGACTGGTAGACTTTTATGTAATTTTATTTGTTAAATATTTTTTAATATCACCTGTGTATACATACATACACATGCATACATACATGTACATATACATGCACACACATATATGTATCATGCATTATGGAGAGGAAGGAGACATGTAAGGAAATAGAGAAAGAATCAGAGAGTAAGAACCTGTACCAGAGCCAGTGAAGGAAGATGTAACTGTCATTGCACACACAAATACATAGTTTATGTATATGGTAGCAATACTCACACACAGAAGGATTTTCTTCAGCCCAGTGCCAGAAATAACTCTTTCTCCTTTTGGTCTAAATATAGAATGTGGTTAGCAAAAGGAAGGAGACTCTGAAGAAATTCATTCTCTCCAAATCCAAAGAATGTACATTTCCCAGGAAGAAGATGTGGAGAAAATAGCTCATTAACATATTTTTCTACAATATATCAAAGCAGTGAGGTACTCAGACCTTCATAATTAAACATATGAGAATCAGGAAGCATAAAACTCTTATAATGTATCAACTCTAAGAATTAGGTGGTTTCTCATGCCATAAGAAACCAAAAAGAGAAGACTTTTTATGCATTTTGTATATCCTAGCAAATAATAAAGTCAATATTTGTAAATATTCTATAAAAATCGTGAGTACTTTTATTAAATACAACTTTATAGCTGATATCTGTTGTTTTGGTCCCTATAACTATCATAATTCTCCTTAATGGAACCACTTTTCCACTTTTCCACGAATCTTGGGCCATGTGGTTTGGATGGCTTATCCCACTCTTAAATCCAGTGTGAGCCATGACTGAACTAAGTTAATCTGCAGATTCAATCCACTTACACAAAATAATTGATTCAAGGATGGGCACATGTCCTAATTCAAGCCACTGAGAACCAAATGCAGGGCCTCTGTCAACCACCATTTTATTTTCTGTCTTTATGAATTTATCTGCTGAGGGTGAGATGTCCTCTCTTCCTCAATAGACTTGAAGTCTTGGGAGTGTGAAGTCACGGGAGGCTGCAGCTTTCTTACAACCACAAGGGGAGACTTTATCTAAGAATGAGGCCAACATGTGGAAGAGAGAGAAAATGAGGTGAGACCTGGTGCTGGAAATGTCTCTGGGCACCTGCGTCAAACAACAGGTAAACTAGGCTCTTCAAGCGGACCAGTTACAAATGCCTATAAATTCCCTTTTTGATTAATTCCATTTGGTTGAGCTTCCTTCACTTTCAACCAAAAGAAACTTAACTGGTACACTGCTTACAACATACACACTGATTTGTTTCTATGCTTTTCTCCAAGAATATAGAGAGAGCAGACGCCATCAGAAATAAGCCCAGCCAATAAACTATTCTGTAAGGGGGGCATCTTACCTGATTTTGACCACTCTGGGCCCCTAAATCTTAAGTTTAATTAAGCTGAATCCTTATAGTACAGAAATTTATTTGTAAAAAGGCCTTACATGATTGTTAATTTCAGAACTTTATAAAGACAGACTTGTTGAGAATGATAACCTACCTTATGGAATGAGAACTATAAATATTTTACTATACAGTTAATGTAAATAGTTATGTGCCAACTAAAAGTGGAATTCTAATGCTAAATTTTCAGCTGCAAGCTCACTAGGGAATTGGTTCTTTAAAAAAATATTAACTAAATTTGGCTACCAAAACAGTCTCTATTTTTGTCCAGATTTCTTTTTTCCTTGCATTCTCCAGGCCAATCCTCTGTCTCTTTCATCTTAGGTATGGAGTAGGGATGTGGCTTCTTGGTATCAGGGTCCTTGTTCAAATCCATTGTAGTTGTTGATAGTCTCTATCTACAGTGCCTCCAAATCCACTTTAAAATACCAAGTCCTTATTAATAACACTCCTAAAGAGGTCTCACCAGGCTTTCCCAGTGCTTCAGACAATTTTTAGCTCTATAGTTCTTCCCAATTTAAAAACAAAATGAATTTCACAAACAGAATTGAAATGTCAAATTTTGCTACCATCTGGATTTAAAGACTGCAAGAAAAACTAGGTTTGGGTTGTTTTATTTTTGTAGCCAAAGTGAATGTATTACAGTACATTTGTTTTCAGACCATTTACCTCTCTATTTCTATGCATTTCACTCCAGGGGAATAAGGTATTCAAGTGAAAAAAAGGAAACCATCCAGAAAATTCTAAGAGGACCCTATAAAATTCAGTAGCTGCATTCGATATAATGGAAGAAAAGTCTTCCAATTCCTCTTCATCATCATCATGAGGATAAACCCGATCTGCTCACTGCACTGAATTTAGAACCGTGAATGTGAGTTAACAACTTGGCTCTGCTCCTCTGGGGGCTTACAATCTGATATATGTAGAGACATAAAGGATGTACAGGCAACTTAACAAAGGCTTTATGGTCCATCCTTTTAAAGCACAATGCAGCCCCAGTGCCTCCAGTGTAAGAGAAAGAATGGCAGCAGCTGAGACGTATCAGGTGGAGAAGGGGTGGATGGTGACTGGCAGCAAGGACAGGGGTGACTGGGCACCTCAGGGAAGAGCCCAGGACTGGGACACATGCAAAAGGCAGCTGAGTAATTCCATGTACTAGAAGATCCCCTCCAGAGCGCATCATTCAGTTCTCTCAAGAATCCCACCAAAAGATTGGTCAAAGACTATCCACCAAATCTTAGACATGGAAACTAAGATCCTGGGAAGTTATGATTTGGCTTAGTGACTTCTGAGAAGTACAGCAGGAGATATGCCACAAAATGCTACGGTGGCTTTTGTCCAATATTCCCTGAATGGAAACCTGGTTTCTCCCCAACTTCGGGCATTCATTCAGTTCCAACAAATGATTCTACTATGCCCCACACACTATGTTAGATGCTGGGGATACAGCAGTGAAAAAGACAAGGTTCCTGCCCCCATTAAACTTACATTTAGCAGAAAATATAGATTTTACATTTTTTATTGTTTTATTAATTTTACATTTTTTATTGTAAAATATACATAACAAAAATGTACCATTTTAGAACATTTTTAGGTGTGCAGTTCAGTGGCATTAAACACATTCACATTGTTGTGCAACCATCACCAGCATCCATCTCCAGACCCCTTTTCATGTTGTCAAGCTGAAATTCTGTACCCAATAAATAATAATCCTCCTTTTACCTCTGCCCCCGACCTCTTTTGACCATTTTATCTATTGTCTTTATGAATTTGACTTCACTAGATATCTCACACAAGTGGAATTATACAATATTTGTCCTTTCGTTTCTGGCTTATTTCACCTAGGATAATGTCTTCAAGGTTCATCCAGGTTGTAGCAAGCATCAGAATGTCATTACTTTTTAAGGTTGAATAATTCTGTCATATGTAAATATCACATTTTGTTTATCCATTCATCCACTGATGGGCACTTGGGTTCTTTCCATCTTTTGGCTATTGTGAATAATGCTGCTGTGATCATTGTTGTACCATTATCTGTCTGAGTCCCTGCTTTCAAATATTTTGAGTATACCCAGAAGTGGAATTGCTGGATCATATGGTAAGCCTATTTTTAATTTTTTGAGAAACCACTATGCCGTTTTTCACAGAGGGTGCACAATTATACATGCCTGCCAGTAATGCCCTAGTGCCCTAATTTCTCTATATCCTCATCAACACTTGTTATTTTCTGTTTTTTTGTTTGTTTGTTTTTAATAATAGCCAGTATGAAGTGGTATCTCATTGTGATTTTGATTTTCATTTATGAATAATTAGTGGTGTTGGGCAACTTCTCACATGTATTAGATACCTGTATACATTCTTTGGAGAAATGCCTATTTAAGTCTTTTCCCCATTTTTAAATTGGATTTTTTGTTGTTATTGTTGAGTTTTAGGAGTTCTTTATATACTCTGGATATTATCCCTTATCAGATATAAGATTTGCAAATATTTTCTACCATTCCATGGTTGCTTTTTCATTCTGTTGATAGTTTCTGTCTTAGTCCATTTGCATTGCTATAAAGGAAAACCTGAGATGGAATAATATATAAAGAAAAAATGTTTATTTGGCTCATGGTTCTGCTGGCTGAAAGACTGGGCATCTGATAAAAGCCTCAGGTTGCTTCCATTCACGGTGGAAGTCAAAGGGGAGCCAGTATATGCAGAGATCACGTGGTGAGAGAATATGCAAGAGAGAGAGGGGAGGGAGGTACCAGGCTCTTTTTAACAACCAGCTCTCTTGGGAACTAACAGAGCGAGGATTCACTCATTACTGTGAGGATGGAACCAAGCCATTCATGATGAATCTGCTCCCATGACCCAAACAGCTCTCATTAGGCCCCCACCTCCAACACTGGAGATCAAATTTCAAGGTTTGGGGGACAAACATCCTAAGTATAGCATTGTGCTTTGATGTGAATGCCGATTTAAACAAAAAATTACAGGCTTTGGGCATGCTGGGAAAGTAAGAGGAAATCTCACGGACTGGGAGGATGAAACCCTTCCTCCCTCATTTGTTCATTCAACATTCACTGCTCCAGGCAGTGGGCATACAACAGTGAACAAAATAGACAAATTCCCTGGCTCCAAAGAGCTCCCATTCTAATGACATTCATGAAGTAACATCTAAGTCGAAAGACAAAAGATAAAGAGGAGATTGCTGGGGATTGAGCAGTGGGAGGATAAGGGAGAATGACAGAGTGGAAGGAGCTCTCTAGGAGCAAGAAACAGCCCGTCTGAAGGCCTTGATAAGATGAGAAGTTGCTATGTTTAAGGAACAAAATTAAGGCCACCAGGACTTGAGCAGAAAAATCAGCAAAAAGGTAAGGCTGAAAAAGTGAGCAAAGCCCAGTTACAGAGAGCGTATACTATGTTGGAACCTTGGTTTTCATCAAAAAGCAACAGAAAGCCATTTAGAGTTTTGGGCAGAAGAATGACATAAATAGAGTTACATTTATGAAAAATTACCTGACTCTAGAGAAGAGAAAAGATAGAAGGGTGGGTGTGGAAGGCAAGAGACCAATTATGGGGATACTGCAGTAGTCAACCTTGGATCGGAATGGTTGGAAGCTGCATTAATAAGAACACTACATAGAACTGACAAAAAGCTAACTCAAACTAGCTCAACTAAAGGAAGAAACTTATTGTTTCATAAACATGAAGTCCCAAACAGTAGTCTTAGGTCCAGCTGGATCCAAGGATTTCACATGAAGTCAACAGGTCCCCCTCTCTACCACAGGAATCTATATTGAAAATATATTATTTATAGCTGCTGAAAAACATTTTCACATTTTTATAGTTCTCCATATTGTGAATCCTTTCTTCTAAAAGTAGAATATAAAAAATTACATTTACTGGATTTCTCTGCATTTAGAGTAAAGGTATATGATCTAGGCATTGCCAGACAGACACAACTACAGGAGACTTGAATATGGAGGGGAGTTATAATCAGTGATGGCCCCACACTGGGAGATTGATTTCCTGACAAGAACAGTGGTCAAGGAATCTAGTTCTTTTGGGGCAATAGCAACACAGATTACGGCTTCAGGTTCGGGGTTGGGGCCATATCAATTGGTAACAGGTAGTAGGAATGATGTTTTTGCCAGTATAATTTTTCAGTGAGATCAGCCAGTGTTCTTAGCTTCAATGTCCATGGCAATGAACTATCAGGCCTGTTTTCCAGCAACTCTGGAAATTCCTTGAGCTACCTAATATCTTTTAATAAATCCACTTTTGCGTATTTTTTGGACTATTTGGAATGGATCTGTTGTTCATAATCAAGAATGTTGACTATTATACTACTCCCTTTTTCTTGACTCCTTTCATGTGTTAACCTCAATCTCATCTCATGCAGACTTTTTCCACATGGTGGGGAAAAGACCACCAGCAGTCATTAACCAGCATTTTCCAGCTCCATAACCCAAAAGGTGAGTACCCTTCCATTTCAGCACCAAATTGAAAAGCTTGGGAAATAACAATAGCTACCATTAGTATAGCCATTAATATAGCACTTACTATAAACAGACACTAAGATGGTCTACATTTACTTTTTTTTTTGAGATAGTCTCACTCTGTTGCCCAGGCTGGATGGCAATGGCATAATCATGGCTCACTTCAGCCTCGAACTCCTGGGCTCAAGTGATCCTCCAGCGTCAGCCTCCTGAGTAGCTGGGACCAAAGGTGCAGGCCACCACACCCGACTTCTTAATTTTTTGTAGAGATGGGGCCTTGCCATGTTGCAGGCTGTTCTTGAACTCCTGGGCTCAAGCAATCTGCCTGCCTCAGCCTCCCAAGCACTGGGATTACAGGTGTGAGCCACCGTGCCCGGCCAAACTCATTTAATCTTTACCACATCTCTAAGAAACAGGTACTACGATTTTTCCTCATTTTTTCAAAAAGGGAAATGATACAATAAATTCCTCAAGGTCATATAGCTAGGAAGTGACAGAATCGGAATTTAAACTCAAGCATTTGACTCCAGAGTCTGTCCTCCCAATGCAGGGACATTCCAACACAGAAGTGGAGTAAAGCTTTTATTCCTACCTCACTGGTTTCCCTTTCCAGAACAAGTAAAGGTCTGAAAAGGGAAGCCAGAGGAAAATCAGCTAAAATCTGGAGGAAAATGTGATGGCTTAGAGAAGAAAGGGTTTCAAAAAAGGAGATATGTATCTACTCAATTAGAAGTTACCCTTCAAAACATGTCATATATTCAATTATCTCCACGTGTAAATTATTGAGAGACTGCAGAGAAATTTCCAAGTGAAAAGTTACATCATTAAAGAGTAAAGTGAATTTTGAATAGGCTTTCATTAATAATCATAACTTCAGAATTACTAACATGTTTCATTTGTGAAGCAAACAATAAACATCATTAAGCATGAAAAAAAAGAAGGAAAGAGAGATCAACTGTGTCAGATGCTAGTGAGAGGCTGAATTAGATTCAGACAGAAAATTGACCACTATATTAGATGCTATTGATAAACTGGATAGGATCTATTTCAACAGAGTGGTGGGTACAAAAAAGTGTACTTGGAATGGGCATATGAAAGGAAAAAAATGAGAAAGTAGAGACAGGAAATATAAACAAATAGTTTGAAGACTGTGAAGAGAGGGAAAGAAATAAAACATATGAGGATGATGTGACGTCAAGGGAGATATAGTTTTATTTTATCTTATTTTTTTAGGTTCCCTCAAATCATGGGATTCAAGGGATGATTAATAATAAAACATGTTTGTATATCGTTAGGAATAATTCCATGATGAAAAAAACAATAATTAAGAAGAGAGAGGGTAACTCCAGTATTGAGGTCCTTGAGTAAACAAATGTGGATGTGATGTGATCTAAGATGCCAACAGAGGGGCTGGACATCAGAAGCAGAAACACTACTTCCAGTGTTCAGAAGGAAACAAAATACATGGAGCGTACAGATGCAAGTAGATTGGTAGGTTTAGTGATGGGCAGATGAGGCAATTCTAAGTTAGTTACATTTCCTTGGCCAAGGTTATTGGCTGAGAGTGAATGGGATGAAAGAATGGAGGTTTTAGAAGAAAGATTGTCCTAGAGTGTAGGAGGGTGAATGTACCAGGGAAGTGAAACAGTATCATCTAGCAGCATTGGATTCCATTTGGGATTTACAGTGGAAAACTTCAGGCAAGTCCAGTCATCATGGTTGTATGAATTTCCTCTAGTAACATTAGTTTCTCAGGTGTAGTTACAGCATAGGAGGATAATTGGGTTTCACAAGGGGTGAGTTTTTTCAGATGTGTTCAATGGAGAGAAACGGAAACAAGAAAGTTCAGGTTTTCTGCAAGAATCTGGCTCAAGTGCCAGACCATGGAAACTTGCTTAACAAGAAGATAAATAACAATATGAAAGTTAGGGAAATTAAAAAATAAAATCAGCAGGGTCAATGGATTGAATGTCCCTATAGGGTCAAAGAACAGTTTCAAGGGAACTGGTAAGAGTGAGATGGAGGCTCAAAATGTGATAATCAGACAGTAGGATAGTGCTTGCTGTCCAGAGATTTTAAAGGCTATTGGTATTGACTGCTAATAATGTCTATGGTGTGGCTGTAAGAATGGCAGTGGCTGGTTGCAGTGGAGTAAAGAAGATATGTGGAGTAGAGAAGTTCAAGAAATTGAGAGACCAGGGTATTGGGTGGATAATCCACAAGGACAGCAAAACCAACAGGATTGTAGGAATAATGAAGGAAATAAAATACAATAAACTAGATGATAAAGTCATCAAAGAATGATGAGAGACAGCAAGAGATTCTGAAAGATGACAACTATTAGAAGAGAGATTAGGTGGTGAAGTCTGAAGACATGAACTCAACAGACTTAGGGTTTTCAAAGTCAAAAAAAAGGATAGATAGTTTGGACGGATCAATAGGAAGAAAAAAGATACTTACTCTACCTACAGCCAAATAAGGGGCTGAAGAGTTACCAGAAAGGGGTCCCGATCCAGACCCCAAGAGAGGATTCTTGGACCTTGTGCAAGAAGGAATCCAGGGTAAGTCCACAGAATAAAGTGAAGACAAGTTCATGAATGAAGTAAAGAAACAAAAGAATGGCAGCTCCATAGACAGAGCAGCCCCAAGGGCTACTGGTTGGCTATTTTTATGATTATTTCTTGATTATATGATAAACAAGGGGTAGATTATTCATGAATTTTCTGGGAAAGGGGCAGACAATTCCCAGAACAATTCCAAAAAGGGTTCCTCCCCTTTTTAGAATGTATAAGGTAACTTCCAGATGTTGCATGGTATTGTAAACTGTCATGGCACTGGTGGGAGTGTCTTTTAGCATGCTAATGCATTCAGTTAGCATATAATGAGCAGTGAGGATGGCCAGATATCACTTTCACTGCCATCTTGGTTTTGGTAGGGTTTGGCTGGCTTCTTTATGGTGTCCTGTTTTACCTGAATCTTGTGATACCAGCCCTGCTGACCTCCTATCTCATCTTGTGACTACGAATGCCAACCTCCTGGGAATGTGGTCCAGTAGGTCTCAGCCTCATTTTATCCAGCTCCTGCTCATGATGGAGTCAGTCTAGCTTGAACACCTCTGACAGAAAGACAAGACATCTTCCACTTGGAAGGAAACTGCTTCTAGGAAAGAAATTTCCTCAGGGAACAGCCATGTTTCAGTTCAAGGAAGAAGGGGAAGCAAATGTTCAGAGAGCAGTCTTGGGATGTAGAAAAGTTTGGTAATGGAAAACCAAGAATTATAGAGGGCAGTGGAGGAGTTTGAGATTGCAGAGAAGCATAAACAACATAGAGTGGGGAAGGTAAAAAGCAGTGTTGAGACAAGAGACAAGTGATAATGATCTAGGAGGTGTGGACTTCTAGCATTGAGGTTACTGGAATGTGGGGTATGTTGTGAGCTGTCCTAGAAGGCTAGAGGAAGTTGAGTAACCAGTGTTATCCAGAGTGTTTAGCCAAGAGGTGTGGGTCCTTGTTTAGTCCTATATCTCACAGAGGTGTTTGGGCCTGGGGAATGGAAGAGGGCCTCCTAGAAAAACAGCTCATCATGGGTTGTAAGCTGTTCAATGAGCAGTGCTGGCTGGGGAGAAGTTCTCTCTCTAGAAGCACTACTTGCTGTTGGGACCTCCAGGCCCTGGGCTCTCTTTTCATTGCAGTACTGTCACAGCCTGAGCATCAGTGGGGCCACAGGTCGCTTCACTGGGTGAGAGGTGCAGAGAGAAGAGCCACAGTGGGTCTCAGAGCAGAAAGTTTTTGGGGCAACTGGAAAATGTGACCACATGAGGAGTTGGGGCCATTAGTCTCTCCCTCTGGAAAGAGAAAAGGAATTTGATTTTTTTTTGTTTTTTTGTTTCGTTTTATTTTGTTTTTGTCATCTGGCATTACAGCCTTATCTTTAACCAAGTTTTCTTTGCTCCACTTTTCAAGTTTCACTACCCTGAATTTTGCCTCTTTCAACCCCAGAAAAGTCCTTTTCTTCCTTGACCACGATTTCAAAAAATGATACAAGCTAGGTATGACTGAATTGCCTTCATGCAACACTTCGAACAAACTTCAATGATATTTGAGACTTCAGATAACTACGGCTCCCTTATCATCCTTTATTACCATTCCATCAAAACAAAACAAAGTAGACAAAGACATTACTCACAGATGATTGATTGAGGTTAGACATACAGATGGATAGATAGACAAATAGATAATAAATAAATGAGAGAAGGGAAGAGGAAGAGTGGGGAGGGGAGTGGTAAGGAGGGAAGAGGACAGATTTAGTTATCCCTTTGATGGCTGGTAAAATGCCTAGATATTCTCTGGAATAATTCAATTCTACAATCTTATGAAAAGGATAATCTTATTTAGAAACGTAATCAGCAAAACTAAAACTAATTTCCCAATTCCCCAACTTCCACATCCAAAAAATTATTACAGCTCCCAGACAAATGTAGATTTGAATTAGGAAAGGCCTAAAGAGAGCATTAGAAGGCACACTGAAAACTGTCTTCCTAATCTCTCAATCAGAACTGATCTTAAAAACTCAAAGCTACAAGAATCTGGAGGCAAAAATCAGAGCTCTAGTCCAAAGACCTGTTTAAATAGAAGCTAAATCCTGATCTTGCCTGGAAAATGAGGTTCTTACATCAGGGTTACTCTCATAACAATGAGGAGAAACTGGCATTGTCTCTCAAGGTAAGGCTCCACCGGTGGATTATGGCAGCTCAGGAAGGGAGTCAGGATCACAGCTTCAAACACAACCAGCTAAGGATCCCTCACTTAATATTCCCATTGTGAGTTTACCCCCTGGGTGGCCCATAAGGCTTCCTCTACTTTCCCTTAAACACCACACACACACACACACACACACACACACTATTCTGCACCTTTTAAAGCTAGTATAGCAGTTATCCAAGCAAAATGGAAAATTTTTTAAATTCTACAGCATTTCAAAGAATGTTAAATTACCCAAAAAAGTGAGAATTATTTCTCCAGGGCATAGAATTATTTATATAGCTACCATAACTTTTAAAACAATGTTGCTGTATAATGACATTTGTTCCATTAAAAAAAAATCTCTCCTGGCCTTTTCAGGTTCATTATTCCTTGATTAGTTGATCCAAACTAAGCATTCCAGACATTGTTATACAATAGCTCCATTCTGTATTCCAAAATATTTATATGGTATGACACACTTGAGCTATGTTTGCCTACGGTAGTTAGGTTTAGAACCACTTTAGAACACACAGACCTATAATCCAGCCAGTGTTCCAATTAGACTTTTTCAGAACTCCCCATCCCCTCCATACTCCTCTCAAATCTGTTTCTGCTGGCCAGGTGTGGTGGCTCATGCCTGTAATCCCAGCACTTTGGGAGGCCAAGGTGGGTGGATCACTTGAGGTCAGGAGTTCAAGACCAGCCTGGCCAACCTGGTGAAACCCTGTTTCTATTAAAAATACAAAATTAGCTGGGAGTGGTGGCACACGCCTGTAATCCCAGCTACTCCAGAGGCTTAGGGAGGAGAATCGCTTGAACCAGTGAGCCGAGGCCGCGCCACTGCACTTCAGCCTGAGTGAAAAAAAAACAAAAACAAAAACAACAACAAAAAAACTACCTGTACAGATCTGTTAAATTTATGTGTATATATCTTTAAGAAATTACACATTGGAATTTGTGTTTTTGAAACTGCTCATTATGACCATTAGTCCATGTAAACAAAATGCAGCTTTCAAGGCTTCTCTGTGACATATCTCTTAGGAATTAGCAAAAAGGCTTTAGAAAATAGATATTTGGCTGGGCATGGTAGCTCATGCCTGTAATCCCGACACTTTGAGAGGCTGAGGTAGGAGGATCACTTGCCTCCAGGAGTTCAAGAGCAGCCTGGGCAACATGGTGAGACCCCATCTCTACAAAAAAATCAAAAATTATTTAAGCATAGTGGCACATGCCTGTAGTCCCAGCTACTCAGGAGGCTGAGATGGGAGGATTGCTTGAGTCCCGGAGGCTGAGGCTGCAGTGAGCTATGTTCACACCACTGCAGTCAGCCTGGGTGACAGAGTGAGACAAGATGAAAGGAAGGAAGGAGGGACGCAGGGAAGCAGGGAGGGAAGAAAGGAAAGAGGGAGGGAGGGAGAAAGAGGAAATAAAAGAAAAAGAAAGGAAAGAAGAGAGGGAGGGAAGAGAAGAGAAAAGAGAAGAGAAGAGAAGAGAAGCGAAGGAAGGAAAAATATGGTTGTGAACTATCTTCCCACCCCTTCAACCTCTCTCTCAAACCATAGTGATGGCTGAGCTTATGGATGAAATGACCAATTTAGAGAAAAATAACTGTTTAATCTTTGCTGGTTAAAAAGACAAGAAAATATTTCCCCCTTGAAGAGTCTGATTTATGAAAGATGAAAAATATATCAATCCAGAAACAGCAATGGCAAGAATAATTTGTCAATACTTTAGAATGCTTTGTCAAACCCACCATGGACTTTCAGTCTTTGTAGTTAGCAAGTCCCAGAAGCTTCCTGGTGCAGCAAAAAGGCTTTGGACTTATTCCAGCTTACCCACTAACAGGCTATGAGAACTTGTCAAAGTTACACCTTGCTTTTGGCCTCAATTTCTCTATCTGTAAAATAAGGAGGCTAACACACTAGGTGATCTGTAAGGTTCCTTTTATCCATGACTTTCTTTTTTGTTTTGTGGTTTTTTTTTTTGTTTTTTGTTTTTGTTTTTTGAGATGGAGTCTCCCTCTGTCGCCCAGGCTAGAGTACAGTGGTGCAATCTTGGCTCACTGCAAGCTCTGCCTCCCGGGTTCACACCATTCTCCTGCCTCAGCCTCCCCGGCAGCTGGGACTACAGGCACACGCTGCCATGCCCGGCTAATTTTTGTATTTTTAGTAGAGACAGGGTTTCTCTGTGTTAGCCAGGATGGTCTCGATCTCCTGACCTTGTGATCCGCCTGCCTCGGCCTCCCAAAGTGCTGGGATTACAGGCGTGAGCCACCGCACCGGGCCTTATCCATGACTTTCTTTAAGATATGTATCTCCATGTGCAGCCATCTGAAGCAAAGGGGTGAAGAATCTGAGTACTACTGTCAGACTGCTGGGGTACAAATCCTATCCTTGGTCACTCCAGCTGTATGAAATGGAGGAAGATACATGACCTCTCTGTTCTCAGTTTCTTCATCTGTAGAAAGGTTATGATGACAGTAACTCTTTTACAGGGTTATTGTAAGAAAATAAAGAAATGTATCAACTGCTTTGCACCATGCCTGGCACATAGCAAGAACTTGATAAACTTAGTGATTATTAACTTAAATGAGGTCAATTTTCAAAAACAGTAAATGTATCCCAAGCACACTTAGTGAACCACTTTCTGTACATATGGGCCCAAGTATGTCCTGAGGCAGCCAGGAAATGGCCTTAGACTTTTAAAGGCAGAGTTTACAAACTGATAACCCACAAGCTGTATGCCCCATGAGTATATTTTCTCTGTATGAATGGTGTTATTGTTGTTGTTTAATTTAATCAGTTGCCAAAATTTAAAAATCAGAGTTTCACATTCTGGCTTCAATGGAAAATTGGCGTATCTGGCAACAGTGGACCTGCATTCCTGCATAGCACCAGTGACTAGAGTTTCCCCTTAATGTTCTCATTACTTCCTCTTGTCTTCCAAGCAGCCTGCTTTACTCATTGACACTGCAAGCCTTGCCCCTCTAGGTATTTCGGTTTTGATTCCTGTACTGTACTAGGGGATGAGGACAACTGTTCTCCATTAAAGAAAATCCACCCTTTTCCCACCACATGCATAGTACAAGAAGAAATTATCACACAGAGGAAAATAGAACTGAAATATGGAGTGAGTGGGAGACTTAATTACATTATTTGACCTGTGAATCCAGCTTGGCCTGAACCCCTTATATGTTTAGATTTTCCAGTTAAATCAGTCACTGAATTTCCATTTTAACTGAGGGAGCTTTATTTGTTTTTTTGTCCCTTGCAACCAAGAGACATAACCAATTTCATGACAAGGGTGGCCAATTCATCCTTGTTTTATGACTGAAAATATCACATCCCTGGAAACCTCTCAGTCCCAGGCAAACTGGGATGGTTGGCTATCCCATTCATAACAGAGTTGTGGTTCAAAGTCAGTAGCAGTCAGCAAAGCCAATGCTTTCTACCTCTCCATATCTCTCATTTTCATTTCCAAAATTTATTATCATATTGTCAAAATATGAACCAGATCTTGGTTTCTAACACCATTGTTCTATAAAATGAACCAAGGATCCTTGGAGAAATAGCTGATTCTAGAGCTGGAGCAGAAAATACATAAGATAAGCCTGGAGCATCTTGTATTACAGTGTCAGAAAACAAGGAAGTGCTCAAAAAATAAAACAATGGGGCACACCAAAGAGACACAAGGGCCAACTGAAAGAGACCTCAATGGCCAAAGCTGGAACAATTTGAGCAACAATATAAAAAACATAATATTGAGTTATAGCCCAAAGCATAATAAAGATCCAAAAGTCCATTCTGATGTAAATAAATGGTTGAATAAAGAAATAGGAGAAGGGACAAATCTCCCTTACAGAACAATTCCAATAATTTACGGAAATACTCTCCTTTCCAAGAGGCAGAATTTGACTTCCCACCCACTTACCCTCTTTAGGGTATTCTGGTGGGCATAGCGATTTGCTCCCAAAAAACAGAGTACGGAAAGGGAGGAAAAAGTAACTTTATAGTACAGAAACCTGACTGTCTTTCCCAGGTGATCAAAGCTAACATCAATATGATGTATCATGTGGATAGTATGTAACCTTAGTATGACGTGATAGTATGTAACCTTAATATGATGTGGTGTGTGTGTAATTGGACCACAGACATGTAGTGCACCCTCCTCTCAAAAATCCATGATTTCCATCTAACCATGAGAAACATACTGAAGAAGCCCAAAGTGAGGAATATTCTACAGAAAATCTGATCAGTACTTCTTAAAACTGACAAAGTCATCAAAGACAAGAAAAGTTTGAGAAACTGTCATAGACCAGAAGAGGCTACAGAGATGTGATGTCTTAGTCCATTTGTGCTGCCATAACGGAATATCCTAGGCTAGAGAATACCCTAGGCTAGGTAATTTATAATGAACAAAAATTTGTTGGCTTACAATTCCGAAGGCTGGGAAGTAAAATGTCAAGGTGCTAGCATCTGGTGAGGGCCTTCTTGCCATATCATAACATGGTGGAAGGGGTCACATGGCAGAAGGACAAAGAGAGGGCAAGAGAGAGCAAGAGGGGGCAAGCCCATTCCTGCGATAACATCATTGGTCCACTCATAAGGGCAGAGCCCTCATGATCTAACCACCTCTTAAAAGTCTCACCTCCCAACACCATCACAATGGCAATTAAATTTCAATATGAGTTTTGGAGGGGGAAAACATTCTAACCACTGCACATGATGACTAAATATAATGTGATGTCCTGCATGGGATCCTAGAACAACAACAATAAAAAAGGACGCTAAAGAAAAACTGGTGAAATTGGAATGAAGCATTAATTTTAGTTATTAATAATAATGTACTGATGTTGGTTTCTAACTTGCCACAAATGTACACAGTGATGTGGAATGACAACAATAGGGGCAAGCAGTGAGGGTATATGGAAGTTCTCTGAACTGCCTTTGAAGCTCTTCTAGAAATCTAAAACTATTCTAAAATTTAAAAATATATTTAAAAAATAATAATAGATCAGTTCCTATTCTAAAGGAAAGCCCCACTGTGAAGAATGACATGGCTTCATCAATTTCAAAAGCTTATAAAAAATTACATTTTAGAAAAAGGTTTTATGTGTTTTGTACATTTCCTATATAAAGTAACAAGCATCCCAGTGTCATCTGTCTGGACACGTTTTTCCAACATTGCAAGTTAGTTGTACCATAAGATTTGATTGACCTACTTAGAATTTTGGTTCTTCCAATTGTTCATTAAACTTACAAACTAAATTAATGCTTGTTCTTACATGTCTTGGCAGAACAAATTAATACTATCTAAGCAAATTAATAACCTTGGCTCCTAACTCCTGTGATTTTGGCAGGTTATACCTTCAGATTCTAAAGCCTGTACACAGGGGAATCTTTGGGTAAGGATACACTCTCCCATCAATACACATACAAAGTTATCCTTAATTAGTGTTAGAAGAATGCCCCAGAGGAGGAGCAGACCTCATCATACCTTCTTGTCAAGCAGTAAGAAGCTGGCCCAGTGCCCTTGTAAGAAACTCAGACAGAAACACAAATACAAATCCTCATGGTAAGGAAGTAACTTCTTCACTCAACAACACTTTTCTTAACACCTGAGCTAAGAATACAGAAATGACAGACACTGAAGGATTTCCATTCCTACTTGAAGGGCAAAATAGCAACATGTTGTTAAATACGAGATGCAGAGATATTAAGCAGATGAAATTGAGGAGTTCTTGAAATACACAATTGGGTATTCAACTAGCACATCAGAAGTGGTAAGTACTAGGAGTATAAATATGCATTTCATGAACACTGATCACGTGCCTCCCACTGAAAGCCTCTTCTGGGCTCTGCAGAGGATGCAAAAATGATTAAGACACAGTTCATGCCCTCAAGGCATCATGCTATCCTAGTCTGGTGACTAGGATAAAGGAAGTATACAAATAGTTACAACCACAAAGTAGAAGTTAATATGTGCCCCAAGAAAAGTACAAAGTGCTCCTAGAGGTTGAAGAGGAAGACATAAAACTTAGTTAAGGACAGGGAAACAGACAGCACTTTGAGATAGCCTTAAATTGTGGTACAAACTAGACAGGCTTGAATGGGGGTATTACAGGCACAGGGACAACCTCAGCAAAATCACCCAAGTTTTCCTGTTTACCTAGGGTACATGTAAATAAGTCTTGGGCATTGTGGCTTTTAAAAGGAGTCAAGATAGATGCTAGGTCTAGGGGAGAGAGTGGGATGAGAAGCATGGTGTTTATGTGCTTTTAATGCATCTCTCCTCAGATTTCTTATCAACCGTAAGGGGAAAAATAGTAATTGTACTGTGGAGAAACCAGACAATGGCATAATCAAATGATCAACATTAACACAGCCAATGAAATGCAGGCAGCCAGCATGTGACTCCAAATGCAATACCCTGAAAAAGATATAACATCCCTTTTGTAGTTTTCTAGCAGATGTGTATTACCTGAAACTCAAAAGAAAACATCACACAAACTCAAACTGAGAAATATAAAATAACTAACCTGGTGTGGTGGCTCATGTCTGTAATCTGAACACTTTTGGGAAGCTGAGGCAGAAGGATCACTTAAGCCCAGAAGTTTGAGACCAATCTGAGCAACACACAGAGACCCTGTCTCTACAGAAAATATAAAAATCATGGTGGCACATGCCTGTAGTCCCAGCTACTGGGGAGGCTGAGGCAGGAGGATCACTTGAGCTCAGGAATTTGAGGCTGCAGTGAGTCCTATTTGCAACGCTGCACTGCAGCCTGGGTGACAAAGCAAGACTGTCTCAAAAATAGTAAATAAAATAAAATAAAATAACTGGCCCATGTTCTTCAAATATGTCAGTGTCATAAAAGACTAAAAAAAAAAAAGGTGAGTCCATCCAAACTAAAGAGATAGCATGACTACACATAATGGCATCATCTTGGACTGCATTTTGAGCTGGAGGAGGGAAATGCTAGAAAGGACAATATTGGACTATAGGGATTTTTCTTAAGTATTGTACCCATATAAATGTTCTGAATTTAATAATTGTACTGTGGTTACATAGAGAATATCCTTGTTTCTGGGAAAGACACACTGAAGAGTTACTGTTGGCTGGGCGTGGTGGCTTAGGTCTATAATCCCAACACTTTTGGAGGCTGAGGCGGATGGATCGCTTGAGCCTAGAAGTTCAAGACCAGCCTGGGCAATATGGCAAAATCCCACTCTAAAAAAAGTACAAAAATTAGTGGGTGTGGTGGTGGCACACACCTATAGTCCCAGCTACTTGGGAGGCTGAAGTGGAAGGATGGTTTGAGCCTGGAGACAGAGGTTGCAGTGAGCTGAGATCCCACCACTGCACTCCAGCCTGGGTGACAGAGCAAGACCCTGTCTCAAAAAAAAAAAAGGAATTACTGTAAATGTGTGTGATGTATGCCACTTACTCTCAAATTATTCAGAAAAAGTAATATGTGTACATGGAAGGAGAAAATGATAATAAAACAACTATGGCAAAGAGTTAAAAATCGGTGGATATGAGTAAAGGGTACATGGGGCCAGGGGAAATTCTTGACATCATCTTGACACCATTCTTGTACGTTTTCTGTAGTTTGAAGTTATTATGAAATAGAACCTTTTTTAAAAAAACAAAGACCCTAGAAAGCATTAAAATAAAAATTACTGGCCGGGCGCGGTGGCTCACGCCTGTAATCCCAGCACTTTGGGGGGCCGAGATGGGCAGATCACGAGGTCAGGAGATCGAGACCATCCTGGCCAACATGGTGAAACCCTGTCCCTACTAAAAATAGAAAATGGTGGCAGATGCCTGTAGTCCCAGCTACTCAGGAGGCTGAGGCAGGAGAATGGTGTGAACTCGGGAGGTGGAGCTTGCAGTGAGCCGAGATCGTGCCACTGCACTCCAGCTTGGGCCACAGAGCAAGACTCTGTCTCAAAAAAAAAAAAAAAAAAAAATCAAAATTACTTTCAGGTAGAAAAGTAACCAAGTTCTACTAAGGTATAAATTTTTCCATGACTGTAAATTACTGTTTATATAGTACTTCAAATTTTAAAATATTCTTTTTCACTTAATATCATCTTATTTAATTTAAATATTTCCATGTATCCACTTGGTCACATATCAATCCCACTTAGTAACGATATAGTTCTCTATCATTTCAGCATCTTCCACTATTGAACATTTCCATTATTTCTAGTTTTCACAATTACAATTCACTGCTATGAATATATTCATAAAAATTACTTTATATCTTTTGGGACTATTTCCTAGGGATTTTGGAATAATTTTGCAGAACAAGATCTAAAACGAGGACTGTACTCTGTTTTAGATGTTAAAATTATATGGATTGAGATCCACTCATGCCAGAGGACATTTTCCATGTTTGTGAATATGAAGTTAGTCTCAAAAATTAATCATCAGCACATTGGTACCATTGCCAGACTGCAGTGCACGCTCTCTCTCTCTCTCTCTCTCTCGCGCACACACACACACACACACACACACACACACACACCATTCACCAAGACCAAGGAGCAAACCAAACAGGAAAAGAGGAAGATGCTCAGGGGCAGGGCTGACTGATGATTGCCAGAAGACTATTGCCAACTCAGCTAGAAAGCTTCATCCAGTTAAAACAAAGCACAGCAGATCAAATTTGCCCATGTTCAGATGCACTGGTTTTAGTAAATATGTCTTATTCTGTTTTTTTGTTTTTTTTTTTTCCCTGAGTCTTGCTCTGTTGCCCAGGCTGGAATACAGTGGCATGATCTCAGCTCACTGCCACCTCCACCTCCCAGGTTCAAGTGAACCTCCTGCCTCAGCCCTCCTTGTAGCTGGGATTACAGGCACGCACCACCATGCCCAGCCAATTTTTGTATTTTTAGTAGAGATGGGGTTTTACCATGTTGGCCAAGCTGGTCTCGAACTCCTGACCTCAGGTGATCCACCCGCCTTGGCCTCCCAAAGTGCTGGGATTACAAACATGAGCCACTGCGCCCAGCCATATGTCTTATCCTTAGAGCTTCCAGGATTTTAATATAGAAACTGCTCAGTTATAAAAAAAAAAAAAAAAAAAGACATATACTCTGATTATAAATGTGTCTGGGGAGCTTTGAGCATTAAATGACTAAAGAATAATTTTATATGTAATGATACTTATGTCAGGCTAAAGACCAACTTGAGTTAATGTTTGTAAACATGGAACAGCAATTAGCAATTTCAGTAATTAGGAACTGGTTTGTAAAGGATAAGAAGAAGAGCATGGGACTTTGTGAAAACCCTGTTTTGTCTTTAAGGAAGTACACAGACACACTAAGGTGTGTCTCTGTTGGGAACTGTAAAATGTGTGAATATATAGGAAATGTAAGCACTTGAATTCTTAACAGCGCACATGAACGGGCAAGGCAAAGTTTTCAAAGAGATGCCTAGCACAAGAGAACATTCAGGAGTAATGGAAATAATCTGTATCTTTGCTCTGGAGTTGGTTATGTGCATACAAGCTTTTGCTGAAAGTCTCAGACTTCTCATTTAAGATCTGTAAGTCTTGCTCCAAGGTATACATTGAAAAGTGCAGCAGAAGCACACAAAGTTGGGCAGCAGCAGACCTGTTCTATCACTAACTAGTACTGTGAGTTTAAGCAAATCGTGTAACTTCAGTTTCTTCATTTGAAAAACAAGGAGATTATGATAAATGATTTCTTAGTTCCCTACCAGCTTTAAGAGTCTCATTGACAAATTTTTTTAAGTAGTAATGATTTTATGGAAATTATTAATCTGATTTAGGACTTTGGCAATTTTAACTTTAAAAGTTAAAGTTTTATCCATTATATTAAGTAATACATGGATACATTATAATTATAAAAAGAAATTCAAATGATATGATAAGGCCAAAGTTTTCCTGGCACCCTTCCCATAATCCTAGAGGAAACCTGTCTTACCAGCTTGCAGTGTATTCTTCTAGGTTTCTTTGTTGTTATTGCAGAAGTATTATGGTTCTGTAGCTCTTAGCCTTAGCTTTAGCCTCTGTGACTCTTTAGTCTTAGAGACTGAGGAATAATTCTGCCCAGATCCAGAACCCAGTAAAACCACTAGCCAGTGTAGAACCCTGCTGAAGTCATCCAAACTCCCTATGCTTCAGTTCCGAACTAAAAACAGCAACAAAAATGGCAACCACTCAGGAGGTTGTTGTGCCAATTAGATATGGTACATATAAAACACAGAACACAGCCTGGCACCCAGGAAGTATCAGTTATTACTGATAAACTTTTAGCTATTTTGTAATAAAATATCTATACTTACTTCTTCACCAATTCATTTGAAGAACAAGTAATTTAAACACATATCCTAACTCAAGAAAGTCACTCAAAGAGCAACATGAAATACAAATGCACTCAGGAAAATAGATCTCTTCTCTTGGAATATTTAACCATTGATCTTGAGACCAAAGTCTTCTTTGATATCATCTGATAAACCTTGCAGATGAGGGAAGTCAGGCTCATCAAGTTATGTTACTAACATTTCAGATTTTTATTTAATATGGGAAATATTTAGTAGGTGGGGGAGGGATGAAAAGCGAAATTCAAGAGAGCTATGTCCAGCCTTGTCTCTATAGTTTTGTCCCATCACTGAAAATCATTAAGCAGTCATGATACCCAAGGACACCGACAGCATAACATCACTAAACACATTGTGATGAATATCTGAGCTTTGTTTCTAACTTATGAATGAGGGTTCAATGTGCTTGCTTTATTTTCATTTAGCATTTATTCTATAATAGATTTTCCTTTCTTAATCAAGAATCCTTTAATCAAGGACGCCGAGGCAGGAGAATTGCCTGAACCCAGGAGGCAGAGGTTGCAGTGAGTCGAGATTGTGCCACTGCACTCCAGCCTGGGTGACAGAGTGAGACTCTGTCTCAAAAAAAAAAAAAAATCCTTTAATCAAGGGGGTTTCAGAAAAGCCTGCCTGGTTAGATGGGGATTTTACTATTTTCTTGACAGAGAAAGACACAGAGACTAAAGTTTCAACTGAGAAAGAATAAAGTATCACGTTTTCTTCCACTTGAGCCTTTTTTTAGTATATGTGCTGCCGAAGCGAGCACCCACTTGAGCCTTAACCAATTTTTTTACCTTTACACACAGTGATAAGAGCCTGTGCCAAAGGTTCTTGATTCTGTCTACGTGAATGGGCTGTACCTGACAGCCACTTAGTCCACAAGTCAATAGCCTTCAATAATGAAAAGTCAACGGCCCTGACTCCGGGTTTGCACCATTCCTGCACTGCTCCAGGACAGATGCTCCCTCTGCTGGGGTGGCCCCTGCTCTGGCAGATGATCCTTTTGCTCCCATGACAACCCACCGTGCAGAGAGCACACCCATGCAGTGCCCTGTTGGAGATGAGAGAGATGAAGGGCAGAGTGAAAGACTGGGGCTTGCTCTTTAACCAGACCCAAGTGTTTCCCTGGCCTTCTTGGCTGAATGCCATTATCAACACATTTCCAAGAGCAACAGCTGGCCTCGGGGAGCAGTGAACTACGGCTCTTGTGTGATTTAAAGATCCCTCTGCCCCACATTTCACCTCACTCTCCTTTTAAACTGTCTGATACACTGTATTTGAGACTTATTCCTTTAGTTTAACAATCATGTCTTAAGATGTAAATGTCCTTGGGACCATTTGCTAACGCAGTAAGATCCATCAGTCATTCCTGCTATGGCATGAGTTTGTTTCATCCATCCCTTTCTTTCTACCAACTAAGATCATCAAATCTAGAGGAGGAGAGTTGGGTTATGCTTTATTGTTCTATTTTATCTTTTGACTCAAGAGATGAACTTATGAGGGAAGGAAGGGTGATTTGGGAGAATGGGGCCCTGCTGGGAAGAGGGGAGCGGAGGTGAGTAAAAAGGGTGGGCTTCTGGCAGACAGCAGGAGAGCCTGGATGAGTGGGGAATCCAGCAAGGAAGCATACATCCAAAACAAGCCCCATTATTTCACAACTATGGGACTAGCCTACTTCAGGGAATATCACACCAGATCTTGGCCATGACCTAGAATTGCATAAAATCTGCTTACCTTTCAAATTAATACCACAGTGATTGATGAGGGAGCATTTTTTCAGTAAACTGAATTTAAAACCCAGTGATCACATGAAAAAAAGCATAAAAAAAATTACACACACACACACACACACACCCATCATGTACAAATTATAATTTAGATAAGGAATATAATTCCCAATTACAAAGTGAAGGCTGTGGCAGTATTATGTGTGATGACCTTGATAGAGAAGATTATCTTTCCACATTTGCCTGCCGCCCCGTCCTACATTTTGTATAGCCATGGCCATGCCGTATTTCGGATGGAATAAGGACAAAGGCCTACATAATCGTTGATCCCCGAGGATGGAATGACTGGCCACTTTTCCTCAGAAGTGTGCTAAGCACATGTGTGAGCTGGTAGCTATGGATTGCCTTCAAATAAACAACTGTTTCCAAATCTGCCTGGATTGTAAAAATCACCCAAGGTGCCTGTTTAAACCAAGCCATTCCTCAGAATTCTGATTCAATAGGCCTGGAAAGGCCCCAGGAAATTGTGTTTTTCATCAACACTTCAGATTACTTTTGTAATCAGGCAAATGCTGTAAATACCAAAATAAGACGTCTACAATTTCAGGAAGAAAATTAGAAAGGGGGAGAGGCCAGAGGGAGTCGTTTCTTTCTTAAGCTTGGAAATATGCATTGCTGCCCCGTTTAGTGGATAGAGTATGACTTCATGCCCAATTCATTGCCTGTCTTGAGCTAAGAACCTTCCATGATATCAACAGAACATAAGAATCCCAGATAAAGAGGGAATTCAGCTCTTATGTATGAAGGCCTATTAATATCCATAAACTCACTAACCTTTTGGAAATATGCAATTAACATCTAGTGTTGGCCGGACACGGTAGCTCACGCCTGTAATCCCAGCACTTTGCAAGGCCAAGGAGAGCAGATCACTTGAGGCCGGGAGTTCAAAACCAACCTGGCCAACATGGCGAAACACCATCTGTACTAAAAATACAAAAAAAAAAAAAAGCCAGATGTGTTGGCACACACCTGTAATCCCAACTACTCGAGAGGCTGAGGCAGGAGAAACCTGGGAGGCAGAGGTTGCAGCTGAGATCATGCCACTGCACTCCAGCCTAGATGATAGAGTGAGACTCCGTCTCAAAAAAAAAAAAAAATCTAGTGTCGTGCAGCTTATTGTGATATTCCTTGATATGCTGGTGGTAAAGGCCCACCACTGCCAAAAAAAGATGAATGTTGCTACTATAATGGTGCAGCCAGAGTTCTGAGATAATAAACTAAAGCTGGTTAACACAGCAAGTTAAAATGTGGGCAGTGCCCAGAGCTAGTTTGAAGTACAATACACAAATGGAACACAACTTTTCACAAGAATTCCTTTATCACGGAGCTGTATTCGGAGCCCCATTCAACAGCCTCCTAATACATGGCCTAGGCCTGAAAGGGAACACAGGAAAATAAAACAGTAATTATATGGAGCAATAGGATTGTAAGTGAAGTTTTTCTATATTTATTTTCTGTATTGTTATTTTAATATGAATGAGTGCAATAAATAAGAAATCAGCAGTTTTTAATGCATTACTTGCTATTCACTCATGACTATTTTGTCAAAAAGCAAATGAAAGTATTTCTTAATGACAACTGAGCCAGTTTACTAATGCTTCTATTCATGAAGATATTATATTCCATCAACACATTCCTCTGTCATAAACTTCATTTTCAGACATGGAAACAATATAAGAGGCACTGAGACTCATGTCTCAATTTTGGAAAAAGCATTTCATACAGTATGAAAATGGGGTTCAATGTTTATTAAAATAGCACTGGATATTTTGGAAAACTTAAAATATGCCACAGAAGCCTCTGAGGTAAAGAGAAGGGAGAAGTTAGGGTTGAGAGGATTAGGAAGTAAGAGCAGGGTGGAAGAGGCCAGCAGCCCAGGAATTTCCTTGGTACAGGTAGGCTTTGGTCTTTTTCACTGCCTAAGGCTGGGGCCGGAGCCTCGAGGAAAGGCATTGTGGTTAGTCCCACGCACCCCAGTACAGAAAGTCTCTCCAGTGGAAATAGAAATGTACATTGGAACCATTGCATCTGGGCCTCATGGTCCTTTCATGCTTTGATAGAGGGAAGGGGTAGAGCAACTGCCTAATGGTGGGACTGGGAGAATGATCACAAACAGGATGCCAGGCTGCTGAAAGTGGAGTGGGAATGGCTGATATCAGAGGGAAGGGCTAAGACCAGCCCTGTGATGGTGGGGGGATCCTGGCTAAGCGAGGGAAAAGGAAAAGATAAAAGCCCCAAGGAGAAACCACGAGGACTTGCAGCCCCGCTGCTCTGTAGCTGAGTGCAGGCAGTCAGGCGCCCAAACAGACAGACAGACTAAGGCTGTTCTCAGCCATCATGGCTGAGCTCAGGATACCCTGCTTTGCATATCTCATGAGCATTTTCATGTTTGACCACAGCTGACTAAAGTATCTTTGCTTCCAGACAATTTGCTAATAGAGATATAACTGCAAGAGAAAGGCAAATATTACAGTCCAGGCCAATGGGAAAAGCTAAACTTTCACCTTTCTCCCAGAGTTTATGATGAGGTTTGGAATTCAGACTAATGTTCAGATGACTTTTTCTTTCTTTTTTCACTTGACTTTCCAAAGGATGGCAGGGACCTTAGATGACAATTTTCAAACTAATATTTTCACCAAAAAGGATTAAATAAAAAACAACTAGTAATCTTTCTTTTTATATTTTGGTTTAAAGTTTAGTATACTCTTTCACGTGGAGGATGACCAGTTTTATACTTTACTGAAAAAAAAATGTTTTAATTTTATAATGTACTTTCCCAAGAGTCCATCAGATTTCTCCAAACACTCATCTAGAATATATCCTTCAATTTTTCATGAGACTCTGGACATCAGCGGGTAAGATTGTTCCATGACATCATGACACCTTAGCCCAAACACCCTCTCCTGTGGTTGTATTTCCTTCTACAGTCATGTGCTGCCACATCATGTTTCAGTAAAACAACAGATCACATATACAGCAGTGGTTCCATAAGAGTATAATGGGCCAGGTGCGGCGGCCCACGCCTGTAATCCCAGCACTTTGAGAGGCTGAGGCAGGTGGATCACCTGAGGTCAGGAGTTCAAGACCAGCCTAGCCAACATGGTAAAACCCCTTCTCTACTAAAAATACAAAAATTAGCCAGGTGTGGTGGCGAGCACCTATAATCGCAGCTACTTGGGAGGCTGAGACAAGAGAATTACTTGAACCCGGAAGGCGGAGGCTGCAGTGAGGCAAAATCACACCACTGCACTCCAGCCCGGGTGACAAGAGCAAAACTCCGTCTCAAAAAAAAAGAGTATAATGGAGCTGAGAAACTGCAACACCACAGTAAACAAACTTAACTGCAAGCAGGAGAGCCAGGATTTGAACACCCCTGACTCCAGAGCCTGTGTGCTGAGCTACCAAGCCTTCCTGCTCCCACCAGTGTGATACATTAAATGCTCTGGGATCACCTCCTCCAAGTAGCCTTCCTGGCCAGCATCTCCACCCCACCTCCTCTGCTCTGGGTTACATCCACCCTTAGTGTTCTCATAGCTCTTTATCAATTGTCTCCCAGCAGGGACTGCATATCCCTTGAAGACAAGGTCCATGGCTTATTATCTTTATAATCCCAGCACCTCCCAGGGTGGCTAGCAGAGAGTAGGAGCTTAAGGAGTGTTGAAATAAGAGACATCTAGAGAAGATGCCAGAATTAAACATCTATTATTCTCATGTTGAATCTATTATATACTTTCATTTTATATAATGGCATGACTATAATTATCCCTTTTACAACATAATATTGATGGCTAATTTAGATGAATTGATTCTATTTTCAAGTAATTCTGCTAGAGCTCTTTGACTATAGTAGGCAGCTAAAATATTCAAGGTATCAACAGTGGAAAATGAATAAATAAAAGAAAAATAAAGGTCATATATTAAATAAAGTGGAATCAAATAGTAATTGTTAAGATTGAAGGCCAAAATGTAACCAACCATAATGAATATTTAAGAGCTCCCATTTTAGCAATCAACGCCCTTCCCCCACAGGAACTCACTATAACGCACTGCTCAGATCCCATTGAAGGGAAGAGTTCCTGTCACCTCTCTTCCAGATTCCCTGTTAAGCCAGGCTTTCTCCTCTTGAAAACACCCTTAACCCTTGACTTCAGGAGGCTGTAGCAAAAGTCATGACATAGAGAAAATGTGCACTAGCAGAGTCCTTACTAGGAGCACAAAGTTAGGAGCCCAGCTCCTGAGCAAGAGAGCAGAAGAGCATAGTGGTAAATCTTGAGCCTATACCTACTAGCATTTATCTTGAGCAGGTTACTTAACTTCTTCAGGTCTCAGTTTCCTCATATGTAAAACAGCCCCTACTTCATAAGTCTGCTGGGAGGATTTGGTAAGATGATGTATATAAAGTACTTCCCACATTACCTGGCACATAGTAAGTGCTTAGTAAATGTCAGCTACTGTGGTCTAAGCAGATTGGTGAGTGATAGCATCAATGTCTCACACAACAGAACCAGCCTGTGGGGTAGCTTTAGCACAGGTGCCAGGATTGGAGAACTCTGATCCTCACTGAGTCCTGCAATAATATGTCAAGGGAACTGATATGGTATAGATTGCCTGGATGCAAATGATCAGTTTCTAGCTGTGTGAGCTTAGAAGAGTTGCTTAACGTCATTGTGCCTCAGTTTCTTCATGTGTAAAATGGTGATAATAATTGTACCTGACCCATACATTATTGTGAGGATTAAAGGTGTATTTATATGTGTGTGTGTTGTGGGTGTACAGGTATATCCATATATATATATATATATATATATATACACGTAGTATGTATGTGTGTGTGTATATATATATATATGGATATACCTGTACACCCACAACACACACACACAAACATATATGAACAGCTTTGGTACAAAACAATATAAATAAGCTGTTATTATTATTATTCCAGGCTACCTTCAGCCTTCACTTTCTACCCAGGAGCTCTGTGTTGAAGCAGATAGAGAAATGACATTCTATGTGGTCACTGAGGGAAATTTTAAATATCTTCCTACATTTGTTCAAATAAGCTGAGAAATCCTTGGGACTCAGTATGTCTATTGGACAAAGTTGGAGTCCAATATTTCAATAGGACCCTTTCTGCTTTTAAATTATTTATTAACCAGTTTGTGACAATGCACAAGAATTCATATTTCTCCTATAAAAGTCTGGTTCTCCTGCCCCTAAGTGTTTCAGAGAAAGAAAGAGGTCTGGCTCAGGAGAACAGTTTTGTCGAGTAAAAATGGCCCCAAAACTGTTTACAATTCTCATTTGATTACTTTTACCATAGGAAACAAAACAAAACAGAAAAACGGTTATAAGGACTTTAAATAAAACTCATTATGTGAAAAGGAAATGGCACAAGTCACACGCAAAACTATTGCATAGTTTCTGAATTAAGTCAAATGAAGTAAGGAAGCATCCAAGATAAGGCTGAAACACACCCTTCCCACTAGTGATCTGTTATTCTCTGATTAAAAAAAAAAAAAAAAAAAACTAATAGAGGCCAACCCTGGGCTACGTGAGGTCCTTGCAAAAGGTACCTTCTCTATTTCCTCCCACCAATATCCACAGCAGCGCTGTACCAAGACATTTCTGCACCCTAGTGCTTTCATAGTCACTAGATCTCTCTCCCACCCCCAAAAACACCCCCCTCAACACACAGACAGTTACATGGATGGTTTGGGGTGAGGGCGAGTAAAGAGAAGACTGAACAGTTTCTGATTCACTGCACACGCAGGGTCCTGTTGTAAACACCTGGACACTCAGCAACCACCAGCTCTCCCACATCATCCCTCCCCAGCACTTGGTTTCCAAACATGGAAGAAACAGCCCCTCCAAAAGACTGTACCTAAAACTGTCACAATGCCCACCCCATACCCAGCACAATGCAGAATTCATCAAAATCATATTTAACAGACCCCAGAAATTTCAAACTACTAAAATTTTTCTGGTAGTGCTATCTGGATACACGCCTGTTGCATTTTAAGCTAGATGAGGTAAAATACTTGAAAGAATCCTATATTCTAGCTTTTCTAATATAATAATATACATCATTTATTATCCAAACTTGCCACATGTCTGAAAGCCACTACTCTGGTGGCAGCTCAGTAGCCTATGGAAAATGAGTCAGGACACTCAGTCTAGTTGCAGATGGTAGATGCCTGGGTCACATATCACCCATACAGGGGACAGCTCTAGAACCAGTGTCCCAGTGAGGTTCAGTCGGTGGCATGACAGGCCAGAACAGGGAAACCTGGGACCCCGAGTAGTCAGAGTCCAGGAGCAGAACTGGTGTGGGAGAAAGGTTCCAAGAACGACAACTGGTACTAAGGAGTTCACAGAAGAAAAAAGGAAGATCTGGGGCCTGAGGCAGCACACCACCCCAGGGAGGGGACCAGCTGAGCCTCAGTCATAAGGAACAGGACAAAAACCAGTCACTAGTGAGCCGCACCAGATCCTTTCAGGAATTAGTGGTGTTTGGATATACAAACACACATAAATATACATAACTATGCATGAGAGAGAAACTCCAGTTTAGAAAGTATAGAATTAGGCATCTAGTCTCAGATTTAAGCCTCACGAGCTATGTGACCTTAGGCAAATCACTTACCCTCTCTCAGCCTATTTCAGTAGCTGTAAACGGAGACTACATCTTTCACACCTGTTGCACAATGTTGTGAGGACCTGATGAAAGAACAGACGTGAACACAGTTTATAATCCACAGTGCTTAAGAGCCATAGCAGGGGCTTCTTTTCTTCCTTATTAACATACCTGAGGGATGCTCTGGAAGGATCAGATTCTGTGCAGCCTTTACAAGCCCCCTTTTGCCTTGCAGTCTACTCACTCTCTTTCTCTCTCTCTCTCTCTTCCCTCTCTCCTCTCTCTCTCTCTCTCTGAAAATCATTGCTCTAGTCCAACAATGAAGCAGACATTTAATTATTCTAAGTTCATACTGGAGGCCTGGAGGCCACAAGGCTCACAGATGTGGTTTCTTTAGCCTGCAGTTTGGCCTGTACAGGGTACCTCTTCCCACTCCTCATGCTCCCCAAAATTACATATATCCTGTACAACTTCTAATATTTAAAAATCAGTAGATTCCATAAGGATTTAGCTTTATAGCTTCCCTTGAAAAAATCAAAAGATCTAGCAACACTGGATCTAAATTCCCACAAGGCAACACCATGCTACAATGGTGGTTCTCAAATCGCCAAAGCATATTAAAGCAGAGACTGCAAGGCTCCCATGTTTAGAGTTTCTGAATCAGTGGGCTGAGACGGGGCTGAAAATCTTCCATTTCTAACAGGTTTCCAGGTGATTCTGATGCTGCAGGTCCAGGGACCTATACTTTGAAAACCACTATGCTAGATCATTGTATGGGCTGCTCCCTTTACATAGGGTGTGCAACTCCCATTTGCCATAGTACCCACCACCTCCTATTGTCAGCGACACAAGTAAGAATCTGATATCATTTATCTGGCTTACTCTGTTGTTTTTCTTACACATGCAAAGCCATGTGACTGAGTGAATCTAACTGGCCTCCTAGGCAATTGAGTTAGCAACCTCTGCTCCTTGGAGGCAAGAACTCTGCCTTACCTAATACAGCACTCTCTTCTCTTTCTCCCTCTCTCCTCTCTCTTTCACACACACATGCACACACACACACACACACACACACAGCATCCCATACAATGTCTTGCACATAGCATTTAAATATATTAATTGATTTTAATTTCTGCATACAATCTAAAACTTTCAAGGCCTGAGGATAAGGGACAGAAAGACTTTTAAGCAAGGAGTTGGTGTAGTCATCTCCTCTTATCTAATAGATCCAGAGCTAAGAGCAGGGCCATGTTGCCTCAAATCTCATGGAGATGGGAGGCAAAAAATGAACCAGATCAATGGGTCAGCCATGAGTTCTCCTGAGATCCACTTGTCCAATTAGCTTCTCAATCCTAGTACTTATCCCCAAATCCCCTAAAATTAGCTACCATCCAAGAGTATTATCAACTGAGCAATTCAACAAACTGCCTTCACTGATTGGTTTTGTTATTCACCAGCCTGAGGGCATGGGAGACACCTGGGTAATAACTTTATGTCTCTTCTTGCTTTATTTTCTATGAGCCCATTAATAAACCTGGAACAAATTCTGTGTGCATTCTGAAATCCACTAAGTCAGGTCACTACGGAGAACAATATGGAGGTTCCTCAAGAAACTAAATATAGAATTACCATATGATCCAGCAATCCCACTTCTAGGCATATATCCACAAGAATTGAAATCAGTATGTCAAAGAGATATCTGCTCTCCCGTGTTCATTGCTGCAGTGTTCACAATAGCCAAGTTATGAAATCAACCTAAGTGTCCATCAATGGACAAAAGAAAGTGGACATATCCAAAAGAAAATATGCTAGGTGAAATAAGCCAGGCATAGAAAGACAAATACTGAATAATCTTACTTGTATGTGGAATATAAAAAAGTTGAACTTATAGGCCGGGCACGGTGGCTCACGCTTGTAATCCCAGCACTTTGGGAGACCGAGGCGGGCGGATCACGAGGTCAGGAGATCGAGACCACGGTGAAACCCCGTCTCTACTAAAAATACAAAAAATTAGCCGGGCGTGGTGGCGGGGGCCTGTAGTCCCAGCTACTCGGAGAGGCTGAGGCAGGAGAATGGCGTGAACCCGGGAGGCGGAGCTTGCAGTGAGCCGAGATTGCGCCACTGCACTCCAGCCTGGGCAACAGAGCGAGACTCCGTCGCAAAAGAAAAAAAAAAAAGTTGAACTTATAAAAGTAGAGAATGGTGGTTACCAGAGGCTGGGAGTCTAGGGAATCACTGAGGAGATGTTGGTCAAAGGATATACAAAGTTAGACAGAAGGAATAATTTTTTTAAATTTATCATACAATAGCATTATTATTATGTATTATTAATCATAGTTACAGCAATGTATTTTATATATCAAATTTGTCAAAAGAATATATTTTAAATGTTCTCAATAGAAAAAAATGGTAAGTATGTGAGGTTATGGATATGTTAATTCACTTGGTATAATCATTCCATAATGCATACATATATCGAAACATGACACTGTACTCCATAAATATATACAATTATTTCTCAATTAAACATAAAGATTTAAATTTTTAAAAATCTACCACAATGCAGGCCAGACTCTTTCCCTTGTCCACTCCCAACTCACATGATCTATCTCAGTTCCTTGGACCAAAGCCATGGTTTGTGTAAAATGACCCCAAATTTAACTTCCATGAAGAGTTCAAATGTTTCTCTTCTGAACAGTGAAATAGGCAGTTCATTCTAGAGACTCTATAAAAGATACCAGTCATTAAGGCAAACAAATTTTATTCTTCTTTCATGGGCTAACAGAGAATGAAAAGAGGGGTACACCAAGGTAATTTGTGAAGGCGTGAGCACAAGTCTTGAAATTAAAATATTCTTGAAATGCGACCAAAAAGGACGAAACATCTAAATTAACTGTTAGAGTCCTCTCCTGCACTGTCAAAAAGCAGCTTCAGAGCAGTATTATTATTTTATGGAAAAGGGCCTGGAGACCTATTACAACTTCCAGGGATTATACAGTTATAATCAAAGACAGAGACTAACTCATTCTCAAATCCACAGCCTCAAAACCAATCGTCATCACTATCCATAGGCCTTGTATCAAGGGCATACCTTCTCCACAAACTGTCTTCAAAAAGCTTAAGGACTCGAAGGCTGAAGATGGCTCAAAAACAAAATGGAGCATGATGATTACTCCTTAAAACAAGGAGAGAGAAACAGAAAATTAAAACATAGTGAATCAGAGAAAAGACATGCAAACACACTTTTACAATGACAAATGATTCCCAGCCCAGACAGACTTTGCTTTAGTCTAGTTGAATGTAATAACAAATTCCAAGAAAGAACAGATCTCTCAGAAGGAGGCTGGGAGGTAGAAACAAAGGTAAAAGAGTCTGAGACACAAGTTTTCAAAGCCCATCAAGCACCTCCAGGGAGAGCCTTGGCCAAGTGTCCCAATCCTTAATGAACAGAAATGCCTAAAACCTGTGAATTCCAGGAAAGTCAAAAGGAAAAGACTAACAGATTTGACCACATAAAAAGTAAACACTTCTATAAGGTAAAAGATCCCATAGCAAATTCAAAAGGTGAATGAATATAGACAAGGAGAAAGTATTTGAACCTATGTCAGAAAAAGGGTTAAAATTATTTATTATATTATAAACATCCCTCCACATACACACATACCATACCCTCCACCAAAAATGATCAAGGACGAACAACCCAAAAAAAGAAATAGACAGGAGAGGAAATTCATAGACAAACCATGAAACAGGAAATGCAAACATCCCAAAAATATGCAGAAAAATTCACAATGTCACCTGTAGTCAGGAAACATGCAAATCAAAATAAAGATGTATTGTTTTTACTGATCACACAGTCAGGGGAAAAAAAACAAACTAACTAAAAACCTAAAAATATCAGTATCACCCAGGACTGGCAGGAATATAAGGAAACAGATACGCCTCTATGTTGCTTGGGCTACATAATCCTTGGAATATAATTTGGCCATGCTTAATAAAAATAAGTATGTTCTTTGATCTCAAATCCCTCCTTGGAGAAGTGCATATTGAGGTATTTTATGCAGTGGCAAAAAATAACCTCAACATTCATCAACAAGAGAAATAATTGAATAAATTCCAGACATCCATACGAATATTGTAAAGTTATTAAAAAGAACAAAAATAGCATTAATTTGGGAGACAGTAAAAGGCAGTGGTAGCACTTTGGACTCAAAAGCCAGATTGCCCAAGTTCCAGTTGCTGCTCCCACAATCACTAGCTGTGCAACCTTGGGCAAATTAATCACGTCAGTTCCTTGTCTACCTGCTGGGGACTATAGTGCCATGGTAGTTGTAGGGTAAATGAGGTGAAGCACAGGGCCTGGCACCCAGCAGGTGCTAGAGTGATGTCCATGAGATTCTGTTGGGAGACGGAGAGACTGCACAAAATGAATAGCATGAATCTATTTAAGTTTAAAAAAACTGTTTTATACAGTGGACTCTGTGTGTATGGGTATGGTGGTGGTGGTGAGAGGAAAGGAGAAAGTTTTAACTTTTTCTTTCCACACCTCTCTGTTCTTTGGCTTGTTACAAAGAACATGTCTTACTTTTGTCATTTGGAAAAAGATTCAGTAAGATTTTTTGGAAGTGGGGTAGATGAGCATGCTCCACAAGTGCAGGGGATACAAAGGCATAATTAAAGACAGGAAGTGAATCTGGAAACCAGGAAGTTTGGTGCGTCTGGAGCACAGATCATGTGCTGCAAAGCAGTAGGATATAAGGCTGGAGAGTTCATATAAAGGAAGGGTCATGTGTTCAAGGGAGGGAGTGTAGACGTTAGCCAGATATTCATGGAAAGTTCTTAGGAAGAAAGGAATGCAAAATATCAGCTGTGCTCTGGCAACCTAAAAAATAGATTCTACCTCCCCACTGAAACAAAACTTTCAGTGGCTCCTCTTTACTCTGTATAGGGATAAAGTCCAAGCCTAAGTCCATGAGCCTTATCTGCAGCCTTCTCACCTCACCCTCCAGCTCTTCACTACCGCCGCTCTCAGCTACCTGTGTTTCTTAGAAAAACTCTGCCCTCTCCGGGTCCACACCTTGGTTCAGGTCACAGCTTCTGCACACAGTGCCCTTTCTCCTCATGCTGCACTAACTCCTCAGAGCTTACCTCAATTCCCTAAGGCTCAGTTTCCCATCTAGATCCTCCCATATTACCCTAAGATTATCCTAAAAAAATATTTTGACATTGATTTATAATTGTCAGCTTATTGTCAGCCTCCCCAACTAGACTGCAAATCTTTAAGGACTGGTACTTGATATGATTCCCTGTTGACTCCTCAATACCTAGCACAGAACACAAAAGATAGAGATCTTGAAATATTTGTGAAATAAACAAATGCTTTTAAATATATGGGCCATCTAACTAATTTCCCTTTCTAGTATTCAATGTTTTTCAAAAAGCTTTCTGATTCAATTCACTATCCTTTGTATGTCAGCCCATAGGCAGAGATTTTTCAACACATCATGTTGGTGCAACTCTGAGTCCATGTGACAGTTATACTGCTCACTAGAAACTAATAAATTGGCATAGGGATTTTGTATGTCACTCTTGTAACTCAGTTCATCAAAGTTCTTTCCTGGAGAAAAAAAATTTCCATGTGCTGGCAAAAGCAGACTTCTTAGCATTCAAATCGAAAGGCCACAACTCTGAACTATGAAAAATTAGTATGATGAAAGCCCCTTGAAAGGCCTTTTCTGGGTACATCAGGGCCTTGATTTATTCATTTATTCAGCAAATATTTAGTAATCCCCACCAAATGCCAACCTTTGTTCTAAGCTTTGAGGATAGAGCAGGAAACAAGACAGTAAAGCTCTACCACCATGAAATCACATTCCACATTCTACTAGGGGCTAACAGACAGACAGATAATAAACATGTAAAAACTAAGATAATTTCAGGTAGTGCTAAATGCTATGAAGAAAATTAAGCAGGATAGAGAATGATTAAAGTTGGGGGAGAGGATGTGAGAGCTCTTTAGACAGGTGGATAAGGCTTCTCAGAGGAGAGGATATTTGAGCTGAGACTTCAGTGATGAGAACAAGTCAGCCATGAGAAATGGGGTAGAGAATTCCAGACCTAGAGGAAGAGCAAATGCAAAATCTCTAAGGTAGGAATGCGGTTGGAGTATTCAAGCAAAGATAGAAAATTAATATGACTGGATCATGATGAGCAAGGAAGGTGATTTGAGAGTAATCAAAGGGAAGGTATAGAATAGGTCATATAGGCCATGATAAGCAGTTTGGATTTTATTCTAATTGCAAGGCAAAGACATTAGCGAAGTATAGGAAGGGAAGTGATAGGTCTGATTTATATTGTTAAATGGCTAATAACAGAGAATGAACTCTGGGAAGGCTAGAGTGGAAACCAAGACGCCAGTCAAGAAGCTGTTGTCATGGTTCAGATGAGAGCTGCTGATGGCATGCACTAGGATAGTAGCTGTAAACATGGTAGGTGGTCAGTCAGATTTGGGATAATATAGTGGAAGGCCAATGGAACTTGATAGATTGGATACTGGAAAGAAAAGAAAAAGAAGAATCAAAGTTTTGATCTCTTGGTTCTCTCATCAGAAATTTCTACACCTGCAGGCTGCTAAAAGTCAGTTGTTCTACTGCAGATCTTTCATTCAGCAACCATAACAATGTAAAGCTAGTCAAAACTTCTGCTTCTGTATGACAATACTCGAATCATGTGTGCCAATTTATTATACAGGAGTCAAAAACAGTTTATTTTGCACTAAACTAAGGCTCTTAGCTTCTGAGGGGTTTTTTTGTTTGTTTTTTGCAATCTGAAAAGCAGCTCATTTTCTAAAGACCCAAGTACTTATAAAACAACATCGATTTGTACCCCCTTTAAAAAGCACCATTTCTATATTAGAGATCTATAGGCACATAGCTTCTATTACAGTAATCACTTCTTTACTTTGCTTTTTAGTCTTATTTTCTCATATGATGGCCGTGTTTCATATCACAGTTTTATGAATGTTAAAACCAAGGCTCACCAAGCCAGGCCGCTTGCAGCACAGAAAGAAACAGAATGGCAAGCTGACTTCCTTAGAGTCAACACTTAATGTATTCATTCATCTTCTGTGAAACTCCGGCAATAGTGAATCTCAAAGAACTAACTGTTTAAGGCTGTAGAGCAATTTTCTTTCTCCTGAACCTAACTCTTTTGGTGCTTTATATATATGTCCCAGTAACTGACTCTTAGAAAACAACATTTTGAAAATATAATTACTATGTACAAATCAATGAAATGTATATAAAATATTACTAAAGGGAAAAAGCAGGATTGAACATATCCTCACAGCCAAAAAGAACTTAGGAAAATTCACAGTACTTATCGTATTAATATGCACAGTACTGTTAAGAACTGAGAGTATTTAGGGCTTGGGAGTAAACCACACTCCTCTTTCCCACCAAGGTATAAACCACCTGAGAGACTGCATTGGATACTGGAGAGAAGAGAAAGTAAAGAATCAAAGTTATGATCTTTTGGTTCTTCTCATCAGAAATTTCTGCTGCTAAAAGTCAGTTGCTCTACTGGAGAACTTTCACTCAGTAATCATAACGAAGTAAAGCTTGTCAATATTTTGTATATGTTTCATAGACTTGTAAATAATTCAGTCTAACACAAAAGAGGAGACAGCCGAAAACTACCATGCCTACTGATAAAGCTGATGCTGGAGACTGCATGGCAACAATGGGCCTCCCAACACCAAACTGTAGGATGAGGCAGGCTTACACTGAGGTGCTAACTGGCAGTGCAGGGCAACTGTAATCCTCCCCTCCTCTCACTCCACAGGCCTATCCCTGTAAAATCTGCAGCACAAAGAAATAGGCCAGAAGGCATTATTCCTGAGAAAAGCCTGGCCCCAAGAGTAAGACTGGCCAAAGAGGCCAAGGTTTCTCACAGTTTCTCACCATCAGGTATCTTACTTCACGGAGAAGAGGAAGGGGTGACCCAAGAGGCCAGGAGTGTTAACAGGACTCCCTGCAACTACATCACATTCCCCACTCAATTTTATTCTCTTAACTTAGTAGTCTTCACTCTGGCGTAAGTCTACCCTGGGATTCCATGAGTGCTTTCTAAGGAGAATACAGGCATAGGAAATTTTAAGGAAATCTATTCCATTTATTCAACTTTCACCTATTCTTTCCCAAAATTGAGCTGCCTGAAACATGACTGAGGTTGAGATGTCACATCAATTCTATTTTTACAACTCCTTTTAAAAATCATTCTTTAAGCTTAAAGTCAGTGACAAGTAAAAAAAAAAAAAAAAAAAAATCATTCTTTTCCCGCTTATAAAAGACAGGCATCTTCTTACCCATCCCAGATCCTTCTATAGCAAATTGCTCTGGTGTGTAAAAAAAACCTCTAAGGCATCATACAAAGGAACAATTCCAAATACTGTCTTGAAATCAAAATTTGATTTAATCAGGGTATTAAGAAACCTACATGAGGATTTCCTGGCTTTCCTTACATATATTTCAGTTAAGAGAAAAGCAAGGTGCTAGAAATTGGGTATTTTGGTCTATGTTGAGGTGTTCTGAGTGTACATACACTGGGGCAAGGGCAGGGGCTGTGCTAATTTTTGTCTAATGCCATTTCCTCTTCCATTTCCTGATGATGTCAAAGAACGCGGGTGAGAGAGCAAAAATACTAAAGGAGGTTGTACTCTACTTCATCCAGATAACAAACTCATAGTCAGGTTCCACGCTCCACATATACATCTCAGAATTTGGATATGCAAGATTTGTGAAAAATCATTCTGGGAAATACCAATTAGCTACAAGGCACACTTACTCCAGAATGAGAGCATTTGATGTAAAATCTCATTCTCCTGTGTCTCAGATGCAAATTCCAAATGATTTCAAGGAAAAGAATGTAAAAAATTCCAAATTTCCTTTCAATATATCAATGTTACATGAAAAAGTAACATATATAACTAGAAAGTTAATGTTTCTTATTTTCTTGAATAGATATTCAGATCTTAGGAGAAAATATTCTAATTAATTTTTGCCAAAAGATTATTGAATACAGTAAATCTATATTCTTTTTTTTACCCAAATATGTCTGCTCAGTGTTATTTGTTAAACATTTCTCACCTCATTATTCATTCCTACCATTCATGTAATAGACTTAGATTTAGATATATTGTTTTCTATTTTAAATAACACATTTAACAACAATCATTTATTTGCTTTTGTAAGCCCTATACCTAATTATCACCCAACATATTTTCCCATTTTGTTGCCTAGCAAAAAGTTACATTCACCTATAAATACATGAAGTAATTGAGGAGAAGGGAGCTCCACTCACTTTGTTGAGAGATACATTTCCAATAAACTTTTAGTTCTGTTTAGTAATTATTTGTAAAAATTTATAATGTAGGTATGATTATTATGTACTAACAATAATTGTAATGATAACCCCATTCAAAAGAAATTTGTGACATTTAGAACCTTATAGTCATAGGAATTTTTTTAAATTACAAACTATTTTTTTTGAGATAGAGTCTCACTCTTATCATCCATGCTAGAGTGCAATGGCATGATCTCAGCTCACTGCAACCTCCACCTCCCAGGTTCAAGTGATTCTCCTGCCTCAGCCTCCCAAGTAGCTGGGATTACAGGTGTCCACCACCACATCCAGCTAATTTTTGTATTATTAGTAGAGATAGGGGTTTCACCATGTTGGCCAGGCTGATCTCGAACTCCTGAGCTCAGATGATCCACCCACCTCAGCCTCCCAAAGTGCTGGGATTACAGGCGTGAGCCACCATGCCCGGCCTATAAATAACTTATTATTGTGGAAAAGAATAATAGAGTAAGCAATAAAATATATTTGGGCACAAAATATATTAAAATAAAATTCTGTTAGGGAAGTAGAATGAAAATACAAATTCAAATAGGAAAAGGCATAATGTAAAATTTCTGTGAAAATAAACGATGGTGAGTATTCCTTTTCTATGGATTTAGATTTCATTTAGATTGCATTTTAAGTAACATAACCCTTTTTATTTTAAAATATTCACATTTATATTATGCAAAAAATTACATGTTTTGCAACTAAGGTCAAAATATTTTACATGTCAACTTAAAAACTAGTTTAGGGGTGTGTCAGCAAAAGTATGAAGACCATTACCTTAACCCTGTGGGCTTATCCACTGAGATCAGGCTGGGATACAGTTATTTCCTTGGGTGAGAAGTCAGCAGTCAATTGTAGTAGTCGTGCTCCCAACTTCATGAGACCACTTCTCCAATACTGATTTGACCTCTTTTGTAGGATGTCCTGGGGCCACTAGTAAACTGTAGAGTCTGTCCCCAAAATGCCCTGAATGGGTCAGAATAATTTATCGATTAAATCAGTTCCAATGCTATTCTGTATCCAAGGCTATAATTCACAATATGTTCTATTGCCATCTCAAACTATGTCCTGTCAGCTTGCCCAACGTTATCAGAATTTCTAAAATGTGATCAAATACTTTAATAACTAAGAACCAAAAAGATGTTCTCAATTTGATTTTGACCCTCTCCCAATATTAATTTTCCAGAGAGAAATTAAAAGCTCAGAGATTAAATCACTCTGTCCTTCTAAATTATGGCCGAAAGTAATCGTACCAACTTCATGTTAAAGTCCAAAATCATTAATGGCCAACATTGAACTCTTTTACTCTGTGAATTAAAGTTCAAACAGGCTTTGTCACTCCCTAGAAGTGAACTTAACTCCAAACCTGAAATTTCCCTTCCCCCAGGGAGCTGATGCTGTTCGGCTTACCCCAAGCCTCCCCTGGCAGGAGCAAGCTCCTCTGAAACTTGTGTGAGGTAGCAGAGGAGAAAGCACACTTTCCATGAGCAGGATGGCTCCCAAGAGAAAGTGGAGAGGAAGAAGGTGGGCTGCCCACGAGCCAAACTTAAACATCAGGAAACTCACTGGTGGCACTCAAACAGAGCATCAAATGATATGATTGTGGCACTCCTATGTTTCAAGAAAAATGTGATACGGAAAAAAAAAAAGTTTTTCCCTAAAATAGGGAAAAATTATAAGAAACAATCTCTCTTATTTAAGAATTATTTATTGAATATCATGGTGCAAACTTCTGAGCTAGGTTCACTGGGAAATGCATAAGTGAGTCAAAGCTGGATGTTGCCTACCAGCCAACCACTAATATTTCTAACACAATTATTATATATGTCAGTGACTCATATTTTAGATTTTTGTTATAGCACCACCCTATTTCCAGTACCAATTTTTATATTAGTATGCAAAAGTTGATACCAAACAACTCCAAAGAGCTAAGTGACTCAGGACAGCAGAGATGTATTTCTTATTCATATACCTAGGTATGTTAGTTGGGAGCTCTTTTCCACTTTGTCCTGTCTCCGAGACCCTGGCTGATGGAAGCTCACTCAATTTGAAACATCGTTGGAGTAGTGATTAAAGATGGCCACATTTTCCTCGAACTCTGTGGTTGACAAAAGTTTTTGTAATAAAGATGGCCACAAATTCTTTGTCACTCTCCCTCCACCCCTATCAAGTGTTTATTTCCTCTTCCCTTAAAATTGAGCTGGCCCTGTGACTGCTTTTACCAGTACAACATGTCATTTCCAGACCTAAGACTTACAAAACCTGGAAGTTTTTCTTTTTTGCATTTGAGAATCCTAAGCCACCATGCAAGAAAGAAGTCAGGCTACTCTGCTGAAGAAGCCATGCGAATCAGAGAGTCTTTGGAACGGCATGGGTAAATAGAAAAGCTCAGCTACTCTAGCAACCCAGTTGAGCCTCCAAAAACTCCAGCCCCAAATACCAGGCTGGAACCACAAGAGACCCTGAGCAAGATTAGACAACTACCCATGAGCCTAGTCAACCCACAAAACTGTTACAGATAATAAAATGGTGACTGTTTTAAACCATCAAGATTTAAGGTGCTTTGTCATGGGACAATAGATCATTAAAATGTTTCATCACTGTTGGCAGAAAGAAAGAGCGCACGATAAATGTCCACAGGCTCTTAAAGCTTTTATTTGGAAATGACATAAGTCACTTCCAATCACATTTCACTGGCCATTCTTGAGGTAAAAGGAGTAGGGAAATCCAAATCTATGTGTGCGGAAAAAGAAATAGAAATATTTGGTGGCTAGTACTAATATCTTCCAGAGATTTACAAGTAAACCAGTAAATAGATGAAGTGTCGGGGAAAAAAGCTAACAACAGGAGAAAAGAATGTAGATGATGATTCTTGTAGATGTCCTCTAGGCAAACTAGGGAGGTAAGAGGAAAAGGAGGGTAAAAAGAAGTCAAAAATAAAAAAAAATTTAAAAGCATCCACAGGGAAAAGTAGAAATCTTGGGATCTAAAGGACAGTTTCAATAACAGAATAGTCAAGAAGAGCATAAAATAAAAGGCCAAAATGGGTGGTACAGGTAAGGAACACATAGCAATTCAAACATAGGTTAATGTGGGCTGATAGAGGCCTCAGGTGGAAGTAGAATTAAAAGGATAGGTAATGGAATTTGTATGGTTGGAAATAAGAAGGGCATGCTCCGTGAGGAAACAGCATGAGTCAAGTCCTAGACTGTGGAATACGCATAGCATATATGGGGCAAGGGACTAGGTATCGTAAGGGGAAGCGTATCATTTAATAGAGGGTATCCAAGGGATTGTTTGCTGGGGAACAGGAAGGCAGGGAAGCCACTCAGGGACTTATGGAGGCCCTTGAGTGCAAACTGAGCTTTCTGAGTTGTCCTCTTTAAATTACAGAGCACCCCTGGAGATTGGTGTCTGAGCAAAGGAAATCAGAACACAGTTCTAGTCTCTTCGTGTAGGAATGAAATAGGAAAAGACTGACGGCAAGTCACCAATTGGAAAGTTATTCCAGTACTCAAAGCAAGAGTATCCTATTGGGACAAGAGCTTGTTATTTAGAGTGGAAAATAAGAACTCGCAACTAGTCCAGTTCAAGGTGCTTACAATGAGAATCAAAAAAGCTGGGGTTTCGGGAAGGCTTCAAGTGTGAAGAAGTCGAGACACTATTTTATCAAGGTTATAAAGGAAAACTTTTTACTTCACGTGGCACTCAATGTTGGTTAGCTACCCAACATTCCCCACCCCACTTCCTTGACAGCAGAACTTTAATACTGTCCAATTCCTCTCTTCCCTCCAAACCAATTGGAAAAGAAACCTACACACACATAATTCAGCCCCAAGGTAAATCCTGAGGGTCTAAGCTAGTGGTTCTCAACCAGTAGCACACCTCTGGGGGGTGGGAGGGAAAAAGGGTTGCTTTACGGTGTCACAATGCGAGGTGTGGTACTGACATTTAGTTGGAAGGAACCAGAGATGGTAAATGTCCAGCAATGCTCAACACAGTCCTGAATAAGAACTAGAAAAGCCAGACAAACACTAGGCAATCATGGATGTCCCATGCTCCTTGTCCGTTACTGCTTCAGGGACAGCTAATAGCCCAGCTCTGGTCAATAAGATATAAGAAGTGGCCTGCTTCTGGGGTGCTTTCTTCCTTCCTATCAATGTTGTCTCAACTGTATATGGCTCTTGGGACTGCTATAGCTATCTTCTCCTCAAAACCTGTTTCTTCTTTATCTTCCTATTTCCATCACTGGCACCTCTCATTTTCTGTTACCAAGTCCTAAAGCAATTTTGGCTTCTCCTAACCCTTAACCTTAAGGTGACTATTCCTTTAGGTTTGCCTAACTGATATAACTCCTGTTCTCTGGTTATAATTATTAATGCCCTACTTTACTTCCAAAAGTGTTCCATATTGAAGGATACAGTATATGGTCATTTACTACCAATTGTGTCGCTCTCCCTCAAGTACCTCTAATGCAGGGCTCAGCAATATGGCTTATAAGTTGTTTTTGCACCTCTCCAGAACTAAAAAAAAAAAAGAAAGAAAAAAATTTACATATTTAAATGATTTTTTAAAAATCAAAAGGATATTTCATACCTGAAATTATATTAAAAATTCAATGTCCATAGTTTTATTGGAAGACAGCTACACTCATTCAAGTATCGTCTATGGCTGCTTTCTCGTTACAAGGTAGAGTTGAAGAGTTAAGGCAGAGACTTAAAATATGATCGGGCCCTTTACAAAAAATGTTTGCCAACCCCTGCTCTAATGTCTCCCCTAGCTCTGAGTCTCCTCACCTCACGCACAAATACCCTAGCCTACTAACTGCTTTCCCACTCTTTCCCCAGCCTCTAATCCTTCAGACACCTGGTTGCTATGTAACCTCTCTACAAGAGTGTCGACCCTGTCACTTGCCCCGTCCATATCCTCAGTGACTCCTCCAAAACCGACAGTGAAAGGTTCAAACCTATTCTATGAGACTCAAGACAACAGACAACGAAGGGCAAGAGAGAATACGTCAAACGAGTTGAGTGCGTGAGACTTCAGAGGTCACTTTTTCACGCCAGAATTTCAAGATGTGAGAGGCTAAAAGACGTCCCAAGTACATAAAACAGAACCTGCAAATAAGAGTGAATGACGAATAGAAAGACCACCTCAACCTGTCCACCTCCCTACGGCCGCAGAAGTTATGATTCAAGGAATAATGAGACTCTAAATCCTTTAAAATTCTACAAGAGCAGCCTTTGCCAAACCCAGCGGGGAGTGGCTGCTCGGTGCCAGCGCGAGAAGCACGTAGACTGCCGATGCCAGAGAAGCCTGGTGCGGGCTCCGTGCTTTCTCTCCGTTCCAAGAAGACCCCAGCTCGTCGCCAAATCTTCTTGCCGCTTCCCGGTCTGCGCGCCTACGCTGCCGGTTTCCCGACAAAAGCGACGGCGCCCTGGGGAAAAGCAGACGCCCCTCATCGGTTTGCGCCTTGCAGCTCAACTATGCCCCAGCCTCCCACAAGCCACCTGCCCGCGCCCTCTGCCAGGCGTCCCGCCCGGACCTGCCCCAGCCGCCAAGGCGCACGTGAAGCTCCCGGGCGCGGGGAGCGCAAGGAGGCGGGAGTTTGCGGACGCGAACCCAGGCCTGAGAAGGGAAGCAATTCCGGGGCGCACGCGCAGAGCCAGGAGACCGGGCGGGGCGTGCCTCCCGCAGAGGTTACGGAGGGAAGGCGAGCGCGTGGCGCTCAGGAGCCCGCGCACGCGCTGTAGTCTCGCCCCGCCCATGAGCGTCCGCGCGGCCGTCGTAGCATCTTTTCTTCAGATCCGCCCGGCTCGTCTACTTAACCTAGCGGAGGCTTGGAGCGAGAGCAGGGAAGTGTGGGGCGAGGTGGGCGGGGCGTCGCACGCGTGCGCGGCCAGCGAAAGAAGGGAGGGGGCGGGAGAGATCCGAGACAACGTTACCCCGTCAACACCCAATCAGGAGCCGGTCTGACCCCGCCCCCTCTCCTCAAGTTATTGGCTGGGAGGCCCCCAGATGGGCGGGGCCGGCCGTGGGGTTGGGGAGGGCAGGGGGCGGGGAGGAGGAGGAAGGCGCTGGCGGGCAGTGATGGCGGCTGGTGATGGGGACGTGAAGCTAGGCACCTTGGGGAGTGGCAGCGAGAGCAGCAGCGACGGCGGCAGCGAGAGTCCAGGCGGCGCGGGAGCGGCAGCGGAAGGGGGAGGCTGGGCGGCGGCGGCGTTGGCGCTTCTGACGGGGGGCGGGGAGATGCTGCTGAACGTGGCGCTGGTGGCGCTGGTGCTGCTGGGGGCCTACCGGCTGTGGGTGCGCTGGGGGCGGCGGGGTCTGGGGGCCGGGGCCGGGGCGGGCGAGGAGAGCCCCGCCGCCTCTCTGCCTCGCATGAAGAAGCGGGACTTCAGCTTGGAGCAGCTGCGCCAGTACGACGGCTCCCGCAACCCGCGCATCCTGCTCGCGGTCAATGGGAAAGTCTTCGACGTGACCAAAGGCAGCAAGTTCTACGGCCCGGGTGAGGAGTTGGAAGGGGAGGGGAAGGCCCCCCTGCAGCTCAAGCACGACCCCTTCGGACGGGGAGGCCTCTGGGCACCGGGTTAGTTTGCCCAGCCTTCTCGTCGCCTGGACCCCCGCGCCTCGGCCGCCGCACCTGGGACGGCCCGTCCCGCCCCTGCACACACACCGCCCCCCCGCAGCTACGGGCACCTCCAGTTCTTCCCCCGAAACCAGGGTCCCCGGTGGCGCCCCAGAGACCAGCTCTCAGCATTCATCTTTCTTCCATCCCATTTCTCCTCGCAGCCTTTTTTTTTTTTTTTTTTGGCTGGATTTTTCAAAATCGTTATAGTTGTCACCGGTCAACGCTGGCCCTTAACCTTTTTTGAGTCTCCTGATTCCTGGGATGGATGGGGCACCAGGGAAGGGAGATTTCTGAAGTTGGGACCTAAGCTAAAGTTTTGGGCTCTGTAATTCACAGCTTTCTTCTCCTTGCCCCTTTTTTATTTGACCACTGATCTCCTTTTTCCCTCGCTGTATTACTCTCCGTAAGGCCGCGTTTAGGGGCATGTAAAGTCCCAACCCTCCAGTCTCTTGAAGTCCAGACGTATAAGCAACACCTCGGACTCTTTTTAAACCAGTTTTATTTCGGAATTGCTTTCCATGATTAACAAGGTATGTGGGATGAGGACAGACCAGAATGCAGAGCTTATTAAAGACTAGTAAGGATATTCGCCCTGAGTTTTGGGGGTGGAGCTCCTATACCCAGCAGGCGTGTCTCTGGTTTCTTTTTTCTTTTTTTTCCTCTTTTCAAGTACACGTTGATAATGACTTGTGTTTTCACTTAGCAAAACTGAGGAGAAAAAACTTAGAAGAGTTGTAGATTCATACCCCCATGTGCCAGTTATGCAAGTTAAAGATTTTTAGAACTTTGTTTTCAGGGAACTTTCTGTAGGGTAGTTGATTTAGACGCCCTTCTTTTACAGTGTGGTTGTAGCATACATTTTGGATTATGTTAATAAACTCCAGACTCATGGAACCTGTTGGTATATCATACAGTTGAGCAACATGGTACATCCTGGTTGTGCACTGATTAATACTAAGCTTTAAAAAAAAAAGTGACTACAATAAGAATAATTAAATTAGAGACCTAAAGTGACCTGTTACTGGAGAGAGTACATCCAAGCCTTAAAGTCATAGGGTTGGCAGTCTGGAAATAAGCTAGTTTTCTCCTTAATTTAATCTGTGAGTGTATGAGATTTATTGACACTTAAAAATATATACTTCTGATTTCAGTGCTTGGTAGCTGGAAGATATTTTAGAAGTGCTTTGGTTTGTAGTTCATGGGAATAGGGATAAGAAATAGGAGATTTTTGGTGTTGAATTATGTAATTTATTTCTTTGTTGTTTGTACTTCTGTGTATATATACACATTTAATCCAGCCAAGTAAATACATGGCTTACAAAGTTTTTGCTTCTGGTTACATAAATGTGAACACAAGATGTCTATCTACTTAGATCAACTGAAATGGTTAATACATTTTTGTTTACTTAAGCACACGTGGGACAAGAGAACAGAGGCAAAGTACAGTATTTAAACAGGCCAAGTGAAGTAAATTTTTTTTAAATCAAGGATTTAGACAGCATTTTATACCTAGTTCAAGCTTTTTCCCCATTGGTATTAAAATGTGTGTTAAGTGATTAGAAATCCTGTACAGGTTTAAATTTTTAATACAGACCTTACCCAGCTAAAAGATCAGCTTTTGTACCCTGTCTGAACTGCCACTGAAGAAAACAAAGTATTAGTACAAAGAATCCTATTAGTCCTCACACATTATGCCTTGGCAGTATCTGAAAATAACTAGGAGAGACAGTCATGTAACAGTTTGGCAGCCTCCAGTGGCAAATGTTTGTGCTGTGATAGAAATTAAAAATTAAAGCCAGGCGTGGTGGTTCACGCCTGTAATCCCAGCGTTTTGGGAGGCCGAGGCAGGTGGATCACCAGAGGTCAGGAGTTCGAAACCAGCCTGGCCAACATAACAAAACCTCGTCTCTACTAAAAATACAAGAAAATTAGCTAGGCATGGTGGCAGGTGCCTGTAATCCCAGCTACTTGGGAGGTGGAGGCAGAGAGAGTTGCTGGAACCCGGGAGGTGGGGGTTGCAGTGAGCCGAGATTGCGCCATTGCACTCCAGCCTGGGCGACAGAGACTCAGTATAAAATAAAATTAAAAATTAAGAGTCATAGGTGGTAGATTGCTTTTTTATGGTATGTGCACTGAGGGAGGCTCTTGAAATTACAATGGAGAAGTCAGTTTTAGATGTTTCTGCCAGTTCCTAGGTTCTGTTGAATAGCCTAAGAGTGATATACAGTTAGTATTCTACAGTTGATCAACAACCTAACAGATATTTGAATATTTTATTATTGAAAGGAACCTTAAAGAAAGCCAGATCATTTTATGGGCTTATAATATGTTGATATTGCATATTAATAGAAAATGTAATAAGTAATACTTTTCAAAAAATCTTAAAGCCAAATTTCTGGCTATAAAACAGATACAAGTTCAGTTTTGCTTTTAATTTTTATTTTCATCCTCATAAATTAAGCAGTTTTGTAGCAGAATAATTCAGAAGCAGTAATTGTTAGTTTCTATGCCTAGCCAATATCTACTCTAATTTCACAGTAATGGTTTTAGGATTAAATTTTGTGAGATTTTTCCATAATGCTGAACATCCGTTTATTTTTAGCCACATATTTTTAAAGTTCAGGCTCTTAATTAAATATTGACAGTATAATTTGGTGGAGTATACACATTTTGGCAAACAGTTGGCATTAACTGTATTTGCCAATATTAAATTTAGTAACAGATCAGGCACTTTGCCAGCAGGTGAGGAAAGTTTGATCATGTAAAAAACTGAATACGGGAGGAGAAAAAAAACCAGATTCATTAAGCACCTACTATATCAGATCCATTAATTTTTTTATCTCCATAATTCCTCAGTGAAGTTGGTAAGTATTCCTGCTCTACAGGTGGGGAGTCTGAGGTTTAGGTATTTTAGGTAAATTGGCTTGGATCACATGTATGTCTAATAAATCCAGATGGATATTACCACACAGCTTATCTATACTATTTCTAGTAAACTGCATCCTGTGATAAACTTGTAGAGAATCTTACTGTTGTTTTTCTTTATACCCTTCCCTGGTTCCCATAAATCCAAGGATTTAAAGCCTCTAAAAAACATGCCTTTCGGCCAGGCACCGTGGCTCACGCGTGTAATCCCAGCACTTTGGGAGGCCGAGGCAAGCGGATCACTTGAGGTCAGGAGTTTCAGACCAGACTGGCCAACATGGTGGAACCCCATCTCTACTAAAAAAAAATAAAATAAAAATAAAAAAATAAAGGCCAGGCACGGTGGGTCACGCCTTAATCCAAGCACTTTGAGAGGCCAAGGCAGGCAGATCACCTGAGGTCAGGAGTTCGGGACCAGCCTGGCCAACATGGTGAAACCCTGTTTCTACAAAAATACAAAAAGAAATTAGCTGGGCATGATGGTGGGTGCCTGTAATCCCAGCTACTGGGGAGGCTGAGGCAAGAGAATCGCTTGAACCTAGGAGGTGGAGGTTGCAGTGAGTTGAGATCTCGCCATTGCACTCCAGCCTGGGTGACAGAACGAGACTCTGTATCAAAAAAAAAAAAATGCTTTTATGGCTTTATGTTATACTACCCAAAATGGTGGACCCAAGTGGCTAATTAAATGTAAATTAATTAAAATTAGATATAATTAAAAATTGAGTTCCTTAGTAACACTAGCCACATATAAAGTGCTCAGCCCCCCATGGCTACCATTTTGGACAGTGCACTTTGTATATTTTCAGATTGTGAGACTGGCGTGCCACCTACTGCACTAACAAGGCATCTTTTAGAGTATTTCTGTCTTCCCAGAGAGTTGTTGAAAACAACATTGATTCTAAAGGTCAGAGGAGGAGGAGGAGGAAACTCCATTTACTGAGCTTAGTGTCTCTAATTTTCAAACAGCCCTATGAGATTGCCCAAAGCCACATATCTAGTAGGTGGCAACACTAACAATTAAATCCAGGTTTTCATAGCTTCAGTCCTTCCCATTGTATTACAACGTAGTCTATTCAGTTTCACGTGTTTACAGAATCATAAGTTTTGAAGACTCAAACAGCTAGTATAATTTTTAACAATTTTATTTAATATTACTGTAATGGAACTTTACCAAAACAGTGCTTTTTTTTTTTTTTTTGGAATGGCAAAAAATTATACACTTGACTTTTTGATAGTTTATTTCGCGTTGTTGAAACTTACAATACTGCTGCTCCCTTATTCCAGGTAGAGTATTCTTTGACATATACCAAAGCTATATTTTTTCCACCTTACCTTTTAGAAGAACCCCATGAGATGCCTAATTTTTAGGAGGTTGGGGAAAAGAACACATGTACCTTGAAGTGTTTTTCCTCCATTTTAAACTTTATCTTCGGTTTGTTCACTTTTATTTAGCACTTTAGTTTACAGAATTGGAAACTCTATGTTTGCAGAGTTGCATCATAAAAACCAGACCCAATCTTACCTATTTCTTCATGGATGTCCTAAAGTTGGCACTACCTACTTGTCATCCCAGCTTCTTGCTTTGAAGCCAACTGGCTTTGTTGTTTGGGCTAATGCCCATATGCATCTATTAACTACCAGTAAGATAAAAGGATTAGCTAGGTTTTCTGATGTTTTTTTATATTCTGCTCAAATTTCTACTAGTTATTTCTATTATAACTACTCAGTTGGCTCTGAATTCAACATCATCCCATTGTTTTTAATCTTTGAGGGAATCGTATTTGTGTTAAATCCTAAAGCATATTATAAAAGGATAGCTTGAAACCAGAAGCTGTTACTGAGGGTGGAAGAAAGGAGTAGATTTAATAACATCTGGAATTAGCCATTGAAGTTCTTTTAATTGTTTTTTCAACACTCTGACATAGACCACTGCCTTCCCTGTGCACCCAAGACAGACATGACTGTATAACTCCTGTATTCTTTTGGAGCCTATATCCAGCCTCAGGATCTTTAATAATAGGATTTCATTCAGCTCCATTTTTAAATACTGAGGAAGACTTCCCTGGATTTCATTACAGTAAAACCTTAAGATATGAGAAATGGAGTTAACTGAGTCTTCAAAACAGATGTGTTCCTATCCTCATGGAGTTAATAGTCTATTAAGGAAGATAGGCAGTAAACAAGGATTTCAGTATGTAATTATAATCTGTAATTAAATATGGTATAAAAGAAATTAATAGAATGGGAATAGAGGGTAACAAAGGACTTTATTTAGATTAAGTGGCTAAGCAAGGTTACCTTTTTTATGTTAGATTGTCAAGAAAAAGGGCTTGACATTTAAGCAAAAACCTAACAGAGCCAGCCATACAAAGATTGGGTATAAGAATGTTCTGAAATGAGATTGTTACTATGCTTTCTATACTGAGCAAAGCCATCTAGCAGTAGATCTAGAACTGATCATACTAGAAACATCTTTAACACTGTTGATATTCAGATTTTACTTCAGCCTTTATCTGATTAGTATTAACACAATATTTCATTTTCCATCCCTTTTAGTCAGTCTGTGTTGTTTTATTTTTCTCACATTAATGACATATAGCTGGATTTTTTTCATTTAATATTAGCACTATGTCCTTTAATAGCTTAATTAGTGTATATGTTTGGTGATTACTGGTATATTTAGGTTTATTTCTATCATCTTATTTTGTGATTTCTCTTCACCTTACTTTTCTTTGCCTGTTTTCCCACTATTTTTCCTTCTCGGATTGATTTTTTTATTTCTTCCATTTTCTGTCCTCTACTGATTTAGATGTATTCTATTTCTATCCTTTTGGTGATTTCCTTAAGTTTTTGCTATAGATGACTATCCTATGCTTCTGAACAATATAAGAATTTTAGCCAAACATCGTTTTAGTGTGAATTCGAAAAAGCTGCCTCTTTAAGATACTTTACTGACATTTGACAGATTATTTCTTAATAAATAAGCAAAACTGCCATGACTACAAATATGGATAGTATCCCCTGCATTCTACATAGTCATATGTTGAGGCCCTAGTTAGAAAGTTTTAACTCTGATTCCTCCCCCATCCTGTTTTCCACAGTATCACTATTAGACTTTAGTTTCACTATATTTTTTCAAACTCCACCCCAAAGTTGATGAAATTATTATCTTTTTAACATAGTCCTTCTTTAAATTTACTAACATGGTTATCATTTTTTTAATTCACTGTTGTTTCTTGCATCTCATTTCTTTGTTCGGGGTTCACTTTTTATTTTAGTGAGGTGTGTCCTATAGTTTTTCACTGGCAGGAAAAAATTTTATTTTTCTTCACTCATGAATAATAGTTTGGGTTTAGAATATAAAATTGTAGATTGGGCCAGGCGCAGTGGCTCATGCCTATAACCCTACCATTTTTGGGAGACCAAGGTGGGAGGACTGCTTGAGCCCAGCAGTTCAAGACTAGCCTGGGCAATATAAAAAGTTAGGTAGGCATAGTGGTGTGCACCTGTGGTCCCAGCTACTCAAGAGTCTGAGGTAGTAAGATCGCTTGAGCCCAGAAGATCAATGAGCCTTGATCACACCACTGCACTCAACCTGGGTGACACAGCGAGACCCTGTCTCAAAAAAAAATGTAAATTGACCTTATTGTACCTCAACTCTTCAGTAGCGTCATGCCACTGTCTTCCACTTGTTGGTGAGGAGTCGACTTGTAGTTTGTCTTTACTTTTATTAATCTGTTTCTTCCTTTTGGTTGTAGTTGAGATCTTTTTGTCTTTGGGGTTTCGCTATTTTACTAGGATTTGTCCAGGTGTGGATTTGATTTTATTTACCATGTACCAAACTCTACTCAAGTCTGTGGATATATTGTCCTTTTTTAATTTAATTTTTTTTTTTTTTTTTCCAGAAAATTTGCTGTTACTTATTGCCTCCTCCATTATCTCTGTTCCTTCCTCTGGAACTGTTAATAGATATACATTAGGTTTTCGTTCTATTCTTAATGTCTCTTAATCTTTCCTTATGTACCATTTCTTAATAATTTTAAGCAAATTTACTTTAGTTCTTTAATCTGCTTCTGTATCTGTTATATGTGCTCACTCCTCCATGATGGTTTGTTTCTTCATGTAGTTTATTTTTTTATTGTGAACTTATTATCTTCAGTAGTTATTTTTTTTTTATTTTGGAGTATTTCCTGTAAAATTCCATGAGCCCTAAGTTGTGAAAGTGGTCCTGTAAAGTGGTTTGGGTATGTTGCGAAATAGGGCCTCACGTAAGTTAAAACAATGATTTTTTAAATTAAGTAATACATGCTCAAAATAGAAAGTTCAAAAGGATATACAGTGAAAAATAAGTCTACTTCCCACAACTAGTCCCAGCCACCATGTTCCCTTCCATAGTGGCAAAGGACCAGTCCACGTATTGTTTTAGAGCTATTTTGGGTGCAAGTACAAGCATGTGGATATCTTCCTTTCCCCCCACACTAACTATAGTATACTATACATACCCTTCACAGTATTTTAATATCACAAGAGCCTTTGACATCAGTATAGAGAGCCATCTTATTCTTTTGAATACATGCATAATATTCTATTTTATGAATAAGTCATAATTTAACAGTCCACTGTTAACATTTGTTTTCAATCTCCTGTTATTGCATGATGCTGCAATAAATATGTACATGTCATTTTACACATGTGTATAAAATTATGATTATAAAGTAAATTCCTGGAAATAAAATTACTGAGGCTTGGGGTATGGATAGTTTTAATTTGGATTCTTGTTTCTAAACTGCCCTTCAGAGAGGTTGGACCAATTTACACTTGATGAAAATGCCTGTTTCTCACTTCTTGCCAAAAATGTGGTATTAAGCTTCTTGATCTTTGTCAATCTGAGAGGTTAAAATGGTATCTCAGTATCTGTTTAAATTTACATTTCTCATTTACTTAGTGAGGCAAATTGTTTATTCATATATCTTTTGCCACAGTTTTTCTTTCTTTCTTTTTTTTTGACACGGAGTTTCACTCTTGTTGCCCAGGCTGGAGTGCAATGACGCGATCTCGGCTCACTGCAACCTCCGCCTGCTGGGTTCAAGCGATTCTCCTGCCTCAGCCTCCCAAGTAGCTGGGATTACAGGCATGCGCCATGATGCCCAGCTAATTTTGTATTTTTAGTAGAGACGGGGTTTCTCCATGTTGGTCAGTCTGGTCTCGAACTCCTGACCTCAGGCAGTCCGCCCACCTCAGCCTCCCAAAGTGCTGAGATTACAGGCATGAGCCACCGCGCCCAGCCTTGCCGCAGTTTTTCAATCATCATGTTGATCTACAGATTTTAGGTGTTCTTTATAAAGTAAATCAGCCTTTGCTGCAAATATTTTTTCTAGTTTGTCTTTTTACTTATTTATGGTGTTTTTTTTGAACCACACAAATTTTTGGTTTTATGTATTCAAATTTATCTTTTCTTTTATGGCTGCTAAGTTATGTATTATAAGACTTTATGCACTTAAAATTATTTTTAAAAATCTGTAGTTTTTTTAGTACTTCTGTGGTCTCAGTTTTTTAGTTCCATTTGAAATTGATTTTGCTTTAAGATGTGAAATTAGAGTCCAAATTTGGTGGGGTGGTGGGTGTGTGTTTGTTTTTGAGAAGGAGTCTTGCTCTGTCACCCAGGCTAGAGTGCAGTGGCGCCATCTCCGCTCACTGCAACCTGTGTATCCCGGGTTCAAGCGATTCTCCTGCCTCAGCCCTTGAGTAACCGGGATTACAGGCGCCCACCACCGCGTCCGGCTAATTTTTGTATTTTTAGTATAAGAGACAGGGTTTCAGTCTTGGCCAGGTTGGTCTCAAACTCCTGACCTCGTGATCTACCCGCCTTGGCCTCCCAAGGGGTTGTGTTTTTTAACAGAAGGTTATCTAGTTGTCCCAACATGTTTCCCCAACAGGGGAATAATCCCTTTTTCCTAATACTTGAAGTATTATCTTTAGTGTTCATTAATTCCTATAGATATTTGAGTTAATACTATTTTTTCACCTTGGAATTTTCATTCTGCATGGGTTGGATAAACTCAGGCCCCACTCCCATAAGTGGCATGGGCCTGGGCTTTTAATTTTTCCGTCTGTTCTTTACCCCAGCCTACCCATGGACCCTGGAGTTAAGGCCATATGCTCAGTTCACAATGTTGCTGAGACCTTTTGACATTAGCTCAAATTTCAGAAGCAAGATTGCATTTTCAGTCCCTTATAGAATCATACTATTCAAGAGATTTAGTTTGGCCTCAACTTTAGGCAGGTAAAATAATTTTCCTAATTTATATTTGAGGGATCTAAGGACTATGGAAATCGAGACTTGCTCATTGTGAGTGGATCCTCTAGAACCCAAGTATCTGTCTTCTTGAGAGGTATTATTTCAGTTTTACCATACTGCATTCTCTCTAAAAGTCTTGGGACTTACTGGACCTAAGCATAAAAAAAAATTTATTAGTTCAGTTAATCACTTTTACATATTGCCTCATTTGTTGATAGGCTCATTGTAATCTTATTTGGAATAAATTACCCAATACTAAATGTTATTAGTTATTCAATTTATAATCACAAAAGATTATTGTCAAAACAGGCCTGAAAACTGCACTGTTGATAAACTTTAATTAATTAAAGTTCATCTCTGAGAGAGACGGTTTTTAAACTGTGAGAATAATTAAAATATCCCTTTAGAAACACTAAGGTAGCTATATAATCATCCTAATAATCACAAAATTATCTGTTACTACATATTTTATTTACTTCTTCCTGGAATTTTCTGTTTATTAAATTAATATTTAAAACATTTTACAATGAGCATATGTTGTTGCGGTTTGAAGAATACGTCACCTCATTCCAACTGATTGTATTAAAGTAAGCAGTTTTAGGATACGGTAACAAATAGGTTTATTGAACTTTAAAATATCTTGACCACAAGTTGGATTGACACTAAAAACTAAATGAAATCTGAATTCTGACTAGTATAGTACTTCATGTTGGGTTTTGTTTTGTTTTTTTTTCTTGAGATGGAGTCTCGCTCTGTCGCCTAGGCTGGAGTGCAGTGGCGAGATCTCGGCTCACTGCAAGCTCCACCTCCCGGGTTCACGCCATTCTGCTGCCTCAGCCTCCTGAGTAGCTGGGACTACAGGCGCCCACCACCATGCCCGACTAATTTTTTGTATTTTTTTAGTACAGCCTGGGTTTTACCGCATTAGCCAGGATGGTCACAATCTCCTGACCTCGTGATCCGCCTGCCTCTTGTTGGTATATTTAACAATAGCTTTGAAATAAAATTTATCTTTAAAATGATGTCCTTGAGTATTTGTTATGTAAGTACATTTCAGAGTGTCTGCTTTGACTGAATAATGCTGTTCATTTTTTGTAGCACGAATTTGCTTAAAATTGGGAGGCTATTTTTGGATCAGCATTATATTTTAATATTTGATAAAGCAACAGAATTTAATTCTTTTAGTTACTACTGAACTGTTAGTGTCTAAATGAGCCTTAATAGTAAAAAATAACCAGATCAGTTTATGTAAAATAAAAATTTTAAAATTTTTTTAGTAGAGACAGGGTTTCTCCATGTTCAAATATATTTATCTTTTTAAAAATAAATTAGGCTGGGCACAGTGGCTCATGCCTGTAATCCCAGCACTGTGGGAGGTTGAGGCAGGCGGATCACCTGAGGTCAGGAGTTCAAGACCAGCCTGGCCATCATGCATCGTGAAACCCCCTCTCTACCAAAAATATAAAAATTAGCTGGGCATGGTACCACACCCAATAATCCCAGCTACTTGGGAGGCTGAGTGAGGCAGGAGAATCACTTAAACCTAGGAGGCAGAGGTTGCAGTGAGTTGAGATCACACCACAGAGCGTGACTCTGCCTCAAAAAAATACTAATATAAATTATGCCATGCAACAGACTTAAACCATTTCAAATTTGCTTTATTTGGGTAGCTCCCTATTGTTTTAGTATTATGAATGGCCAAGTATACTTACCAAAATATTAGAATTGGTAAATATTTAGGTTTTTTATGTAAGGGGATAACGGAATGGGAAGGTATTGCTGACTTTTCAGATAAGCTCCTGGTTGTATTATGAATGCAGGGAAATATCCTTTTATTAGACCTCAAATCCTCCTTCCGCAGAGTAACCCATCCAGTTCCAACTTCAGTTCCCAATGTTATATTCTTTAATGGCCTTACAGAAGGCTGGGCATGGTGGCTTAGGCCTGTAATTCTAACACTTTGGGACGCAAAGGCAGGAGGATTACTTGAGGCCAGGAGTTCAAGATCAGCTGAGCAACATAGTGAGACCTTGTCTCTACAAAAAATAAATTAGCCAGGCCTGGTGGGCTATTCCTCTAGTCCCAGCTATTTGGGAGGTAAGAGCAGGAGGATCACTTGAGCCTGGGAAGTAGAGGCTACAGTGAAATATGATTGAGCCATGATCGAGCCACTGTACTCCAGCCTGGGTGACAGAGTAAGACCCTGCCTCGAAAAACAACAAAAAAAATTTTTTAATGGTCTTACAGGAAAGAGCATAGAAAACTATTACTAAGAAGACCTTTGCAGAAGTTAAATGCTTCCTGAGGGAAATTCTAAACATAGGGAGAAGACAGCTTAATATAGTTTAGGGAGTGGGGGAATATGTTAATCACGGAATTATTCTTTTCTATTCAAGAGTCAACAGAACATCATTTGTCTGGAATTTGGCTTGGATTATTAACTGTTGACTCAAATTCACTCTTACCAAGTCAATCATTCCCCACCCCCCGTACCCCAGAAAGAGCATATTTTATGAAATTTTTATTATTATTATTCATTCAGTGTTGAAGCTTTCTTAGGGAAGTTGGTAGAGAAATTAATAGAGAATGCACTGGTATATATTAATATACTCAAAGAGGGAGGGCTTTCTGATTGCTGTTTTTATAATGATTTTATCTTCTCTCCTTTGTATCATTTAAATGTGTTTTATGGCTTATACTCTGAAGTGCCTGAAGTAGATTAATGTTTGCAGGCCATGGAGCTAAATACTATAATAGAATGCTAAGAAAAGCTATCAAGTAGAGCTTTTTTGTTAATTCTCTTCCGTTTTGATGTAATAAGTATTCTAAAATTTTCATTCCCTCGAAATTTTGTAAGTAGTAAAATGCTCCAGTTTTCATGGTTGTTACTCCATCTTTGGGCTTGTGAGTCTTCTATGTGTTTTCTTGAGGTACACTGGAGGATTTAGGAAAGTGGAAATAGTACTCCCAGTTCTGTCAGTAATTTTAGGCAAATCACTGAATGCCTCTGCTCCTGTTTTTTATCTGCCAAATGGGGAAGGCAAAGTCTGTCCCTTCCACTTTGGGAAACTCTGAGAGAGAAAAGTGAGGTTTTTGCTGGAAAATTCTTTTAAAAATTGAAACTATCATTTTCCATTTGTAGATTGTTATGCCCTTTATTAGTTTTATTTTTCCTTTTGTGTGTTTCACTTTTTGCTTTTTTAAGTTTATAAGCATTGGTCTAGTCAGCATTAAGGGTAAATATAATGTTTATAGATTTTTTTTGTCATTGTTTCTTAGGAAATTTTATTTTTAAACACACTAGTTCTCTGTCTCTGTCTCTCTCCTTGTCCTGAAAACACCCATTGCCACAAAGCATGCACATATGCGTGTACACACACAGACATAACTGGTTAATATCCTTTTTTTTCTTTGGAGAAAGAGTCTTGCTCTGTCAGCCAGGCTGTAGTGCAGTGGCGTGATCTCAACTCACTGCACCCTCCATATCCTGGATTCAAGCAATTCTCCTGCCTCAGACTTCTGAGTAGCTGGGATTACAGGCGTGCGCCACCACAGCCTGCTAATTTTTGTAGTTTTAGTAGAGACAAGGTTTCACCATGTTGGCCAGGCTGGTCTCAAACTGCTGACCTCAAGTGATCCACCTGCCTCGGCCTCGTACAGTGTTAGGATTACAGGCATGAGCCACCGCACCCAGCCTGGTTAATACCCTTTTGAATGTCAGTTGAGATGATAGAAAAAGTTTGAAGGTTACGAATATTGGCCAGTGGTAAATTGTGTTCCATATTCTTATATAGAAGACACATTTGAAAGTATAAAATGGTAGCCTATGTTAATAGACTGATTAAATAAATTACAGGTACACATCCATTCAGTGGGATAATACCTAACCATTCAATGATAAATAATTGATAGTCATGTGATACCAGGTAGCAATATGGAAAATGCAATAAGAATAAGAAAAGCAGAATAAAAATGTACTTTACTGGAACTGTTAGCTTTACTTTCATGTTACTGTATCAATACCTATTAATGCTACTCTTAAAATTATTGCTAATGCTACTTCTAGTTCCATGCAGTAAACTTTTCAGAGAATGAATTTCACATCTGGTTAACTTTTTAGTACAGTGCTGTTAGCAATTCAAATTAATACTCATAAATGCTTAGATATCTATTTAAGTGAAACCTTGATTTCTACTCTCAGAAGGTACAGAGACTTGTTGACACATAACTTTCAGTTTCCTAAATACTTTTACATGTGAATATAATCATTTTGCTCATTTAAAAATCAAGGAATTTCTAGTTTTTTCTGCTTGTTTACTTATCAGAACATACTTTGTTCTTTTATTTATAAGCCCTGTTTTTCACCACTCTGTTGTTGTTGTTCATAATAGTGTCTTTGCCTACCATAAGTGAATCTGTTTACAGAATCTTGAGTTTCTTTTTATTTGGAACTACAGCTAAGTCAGTTGGAAGAAAATTATTACGTTCCTACTTTATGCCAGGCACAGTGCTAGGCATTGAGGATACAAATCCTCAATTGATGAACCAATTGCTGTTCTCAAGGACAAACCTTGGGAATGGTTTTTGTCAACACATCAGTCGTGCTATTTCTCCTCAGAGAGAATGGTACCTAATTCCTTGGATAAAATGCTAATTATTGCTTCATGTGTCAGTCCAGAAGAATTATTCCTTATAGCTACTTCCTCTGTTTTCCAAAAGTCATGACAAGTAAGAGCTATTATTTTCCTTAATGACTTTTCCTAGTTTATATAGATCATTGTATATATATATTATGGTAGTCAGATGATTTTGAATATGGGTCTTTTTTTATTAAACCACTCAGCAAAGATTTATTAAATGTGTGTTGAGCACTGAACTAGTCACTGGGACCACAAAGATGATACAGTCTCTTTTCTCATAGAACTACAACCTTCATAAAGATAGCAAAAAGAAAAATGTTATAGATTCACAGTGCAGCTGAGTCTTTACATAATACATGATGTTCTGTTGATTATTTTTATTTTTTTTGATGCCACTATTAACAGCAACCAGTAAAAATTATTTCCCCTCAAGCAAACTGGCTTCTAAACCTAACCACTTAAGTTTCTTCTTCTCCCTCATTACCTCACAGTCTTCATTTTGAATATAAGTTTGGGAGTATCTGAAGTAATTGAAATTGAGGGTTTTAAGATCTAAGTGAAAAGCTTTACTTTGGTCAAAAGGCAGATTTCCACAAATTTCTTTTCTTATTCCATCTAGTATCTGTACATGTTTTGAAATTAAGGATATATACAAATGTGAATTATCAGGGGTTTTTTCTTTGTTGTATTTTGTGTTTTACTTTTTCCTTTGAGACATTCTAAAATATTGTTAGGTGATCTAAATAATTTCTTTTCTTTTTTCCAGCGGGTCCATATGGAATATTTGCTGGTAGGGATGCCTCCAGAGGACTGGCCACATTTTGCCTAGATAAAGATGCACTTAGAGATGAATATGATGATCTCTCAGATTTGAATGCAGTACAGATGGAGAGTGTTCGAGAATGGGAAATGCAGTTTAAAGGTATTTTTATTTTGTTGGATTCTTTGGAAAATTAAATATTTGTTCGAAGAAAATATATACTATTTTACATGCTTTAAGAGCCTAAGGATGTCATCTGTTTTCATTGCCATCATTATTTGATAATATTTTTAAAGATAGCTAAAGCTGGGTGGAGTGGCGCATGCCTGTGGTCCCAGCCGCTGAGGGGAATCCCTTAAGCTCCGGAGTTCAAGGACTAACCTGGGCAACATAGTGAGACTTGTCCAAAAAAAGAAATTGCAAAAAATAGCTAAATAAAAATATGATTGTTACATGTGATAATTATTTTGAAAATCCATATTTAAAAAAATGACTTGTTACAAACTCTAAGCCTCATAAAAATTATGAGACTTACAGTCAGCTTCTTCATTAAGGTTTAGTTTTTTAAAAATACAGGCTTATATTTAAAACTGAGTTGATTACTGATTTCAATACTATACTTTATTCCAAAATGATTTTACAGGTCTTAACACTCGAAATGTAGATAAAAAATATCATTCCCCTTTCTTATGCCCTCATAACATCAGTTTTTACCACTTGTGTGATGCTGTCCCAGCTGTTTATCTGACCCTTGGGTCCCTGGGAACAGCTCTTCTGGTTTGGCTGGGTACTGAGATGGGTCCTGGACTTACTCATTTTTAAGAAAGATCTCCAAGTGATTCTGATGCAGTATCCCACTAAGAATCACTGGTACAGAACACCCTCTTGCAAAGAATTCCCAAGCCTTATAAGTTCCCTAATCCTGTTTTCTTTTGTTCAAGCTTTACATGTGTATAAAGACCAGCCATGGTGAAGCAATTTTAGAATATTTAGATAATATTCTAATAATCATATTTTATATGATTCTAAAACAGGCAAATGCCTTTTCTCCGTATAATGGAATAGTGAAACAAATTTGATCACCACTGATTTCCTTTTGATGTATCTTTCAGAAAAATATGATTATGTAGGCAGACTCCTAAAACCAGGAGAAGAACCATCAGAATATACAGATGAAGAAGATACCAAGGATCACAATAAACAGGATTGAACTTTGTAAACAACCAAAGTCAGGGGCCTTCAGAACTGCAATTCTTACTCCCTTTCACAGAATGTCCAGAGTCTTTGGGTTTGATTCACCTGCTGCGAAAAACATTCAACAAATTGTGTACAAGATAAATTAATCTCACTATGAAGATTTGAATACTAGACATTATTTATGCTGCCAAACTCATTTGTTGCAGTTGTTTGTAATGTCTAGTGGGGCTTCATCATCCTGAAAAGGAGGAGACAGGGATTTTTTTTAAAGAGCAAGAAAGTCACAATATTACTTCTTTCCTTCCTTTTTTCCTTCTTTCTTCTTTTTCTTTCTTTTTAAAATATATTGAAGACAACCAGATATGTATTCGCTACTCAAGTGTACAGATCTCAAGAAACATCAAGGGACTCCTGTGTCACATACTGTGTTTTTATTTTACCACTGGTGAGGGAGGCGACCTGATCAGGGGAGGTGGGGGTACACATCAATTTGAGTAGTTTAGGCTACTGAAACATTAAAATGTGAATTCCCAAACTTTTCTTTTTGGCTTTGTCAGGGAAAAGAAAAATGTCTGTATAAAGAAATCTTTGGAAATTAGGAGAAGGAATTTCAGGTGGGTTTAAGTCAGAGCTAGTTCCCCAACAGAAAGATCATTTGAAACCAGTTTTTATCCCTTCTCTTTCCTTCCCTTTCCCTAAATCAAATCAATATTAATTGTGCCTTATTTCACTTAACATAGACTTGAATTATTTTTAGGGAAAGCCCCTATAATGAATTCAGAAATCACTACAAGCAGCATTAAGACTGAAGTTGGAATATTCTGTTGACCATAAAACCTTGATACCATTCTGTGTATATAGAATGTAAAAGGAATATTCAGTGTTAACTGCCATATATGTAATATACACAAACTCAATTAGCATTGTAATGGCCAAATGCATTCCCCTGTGCTTTTCTGTTTTCAAAAAAATTGAAAAACAAATCAACTCTTATCCCCAACAGCTGCCTAATTTTAGGAGTCTGACCCTCCACATCTCACTGGTGTGGGTGCATGGGGCTGTGGAGTGGATGTCAGTATGGATGTGTCTGAATGTGTGTGAGAGGCCTTGGAAGGGACTCTTTCTGCAGATACTGTAAATACAAGTACCATTTTAATAAAGCATGTACAATAAACCAAAATAAGCTTGAGTTGGACTTTATATACAGAACTGTAAGCCAGTGCATTATGATACAGTTGTAAGATTATGCATTTGATTCAAGATAAGGAAAAATCTTGGAAATGAAAAGCAGGCACTGGTTAACCAAGTTGTACACATTGTACCACATTCAGCATAACTTTAGGAAGAAATTCCACTTTGTGGAACATTCTCCAGAAATCCAAGATTATTCAGGTAAGAATTGGTATATTAAATGTACATCTTTTTACTTTCTATTTTGATGCCAACTGGTTATACTAGATGTAATAGCACTCCAGGTAGTTACTGAACACAAAGTAAAAAAATATTGCACTGATAGATACTAAATTATTATTTTATTAGGTTGAAAAAGCCCTTACTAAAAGCCCCTCATACATCAATTACTTTATTTCATTATGACTACTTAGGTTCCAGGCTGGGGACAAGTTCACTTAAAAAGACAATGTTATTTAACAAGTCACCAGTTAAAAGACTTCTGCTTTGTAGATATATGCAGAAGCCATCAAACAAGGGGGAGCTTTTAACTGCAACAATAAGCTAAAGTATGTAAAATACATTCTATTCAGTCTTGGAGTGTTTTGTAGAAAGTTATCTTCAGTCAAATCTTTGCTGAAGACTGGTTGTGGAGTGTTGGTAAATGCTTTGTGTTTTTATGTAAAATATTTTCTAAACAAAAAATGTTAAAAGTACATGTCCTCTGTAGTAAACTGATATCTATATATATGAATCATTCGAGCCTAAAGTCTAGTAATAAATTGTACTTGTGAATAGAGAAACCTCAAATATTCATGCAGTAAAAATTATGCGGTCTGTTAAGAAAAATGAGTAATTTGTGTTTTGGACTTGAAATAAACAGTGTTCTGTAGATAATTCCTCAACTTCAATTGAATGTTTCTCATTCTCAGGTAGTTTTTCAGGCAGTGTTTGAATGAGGGGACCAGACAGTGCTGGTATTGTTCCTTTGTTCCTGTTCCCCACTCCCCCCTACACACACACACACACACACACACACACACACACACACACACACACACACACACCTGCTTAGCCCTATTTTCCAAACTTGCCTGATAATTAGAATTGCTTAAGGTACAAATTCTTAGCCTTCAATCCAGACCTACCACCTGCTAAGCCAGAATCTAAAGAGAATGGGCCTCAGAATTTATTTGTAAGGAATGCCTCAGGTAATCATTGTGATCAGGAAACACTAATTTTTCAAGTTAATAATGACCATCTTTGTTAAGGCACTTGAAATGGCTTTAGGTAATTTTGGTCTGATTCCCTTCATTTGGTTTTGTGTCATTCAGAAGACTTCACGAAATTCTAATGTATGATTTTAGAAAACAGCAAATTTTGATAGTCTTTAGATTTTTATCTTTGGGTAGCATTTCCAAGTTGGCATATTTCCCACATTAAATCTACACTGTGTGTACTAGCCAGTTTCTCTGCATTAGGAAATGAACCCATAACAGTTACAGATCAGGTTTTTAAAACCTTGACCATGGTGCTAAGGCTGCTTATGTTTCCTAACAGTAATTCTACCTGCCTTTCTGCAGGTAGATCTTCAGAATCCAACATTACACCTACCTTTACCCACATTCTCGAAAATAATTTGCTAAATTACCACTGGGAGATATTTTGTTCTGTAGAAAACTCAATATTGAATCAGGCTGTCCTTATCCAAGTATTTCACATAACCTCTTGATAACTGAGAAGTGCAGTAAGTTGCTAGTAAGATGTGCCATTAACATGTTAACAGTGTGTAACTACAGAGCTTTTGTGGATCAGAATAAGCAGGTAATACTGTAGTAAAGAATTTATAAAACTTTCAAGTTGCTTTGAGTATATTGAAAAGAGTCATGGAATATTGTAACAGTGATTTTGAATGAAGTGTTCTAATTCTTCTAATTAAAGTAGCAAATGCTTAAAAGATAGCTTTTGAGTATCTATGTTCCATTAAGGTCAGCTATCAATTCGTTAGATGATATTCATTACAGATTATTTGGCTATGGCAAGAAAGTTCCAATAAAGACCACCCAACTCCCGTTTTTAGGCAAAAAGCATCATTCCTAGGCACTGTCAGAAAAGCACGTACAGAAAAATTGCCATACTCCTGAGTCACTTTGAGTACCAGATTTGCATTTGTTCTACCACCACTAGTGGCTGAGAGAACATTTGGGCTGCCTGCAATTACTCCATTCAAGAGAGCATTTGACATGCTGTGAACACTGGCTTATTCCTAAAACTTTTCTTTTACTGTATCCACTCAAGATCCAAGAAAACCGCATCATGATGTTTAGTGTAAGAAGACCGATCAATATTTGCATATGCTTTTAAATACTTTGAAAGCATGATTTTAGTGGCTGCATAGTATTGTTCCCAAATAATAAAGTTTTTAATAAAAATGCAGGAAGTTCTGCAGCAGGATGAGCTGCAGACAAGAACCCCTCAGACACCGAGTTGTGGAAGGAAAGGGCTTTATTCAGCTGGGAGCATCGGCGGACTCACATCTCCAAAAACTGAGCTCCCCGATTGAGCAATTCCTGTCCCTTTTAAGGGCTTACAACTCTAAGGGGGTCTGTGTGAGAGGGTCATGATCAACTGAGCAAGCAGTGAGTATGTGACTGGGGGCTACGTGCACTGGTAATCAGAACGGAACAGAACAGGACAGGGATTTTCACAGTGCTTTTCCATACAATGTCTGGAATCTATAGATAACAACTGGTTAGATCAGGGGTCAATCTTTCAACTACCAGACCTGGAATGCAGCGCTGGGCTGTCTCACTGATTTTGCTTCTTTTCTTTAACTCCTACTTTTTCTTTGAGGCAGAAATTGGTCATAAGACAATATGAGGGTGGTCTCCTCCCTTATTCCCCCACATTGAGAACCTCACTCATTAGTGGGAGTTCTCACTTCCATCCTCACTACCCATGTCTTCTTGCAAGACAGATCGATAGTGATTCATATAGCACATTTGTGCTGAGGCATTTTGGTGAACTAAGGTAGCAATGAAGCTTTTTATCATTTGAAGAAGTACAGGTAGCAAACAAGGGAGCAGTAAGCAGGTTCCTATTACTATTGTAACTCCTATTATAAGTTTTAAATCTTCCTAGCACTGCGAACCATTTTCCAAACATGGCCCCAGGATTAAATCTATGCCACACTTGCACAGGCACATGTGCCAGTTTTGTCATATTTCTAACTATGTCTTTCATCTATGTGTAGACAGCAATTAGTAAGGTTAAATTTCCTACAGACCCCTCCTTCAGCTGCTAGCAAGTAGTTGAGAGCCAATCTATTTTGATAGATAGTATTTCTCATCTGAGTTTCTTGCTGGGCCAGAATAGTCAAGGCTCTGCCAGTTTTATTAGTGATTATTTCTAAGACAGTTTGTAACCATATGATTCGGTTGAGCATGCAAATGGGGGTCCAGTATCCCCACAAGCTGTCTTGTGCCTAAGTAGCAGGCTCATACTACTGTATGATTCTTTCAGGGGGCCACTCATCATCTTTCCAGTCACCTATAGCTATGCTTCTCTTTTCTCAGGAAGCATAGACTGGGAAGCCTAGAAGTTTGCCTGTTTTTATGGGCAGTAGGAAAAAGGATGGGTTATAGCACACATCAGGCTGGTCAATTCCTGGGCTACATACCTTGTATAGAATAGCATTATACAAATAAGTTCCTTTTAGAGTCCTGGTACACTTATAGTAACCATAAAATAACAGGACTGTAGCAACCTTTTGTCCTATGTTGCGGGAAGTCAGGGACCCCGAACAGAGGGACTGGCTGAAGCCGTGGCAGAAGAACATAAATTGTGAAGATTTCATGGACATTTATTAGTTCCCCAAATTAATCCTTTTATAATTTCTTACACCTGTCTTTACTGCAGTCTCTGAACATAAATTGTGAAGATTTCATGGACATTTATCACTTCCCCAATCAATACTCTTATATTCCTATGCCTGTCTTTAATCTCTTAATCCTGTCATCTTCATAGGCTGAGGATGTATGTCACCTTAGGACACTGTAATGGTTGCGTTAACTGTACAACTTGCTTGTAAAGCATGTGTGTTTGAACAATATGAAATCTGGGCACCTTGAAAAAAACAGGATAACAGCAATTTTCAGGGAACAAGGGAGATAACCATAAAGTCTGACTGCCTGCAGGGCAGAGCAGAAGAGTCGTATTTCTCTTCTTTCAGAAAGCAAATAGGAGAAATATCACTGAATTTTTTTCTCAGCAAGGAATAACCCTGGGAAAATGAGTGCATTCCCAGGGGGAGGTCTCTAAAATGGCTGCTCTGGGAGTGTCTATCTTACGCAGTTGTAGATAAGGGACAAAATACGCCCTGGTCTCCTGCAGCGCCCCCGGGCTTGTTAGGATTGGGAAATTCCAGCCTGGTGAAATTCTAGTCAGACTGGTTGTCTGCTCTCGAACCCTGTTTCCTGTTAAGATGTTTATCAATGACAATGTGTGCCCAGCGGGACATGGGCCTTTATCAGTAATTCTAGTTTCACCCTGGCCTTGTGATCTCACTCTGCCTCTCTGCCCTTGTGATATTTTATTGCCTTTGAAGCATGTGATCTCTGTCACCCACTCCCTATTCGTACACCCCTCCCCTTTTGAAATCCATAATAAAACTTGCTGGTTTTGTGGCTCAGGGGGCATCACAGAACCTGCTGATATGTGATGTCTCCCCCAGTGGCCCAGCTGTAAAATTTCTCTCTTGTACTCTTTCTCTTTATTTCTCAGACCAGTCGACATTTAGGGAAAATAGAAAAGAACCTATGTTGAAATATTGCAGGCTAGTTCCCCTGATAGTCCCACCTTAGTGACTTGATGTATATACTGGGAATAGTCCTCAGTCTGAGGAAGGTCAGTGGAAGTCCTTACTGTACAAGTCCAAATTTTAAGGGAAATGAGTCCTGCAATGACTTTCCTCATTCTTTGGCCGTGTAGGGACCAGTTAGCTTCCGGGTGTGGCTGGAGCAGGGCTTGTTGTCTTCTTCAGAGTCACTTTGCAGGGGTTGGCAAAGCTGCTTCCGTCCACATAAAGCTCCCAGTCTACTGATGTTTAAGGATGGTCTCAGAGGTTGGGCCTGCTAGAATAAACTGAGTCCAACACCTCTACCCAGTTATGTTTAACTGGGCTCTCTGATACCGGGAGCAAGGTGGCGGGGTTTAGGGTGTTGTAAACTTCAACAGTTATGCGGGAATTTTCACAGAGCAAGCTTTGGTATTTAGTTAGTCTAGCATTCGTTAGCCAATGATGTCCTTTGGTATTTATTAAAGTCACCACAGTATGGGGAGCCTTTATGTTTAGGTTTTGCCTAAGAGTTAGATTACCTGCTTCTTGTGCTAGCAGAGCTGTTGCTGCCAAGGCCCTCAAACATGGGGGCCAATCCTTAGAAACCCCATCTAGTTGTTTAGAGGGGTAGGCCACCAGCCTTGGCTAGGGCCCCACAGTCTGGGTCAAAACTCTAATCGCCATTTTTTTTTTCTCTGACACATAAAGTGTAAAAGGTTTTGTCAGGTCAGGTAGTCCCAGGGCTGGGGCTGACATCAATTTTTCTTTTAACTCATGAAAAGCTCGTTGCTGTTGGTTATAATAGATATAGTTTATTCAATCTACATTTTTATTAACTGTCACCCACCAAAATATTGACTCAAATCCTGCAGCTATTTGATTTCGGGCTTTAAATTGATCTGGTATTCCCCATGGACTCCAATTGCGTCTAAATATACGTGAGCTTCGAAAGACCCATAAGGGGCTTCTCTCGCTTTCTGTCTTATTTTTCCTCCCTCTGGTTGATGAAATGCCAGGGTGAAAGGGATAGCCAACTGGACTAAAGCACAAGTGCCATTCCAGTTATTTGGCAGAGTGCCCAGTAAGGTCCACCACAATACCACCACACATCCCCTCAGGGATGAACAAGGGCTGATTGATAAGCTCTTGAAAATTCTTAAGCTCACTGCATCCCTTTAGGTCTCCAAGGAATGCTAAGTTTCCTCCTTGTCATGAGAGACATGAAGTGAACTTAGTGTTGGGAGATGGAAGCTGGATGGCTCTCAGGGGCTGACCCACAGGGTGCCGGACTTCGGGATATAGCAGAGAGAGCTTGGCACGACTTATTACTCCAGGCTGTGGAATCCTGGAAAAGAGCTACCATGCAGCCCACACGTGGTTGATTGGAGGACCACCTTAGTGGAAAGGGGACAATCTGGGCCTCTGGCCTACCATATGCACAAGCATAACAATTGCTTTTGTTTAACATGCAGATGGAATATTTGATCCATTCCAACCAGGCATTTGCATCTTTGTATCCTGTCTTAATTGCCAAAGTTTTTTTTAAGTCTTTAACTTCTATGATCCTCTAGTAAAATGAATGTATGATTTCAGGAAATTACAAAAAGCTGTTGGGGCAGTCCATCCTTGCTCTTTAGTGGTCCACAGAACATTGGGCCAACTATGGCATAAAAGCTCTGTGTCGGGGGGCAGGACTCCCGGTTGACACTGGGGTCTTTATTGAAATCTTCCTGGATTAAATGGTCCTAATTTACTAAAGCCCAGTCTGAGGGGAGTCAGGAGGGACATAGGTAATTTTCTGAAGTAGAGAGCTCTCTTTGACTTGGTGAATGCCCACAGTGTATAACAAGGCAAGCATTAAATGCAATAGTTTGAAGTGAAATTGACTTGGTTATGTTAAGAACTAGATGGTCAGCAATAGAGCAAGGAAAGAAGAAAGAGTAATAGAATAGATTGAAGAGTTACATTTTTCTTAGCTTTAGTTTGGTAGGGTTTTCCCCTGGGACTATGGCCCACGACTCTGGAGGGGGTGCCACTTTCTTGACTTGGGTGTGATGAGTCCAACCCTTTTTCGCTGTATGAACAGCAGCCTCGGTGGTTAGCAGCACAAGGTAGGGTCCTTCCCAGGCTGGCTCAAGTTTCCCTTCTTTTCACTCTTTGATGAGAACGTGATCTTCAGGCTGGTGCTGGTTTACCGGAAATTCTAGGGGTGGTACATGTGCTGAAATACTTTTAGTTTTGAGGGAAAGGAAAGTGGAAGATAAACCAAGTATATACTTTTTAAGAAATTGATCTTTTGTTTTAAATGTGGGGACATCAGCAGTAGACTTTGTAGTCCTTGGTGCCTTTCTACTGAGAATTTCCTTTAGCACCTATTTTTATTAGTTTTTAGACCAAAGAAAGCCAAACACCATTTTATATTTGACAATGCTTCCTGTATGATTTTTATACCAGATAAGCTAAATTTCATTTTTATATTAGTGTGTTATTAATGTTAAACTTAGTTTTATTAAAACTTTGTAGACATATTTATTCAGTTTTTAATGTTTGACCATAAGGTAAGATTTCCATAGACTCTTTTTAACCTTTTATAATTTTTGTTAAAGAGCAGGTTAGTGCTTTAAGAAAAACCCATTGTATTTTTATTTTAATGTTCAATTCACAGAAAAACTGGATGATACCACTTTGACTTTAGCCAGTATGTTTACACACAGAATTTCCTTTACCATTAATGTTTTAAAACTTGCTTAAACCTTCAAAACAATTTTTTTTAAACTTTTAATGTAGGTGAAACTCCACATTCTTATGCCTCCTTATAATCCCTTTACCAAAGGTATATTTTACTTTTCTTATATACCTTGCACATAAACTGTTTTTTAAATAGTTTTACATTCAGAAGGCCTAATTACTTTTAAATTAAACAATATTTCTTGCATAAATTTTTTTATAACTTTTTTCTCTTTCATGACTTTCACAGACAAATTCTTTGACGTGCCTCAACTTTCTGACTTATTACAAACATTTCTTTCTTTAAACAACCAGTTAATTTATTTCAGACAAGAATTTACCACATAACATTCCTTTTACATAAATTCTGCTCCCCCCTTTTTTTCCCTTTTTTTGAAAGATGATAACCATTCTTTTCCAAAGCGAACTTCCTTTATGTCTGTGGACTAGACTGTCTAAGGCCACAAGATTAGAAGTTACTATAATATATGTTACACTGTTAACTTTTAGCTAACTCTACTTTTGTTGAAAACCTTGTAAGTTTGGGATTTCAATTATCCTTTGCTATTAATAAGATCATGTTTAGTCCAAATTAACTTACAATTGGTATAGATGGCTTTTTTTTTTCTTAAGGATACTTCTGAACTGGTGAGGTGTGCTCACAATGAGGTTTTCCTCTAAAAGTTATTTTTCTACTTTCTTCTGTTAGCAAAGCAGTTGCTGCTACAGATTGAATGCATTTGGGCCATCCGTGGGTCACTGGGTTAAGGATTTTTGATAGGAAGGCTACGGGTTATTAGTGGCCTCAGTGCTTTTGGGATACGCCCTTGTTTACATTGACAACAAAGTGGTATTGGAGTGTTATAGGGTTATGGAGAATATGCTTAATTATCAATTATAGGTTTTAAATTTACCTTGGCTTTTAAAGGAATAGGGTACACTGTTTTTTTCTTAACTACTTGTATATCTCTCTCTTTCTGTCTTTCTTTCTCTGACTTTCTGTCTCTCTCTCTTTGACTTTCCTTTTGCCTCTGTTTCTTCCTCTCTCTCTGCCTCTCTCTCTCTCTCCTTGACTCCCTCTTTGTCTCTGTCTCTCCCTCTCTGTATTTGCCTCTTTTCCTCTCTGTCTCTTTCCTCTCTCTCTCTCTCTGCTGGTCTTTCCTTGCCTCTGCCAGCTGCTTATGCTGCTGTTCTCTCAACCACTGTGGGAGGAGGGGGGTGTCTAAAACCAGCTGCAACCAAGAATCTATATACAGGAACTGGTCCAGGTGCCCTGACTTACAGGTTACCTTGTGCCACACCTTTGAAACAAGGGACCTGTCTAGGCTTCCTTCTGATGGCCAACCTACTTCTAATGCTGGCCAGTCTATTTCAAACAAAGTTCTAAGTTTTCCTGGTGTTATAGTAACTTCATAGTCTCCCCTAAATCCCTTTTTGAAATTTTTCACATAGTTCCTAGTGGGGTGGGCTTATTTTGTGCCTGACCTATGTTTCCTTGAGACAAAACACCACACTTACACCACACACACGCCACAAAACAAAGAATGGGTAAAGAGGGCACACACACACTTTTACAGTTTACACCAAACCAGAATCAAAACCAAAATCAGAGTATCAAGAAATCCAAGCCAGGTCAAAACCAAAACCAAAGTATCAAGCAATCCAAGTCAAGTCAAAAACAAAAACCAAAGTGCGGGTACAGGCACGTCGTGGGTGATCAGGCCACACTTCCACTCAAATGGAGTGAGCAAGTTCCAAAGACCTGTCTTACCAAGTTTCAGATGTCCAGACTCCAAGTACCAGTTCCTTTCCCATGTTCAGCCACTGTGTTGATCCTCCACGGGGGACTGCCATGCACCGCTCTGATGAGGCGTTCCACTGGGGCAAATGCCTACCTGGGAGAACTCTCAGGATCTGGGGAGCGCTCTCAGGATCCACGTAGCTCAAGCTGGCCAGCGTCCCCCTCAGGGATGCTCCACAGGGCATGCCTAAGCTGCCTAAGGGGCTGCCTCAGCCTTCTGCTATTCACCTCGCTTTCTGGTCAGGGAACCAAGAAATGAAGCAGGACGAGCCACAGACAAGAACCCCTCAGACACCGAGTTGTGGAAGGAAAGGGCTTTATTCAGCTGGGAGCATTGGTGGACTCGTCTCCAAAAACCGAGCTCCCCGAGTGAGCAATTCCTGTCCCTTTTAAGGGCTTATAACTCTAAGGGGGTCCACGTGAGAGGGTCGTGATAAATTGAGCAAGCCATGGGTACGTGACTGGGGGCTGCATGCACTGCAGGTAATCAGAATGGAACAGAACAGGACAGGGATTTTCACAGTGCTTTTCACAAGCCATGGGTACATGACTGGTGGCTGCATTCACTGCAAGTAATCAGAATGGAACAGAACAGGACAGGGATTTTCACGGTGCTTTTCCGTACAATGTCTGGAATCTATAGATAACATAACCAGTTAGGTCAATGGTCAATCTTTAACTACAAGGCCTGGAATGCAGCGCCGGGCTGTCTGACTACTGATTTCACTTCTATCTTTTCTTTAACTCCTACTTTTTCTTTGAGGCAGAAATTGGTCATAAGACAATATGAGGAGTGGTCTCCTCCCTTAATTCTATACATGGTATGGTCCAGTTTGGTTAAAAAAGAAAATTGAAGGACAGCAAAGTTTAAAAGATAACTCTAAAATAATCATGGTTTTGCTTGGTTATAAAATGAACATATGCTCATGGTACAGAAAAGTGTTAAGAAAATAAGAATTGACCAAAGATCAGAGTTAAGCTAGCCTTTTCCAAAATCCCTTTTCTCTCCAATCCCCTTCTATGTATATGAGATTATAATGTATATTTAGATACTCCAAGGTTTCAGATTCAAGATAACCCATCCAGTCTTACTGGGTATCTCTACCTGACTGTTCCTGGAACCTCAAGATAACTTGCTTCTGCTATTATAGTCTGTTAGTGAGCTTCTATACTCTGACAAGTCTTCCTGCATCTCATTGTTCTCATTAAATGTATGGTTCCTGTTAATCTAAAACTCCAATTTGGCCTTGTTGCTTCCCTCCTTAAAGGACTTCAGTAACGACCGATCTTCTAAAGAATCAAGACAAGGCTCAGAGCCTTCTATGCCCACCTCCTCACCAGTTCCCACTTCACAGTCTGCTATATAAAACCACTTCCAACTTGGTTCTGGGGTAGCTTCCAGAATATACCCTTAGCTGCTTACTCCATTCTTCAGTCTGGATTATACTCTTCCCCACACTCAAGCTAAGTGCCTTCCTTGCTAATTTGCTCAGTCTTAGAGACTCCATCTCAGACTCAATGTCCCCAGAATGAATTAGGGAGCCCTCATTCTGTACTTTCATATTATCACAGGGGTACTTTTGTATCGTTGAATTTACTATGTTGTAATTATGTCTCCTCTGATAAGCTAGGGACTGGATTTATACTCACTTTAGGCCCAGTGTTTTTCCCAAACTTAATATACTGCTGGCTACACAGTGTTTGCTCAAAATATTTTTGTTAAATGAGTTGATAAAATGAGAGGGTAGACCAGTAACAGTAGTTTTTATACCAACCTCCAAGGAAACATCAATGTCTGAGAAGAGAGCCTAGGAGCTGCATTAGAGCAGTACCTCTTTTCCTGTTTGGTTTTTATTGGGTTTACAATTAAGAATTTTAAGGGTTTTTATGCTACCAAAAAAAAAAAAAAAAAAGGTTAGAAAACCACAGGACTCAATGACCTCTGGTACCTTTTCGGTTATGGTTTTTGTTTTTTGTTTTGTTTTGTTTTGAGACAGAGTCTCACTCTTTTTGCCCAGGCTGGAGTGCAATGGCTCAATCTTGGCTCATGGCAACTTCCACCTCCTGGGTTCGAGAGATTCTTCTGCCTCAGCCTCCCGAGTAGCTGGGATTACAGGCATGCGCCACCATGCCCGGCTCATTTTGTATTTTTAATAGAGATGGGGTTTCTCCATGTTGGTCAGGCTAGTCTCAAACTCCCAACCTCAGGTGACCTGCCTGCCTTGGCCTCCTAAAGTGTTGGGATTACAGGCATGAGCCACCGCACCTGGCACCTTTTCGGTTTATGAGTACAATTCAAGGGCAGAACCATGCAGTCATAAATAGCTAGCATAGCTCAATGACTGCAAAACAAAGATTTGTCTTCCTGGCAACTGAATGAAGGTGGAAACCACAGTGCAACCCTGACCTGAGTGCCTATGTAGTCAAAATTGTTCTGCAGCAACTGCAGCTTAGGCATCATTGCAGGAGGGGAGAGGACGCCCAATTGTTTTTCTTTCAACAAAACACTCTTTGATGCCTTTGAAATCCTACCTGGGGAGCCCTTTTCTCCCTTCCACTGTGTCCCTGGCCTCCAGCCCCACCATCCCCATCACAGAGGCACTCCTTGTTGTTCCTAGTCCATTCCACTTGTGATTTAGAAAAAGACCAGTTAAAATGAGAAGAAGATTTAAATTTGATCTTCCCAAAGACAAACTGCAATGTAGTGAGAGTATAATGAAAATGGCCCAACCTGACAGGCTTTCCTGGGAAGGAATGCCTTTTTAGCAGGGAAAGACCTTTCGGCTTTAAAATAGTGCTAACAATGAGCAAGGAAAACAAAAGCAAGATAAGGTAGACAAGATAGGAATAAGTAACCATTCTTATGTAAAAAAATGTAAGAGCAAACATTTTATTTTATTTTTTTAAGTGAATGTATGTATTTTTATAATGAAACATTAAATTTTGATACATTGCCTCATTTGCTTTTTTAAAATCTATTATCTGAGTTAAACCTATTCAGCAAAAATGCCAATAAGTTATATTAATCATAGTTTGGGTCTTTTTAAAACTAGGAACATAATATGTTTTATGATAAACAATAATACTAAATCTGAGTTGTATGAACTGTTAACTTGAAACTTGTTTTAGATGTTTAGCTTAAAACAAAAAGAAAACCAATCACATTAATAACACTGTTGCAAAAGTTTCTCCCGAATGCCCTCCACATCACTGTGTGTCAGCATCCTTCAGCTTCTTCACTGAGGTATGGAATGCAGCCATATGTAGGTGTCAAGGCACTCATTCTAAGCTATCTTATCCTGCACATCTTAGCAATCCCATTAGATGGAGGGCTGATGATATGCACTAACTCCCAGCCCAGGCTATCAAGAGCAAGCATTTTAATTCCTTCTGTGCTTCAGAATCTGTAGTGAAAAGCAGGCCCTGGAGTGGGTCTGCTGCTTTGAGCAAGTTTCATAACTTGGCTGAGCGTAATTTTCCACATGCATAGAAAAGGACTAGTTCTAAGTATTTTTAGGTAATATATAATTGTCTTATTTAAAATAATCTGAATAACCCTTTGTTAATTATACTGATAGTTCTAAATCTGAAAAATAATCACTAGCTTTCCCACAGTTAATCCGTCAGCAACAAAGTATTGATGTATTTACATTTAGTCCCACAGCATCTATGCAATATTAAAGTTTAGCAACAATGCCAGGAGTCACCGTTTCCACATTTATTAATATTCTTACATGCCCAACTCACAACTCATTAGGACTATGAACTCGTGGGGTGGGGGTTATCCTGAAATCATTTGCATGACTTGATTCATTTGTAAATGAAATATCAGAGATGGAAGTGAGAGATCACATTGAATTGTGAAAACAGCTCATTACTGACCATCTTCACTGTAGAACAGTACAGTACATTGTGCATGTTAGCTATTTTTAAATTGGAAGCAAAATTGAAAATGCCAGATGACGGCAATGAGTTCACCAGTGTGTTTCCTGTTTAGCTTCACTAATTTGTTTGCATTGTTTTATTATAGTTGGCCTTCTTTCAACCATCACAAAATAATTCAGAATCACTTCACAAGCCACCTTGTGTTAAGCAAAACTAGTGATTAGAATGGCTAAATACATTGCAAATATACTGTTGAAAGATTTTCCTCAAATGACTGGTCAACTGAGTCTTAAAGCAAATTAAAACTTGTCATCCTAAATTTTAAAAATCACTGCTCTTTGGAAATAGACGGGAAAAAAATCAATCACTAGACTCATATTCTTGAGCAGACAGAATTTAGTTCAAATTGGAATCTGCTCATGCTGGTTATTTTTATATCAACTTGACTAGTCTAGGGTGCCCAGGTGTTTTGTCAAACACTAGTCTAGATGTCGCTGTAAAGATATTTGTAGATGTGGTAAAATTTATAATCATTTGAGTTTCAGTAAAACAGATCACCCTCCATAATGTGGATGGGCCTGATCCAATCAGTTGAAGAACTTAAGAGCAAACAGGTTTCCTGAAAAAAAAAAAAAAAAAAAAAGCCGTTCTTCCTCAGTATTTCAACACAGAAGCCCTTCCTGAGTTTTCAGCCTATTGGCCTGCCCTGCAGATTTTAGACTCAAAACTGCAACATCAGCTCTTACCTGAATTTCCGGCCAACCAGCTCTACAGATTTCAGACTTGACAATCACGTGAGCTAATTCCTTTAAACAAATATAGACAGAGACATATTTAGATATCTATCATCTCCTCTTACTTCTGTTTCTCTGAATACTCTAATATACTATATCATTAGTAGTACACTATAAGATTTTTTAAAGTTTTACTTCATTTTTGTAATTAAATAACAAAACCCTCTTAGTTCAATACTTAATACTTGACCTGATATGGCCACCTGGGCTTCAGTTTCTGAACTATGAAAGACATTTCAGCCCTAAAATGTAATACATTTACCAATATACCTCCCATTATCCCAGATAAAATCTGAAATATCTTCTCATCTAATTCTCTAAAATAATATTTCATCAGATGTCATGAGACTCTCCAAGAGGAAAGATGAAATGATTAATACTTCTGATCTCAATGACACCAAAGTCCCTGTGACATATAGGTTGAGGAGCATAATAGAATAATTTTATTTAGAATCACTTATGTTGACCCCAAGATTGATTTTTTAAAATATTTTAAAAAGTAATTGTAAATACGTTTAACAACAGAAGTAACATGAAATCCTTCTCTTTGGGGATGGAGGGACCAAAAACCCTCAAACATTGCAGCTAATGGAATGTTTGAATTAACCCTGCCTCATCTCTAATTCCTGATTGCTCTCCAAAGATGACCATGATTTTCGGTTTAGTGTGTATCTTTCTGATCTTGTTTTTCTTTTTTTAAAAACCATTTTGATCTTTTAACATGAATTTGAATTGCATTTTATAAATAAATGATTCATTACATCCCACACCAAATATTTCATTATTACTGTTCACTCCTTCAAATCCTTTCCCAATATACATAAGCAAATGCCACAATTAATTACGTGTGTGTGTATGTGTGTGTGTAATAGAAATGACATATATGTGTGTGTATGTTACCTGAGGCAAATCTGTATGAGTCTGCAGCATCCTCAGTTCTTGCCTCCTCAGAAGAAAGAATTCAACTGAGGGACATAAGGCAGAAAAAGAGAACAAGGTCAAGTTTTAGAGCAGGAGCGAAAGTTGATTAGAAAGCTCTAGAGTAGGAACAAAAGGAAGGAAAGTACACCTGGAAGAGGGCCAAGCGGGCAACTTGACATTTTTGTTTGACATTTTGACTTGGGGTTTTATATGTTGGCATATGTTTAGGGTCTTCAATCCCTTCTCCCCTAATTCTTCCCTTAGAGAGGAATGGGTGGGCTGTCTGCATGCACAGTGGTTGCCAGCACTTGGGAGGGGAGCATGGACAGTTTGTTTACTGCAGTTGTATGCACGCTCACTTGAGGCATTCTTCCCTTTCCAGCCAAATGTCCCTAGGAGGTCATATACCAGTTAAACTCTGCTATTTTGCCTCTTAATGCACATGCTTGCGCTCACTCGCCCAGCTCCTGAGATCTTATCGGGAAGTTGCTGATCACCAGTTTCAGGTTTTTTCTATCTACAGCAAGACTGACTTTCCCTGATGCTGAGACAAATTATTATTTTAGAGAGACTGTTAACAACCACCTGATCATCACCTGATAGTCGCCTGACATTCCTGGTGTGTGTGTATAGTGGGAGGGGGAGCGCAGGGGAGCCCTTTCCTGCCCTGCTCATGTCTGACTTGCTACGTACTGTAACATGTGTATATAAAAAACACTGACTTTTTAAGTTTAATAAGAAGCCAAATTATAAACATTGCATCTCTATGCAGAAGAAATCTATCTGATGTTTGTTAAGGAACATATGAACTCCTGAAATCTAGGATATTGGATAAATATAGTAAGAAGAAGCACAGCTGAGAATGAAAAAGGTGACAAACAATTCATATTTCAAAGAAAATTACAGGTTAGTCTTGTGAAAGGAAAATAAATCTTGGGGCCCCGGAATCTCTAAGCTAAAGGGAAAAGTCAAACTGGGAACTGCTTAGGGCAAACCTGCCTCCCATTCTATTCAAAGTCACCCCTCTGCTCACTGAGATAAATGCATATCTGATTGCCTCGTTTGGAGAGGCTAATCAGAAACTCAAAAGAATGCAATCATTTTTCTGTTATCTACCTATGACCTGGAAATGCCTCCCCACTTCAAGTTGTCCTGCCTTCACCACAAGTTGTTCCACTTTTCCAGACTGAACCAATATACCAATGTACATCTTACACATATTGATTGATGTCTTATGTCTCCCTAAAATATATAAACCCAAGCTGTGCCCCTACCATCTTTGGCACATGTCGTCAGGACCTCCTGAGGCTGTGTCACAGGCAAGCGTCCTAAACTTGACAAAATATACTTTCTAAGTTAACTGAGACCTGTCTCAGATTTTCAGGGTTCGCATTTTGGTTAACCATGAAGGGATTCTGAGTGGAGATGCCCCTGACCTTCGATGAATCTCCTATCAGTGCCTGGTACCATCATGAGCTAACTTTATGGCTCAAACAAATAGGACAATTTGCCGAGGTCTGGGGTACCCCCTCCACTGAATCCCTGGTCTTCAAAATCTGGTCGAGATCTAAAGTTTATTTTGCTGTACAACTCCCTTCTTTTGGGGTTTTACTTTCTTCCAAGAAGGAAGGCAAGATTTCCTGTTTCCATGATGATGGAAGGCAGGTAACTTGTTTCTGGAGTTTGAGTTTTCTCCCAGCAAGGAAGACAAGTTTGAGGCGTTTTTTTTGTTTTTGTTGTTGTTGTTTTTCTGCTTCTAGGATGATAGAAAGCAGTCTTCAGCCTGAGACCCATTTCTAGGTAAGTAGCTGAGTTGGGGTTTTGTCTTGGCTAAAGTTTGACAACCAGCTGGTTTTAATTTCTCCTTACCATTAGAGCACTAGGTGACCATATTGTTGGGTGGTGGTGGTGGTGGTGTTCATTCCAGTCTTTCTTCTATCAGATTTGACCAACTCTACCTGATTTGGTCAAATCCAAGTGAGAATTCCAAATTATGGGTAATAAAACCTCTCAATTTGGCCAAAATTTCTTTCAGCTGCAAAAGAGAAAAAAGCCAAACAAAAAACCCCAAAGAAACCATGCACTTGGTTTCTGTGTTTGCCTCCTATTTTAGAAAAAAAAAACAAACGTTCATTTACTTTGCTTCTACCCTATACCTCCTTCCCCTTTGCCATCTGCAGTACCAAAAAATCTAGAGAAGGCTTCTAATGACTTGAACCCCTTTAAAGAATTCAGAACTAAGGTGCCACTCATCCCTTTGGGATGTTCTGTTATCTTTGTGGAGTTTCAAGAGTCATGGGCAATAAAGCTCTGTTTTCTTATATTGCATGACCTGACCTCTTTGGCTCTGGGGGTACCAGAAATGACCTTGTACTGTGAGAGGAATTGACCTTGGCATGTATAATGTCGGACAAGAGCTACAAAGTAGGGGTGGCTGAGCACAGTTTACAGGAAGTGGTCTTGGCTGGCCTTTTTTCTCTCCCAAGAAGTTGTTCTTTAAGCATCCTAATTCTAGTTCAGAGCTGCATTCTAAGGGGTCTTCTCTGTTGCTTTTTCTCTCAAAATTAATCTTGATTCAGCTTGTCTGTGCACATTTGCATGAGGAACTAGACTGTTGTTATTAGGTAAATGAGAGACTGAGTTTTCTCAGCTCCAAAAAGAAAGGGCATTTGCTCTTCCCAGCCAAAAGGCACCCCTGGGTGACCAAGAGCCTCATAGGAGTGTCTGGGGAGTTGACCCCTGTGACATGCAGCGGCCCTACAGGGAGATCCCCAATAAAAATTAATGTTAAAAAAAGAGTCATCCAGGAAACGCATATAAGAGCTGATCACTCATGTTTTGAGCCCTCTCAGAGGTGATAGACCTTTGGAGAGAGAAACTGAGACATGTAAGAGGGCAGAAATGGCTCAGTGGCAACACACTATGGGTGCCCACAAGCAGCACACACATTGATCCACCACACAAAAACTCTAGACCACTCCTCAGTTCTTCTTTTTTTTGTTTTTTTTTTTGAGACAGAGTCTAGCTCTGTCACCAGGCTGGAGTTCAGTGGTGCAATCTCGGCTCACTGCAACCTCCTACTCCCAGGTTCAAGCGATTCTCCTGCCTCAGCCTCCCAGGTAGCTGGGATTACAGGCATGTGCCACCATGCCCAGCTAATTATTGTATTTTTAGTAGAGACAGGGTTTCACCATGTTAGCCAGGATGATCTCTATCTCCTGACCTCGTGATCCACCCACCTCGGCCTCCCAAAGTGCTGGGATTACAGGCATGAGCCACCATGCCCTGCATCAGTTCTTCCTTTTAAGAAAAAAAGTGGGAAACGAATAATCTAAGAATGAGGAGAAAAGGAGAATGACCCCCTTTCAAGCACTCTGTAGGTTTTATGGCAACTCTACTTGCCAAAGTTTATGTAAAATGGAAGTAATATGGTCTTTGTGCACATTTACATTAAGGATAAAGAGCCCTGGGGTTGACCTGCAAACTACAGAGTTCCTAAGTTCTCTTTTCTCATTTTTCTTTTCTGCCCGCTTTAAATCTGCTATTATTTTTCTATTAAGATAAAAACCACTGTTTTGATCCAACAGGTTCTTTTTGCAAGCCAGTGAGTTTGTATTTATCTCATGGCTAAAGTTCTGAAGTAAAAGCTATAGGATCTTTGTGTGTGTGTATTTATGTGTTTGTGTATATATTTAAAAGGCCTTTATAATTTCTATAATTTTATGTTATTGGCAATTAAATCCATTTTAGTTTTTCTCTAGCACACCACACTTTTTCTCTCTGTACCTTATGAAGCAAATTTTGCTATTTGATTTTCACCTGAGTTGTTTCCTTTAATATGCAAATTTAAGGCTATTTAGCTGACAACTGCCTAGGGTAGTAAAGCAGGTTATCAATAATTTGAAAGTCTAAGATAGAATTAAAAAGGTTTTAATGACTCTGTAAGATGTATTTCTATTGATATGCCTAATATGTCCACGTATTTATGTGTTGTGTATACAATGTTTCACTACTGAAAATATATAAAAGAGCTCTAATTAATTGGCTTAAGAAAACAAAAGTGTCTGAATCAAATGCTTTATTGGAAAAAAGAAAAAACTAGTCAAATGCTTTTTCAAATTTAAATAACTTAAGTAAAATCTTTAATAAATAAGCTATCTTTGAAGTTATTGGTAAAGTAATATTATAAATGTCTTAAGAATTGCCAGCATACATTTTTGTTTGCATTTATTAAACAAGCAATTTCATACTTATATCTGCCAAATACTATAAGGTTTCAAAATTTGGCATAGGGGTTACAAAACTATAAACCCAGCCCAAAACAGAATGATCTCTGCTTGTGTAATCTATAATAAATAAGACATTGATATTCATTTAAGAAAAATAGCTGTATCTTGAATTTAGTAAAATTACTGCAACTTCTAATCTTGTGGCTTTAGGCAATTTAGTCCAAAGGTAGTAAGGTTTGTTTTGGGAAGGGACTATTACCATTTGTTTCAAAGCTAAACTATAAACAAAGTTCCTCCCAAAATTAGTTTGGCCTATGCCCAGAAATGAACAAGGACAGCTTGGAGGTTAGAAGCAAGATGGAGTCAGGTCAGATCTTTTTCACTGTCTGAGTTATAATTTTGCAATGACGATTCCATAACTTTAAATGATGACTATTGCAGTTTTCATAAATAATCTAGGTAAATGATTAAAATAAAATAATTAGGTAAATGTAATGGGATAAATATATGTAGACAAACTCATCATAATTTAGAATCTAAAGTTAAATTAAATAATAGATATTTTATTATTTGAGTATTTTTTCCAATAAAAATATATTTGTAGGGAAACATTCTTTCTAAAAAAAAGTATGTTCATTTTAAAATGGTTAACAATTTTTGTCTAAATCAAAGCTTATATAAATTTTATGTATAAGACAAGGTAAAAGGAACCAGGAAATAAGAGAGATGTAAAGAAAAGTTATAAAAATAAAGAGGTGGATTTTTTGGAGGGAAGAAAACTTAAAGAGAAATAATTTTATGTGAGAAAGAATCTTGTATGGCAGATTTAGTACTAGAATAAAATGACTATTGTTGAAGAGAGAAGGATGTTCAGGACAAACCAGAAAGTGCAAGCATGACATGAACGGTCTGTGTAAGTCACAAGAAGATTTTTTTTAAAAAAGCAGAAACTTTTATGTGATCAATCTGTCTGTTAATTAAAGAGAAATCATAATGGTCTTTCTAGAGATTATGCTTGAGGTAAAAAAAAAAACCACTTATACGCTAAATAATTTGTTAGAACAATTAATTTTTTTAAGCCCAAAGTTCAACTTTTATTGCATCTCCCTATTTTTAGTTTTCTCTCCCCTTTTAAAGGCACAAAATAGTAACCCTCTCCTTCAACTCATTTTTGGTTCATATAAGATTTTTTCCTCGAGTTCTATTTGTTGTGGCCTGACGCTAACAATATTTTCTTAAAGATCTAAAGGAAATATTTACTTTCAACATAATATACTGTGCAATGCAGAAGGTCTTTTCTTTTGCCTTTTGGTAACTGGCCCAACAGATTTTATGGTTTATTGAAACAATTCCTATGCCATTATTATTAAGTTTTGGTTTGCTTAGGAAGAAAAGAGATTTAAAAAATTTTTTTAATTAAGGTTACTATGTCCATGTATCTTTCTGTATGTGCTTTTAAAGTATTCTGACATTGAGTTACAGGGCTTTGACTCCTGGGTTTAGAAAGGACACCAATTCCTGCTAAATCTTAAACACTGACAGCAATTAGAGCCTCATCTTCAGGCTCAGTAGAAGATGCCAATAAAAATATACTACATTCCTGAGACACAGGGCCAGAAAATAAAGCTATTCAAATCCTCAAGGCCCCAGGTCTATAGCAGGAGATGGACATGTGAGATTCTAAAGGCCAATTTTGAGAGATAAAATAAGTTCAGTTTCCCTATAAATTAATCATTAATGTAAAGGCACACTGATGCAAGATCAGCATATGGGCCCCTATGTCAGATTAACAAGGCTTTCTTGAAGAATTAACCAACTCCTTAACAAAGGTTATAAATGTTATAAAAGGCTTATAGAAGTTATATCTTATAATCAGGATTAAAATTTTATAGACTGTTTATAAAATTTTGAAAAACAAATTTAATTGGCTTCATGCTGTTTTTATTAGGGCTTATTATTTGGAAAATTAAGTCTACTCTCTCAAAAAATGAAGGCTTTAGCTTTTTTTTTTTTAAATCCTTGAGTTAGCACTTTGGTCATATTAATGACTTATTTTACAACAGCCTGTGATATCAAGTGTTTTAAACCTTTGATATTTGACAAACCTTTCAAACTCAAACTATAAATTATGTCTTTTTCTGACCTAATTAAACCTTTAAGATATTAGGTTCCCTAAGGCCGGGTGCGGTGGCTCACGCTTGTAATCCCAGCACTTTGGGAGGCCGAGGCAGGCGGATCATGAGGTCAGGAGATCGAGACTACGGTGAAACCCTGTCTCTACTAAAAATACAAAAAATTAGCCAGGCGTGGTGGCGGGCGCCTGTAGTCCCAGCTACTCGGAGAGGCTGAGGCAGGAGAATGGCGTGAACCCGGGAGGCGGAGCTTGCAGTGAGCCGAGATCGCGCCACTGCACTCCAGCCTGGGTGAGAGAGCGAGACTCTGTCTCAAAAAAAAAAAAAAAAAAAAAAAAGATATTAGGTTCCCTAAAGTCCAAAAATGACATAATTTGGTTTATTTGGTATAAAAATTATACAGGAAACATTGTCAAATATGAAATGGTGTTTGGTTTCTTTGGGCTGTATTTGTATAAATATGTTATTGGTATGTGCTCCAAAATTACGGGAAACTCCTATAATTCTGATATGACTTAGTATACATTATCAGTAATAATTACAATTGTTATGTTAAATTTTTGTGGGCCACAGAGGTAAAAATTTCCTTGTCAATTGTGTTCTCGGCTATGGCTGCCCTAAAACTTTTTGTCATCCATGGACAATTGTTGTCTTGTTTTGGTCCTCTGTAGAAGGTGGTTTTATAATCAGCTATAAAACTCTAACAGGTGCTTTTGAATACAAGTTTTTGAAAACTTTGGAGATTGTGACATCAGGATAGAAGAAAAACTTTTAGGACTCATGCAGAACAGAAATGTTCATGAATATCAAGCAGAATGGAAATGAACTACATGGACTGAACTAATAGCAGACAGAAGTAATCTTTTTGACTTTTTGCTTAAGACATTGCTGATCCTTTGTTTTATTTTTTCAGAGTAAAGGAAACTTTTCTTTTGAGCTATTGATGCTTTTAATAATTTAGTATGGGAGTGTGGAGCCAAGATGGCCAAATAGGAACAGCTCCAGTATACAGCTCCCAGCGTGAGCGATGCAGAAGATGGGCGATTTCTGCATTTCCATCTGAGGTACCAGGTTCATCTCACTAGAGAGTGCCAGACAGTGGGTGCAAGACAGTGGGTGCAGCACACTGTGCATGAGCCAAAGCAGGGTGAGGCATTGCCTCACTCAGGAAGTCCAAGGGTTCAGGGAGTTCCCTTTCCTAGTCAAAGAAAGGGGTGACAGATGGCAGCTGGAAAATCGGGTCACTCCCACCGTAATACTGTGCTTTTTTTCCAATGGGCTTAAAAAATGGCACACCAGGAGATTATGTCCCGCACCTGGCTCGGAGGGTCCTACACCCATGGAGTCTCACTGATTGTGAGCACAGCAGTCTGAGATCAAACTGCAAGGCGGCAGTGAGGCTGGGGGAGGGGCGCCTGCCATTGCGCAGGTTTGATTAGGTAAACAAAGCAGCTGGGAAGGTCAAACTGGTTGGAGCCCACCACAGCTCAAGGAGGCCTGCCTGCCTCTGTAGGCTCCACCTCTGGGGGCAGGGCACAGACAAACAAAAAGACAGCAGTAACCTCTGCAAACTTAAACGTCCCTGTCTGACAGCTTTCAAGAGAGTAGTGGTTCTCCCAGCACGCAGCTTGAGATCTGAGAACAGGCAGACTGCCTCCTCAAGTGGGTCCCTGACCCCTGAGCAGCCTAACTGGGAGGCACCCCCCAGTAGGGGCAGATGGACACCTCACATGGCTGGGTACTTCTCTGAGACAAAACTTCCAGAGGAACGATCAGGCAGCAGCATTTGTGGTTCACCAAGGTCTGCTGTTCTACAGCCACCGCTGTTCTGCAGCCACCGCTGCTGATACCCAGGCAAACAGCATCTGGAGTGGACCTCTAGCAAACACCAACAGACCTGCAGCTGAGGGTCCTGTCTGTTAGAAGGAAAACTAACAAACAGAAAGGACATCCACACCAAAAACCCTTCTGTATGTCACCATCATCAAAGACCAAAAGTAGATAAAACCACAAAGATGGGGAAAAAACAGAGCAGAAAAACTGGAAACTCTAAAAAGCAGAGCACCTCTCCTCTTCCAGAGGAACGCAGCTCCTCACCAGCAATGGAACAAAACTGGATGGAGAATGACTTTGATGAGTTGACAGAAGAAGGCTTCAGATGATCAAACTACTCTGAGCTACAGGAGGAAATTCAAACCAATGGCAAAGAAGTTAAAAGCTTTGAAAAAAAATTAGATGGATGGATAACTAGAATAACCAACGCAGAGAAGTCCTTAAAGGAGCTGATGGAGCTGAAAGCCAAGGCACAAGAACTACGGGAAGAATACAGAAGCCTCAGGAGCCGATGCGATCAACTGGAAGAAAGGGTATCAGTGATGGAAGACAAAATGAATGAAATGAAGCAAGAAGGGAGGTCTAGAGAAAAAAGAATAAAAAGAAACAAACAAAGCCTCCAAGAAATATGGGACTATGTGAAAAGACCAAATCTACGTCTGATTGGTGTACCTGAAAGTGACGGGGAGAATGGAACTAAGTTGGAAAACACTCTGCAGGATATTATCCAGGAGAACTTCCCCAATCTAGCAAGGCAGGCCAACATTCAGATTCAGGAAATACAGAGAATGCCACAAAGATACTCCTCGAGAAGAGCAACTCCAAGACACATAATTGTCAGATTCACCAAAGTTGAAATGAAGGAAAAAATGTTAAGAGCAGCCAGAAAGAAAGGTCGGGTTACCCACAAAGGGAAGCCCATCAGACTAACAGCTGATCTCTAGGCAGAAACTCTACAAGCCAGAAGAGAGTGGGGGCCAATATTCAATATTCTGAAAGAAAAGAATTTTCAACCCAGAATTTCATATCCAGCCAAACTAAGCTTCATAAGTGAAGGAGAAACAAAATCCTTTACAGATAAGCAAATGCTGAGAGATTTTGTCACCACCAGGCCTACCCTAAAAGAGCTCCTGAAGGAAGCACTAAACATGGAAAGGAACAACTGGTAACAGCTACTGCAAAAACATGCCAAAATGTAAAGTCCATCAAGGCTAGGAAGAAACTGCATCAACTAATGAGCAAAATAACCAGCTAACATCATAATGACAGGACCAAATTGACACATAACAATATTAACTTTAAATGTAAATGGGCTAAATGCTCCAATTAAAAGACACAGACTGGCAAATTGGATAGAGTGTCAAGACCCATCAGTGTGCTGTATTCAGGAAACCCATCTCACGTGCAGAGACATACATAGGCTCAAAATAAAGGGATGGAGGAAGATCTATCAAGCAAATGGAAAACAAAAAAAGGCAGAGGTTGCAATCCTAGTCTCTGATAAAACAGACTTTAAACCAACAAAGATCAAAAGACACAAAGAAGGCCATTACATAATGGTAAAGGGAAAAATTCAACAAGAAGAGCTAACTATCCTAAATATATATGCACCCAATACAGGAGGACCCAGATTCATAAAGCAAGTCCTGAGTGACCTACAAAGAGACTTAGACTCCCACACAATCATAATGAAAGACTTTAACACCCCACTGTCAACATAAGACAGATCAACGAGACAGAAAGTTAACAAGGATACCCACGAATTGAACTCAGCTCTGCACCAAGCGGACCTAATAGACATCTACAGAACTCTCCACCCCAAATCAACAGAATATACATTTTTTTCAGCACCACACCACACTTATTCCAAAATTGACCACATAGTTGGAAGTAAAGCACTCCTCAGCAAATGTAAAAGAACAGAAATTATAACAAACTGTCTCTCAGACCACAGTGCAATCAAACTAGAACTCAGGATTAAGAAACTCACTCAAAACTGCTCAACTACATGGAAACTGAACAACCTGCTCCTGAATGACTACTGGGTACCTAATGAAATGAAGGCAGAAATAAAGATGTTCTTTGAAACCAACGAGAACAAGGACACAACATACCAGAATCTCTGGGACACACACAAAGCAGTGTGTAGAGGGAAATTTATAGCACTAAATGCCCACAAGAGAAAGCAGGAAAGATCCAAAATTGACACCCTAACATCACAATTAAAAGAACTAGAAAAGCAAGAGCAAACACATTCAAAAGCTAACAGAAGGCAAGAAATAACTAAAATCAGAGCAGAACTGAAGGAAATAGAGACACAAAAAACCCTTCAAAAAATTAGTGAATCCAGGAGCTGATTTTTTGAAAAGATCAACAAAATTGATAGACCGCTAGCAAGACTAATAAAGAAGAAAAGAGAGAAGAATCAAATAGACGCAATAAAAAATGATAAAGGAGATATCACCACTGATCCCACAGAAATGCAAACTACCATCAGAGAATACTACAAACACCTCTATGCAAATAAACTAGAAAATCTAGAGGAAATGGATAAATTCCTCGACACATACACTCTCCCAAGACTAAACCAGGAAGAAGTTGAATCTCTGAATAGACCAATAACAGGCTCTGAAATTGAGGCAATAATCAATAGCTTACCAACCAAAAAAAGTCCAGGACCAGATGTATTCACAGCCGAATTCTATCAGAGGTACAAGGAGCAGCTGGTACCATTCCTTCTGAAACTATTCTAATCAATACAAAAAGAAAGAATCCTCCCTAACTCATTTTGTGAGGCCAGCATCATCCTGGTACCAAAGCCAGGCAGAGACACAACAAAAAAAGAGAATTTTAGACCAATATCCTTGATGAACATTGATGCAAAAAATCCTCAATAAAATACTGGCAAACCGAATCCAGCAGCACATCAAAAAGCTTATCCACCATGATCAAGTGGGCTTCATCCCTGGGATGCAAGGCTGGTTCAACATATGCAAATCAATAAATGTAATCCAGCATATAAACAGAACCAAAGACAAAATCCACATGATTATCTCAATAGATGCAGAAAAGGCCTTTGACAAAATTCAACAACCTTCATGCTAAAAACTCTCAATAAAGTAGGTATTGATGGGATGTATCTCAAAATAATAAGAGCTATCTATGACAAACCCACAGCCAATATCATACTGAATGGGCAAAAACTGGAAGCATTCCCTTTGAAAACTGGCACAAGACAGGGATGCCCTCTCTCACCACTCCTATTCAACATAGTGTTGGAAGTTCTGGCCAGGGCAATTAGGCAGGAGGAGGAAATAAAGGGTGTTCAATTAGGAAAAGAGGAAGTCAAATTGTCCCTGTTTGCAGATGACATGATTGTATATCTAGAAAACCCCATTGTCTCAGGCCAAAATCTCCTTAAGCTGATAAGCAACTTCAGCAAAGTCTCAGGATACAAAATCAATGTGCAAAAATCACAAGCATTCTTACAAACCAATAACAGACAAACAGAGAGCCAAATCATGAGTGAACTCCCATTCACAATTGCTTCAAAGAGAATAAAACACCTAGGAATCCAACTTACAAGGGATGTGAAGGACCTCTTTAAGGAGAACTACAAACCACTGCTCAATGAAATAAAAGAGGATACAAACAAATGGAAGAACATTCCATGCTCACGGGTAGGAAGAATCAATATCGTGAAAACGGCCATACTGCCCAAGGTAATTTATAGTTTCAATGCCATCCCCATCAAGCTACCAATGACTTTCTTCACAGAATTGGAAAAAACTACTTTAAAGTTCATATGGAACCAAAAAAAGAGCCCACATCACCAAGTCGATCCTAAGCCGAAAGAACAAAGCCAGAGGCATCAGGCTACTTGACTTCAAACTATACTACAAGGCTACAGTAACCAAAACAGCATGACACTGCTACCAAAATAGAGATATAAATCAATGGAACAGAACAGAGCCCTCAGAAATAATGCCGCATGTCTACAACCATCTGATCTTTGACAAACCTGACAAAAACAAGAAATGGGGAAAGGATTCCCTATTTAATAAATGGTGCTGGGAAAACTGGCTAGCCATCTGTAGAAAGCTGAAACTGGATCCCTTCCTTACACCTTATACAAAAATTAATTCAAGATGGATTAAAGACTTACATGTTAGACCTAAAACCATAAAGACCCTAGAAGAAAACCTAGGCAATACCATTCAGGACATAGGCATTGGCAAGGACTTCATGTCTAAAACACCAAAAGCAATGGCAGCAAAAGCCAAAATTGACACATGGGATCTAACTAAACTAAAGAGCTTCTGCACAGCAAAAGAAACTACCATCAGAGTGAACAGGCAACCTACAAAATGGGATAAAATTTTCGCAACCTACTCATCTGACAAAGGGCTAATATCCAGAATCTACAATGAACTCAAACAAATTTACAAGAAAAAAACAAAAAACCCCATCAAAAAGTGGGCGAAGGATATGAACAGACACTTCTCAAAAGAAGACATTTATGCAGGTAAAAAACACATTAAAAAAATGCTCATGATCACTGGCCATCAGAGAAATGCAAATCAAAACCACAATGAGATACCATCTCACACCAGTTAGAATGGCCATCATTAAAAAGTCAGGAAACAACAGCTGCTGGAGAAGATGTGGAGAAATAGGAACACTTTTACACTGTTGGTGGGACTGTAAACTAGTTCAACCATTGTGGAAGTCAGTGTGGCGATTCCTCAGGGATCTAGAACTAGAAATACCATTTGACCCAGCCATCCCATTACTGGGTATATACCCAAAGGATTATAAATCATGCTGCTATAAAGACACATGCACACATATGTTTATTGCGGCACTATTCACAATAGCAAAGACTTGGAACCAACCCAAATGTCCAACAACGATAGACTGGATTAAGAAAATGTGGCACATATACACCATGGAATACTATGCAGCCATAAAAAATGATGAGTTCATGTCCTTTGTAGGGACATGGATGAAACTGGAAACCATCATTCTCAGCAAACTATCTCAAGGACAAAAAACCAAACACTGCATGTTCTCACTCATAGGTGGGAATTGAACAATGAGAACACATGGACACAGGAAGGGGAACATCACTCCAGGGACTGTTGTGGGTTGGGGGGAGGGGGGAGGGATAGCATTAGGAGATATACCTAATGCTAAATGATGAGTTAATGGGTGCAGCACACCAACATGGCACATGTATACATATGTAACAAACCTGCACATTGTGCACATGTACCCTAAAACTTAAAGTATAATAATAAAATTAAAAAATAATAATAATAATTTAGTATGCTCCTGTGAACAAAATTTAGAACATACTGACTTCTCTCTACCTGATTCCTCCAGAATTTCAAAACTATTTTTGAGTATTCTTAACTAATGGCAATACAGTTATTTGTATAAATGCAATAAGAATCTGTTTTCATTTATAACAGAACACAATTGGAGAAACTGGTTATAAGGCTTTGACTGGAATGCTGTGCTTTCCTTTAAGGAATCAAACTTGACTTATGGGAAAACTGGCCTCATATCTTGTACATACAGTCCCTGTACAGGGTTCCTGACCTGTGGTAAGTAAAGAATGTCATTTTCTGACAGGCACAGGAGCCCCAAGTTTATCTCGGAATCTCAAGAGGAGAGGAATTCACCCAACTTATAGGTATTTGATGGTACAAATTTACGGTTGGACTCGGCTTTAAAAAACAGTCTTATCTGAGATTCCTTCTATGGAACAAAGTTCCATCAAAGCCAATTTAAAAGCCTGTGTAAGAATATAATTATTCCTGCTGCACTGCATACAAATAATCAGGCCAAGTAAAATAAAGCAAACCAGTCCTACCATGCTTTGTCTTTACTAAAAATGGAAAACTGGAGAGAGAAAAATTATTTTTCAAAAACTACAGTACACCTGTTGTTAGATTCTAGTCTTGCCTAACGTTTTTCAGTGTTAATTATTTTCTGCAGTTTGGACTGAATTCTAATTTTTCTTGGCTATAAGTCTTCAAAATAATGTTTTCCATTTTTTTCCTTCTTTTTTTGCCATTTTTCCTAATTTGGAGTCACTGAAAACTAAGCTGTGCTTTCGTAAAGCCCTGTGAACTGAAGCTAGACAGCTTAAACTTCAGAAGAAAATAATAGCAACCTATTTACATACACAAGCCACTTTCATACCTGACTACTGATGTATGGACTTCAGAGTAATGTGGCATATACTGATTTTCCAGGATTGTTCTTTTTTTGTTTGTTTTGTTTCGTTTTTTTCAGACAGAGTCTAGCTCTGTTGCCCTGGCTGGAGTACAGTGGCACAATCTCGGCTCACTGCAACCTTTGCCTCCCAGGTTCAAGTGATTTTCCTACCTCAACCTCCTGATTAGCTGGGATTACAGGCACGTGCCACTGTGCCTGGCTGATTTTTGGTATTTTTAGTAAAGAAGGGGTTTCACTGGTCTTGAACTCCTGACCTCAAATGATCCGCCTTCCTTGGCCTCCCAAAGTTCTGGGATTACAGGAATGAGGCACCGCACCTGGCCTTCCAGAATTGTTCTTTGGCTTGTTGTTGTTTTTCTTCCTTCCTCCCCCTACTTTTTCTTTATAGGACATGAGACTTCACAACCTGCTAACAATAAACTTTCCTAATAACTCAGGACCTACCCATCTAGGAATAAACCAGCCCAGCCATGACGGATTAGAGGAAACATGAGACCAGAGACTAATTTTCTCTAAAATGCTTTCTCCAAAAGATTTTTAAAAATAGAAAGGGGGAAATGTGACAGGAAAATAAATCTTGGGGCCCAAAATCACTAAGCTAAAGGGAAAAGTCAAGCTGTGAACTGCTTAGGGCAAACCTGCCTCCCATTCTATTCAGTCACTCTGCTGCTCATTGAAACAAATGCGTATCTGATTGCCTTATTTGGAGAGGCTAATCAGAAACTCAAGAGAATGCAACCATTTGCCTCTTATCTGTCTATGACCTGGGAGCTCCCTCCCTGCTTTAAGTTGTCCTGCCTTCATCTCGAGTTATCCCACCTTTCCAGACTGAACCAATGTTCATCTTACACATATTGATTGATGTCTTATGTCTCCCTAAAATGTATAACCTAAGCTATGCCCTTACCACCTTGAGCATACGTCATCAGGATCGCCTGAGGCTGTGTCACAGGTGCATGTCCTCAACCTTGGCAAAATAAACTTTCTGAATTAACTGAGACCTGTCTCAGATTATCAAGGTTCACAGTCTCTAATTCATTTATCTTTTATTCTGCAGGATTTTAATAACCAAAGTAGACTACAAAAATGTAGAAAAGTAGACTTTAGCCACTATATTAGAAAAGTATATGAAATAACAGATAGTATTTAATTTTACTCTTAAATATTTAAGAACGTTAGGGATTTCATCTCGTCAATCACAATTCATTGTTTGGCATTTGAATTTTCCTCCCTATTTCATTACTTTATAACATGACTGAGGAAAATTTAAAAAACAACAACTTGATTTGAAAGTTAGAGTCACATGTATTTAACCCTTCCCCAAATATAGTTGTTTCTCATATCCCAGCTTGGAAAGGTAGCATCACAGAAAATTGCATTGACTTCAACATGAAGTGGTCTTAGGTTAACTGCTTTGGAGAGGAAAGGAAGAGAGAGAGAGTAAGGATTTATCAGCTGCAAAAGCTGAATAGTCATTTGGATACCAGTGATGTCACATTTGCCTAACATCCGGGGACATGACTGACCTTTTTTCTAAGCATTTGTATTAGTCCATTTTCATGCTGCTAAGACACAACCCGGACTGGGAAGAAAAAGAGGCTTAACTGGATTTACAGTTCCACATGGCTGAGGAGGCCTCAGAATCACGGTGGGAAGCAAAAGGTACTTCTTACATGGCAGCGGCAAGAGAAAATGAGGAAGAAGCAAAAGCGGAAACCCCTGATAAACCTATCAGATCTCGTGAGACTTATTCACTACCACGAGAATAGCACAGGAAAGACTGGCCTCCATGATTCAATTACCTCCCCCTGGGTCCCTCCCACAACAGGTGGGGATTCTGGGAGATACAATTCAAGTTGAGATTTGGGTGGGGACACAGCCAAACCATATCAGCATTTATATTCATATAGCTATACCTGTAGAAATATTGTAGAGCTTATGGTCCAGAATCTGTAGACAAACTGCCTAGGTTTAAATCCTTGCTCCATCACTTATTAGCTGTATAACTGGGCAAGTCACTTAGCCTCTCCATGCCCTAGTTCTCAAATTTGTGAAATGAAGATAATAACAGTGCCAGATTTGTAGATTTGTTTGGAGGATCAAATGAGTTCATGCATGTGAAGAACTTAGAACAGTGTCTAGCACATTATAAGCACTATAAACTACTAGCTATTATCATCCTCCTCTTTTTTTCCTAACATCAATGGCATCCTACTGTATGTTATTCTGCAGACTTGTCTGTTTAATTCATTAATATATTTTGGAAATAGTTCTACAGTATTACAGGTAAAATTTGCCTCTTTTTTTTTTAACTACTTCAAGTCTAATTTTCCATATAATGATTTCAAACCGCTGCTTAGTACCTAAAAGAAATGTCTACATTTACCACAACAGCTTACCTCTTTTGATTCAGTGAACTAAAGTAGGGGGGAAAGTGCATGATAAACTAAAATGTGCTATGGAAATGTTAAGTGTATGGCTGTCTTTACCAGGTGTCCAATGTGGAAGGAGGTGAGAAGAGTCTGCTATGCCTGGGACCGACCCATTACCACTCACGGTAGCCTCCATTCATCTTTCAGTCCTGCTTGCATTTCCTAAAGATAGTGACTCACCAGAGATGCACAGCAGAGTAGTAGGCAAAGCTGCCATTCTCTGACCATCCTACCTCTCCCTGCCAGCAACTTAAGTTGCTGCTTCACTACTTTGAATGAACCTACATGTATAGGGTTATTTTGGTTTTTGTTTGGTTGTTTTTTTGCTTGTTTGTTTCTTACAAGCTAAAGAGTGGAAGCTGCATGTGTATTTAAAGAAAGGCAAGGGGAGGTCTATGATTGACATGGTAAGGTGACAGGCACATTGGGGACCAGCTTTCAGAGTCCACTTCCAGGGCATAGCTTCCTCCAGACCCAGAAAGGATTAGGAACCGCTGCCACCTCATCTCGTGCTCTTGGCATCCATGCTGTATGGGTCTTTCACACCTCAAAAACTGGGGAGGACAAAATAAAAGGGCACTGTGGCAGGGGAGAGCGGGAGAGGGCTTCCTCTGATCTTCCCAGCATTCATTCCCCTCAGGCTGTCCCTCAGGTGGTCTTTCTGCTGCCACAGCACCTGGTACAGGGCCTGGTACCAAGCAGGCATGCCACAAATGTTTACTGATTAAAGCAATAAATTGATTGAACCTTCACTTACCGTAGCAGGACAAAGTGTATTTGACATTTTAAAAAGGTTGGGGAAGGGGTTCTGCTAGCAACATAGACATTTAAAAGCAGAAAAACAACTAAGATAAGAGAATTATGTGAGGAAAAATGAATTTTTTGTGTGTGTTTTTAAAGGTAGCAGGAAAGGAATACACTAGAAGGAAAAAATAACCTAGAAAGGATAGCGATTTGCTGAAGGGCACTCTAACAACCTAAAAAGACATGACTCGCTCCCAGCACCTGTTGGCCTTGGAAGCTTCTGATAAAGTGCAACACGCCTTGGGTAGAAGTCCCGCTAGGGGCCGATTCCTGGAGGGGAGTGAGCAGGGCTCCAGAAAGGGACCCAGAGGCTGCTGAAGGGAGGCCCACCCAGAGGGCCAGAATTTCCAGCCCCTGCTCCTTTTCAGGGCAGGCTCCAGGGACCTGCAATTCCTTTTGTGATTCATTCTCAGAAAAACTTTTGTGCCCTTATTTTGCCACATGGCCACCACTGCATTCTCCTTGACTTTGACAGCAGGACTCCACCCCACCCTGGGCTTCTACCTCAGGCCTCATAGTTTCTTCCTCAGCCAACGCAAGAGTGGCTGCCCCCAGTTTTTGTGGGCCTCTTCTTTCCTCGCTCCCATACACACCTGAGCAATCTCTGCCACTCCCCTGACTGTCACCTCCGTCTTTGGACTGATGACTCTGTCCCAGGCGCAGACCTTAGTGGCCTTTGCCCACTGAGTCCCTCCTCGTGATGGCCCACAGGTTCCCCCAATTCAGTGGTTCAAGGCATTCATCAGCTTCTCCACTAAAAAAGAAAACAAACCATCCATCCTCTGGCCTTCCCGTTTGCCAACAGCACTGTCCTCAGTCACCCACGCCAGAAACCTGGAGTCTTCCTTGGCCCATGCTCTCTCCTCCACACCCACCCACCCACCCAGCTCTGCCAAATATAACTCCTCATCATCTTAGAAGGCCTCTCCAATTCTTCACCTCCCACTGCCTCTCAGGAATCTGTCCCCACAGTTCCATATATTCTCTTAAACACACATTTAAGATCGCTCCACTGACAAAATGGCTCTCTTTCCAATGGTTCCCTGTCCCCAGAGGACAAATTGCAAGCTGTTAGCATTACATTCATGGCCCTTCATCACTGGGCCTCCACTGCCATCTTCAATCTGATCTCTCATCATGCACTCCAGGTGGTACAGCGCCCTAGGCCCTCTCTTGCCTCTGCACCTTTGCACATCTCATCCCATCTTCTAGGAACTCTCTCGCCCTTTGCCTAGCGAATTCCAAATTTTTTCTTCAAGACTGAGTCCAAGGATCCTTCTATTCAAAAAGCCTTTACTAACACCACTCCCATGAGCCCTCTGGGGTGAGGTGTGCCTCATCTGTTCTCCCCTGCTATGCTCACCTACCTCTGTCATAGCATGGCCACCCTGTGTCATCAGCATCTAATCTATTGTCTCTTTGCTCCCTCTGTTAGACCCTCCCCGCATTGCCTGATCTGTTAAGAGCAGAAATTGACTATCTTTGTGCCTGCTGTGGTTTGAATGTTTGTGTCCCCTCCAAATTTCATGTTGAAACTTAATCCACAATGCAATAGCATTAAAATGTGGGGCTATAAGGAGGTGATTAGGCTATGGGGGTGGAGCCCTCATGAATGGATTAGTGCCTTATAAAGGTCTTGCAGGGGCAAGTTTGCCCTTCCACTCTTCTGCCCATGAGGACACAGTGTTTGTCACCTTTTGGCTCTTCTATCCCTTCTGCCAAGGGAGGACATCTAGACGGTATCGTCTATGAACAAGTGGCCTTCACCAGACACTGAACCTGCCTTGATCTTGGACTTTCCAGCCTCCAGAACTGTGAGAATATAAATTTCTGTTTTTCATAAATTATTCAGTCTCGTGTATTTGGTTATAGCAGCACAGGGAGACTAAAACAGTATCTCTACCCCCTAGGACAGTATCTGCTCACTTAGTGAGTGAATCAATAAATTTCACTGAATTACGACTCTCCTAAAACAACACATTCCTTAGATTAGCCCCAGAAACACAGAAGCCCCTGACGGTGCTCCAAAAGACATAGAACCTGAGGCCAGGATCACTTCAGCTTCTGCCAGGGAAAACCCCCCTTTCTGAGGCTGGGTCAGAAACAGTCAGCCTGTGAATATTTTAGGAATGAGAGATGAGGCAGATCCCCCTGGGGCATTTTGACATTTTGACATTTTGCCATCCACCAAGCTGGGAAGTATGCCTCATTCTTAACCAGATGGTCTTTGAGCTGATATTTCTGCCCAGTCACATGTCTGAGTTGATGCAATTGTGTTCCAGAGGTCATAAGAGAAAAGTTGCTGGCAAATGTATCTGAAAGAGCCAGTGCCTCGTTTTTGTTTCTGTGGCAAAGGTTTTCACAACAAACAGCCTTCTCAAGAAGTGTACACACAGCTTGCCTGACCAGACCATGGTGGGAGACACAGCATGAGCTGTGGTCAGGTGGAAAACATCACAGACAGCTCAGAGGATGACACACGTACACTGTGCCTTATGAGAAATAAGAACAGAAATCTGAGTCCTGGAGAGTTTTCAAGTGGATCCCAAGACTAAATGGTGTGGTTCTTCATCCAAATGTAAAGAGTAAAGAAACAAGATGGACTATTCCACTGGGCCCATCTTGTTTCTTTACAACACAGGGATATTTAAACTTTTCATTTTTGTAAGAGGTTCTGTAAATGTGTCAGTTAAGAGTTCAGAAGGAAAGTGGAAATGGTGCGCTATTGATGATGGCTTCCCTTGCTTACACCTTGCAGTGCTCACATTGGTCTAGCCCAGTGAATTTGCAGAAAGGAGGTCGGCAGCAAATTAGGGATCCAATCTGTCCCCTGTACCACATCTCAGAGTCCCCAGAGAATCCTGGGGAGGACAGGGCTGGTCTGATGTGTTAGCAGAGACAACATCAAGGCAACTCCAAGAGAGGCCAAAAGAGCATTTTTCAAATGAATTTTTTCCCTGCCTTCATTCCCCACCCACAGCCTTGTCCCTGAAGTGGCAAGTAAGTTCCACAAGGCTTCTGTGGGCTCATGGCATCAGTGCCATGGCTCTGTCATCAACCCCTTCACGTTAGCATCCACCAAAATAAATTCCCTTTTGCTATCTCCTTGATGGTATCTCCAACCACGCAGCCTATGCTGCAGCCACTAATATAATAGTTTCCCCACTTCCTAGCTGTGAGGCCCCTCCAGATCTCCTGCTTCTCAGGATTTTGCCACCCACTCTTCCAAGCATGCTGAGCATACAGGACATCCCTCAGGCTGCCAGAGCCCCACCTGATCTCCCTGCCACGGTGGCCTCAGGAATGTCCTGTGGGGCTTGCTACTTCCCACAGCAAGTGGACTCTCCCAGCTTGTCTCTATAAGCTGATCTAACTTGGCTGGAGGATGAAGGGGCACAAAGGTGATATAGGACCCTTTCTTTGGGACCCCAACCAATAGCTCACTTTCTTTCCTATTGAACTCTTCTCCACATTCCTCAGCCTAGTAAGTTTTTCGACAAAGTTGGGCTACCGGGGATAATGAGGCTATGCTCTTGTTCTGTTCTAGGTTCGACACCTATTGTTTTTTGTTTTGTTGGTTTATTTTTTCGAGACATAGTCCCACTCTGTTGCCCAGACTGCAGGGCAGTGGTGTGATCTTAGTGTTCACTGCAGCCTCAACCTTCCAGGCTCAGGCGATCCTCCTGCCTCAACCTCTGAAGTAGCTGGGACCACAGGCAGGTGCCACCACACCTGGCTAATTTTTAAATTATCTGTAGAAATGGAATCTCACTATGTTACCCAGGCTGGTTTTGAACTCCTGGGCTCAAGTGATCCTCCTACCTTGGTCTCTTAAAGTGCTGGGATTAAAGGAATGAGTCACTGCACCCAGTCTGATGTCTATTGTTTAGACCAGGATTTCAGTTCAGGACTGAAAGCATCTAGGCTCTTAGAACTCAAAGATTCTTTTTCTTTCCAGTCAACTAACTCTGTCTTGAGTTTCAAAACTCAGTATATTTAAATCAACTTTATTGATATATAACTAACATACAACAAATACATTCATTTTAAGAATACAGTTCAATGACTTTGACAATTATATATACTAATGCAACCATTACCACTGTCAAGAGAAAGAATATTTCTCTCACTACAAAAATTCCCTCTTGCCTAGGTTGCCTGATCTTAAGTAACCACTGATCTGCTCTCACTTTAGATTAGATTTGCCTTTTTCTTTAACAGATATGTTATGTTTTGCTTTTTTCACTTACTACAATGTTTCGAGATGTATCCATGTTGTTTCATGCATGTTGTTGCAATAAAAACTTTATTCTTTTTATTGTTGACTAGTATTCCTTTGTACAGATATACCACAACTTCTTCATTCTTTCACCTGTTTGGGTTATTTCTTATTTGCAGCTATTATTAATAAAACTTCTTTGAATAAATATTTACATGGACAGAGGTTTTTACTTCTCTTGGATAAATACTTAAGAATGGAATTGCTGATATGAATGGTAAGTGTGTGTTTAACTTAGTAAGAAACTGCCAAATTGTATTTCCAAAGTAGTTGTATCATTTTATATTTCCACCAATAGTATATGCAAGTTCCAGTTGTTCCATATCCTCACTAACATTCAGTACTACCAGGCTTCTCAATTTTATCAATTCTGGTAGGCAGACACATTGTAATATCACATTGAATTTCCCTGGTGAATAATGCATTTGAGCATCTTTTCATGTGCTTGATGGTGATTTACACATTTCTTTAGTGAAGTATCTGATAAAATCTTTTGCCTATATTTAATTTCCTTGTCTGTCATGAGAGTTGTTTCGTGTTTTGTAGCTCTCTTAGGATTTTCTATATAAACAATCATGTTAACTGCAAGCAAAGATAGTTTTGTTTCTTCTCTTCCACTCTGGATGACTTTTATTTCTTTTTCTTGCCTTACTGTGCTAACAACCTCCAGTACAATGTTGAATTCGAGTGGTTAAGAGCGAGCATCCTTGCCTTGTTCCCAATTTTGGATAGAAAACATTTCAATCTTTCACCATTAAGTAAAATACCGCTGCAGGGTTTTTGTAGAACCCCTTTGACAGGTTGAAGAAGTTTCCTTCTATTCCTGGTTGGCTGAGAATATCTCTCATGAAATATTATTTATGGGCAGGGCATGGTGGCTCACGCCTGTAATCCCAGCACTTTGGAAGGCCAAGGCAGGTGGATCATGAGGTCAGGAGTTCAAGACCAGCCTGGCCAATATGGTGAAACCCCGTCTCTACTAAAAATACAAAAATCAGCCAGGCGTGGTGGCACACACCTGTAGTCCCAGCTACTCTGGAGGCTGAGGCAGAAGAATCGCTTAAACCAGGGAGGCAGAGGTTGCAGTGAGCTGAGATTGCGCCACTTCACTCCAGCCTGGACGACAAAGTGAGACTCTGTCTCAAAAAATATATATATATATGTGTATAATTTATATTCTTTACAGCCTCTAAATGATGGTAGTTAGTAGGCAGACTTCTAGATCTTATTGTTTAATGAGTTAACAATTAGGCCTTTATATTAATATGTAATAATTTTTTAAATGTTTGATACTATATTTCAATATAATTTATTTTCTTCTGTAATAAAGGAGGCCTATTCTAGAGACTATGCTATGTAAGTCATCAAGTCCATCAGAGTGGTGTGCAGGAATGGCACAATCATGCACTTTTGTTTATCCAAATGACAATGGACTAGAAGGCTTTGAGAAGGGGGGGCTCAGAATCAATTTCTGTTTACAAAATGGTGTATATATATATATATATAATTTTTGTGTGTGTATATTTATATGGCATGCCATATATAATGGTATATCTATGTGTATACCATATACACACACACACACACACATATATATATACACCAATCAAACCAATATATATTTGGTTTTCTTTGTAATTCTATGTATTTTATCTTGTACATTTAAAAATCGTATTTTGAGAAAGGGTGTCTAGGATTCAACAGATTACCGAAGGAGTCCATAGCACTACAAACTGCAAAAGCCCCCTTGTTTTAGAGGATGAGATAGAAGGGAGAGCCAAAAGGAGAGAGGAGAGTGTGTGGGGAGAGGGTGGACTGAGAGACCCAAATAAGGTGGTTCAAGAAGAAAAGACTCAAATGCTGCCAAGTCCAGTGAGATTAGGAGTGAGAATTGACTCTTGCTTTTGTTTGCGTGCTTACCGTTTTCTTTTATTTGTTTTTGGACCTGTGACACAGAGGATCAGTTTACTGACCATCCTTAGTGTGAGGCACACAGTCACCATGGCACCCTGCGCGTTACTCCTGTTCCACTTGTTTTTCTCTGTATCCCCATACTCTACTCCTATCCGCTGCATTTCCATGAGAATCTTTTTGTTTGCATATGTATTTTCTTAAATAGATTTTATTTTTTGGAATCATTTTAGATTTATGAACATATAAAAATTGAGAATATAGTACAGAGAGTTCCCCTATACCCCGCATGCAATTTCCCACATTATTAACATCCTACATTAGTATGGTGCATTTATTAGAATTCATGAACTGCTGGACACGGTGGCTCACTCCTGTAATCCCAGCACTTTGGGAGGCCAAGGCGGGTGGATCACAACGTCAGGAGTTCGAGACCAACCTGGCCAACATGGTGAAACCCTGTCTCTACTAAAAATACAAAAAAAAAATAAAAAATTAGCTGGGCATGGTTGCAGGCACCTATAATCCCAGCTACTAGGTAGGCTGAGGCAGGAGAATCTCTTGAACCCAGGAGGTGGAGGTTGCAGTGAGCTGAGATCGTGCCACTGCACTCCAGCCTGGGTGACAGTGCAAGACTCCATCTCAAAAAAAAAAAAAAAAGAATATCTCTCCCTTTAACCCCCACCCCCACTTTTTTTTTTTTTTTTTGATACAGAGTTTGTTTCCTGCCTCCCAGGCTGGAATGCAGTGGTGTGCTCTTGGCTCACTGCAACCTCTGGGTTCAAGCAATCCTCTTGCCTCAGACTCCTGAGTAGCTGGGATTATAGGCATGTGCCACCGCACCTGGCTAATTTTCGTATTTTTAGTAGAGATGGGGTTTCACCACGTTGGCCAGGCTGGTCTCGAACTCCTGACCTCAAGTGATCTGCCTTCCTCGGCCTCTCAAAGTGTCGCGATTACAGGCGTGAGTCACCGTGGTCAGCTTTAACCGGATCTCTTTCTATGTCCCTTACTAGCACTTTAAAGTTTACTTCATAGAAATATCATATTTTAGTCTTAGAATAGTTTATTCTTGTCTTAATCCTATAAAGTTTTTGTTGCTATTATGAATAGTGTAAATTAACCTGCCATAACGCAATAAAATTAGATGTTAACAACCAAAGGATACCTTTTTAAAACTGAAATATTTACTAAACACAAGGCTTTTAAGTGATAATAGAAAAACTCCATGCCAAAATCTATGAGATTTGCCTAAGCATTTCTCAGAAGGAAATTTATAGCTTTAAATAAATTTTTCAAAAACAGGAAATATTAAAATAAATTACCCAGGTCTTTAAGTTCTTTTTAGTTGGGTTCTCTGGAAGTTGCAGTCAAAAGCATCCTCATGATACTAGGCCTTCAGAAAGGTTGTCAGCTCCCCCAATCTTAATTGATGTTTAAAGTCTATGAATTAGCTGAGCGTGGTGGTGCACACCTGTAATCCTAGCTACTTGGGAGGCTGAGGCAGGAAGATGGCTTGAGCCCAAGAGTTCAAGGTTATAGTGAGCCATGATCGTGCCACTGCACTCCAGCTTGGGTATCTCTTCCTGACTTCCTGGGTCCAAAATACAGAAGCTAGCTCCTTTCCTCTTTTCTCCTTTTTTTTTTTATTGGTCAATAAATCACAACCCTGGAGAAATCTTGGATATTTCTTGGTTTAATAGATTCATAGTTGGGTAGAAGGAGTATTTTACAGGCAGAAAGAAGAACAGCAAAGGCACATTCAAAGACAGGATGATCCGATGGGAAAACTGTGCGGGTGGTGTGGGAAATATTAAAAAGACATATTTAGAAACCCTCCTGGAAGGGCACACAGGAAACAAATGGGAGAACTGAAAGAAAAATGGAAAGGAAGACTTTTCACCATATACCTAGGTGCTTTTTTGAGCCATGTGAATGTAAAATCTACTCTAAAAAGAATTAAAATTATTTTTTAAAAATATTAAGATCTCACTTTTGAAGGCCTAAATGCTAAGGAGTTAGGATGTTTTCTTTTCAGCAACCCTGAATGACATTATTTACATGGCATTTAAGAAAAGAAGAGTCTGGCATCAGAGGACAGGGTGGACGGTGGTGGGAGGATCTAGCACCTTTTTAGATATTTTGAAAGCAGAGGCTTAGGCCGGGCATGGTGGCTCACGCCTGTAATCCTAGCACTTTGGGAGGCCAAGATGGGTGGATCAGCTGAGGTCAGGAGATTGAGACCAGCCTGGCCAACATGGTGAAACCACGTCTCTACTAAAGTTACAAAAATTAGCTGGGTGTGGTGGCTCACACCTGTAATCCAGCTACTCAGGAGGCTGAGGCAGGAGAATCGCTTGAACCTGGGAGGCGGAGGTTGCAGTGAGCTGAAATCGTGCCATTGCACTCCAGCCTGGCGACAAGAGCGAAACTCCATCTTTAAAAAAAAGAGAAAGAAAAAAAAAGAAAGCAGAGGCTGAAACTTTTGTTTGTAGCTCTGGTTGGTGGTTTCCACCCACTAGGCTCTCATAGCATACTCACTACTACTGTGGTTATTATTGCTGTGACAGAAGATGACAGCACTGATGATGGCGAGGACCATGAGGATGCAATGATACCATTTGGTACAGTAGGATTCAGGAAGCTTTTGGAGTAATACACACAGAGGCAATGTTTGATGCTGACTCCTCAAAATCCCATCTCCCCTCCTGACAACCACTGTTCTAGTTCAGAATGCTGATCTTGTTGCTGATTTTCATTTCTTTCCCATCCAAAGGATCCTTTACACAGCGAAGTCACCCATGTTCTCCAGAGATCCGTCTCCTTCCCAGAATCTTACATTGAGTCCCAAAGGCTGTTCAGACCCAAATTTCTCGCTAATTGCTTCCCTGCCTCAACTCTCTTCTTCCCTATTATATGATAGGCCAGCTCTGGCCCTCCACTCCAATGAGAAGCCTGTTTGGCCTTCAAATGTAGTTGTTAACAGGGATCCTTGCCCATCCTTTCTGCCATGTTTTTCATCTCAAAATTCTACTCAAACATCACCTTCACTCAAAAAACATTTAGGGCCAGGTGCAGTGGCTCACGCCTGTAATCCCAGCACTTTAGGAGGCTGACATGGGGGATCATTTGAGGTCAGGAGTTCAAGACCAGCCTGTCCAACATAGTGAAACGCTGTCTTTACTAAAAACGCAAAATTAGGCAGGCGTGGTGGTGGGTGCCTGTAATCCCAGCTACTTGGGAGGCTGAGGCAGGAGAATCGCTTGAACTCAGGAGGCGGAGGTTGCAGTGAGCCGAGATTGTGTCACTGCACTCCAGCCTGGGCAACAAGAGCAAAATGCCGTCTGAAAAAAAAAAAAATCACATACCTTTTTAACAATGAATAAAATAGAGTTTTGCCATTGTGAAATGCACAAATGGTAGAACGATCTTTAGTGAACAATCTACTATGATATAGAGGGCTGTAAAAAAAAGGTCTCAGCCTCCTATGGGGGCATAGAGGATAAAGCAGTCAAAAAAATAATGCAAAATCCTGTTATATTTAGAACTTGCTAGTTTAAAAATTACTTCTCATTTAACCCTCACAACAACTCTGGGGGGTGGATATTGTTTCCAGTTTTTTTTTTTTTTTTTTGAGATGGAGTTTCACTCTTTTTGCCCAGGCTAGAGTGCAATGGTGCCATCTCGGCTCACTGCAACTTCTACCTCCTGGGTTCAAGCGATTCTCCTGCCTCACCCTCCCGAGTAGCTGGGATTACAGGTGCCCACCACCACGCCCGGCTAATCTGTATTTTTAGTAGAGACGGGGTTTCACCATGTTGGTCAGGCTGGTCTTGAACTTCTGACCTCAGGTGATCCACCCGCCTCAGCCTTTCAAAGCTCTGGGATTACAGGCGCGAGCCACCGCACCCAGCCCTGTTCCAGTTCTTAACCAAAAAAGTTGAGATTGACAAAATTAGAATATGGGTTCTGGAAGCAACAGATTGGGTTTTGATTTCTGGCTCTGCCACTCTCTGGTGAGTCCTTGAGCAAATGACTTAATTAACTTAAGGTTCTGTTCCTTCATATGAAACAGGTTACTAACAGGACATACCACACACAATTGCCATGAGGATGAAATGAAAAGTACATAAAAGCTTTCCCCGTGGAGTCTGCCAAATGATGATTACTTAACATCCGTGCTCTTTCCCTTCTTACTCCACAGGCTTTTCCTTGAAGCTGTCTCCAATTCACCCCTCTTGGTTTCAGCCACTCACATCCTGTCCCCTTCTTTCCAACTAGCTTTATAATTATTTTCTGAGCAGCTGTGAATTTCTGCTTCTCTATCTCTATGAAGTTACCTGGTCTGTAATTTTTTAAAAATTATGTTCAGATCTGTTTTTAAGGTGGTAAAATATAATATATATAACACAAAATTTACCATTTTAAGTGTACAATTCAGTGGCATTAAATACATTCACAACATTGTGCAACCATCACTGCTCCCTGTTTCCAAAACTTTTCCATCACCCCGAACAGAAACTCTATACTCATTAAGCAACAATTCCCATTTCCCTTTCCCCCAACCCCTTGGTATTCTTTAATCTAGGTTCTGTCTCTGAGCTTGCCTATTCTAAGTATCTCATAAAAGTGGAATCATATGTACCCAAAATAATTGATTTTTTACAAAGTGAAATCATAAAATATTCCTTTCATGTCTGGCTTCTTTCGTGTAGCTTGTTTTTAAGGCTCATCTATGTTGTCGTGTGTATCAGAATTCCATTCCTCTTTATGGCTGAGTAATATCCATTGTACAGATAGACCTCATTTTGCTTATCCAGTCATCTGTCAATAGGTACTTGGATTGTTTCTGCCTTTTGGCTATTGTGAATAATGCTAACATTAGTGTACAAGTATGATGTGTTTTGAGTCCCTGTTTTCAATTCTTTTAAACACAGACCTAGGGGTGAAACTGCTGGTCATATAGTAACTCTAAGTTTAATATTTTGAGGAACGGCCAAAGTATTTTCCACAGGGGAGGCACCATTCATATTTCACCAGAAATATGTAAGAGTTCTAATTTCTCCACATCATCACCATTTGTTATTTTCTGATTCTGTTTTGTTTAGTTTGCTTTAGAATAGCCCATTCAACTGGGAATGATAGTAAGAGGAGTTAAAAAAAAAAAAGCCCATTAGTTATTAGGGAATAACTCAAGTGAGTGTTTCTCGTTTGGGTTTTGATCTGCATTTCCCTAATGCCTAATGATGTTGAGCATCTTTTCATGTGTTTATTGGCCTTTTGTATATCTTCTTTGGAGAAATGTCTATTAAAGGCCTTCATCTATATTTGAATTCAGATTTTTTTGTTGTTGAGCTATAGTTCCTTATATATTCTGGATTCTAATCCCTGATCAGATATGTGATTGGTAAATATTTTCTTCCATTTTTTTCATTCTCTTTATGGTATCTTTTGATGCACAAAAGTTCTTAATTTTGATGAAGTCTAATACCTGTTTTTTCTTTTGTTTCCTGTGCTTTTGTTGACATACTTAAGAAACCATTGTCAAATTCAAGGTCATGAAGATTTCCCCTAGGTTTTCTTCTAAGAGTTTTATAGTTTATGTCTTAAATTTAGGTCTTTGGTTCATTTTGAGTTAATTTCTTTATATGGTATAATTAAGGGTCCAACTTCATTCTCTGCATGTGGATATCCAGCTTTCCCAGCACCATTTGTTGAATAGGTGATCCTTTCCCCATTGAATGGTCTTGTCTCTCCTGTCAAAAATTAATTGACTATACTGTCGTATTGCTTAACAACAGGGATGCGTCCTGAGAAATGTGTCATTAGGCAATTTCATCATTGTGGAAACATCATAGAGTGTACTTAGACAAATGTGGATGGTATAGCCTCCTACACACCTAGCTTATATGGTATAGCTATTGCTCCTAGGCTATACATATCTGCACAAATGTTACTCTACTGAATACTGTAGGCAACTGTAACACAGGTAAGCATTTGTGTATCTAAACATATCTAGACAGGAATCTCTTATATAGGTTCTGTCTCTGAACTTGCCTATTCTAAGTAGCTCATAAAAGTAGACTCATATATACAGGAAATATGGTAAAAGTACAATAAAAATACAGTTTTGGGCACTTACCATGAATGGAACTTGCAGGATTGAAAATTGTTCTGGGTGAGTCAGTGAGTGAGTGGTGAGTGAATGTGAAGGCCTAGATATTACTTTACACTACTGTAGATTTTATAAACACTGTGGCTACACCTTTATAAAATATATTTGTCTTTCTTCAGTAAATTAACCTTAGCTTACTGTAACTTTTTTACTTTATAAGCATTTCAATTTTTTAATGTTTTGACGCTTTTGTAATAACACTTAGCTTAAAACACACACTATACAAAAATAGTTTCAAAAATAGTTGTGCAAAAAGTTTTTTTAATCTTTATTCTATAAGCTTTTTCAATTTTTAAAACTTTTTGTTTTTTTAACTTTTAAAACTTTAAAAAAAGACAAAAATCCTTTCTTTATATCCTTATCCATAAGCTTTTCTCTGTTTTTAAAATTTTTATTTAATTTTTTAAACTTTTTTTTATAAAAACTAAGACACACACACACTAGCCTAAGCCTACATAAGGTCAGGATCATCAATATCACTGTCTTCCCCTTCACATCCAGTCCTACCAGAAGATCTTCAGGGGCAATGAAACACAAGGAGCTGTCATCTCCTATGATAATAATGCCTTCTTCTGGAATGCCTCCTGAAGGACCTGGCTAAGGCTGTTTTACAGTTTTGTTTTGTTTTTTAATAAGTAGAAGGAGTAAACACTAAAATGATAATTGAACAGTATAATACACAAACCAGTTACATAGTTGTTTATTGTCAAGTACTATGTACTGTACCTAATTGTATGTGCTATACTGTTATGACTGGCAGCAGATTAGGTGTGTTTATACCAGCATCACCACAAACATGTGAGTAATGTCATGACATTATGACATCACTAGGCAATAGGAATTTTTCAGCTCCATTATCTTTTTTTTGTTGTTGTTGTTGAGACGGAGTTTTGCTCTTGTTGCCCAGGCTGGAGTGCAATTATGTGATCTCGGCTCACTGCAACCTCTGCCTCCTGGGTTCAAGCGATTCTCCTGTCTCAGCCTCCTGAGTAGCTGGGATTACAGGTGCCCACAACTATGCCCAGCTAATCTTTGATACTTTTAGTAGAGAGGGGGTTTTACCATGTTGGCCAGGCTGGTCTCTAACTCCTGAACTCAGGTGATCTGCCCACCTTGACCTCCCAAAGTGCTGGAATTACAGGCATGAGCCACTGCCTCCGGCCCAGCTCCATTATCTTATAGGACTACTGTTGTACATGCAGTCCATCATTGACCAAAATGTCATCATACAATGGATGCCTGTATTATGTGAGGACTTATTTCTAGACACACTATTCTATTTCATTGGTCTATATGTCTGTCTGCATGCCAGCACCACACTGTTTTGATTACTGTAGCTTTGTAGTAAGTTTTGATGTTGGGAAGTGCAGGTCTTCCAACTTTGTTCTTTTTCAAGATTGTTTTGGTAGTCATCATTTTTATGCAGGTGAATTTGAGTATGTGGTGGATACGTTCAAGAGAAAAAGGGGAAATTCAAAATTCAGGTTATCTCACAGTTCTACACCTCTGGCAAGATCCCATTTAATGTCTTTGGTCAGATTGGTCCACCCTGCACTCCTCACAGTATATTGCAGCTTGTGGTCACATTACAGCTAAATGGACATGGCATATGGCACTGTAATTAAGGGATATACGAAAACTCCAACAGGGTACAATGTTGGAAAGAGCACTGCACAAGGGGACCAGAATCAGAATTCTAGTCCTGCCTCTGCATTTAAAAGGAGTGGGTCCTAGTAATTCTCTTAGCTCTGTAAGGCTCAGTTTACTCATGCTTTTATTTTCATTGATCTGTAAAATGGGGATTATACTACCTGCCCTGTCTACCTCACAGAGATATCTTGAGGCTCAAGTGACATAAAGTGTGTGAACAGGTTTTTGTGTACTGTAAAGCACTCTAACACAGAAGCTCTTATTACTCACACAATTATTGATCATCCGTCCCAAGAGCTATGAAGCATCTGGTCAGGTCCTTGATAACTGTTAAGTAGAATTTTCTGGTCATAAAAGTCCACAGATACTCCAAGGTTCATCAATAAGTGTTTGTCTGGTTTTAGTTGACAGCTTCTTAATCCATCACACTTCATGTCAACAACCAAGAAGAAGCAATGCTCTATAATACCGTGTTTTAATCCATCTATTTCACACAGCCAAGGGTGAGGACCTTGTGAGAAGCCTGGAAGCCTGTGAGAGACGAAACTCACAGGCATCTGGGAAAGCCTCTCATTCTATCTTCCCAACCTGAAAGGAAATATACTATTGCTGATTCATTTATGAGATTGCCTTAGGCTGGTGAAATAGCAAGGGCTAATCACAACAGGAGCGCTCTTAAAAAAGATAAAATAAGAGAAAACAACAAAAGCCCTCCCCATTAGCTGTTGGTTTCACTTACAAGCAATTGCCAGGACTCTGGCAGCAGTCGTTTTGGGGCCCTCTTGACAGAATTCACACACAATCCACAGAAGGTAGAAAGAAATCTCTTCATCTCTGCATGTTAATTAAGAAGGACAGATGGCCCTGTGATTATTCAACCATATGTAGGTCAAGACTAAATGAATTAATAAGCAACTTAATTCTCAGTCGCCTCCAAGAGCTTATGAGGCATCTATGAGCAAACAATTGCCATAGTATCCTGGGAAACAGGAGATGGGGGCAGGGAGAGAGATTAAATTTCCCTCATTGTACACTAAGTTCCACAGTCTAGGAAAGGACATCTTAATCCCTCTACCACACATTGTCTTCCCTACAATATTTGGGATATGAAAATGAGTCCAAATTTATCTTAGTTATCCAGGTATATATTGTATAACTGCAGCCCATAGGGTCTCTTTTTTAAAAAGTTAAGCTTGATGGATTACTTTAGGACTGAAAAGCAAAGAAAGTAGAGCCTGGAGTCATAAAGAGAAATGTAATAAGACGGGCAGCACATGCTGGGGCCAAAGCAGGGGTCAGAAAACAAGTTCTGAAAAGGCTCAGAGGGGCACGAAGATGCTGTCGCTGGGACTGCCAGAGCTAGAGCTCGATCTGGACCTGAAGAGCCAATTGGGGAGAAAAGGGGATCATTACTATTTTGAGTGCAAAAGGTAGGAAACTGTGCAAGGCATGCAAGGGGCAGTAATCAAACCAGTGTGAGCAGAGGAGACAGGTGATGCAAGGGAACTGTGAGGGAACAGCTGGCACAGGTTATCCGCAGCAAGGAGATCAAGGATGGCAGCAGTGCTGGCTGCTTTCAGGAGCAACCAGTCTGTCCTCCTCCCAGTGTTCCTGCCAGAGTCCACAGAATAGAAATTTGAAACCCTTCAGGCGTTTGTATTGGAAAAAGTATTTTTTTCCTCCTCCCCGCTGCTCCCAACTCTTCCCCATGTATGAGTGATTGATGAGACTGGCAGAGGAACCGAGCTGCCCTGCTCAGCAACTCTTTCCCTTCCTCTTACCAGCCGTAACTCCCTGTGGAACTGACTGATTTTCCCTCATCTCTTCCTCCTCTTCTAAGTGTTAAGCTGGTTGCCTCTAAGGAGAGGCCTGCATTTGTCCAGCTGTCTCTGGATGGCAAGTTTAATTATCTGAGCAAAGGCATAGGTATTAAACCCAGTTGTCAAATCCAGCACTGTTGATAGTGATGGCTATTTTGCTCCCTTTCTGTCTGAATCCTGGGTATATCTGATTTGTTGCAGCACACTGAAGGGGAACAAAGGGGGCATCATTTATTATCTCCTGCTTAAAATCCCAACACCCACAAGTCCAGAAGGGATATACATAGATGCTGTACTATTTGTCTTTATAACAAAACCAAATGCTTTTGCACCACACATTGTCTTCTATATGGTATTTGGGCTGTTAAGACCAGTCAACAGCAATATATCTTAGTTTCTCAGCCTTGTGAAGTTTAGGAACTTTCTAAAAAAATTTTTTTAAATATGCATATAACACAAAATTCAAAAGGTCATAGGATAAAAATTCTCTCTCATATAACTCTTTCTACAGGCAGCCATTATTATCACTTTATTATTTATCCTTGTAAGGATATTCTTGTATACAGTATGAACATATTTGTGTATTTTTTTAACCAAAAGGTGGAAGACATAATGCTGCGTGCCTTGCCTTTTTTAGTTAATATATCTTACAGATCACTCCTTAAGGAATATTCCATTCTTCCTTATCAACTGTTGAGCTGTCATACTTCAAGGAATTCCATTATATGACCATACAATAAAAATTAATCACTTTTATTGACAAATCTCATTATAATCTTGTGCTAAAGTAATGACTCTCTCGCTCTCTCTCTCGCTCCCTCTCCCTCTCTCCCTCTCTCTCTCCCTCTCTCTCTCTGTCTCCCTGCCTCTGCCCCGGCCTCCCGGCTCACTCAGTACTCGGTGTTGCCCGCACTGGAGTGAGTGCGGTGGCGTGGTCTCGGCTCGCTGCAGCCTCCGCCTTGGCCTCCCAGGGTGCTAGGATTGCAGCCTCTGCCGGGCCGCCGCCCCGTCTGGGAGGTGAGGAGCGCCTCTGCCGGGCCGCCCTGTCTGGGAGGTCTACCACGGAGGCCAGACGCAGTGTGGGGGCTGGACGTGGTGGCTCACGCCTGTAGTCCCAGCACTCTGGGAGGCCAAGGCGGGTTGATCACTTGAGGTTAGGAGTTCGAGACCAGCCTGGCCAACATGGTGAAATATATGAAAAATACAACAAACCAACCAACCAACCCAGCAACAACAAAACAGGTCTACCCTGGAGTCATACTCTAACTTTTTCTATTTTCCTCCCTTTCTGATCCTTTATCCCACTTTCCTTTTCTTCCTCTTCCTTCTCCTTCTTCTTTGTCAAATAGAGGATTGAGTTATTATCATTGATCCATACAAAGTCCGTCTCTCATTTATTTTCTTTCATTCCCACCCCCCATTTCTATTCCCCATCTTCCCATGTGCAACCTTCCTACTATGCTTGATATGCATCTTTTTGTTTGTATTTTTAGAAAATGTTTATTGTTTTGTGTGCAAAAAAATTAATAAAAAAATAAATTTTCAAAAATAAATAAATATTGTCACTGCCCACATTATGGCAAAAAATAAATAAATAAACAAAGTAATGACTATATGAGTATTTACATCTTTGCACACATGTGCAAAGATTTTATTTGCAGGGTAAATTCCTAGAAGTGGAATTGCCAGGTCAAATGGCAAATGCACTTAAAATTTTGAAAGCTATTGCTAAATTTTTAAACATAGAGGTTTTCTACCAATTTATACTCCTACCAACATTGGCTACTGTTTTTCAAAATATGGTTCTCTTGTGACTTTCTCTGATCCCTTCCTAAATATAAGAACTCCAGCAACAAATCTGAATTTTAAGGTGGCTCATGAAGGAATAGAAAGGTCAGGCAATGCAGATATTATTTTAACTGCATCTGCCATGTTTAGCACGCAGGAACTTTTGCAACTCCACAGCCTTCCCTAGCTTCCGTTCCAGCCGTGGCCGCTAGCGTTTATCCGATGTCTCAATAGGTACACACTGTAATCAGGGGTATTAGAAAAAGAAATTGCTAACTTAATGTCTTATTTCTCTCAGGGATTTAAAAGAATTAAAGGAAACAAGCACAGGTGGTAGTTGACCTGGTTAACTCTGGTATCACTTTGAATCTACTTAAAATAGGAGTCACGTGGAACACAAGGGAGGAGGTTCATAAAGCACATGCTGTAATTTAGGGTACATATAAAATCATTACACCCACTTAAAGGCAATCTTTTGAGTGACTTTAAAATATGAGAGCTATTTTCATTGCATGGTAGACTAGAACCAAGGCAAATGAAAGCAAATGTATGCTTTCTTCTCACTTTTCCTTTATGTACAGCCTTGCCAACCTTTCCGGATGTCCTCCAAAATGGGGTCCCATCCAGTATCATTTTGCCATGTAACAGAGCTTCTTCTCTTGGCTTACACTACATGTTCTAAAATTATCCTTTCTCTCCCAAATAAGTTCTTTCCCCTCTGTACCTAATTTTTTTATCTACTCTCAGAAATATGGGCTCTGATTAATTAATTTTCACCTGCGTGGCTAATTTTTCCTTCCTAGAAGTACTTAAGATTTTTAATAGCAAGAGCTGGTTAGTGCCAGATAGCACTTTACATGTATTTTCATTTAATTTATTGAGCAGAATAAGGGCCAATGGGTTAATCTATCTTGCCCAGTCATATAGCAAAAGCAGAGTTTGGATGCAGGGATACTTAACTCCAAAGCATGCACTTTCCCCCTTTCATCAGTGCATTTACACTTTTTTGCTTGAAAACCCCCTAAAATAATTTTCATAAGCTATATATCCCTCATGAAGCTTTAAGTTGACATCTAAATTTTTTATAATTTTAAATAATTGCATAGGTCATAATTTCCAGCATATTATAAATTTCTTTTTAAGTGAATCCAACGAAATCCAAATATAACATTTGGATCTATTTTTTAAAATATATGAGCAAGTTATTCTTTAACATTTAGAAAGCTTACATCTTTCCTTTTTCTCCTTGAGCTTCTATTTCTATCCCATTTTTTCCAGATTTTTATCATAACGTTTTTATGTTTGAAAATATAGGGCCGGGCGCGGTGGCTCATGCTTGTAATCCCAGCACTTTGGGAGGCCGAGGCGGGCGGATCACGAGGTCAGGAGATTCAGACCACGGTGAAACCCCGTCTCCACTAAAAATACAAAAAATTAGCCGGGCGTGGTGGCGGGCACCTGTAGTCCCAGCTACTTGGAGAGGCTGAGGCAGGAGAATGGCGTGAACCCAGGAGGCGGTGCTTGCAGTGAGCCGAGATTGCGCCACTGCACTCCAGCCTGGGCGACAGAGTGAGACTCCGTCTCAAAAAAAAAAAAAAAGAAAATATTACTGACCACCAGATAAGTATATGTATTAAAACAAAAATAAGTACATAATTTAAAATTTTATTTTACTCTGACTATAAGTGGTTCTAGTTGATAAAAACTTTTCTTGAGTTATTACAAATATTAATACAGAATTGATCGAGACAACAAAAATATATACACATTTTGGTAATTATTAAACATAAGTAGTAAATTTGTTATTATCACTTAAGATAATATTAGCTACTGTAACAGATAAAGTACAAAATCTTGTGGCTTAATATAATTAAAAGCTATTTCTTGATTTAATATAGAGTCCCCAAAAGGACTAGGTAGTGATTCAGGGCCACTCCTCAGGGCTCTGTTGTTTTCAACATATGGCTTCTGTATAGCTGAAGAAGAAAGGAATGAGCATGAAGATGGCATGTGGCCAAGTCTAGAAGTGGAGCCCCTTACTTCGTCTGCTTTCCAATAACCAGAACCAATTATATTGGCAAACCTGAAAGAGCAGGAGGACAGGAATGCAGTCTAGCATTCTAGAAATGCATTGGGTAAACAGCTCGACAATCTTGGCCACAGATTTACTGGAAATGCCTGTCTTGAGAAAAATCATGATTCAACTTTTAAAATAAATCTAATGAAACAGAATGCTTTTAGTCTACTAAAAACAAATTTAGCAGCTATTTTTAAAATAATATATTTTGTAAATAAAAAGTTAACAATTTTAAACATTTTATAAGATGGACCCATAGTAATTGTAATGCATATTTTATGATTTGATAAAAATGTGTTCTAATTCCCTCATTGAATAATACAGTGTACACTAGCCACAATGTACAAAGCTTTACCCACAAATATTTATAAAGAAGAGAAATTTAGCAAGTCTTGTGGGTTTATGATAGCTCAATGAATTATTATGAAGATTTCACCTATGTGTGGCCCATGACAGCTTGCATAACTACAGCAGTATTTGGGATGGGTCAGGACAATGCCTTTCTTTTATAAAGTGGAGAAAAAAAATTAGAAATTTGTGCACATTTTCTCCTTCTCCTCTTCCTCCTTTTTTGTAGAGACTGGATTTCGCTATTTCCTCAGGCTGGTCTCCAACTCTTGACCTCAAGTGTTCCTCCCACCTTGGCCTACAAAAGTGCTGGGATTACAGGCATGAGCCACTGCACCCCCCAGGAGTTTCTAAAGGTGGGAGTTTTTGACAAACCAATGAAATATTCTGATGCCTTCCCTTGGCCCTTGAATTAGACTATATCCTCTGTTTCACTCAATAGGACTTTTAACGTAGTAGTACTAACAATGAAGCTTTGTTCAGGATCAAGGATCCCCCAAAGATAACACAATAATTATCCTGAACCAATTGTGTAAAATCTTTAAAAAATCAAGCAAGTATGTTCAGCTGTAACCATACTTCATTCTCATATATAGTTCCATTCCCTAGATGATGGCTAGAAGGATTTCTAGTTACAGCCTGCCTTCTATCAGTCTTCACTCTTTTGGCTCTTATGTGTTTTACCTCTTCAGCACTTGTGATATTGTTTAAAATACCTTACATATTTGAATGTGGCTTTTGCTGAGTAATTAAAAATAAATAAATATAAATAAAGTATCTTACATATATTGTCCTTGTATAGTTTAAGAATTTAGGCAAAATATTATGTTATATATGCCAGATATCATGATAGTTATTTTAGATGACAGGATTTCAAGATAGTCCTTCCATCTTTCCTCCTCTTTTCTTTCCCTCTTTCCTTTATTCTTCTTTGTTGGAAATATAATGGTAACCAAGATAGACAATATTCCTGACCTCTTATAGTTGAGAGAAGGTAAAATACAAAGATTGGAATGAAGTTTTACTTGGGTAATAACTTCCATGATATTCTTTTTTATTCTGAAAATATCCTTATTATTATTTGAGCTATTACTATATCACTTTAGCAAAGTTTAGGCACTAGTGATTTAAATAACATAGTTGAGGCCAGATGCAGTGGCTCAGGCTTGTAATCCCAGCACTTTGGGAGACTGAGGCAGGCAGATCACCTGAGGTCAGGAGTTCAAGACCAGCCTGGCCAACATGATGACACCTGTCTCTACTAAAAGCACAAAAATTAGCCAGGTGTGGTAGCGTGCGCCTGTAACCCCAGCTACTCAGAAGGCTGAGGCAGGAGAATCGCTCAAAGCCATGAGGTACGATGTTGCAGTGAGCCAAGATCGCACCAGTCCACTCCGGCCTGGGTGACAGAGCAAGACTCCATCTCAAAAAAATTAAAATAAATAAGTAAATAACATAGTTGAAATGGAAAAATATGACAAGTATGAAAAGTTTCAGGAATAGTCATTAGAGATTGGTTCTAGGAAATTGTGCCAATATGCCTTAAAGTGAATATAATGGTATCAAGTTCATTTCAATATATTCATGCACCAAGTCAAAAATTATATGTAATCCACAAACTTTAAGGTTTTGAAAATTAATTTTTATTAAAGAGTTAAATATTACCTAGAATATGAGAACCTCTATCCAGGCTTCCTAGAAACCTATACTGTAATCTTTAAAATAATAAAACAGGCCAGGCATGCAGTGCTCATGCCTGTAATCCCAGCACTCTGGGAGGCCGAGGCGGGAGGATCAATTGAGGTCAGGAGTTCGAGATCATCCTGGGCAACCTGGCGAAACCCCATCTCTACAAAAATAGGAAAGTTAGCCGGGCATGGTGGTGCATGTCTGTAGTCCCAGCTACTCGGGAGGCTGAGGCACGAGAGTCATTTGAACCTGGGAGGCGGAGGTTGCAGTGAGCCAAGATCTCACCACTGTGCTCCAGCCTGGGCAAAACAGTGAGACTCTGCCTCAAAAAAATAAAATAAAATAAAATAAAATAAACATGCAGTGTTTATTAAAATGTAGAACAACAATAAAGCTGACTGAAGATCAAGATAATCTGGTGGTCCAAGAAGTTACCTGCCTCCCCTGCGGGCTCTGCCTGTGGCCTAGATAAACCAGCTTTTTGCCTTCAGTGGTGGGCAGACACCAATGTTATTTGCTATTTCCACAATCCTTAATCGGAATGTCTATTGGAGACAGGTCTTAACACAAGTAGAGAAAAAGGTTGTACAAATTTACCTGTAATAAAACTGACTTAAAGAGCAAGTTATTCCCCGTCTTGGGAATAAAGACAACTTCTCACGATAAAGACAACTTCTCTTGGTGGGAGGTAAATTTTTGTTGAAGTTGTTATCTAAAAGTTATTAAAAACATCCCAGGGCAGAAAAAAGGTAAACAGAAATATGGTTTGTAAGATGCAAGTCAAACTTGGAAGTGGCATTGGTGTGGGGTGGGGCAGTGACTGGAGTGTCACTGAGCCCAGGAGAGGTCACAGGAAGGCAGATTCTCATATCCTGCTTAGGAACTAGATGTTTAAGATGAGCAGAAGTAATCGATCATGGTGATTCTGGGAAAACATAATCAGCAAAATTGTTAAAAAACAAAGGGAAAGAACTAAAACTGAAGGTGTGATTTCAGATTCATGGTAACTGCTTCATGGAAATCATGCTCTTGTCACTTGTTCAAGGTCAGTAGAAATAATGGCATCTAAGCAACTCTACTACTTCTCACATGGAGGTCAGTGAACCACCGCAAGGGCAGAAAAGCGTTCATAAACCACTATGTTAGGACAATAAAACAATTAGAATCAGACTTTTCCTTACTAATTAAAATGTTTTAAGTAGATTAACTTCCCATGAAAATTTAAAATTATATTCACAGCCTACTGGAGAAAATACCTTGCAATACCTGGAGATAATTTGTCCAGTGCTTAGCCCTAATGATAGCTCATGTTTACTAAGTGCTTACTGTACCACCAGGCACTGTGTTACATGCTGTGCATTTATTCTTCAGGACACTATGAGGTAAGTATAATTTTGTAGATAAAGGACTGTAACTTAGTGAGAGGGGCTGGGATTCAACTCATCTTTCTAACAAATAAGCTGCCTCTAGAGCAGCAGTTAACTAAATTTTGGCTCTCACAGACCCTTTCCCTTCAAGTCCATCCATTGACTCATTAAAATAAGTCTCACCTCAGATTATACTTAAAGGCATTCAACTGGAAACCAGAAAAGGTTAACATTAAGCATTACAGTACTGTGATAATGTTTGTGTTACAATAAAAGTCTAATGAATCTTAAAACACACGGAGAAAGGTACTCAATTTTGTAGACTTGGAACACTATCTGGAAAAAAACAAAACAATAGCAGCACATTCTGGTTTCTAGAATTTATTGAAGCTAATATGCGCAGTATATTGTTAGAAACCATTCTATTAACCAAATTATTTCTTAATTTGCAAGGAAAAAACAGGCTTATTGTAAAGAACTCGGAAAACTGGCACAGAGTGTAAAGTCAAAATTGATTCCTATCAATTAACCTTGTGGGATATTTCCTTCAAGCCGAACAGTTCAGAATCTTCAGTTGTCAATAGTAACCCTAAATAAACGAATGCAAAATTTCTAAGCAAATTCTAAATAAAATGCTCAGTTTCATTTGTATTTTACCTAATTCTAGGAAAACATTTAAACACATGGATGATACTTATTTCCTAATCATAATTTCCTCCCAAAAGATTTACCATATATTGTAAATCATTTATCACATAATGTATGTTTTTAAATATTCCATTAGACCCTCCATTACTGCAGAGGATGCCTATCATCAAAAAAAATGCAGTCTTAACCACAAGAATCCAATCTTGATTTATAATACTTAAGAATCATTGCAGTTGAATTCGAAAGTCAGGGGTTCTGTGTTCTATTTCACGCTGTTAAAGAACAATCTGGTTAAGATGAAGAGCCTGGGCTCTGAAGCCAGACTACTGGAGTTCAAACCCTAGCTCAGCCATTCAACTAGTTGTGTGATAACACTTTGTTCTAGTTACAAGATTAACATCTAGTTTTAAGTTTATCATGTTTTAGGCAGGATCCATTCATTAACTTGCTGTGTGACTTAACTACACGGCTTAGGTTAGCCAGGAGATATACCTTAAAATCTGCTTGCTTTGTTCACATCTCAAGAGTTAATAAAAAAATAACGCTAATGAAGTACTTCAAACTCTTAAGTGAAAGGACAATACCAAAGCAATACTATTTCCATTTTTAACTATACACAAGTCTTAATGTTATCATATATATTTACTAATAACCAAATAACTAATGCAAATTTACCAATAACTAGGGCAATGCCTAACCACGTAATGAGTTGTGAGACACACATATGACTATTAGGAATGCAACAGTAATTGATATAATTATATGATATCACCACAAGATGGAGTAAGAGGTCTCAAAAACACACACATACTTTCCTGTCAAAAGTCTACAGATCTGACATTCCTTTCTGCCATCTCATAGTGATATAATTAGGTATTACTCTATTGGATCAGCCTCCTATGCAAGAATAAAATAAAAATAATAAGTAGTTTCATAAAAGCCAAGAAATTAGTTGAAGGAAAAGATTAAGCACACAAAGGAAAGTGGTGACACTACTTTGTAAAATGGCAAGAAGCATACAGAATGTCAGAGTGGAGTTCCAAACTAACATAAATTTAAAAAATAAAATCTAGCCAGGCGCAGCGGCTCACATCTGTAATCCCAGCACTTTGGGAGGCTGAGGTGGGTGGATCACCTGAGGTCAGGAGTTTGAGACCACCCCGACCAACATGGAGAAACCCTGTCTCTATTAAAAATACAAAATTAGCCGGGCATGGTGGCACATGCCTGTAATCCCAGCTACTCAGGAAGCTGAGGCAGGAGAATTGCTTGAACCTGGGAGACAGAGGTTACAGTGAGCCGAGATTGTGCCATTGCACTCCAGCCTGGGCAACAAGAGCGAGCGAAACTCCGTCTCAAAAAAATAAATAAAATAAAATAAAATATATTTTAAAACTAAAATAATACCACTTTAAAAACATAACTCTCTTCCTAATTCCTTTTAGTATAGAGAATGTCAAAGACAGCTTCAACTATTCTCTTAAAAGGAGGAGGAGGAAGGCCGGGCACGGTGGCTCACGCTTGTAATCCCAGGGTGCGGTGGCTCACGCTTGTAATCCCAGCACTTTGGGAGGCCGAGGCGGGCGGATCACGAGGTCAGGAGATCGAGACCACGGTGAAACCCCGTCTCTACTAAAAATACAAAAAATTAGCCGGGCGTGGTGGCGGGCGCCTGTAGTCCCAGCTACTCGGAGGCTGAGGTGGGAGAATAGCGTGAACCTGGGAAGCGGAGCTTGCAGTGAGCCGAGATTGCGCCACTGCACTCCAGCCTGGGCGACAGAGCGAGACTCCGTCTCAAAAAAAAAAAAAAAAAAAAGGAGGAGGAGGAGTTTGAATAACATTTTTAGCATTGCCTTTTTTATGATCTTGAAAATTGTGCAAAATAAAAAAGGAAGCCCTAAGGTCTGTAGGGACTTTCATAAATTTTGGGTAGGGCCATTTAGATTTATAGTCAATAATGTTTTTCTTTTCATTAAATAGCAGTGCTTTTATTTGCTTGAGCTTTACATTCAGAATTTCTTTAAGGGGTATAGTTTTTTAAAATTTTACCCAAAAAATGTACATATCATGTCAAACATACATAAGCAGAATTAGAAAGCAAAGGCTTAATATTCTTGATAAGTAAAAATGCTCCATAAATTTATCAGAAAGAGATAATCACTCCAAAAGGAAAACGTAAGGGGTATTTTCAAGCAATCTACAAACAATGTGGTTAATAAGCAATAAAAATTATCGCTCATTAGTGACCTGATTAAAATGGTGACATTAATAATGAGATTTAGTGGCCAGGCGCAGTGGCTCACACCTGTAATCCCAGCACTTTGGGAGGCCAAGGTGGATCACCTGAGATCAGGAGTTCAAGACCAGCCTAGCCAACATGGTGAAACCCCATCTCAACTAAAAATACAAAATGAGCCGGGCATAGTGGCGCACGCCTGTAGTCCCAGCTACTCGGAAGGCTGAGGCAGGAGAATCTCTTGGATCTGGAAGGCAGAGGTTGCAGTGAGCCGAGATCGTGTCATTGCACTCCAGCCTGGGCAACAAGAGCAAAGCTCCATCTCAAAAAAAAAAAAAAAGAGAGATTTAAATGATTTTTTGCTTATCAGTCTAAAGAGAAAGATTTATCATAATTGGTGTTGATAAGGATGTAGGGAAGCAGACGTTGTTGATAAAAATGTAAACTGCACAACCTTCCTAGAGGGTCTTAAATGGAGACACGTTTTTACTTAGAATTCCAGCTTCTAGGAGTTCTTGACAGTAACTCTTTTATACACAAAGATTTATCTGTAAGGATACTATTCATTGTTGTTTGTTTGTTTTTTGTTTTTTCTTTTTTTGAGATGGAGTCTCACTCTGTCGCCCAGGCTGGAGTGCAGTGGCACGTACTCGGCTCATTGCAACCTCTCTGCCTCTTGGGTTCAAGCGATTCTCCTGTCTCAGCCTCCCCAGTAACTGGGATTACAGACATGCACCACCACGCCCAGCTAGTTTTTTGTATTTTTAGTAGAGATGGAGCTTCATCATGTTGGCCAGGCTGGTCTCACACTCCTGATCTCAAGTGATCCACTCGCCGCAGCCTCCCAAAGTGCTGGGATTACAGGCATGAGCCACCATGCCCGGCCTATTAATTGTTGTTTGTAACAGCCAAAACCTAGCCACAGCCAAAGATCAACAGTCAGCAGTTGGCTAAGTAAACTTGGCATATTCACATACTGGAATACTATGTAACTAGTAAAAGCCATGAAATAGAAATATTAATGACATCACTGGCTGGGCACGGTGGCTCATCATGCCTGTAATTCAGGCACTTTAGGAGGCCGAGGAAGGTGGATCACTTGAGACCAGGAGTTCAAGATCAGCCTGGTCAACATGGTGAAGCCCCATCTCTACAATTAAAAAAAATAATAATGAGAAATATTAATGACATCAGAAGATGTTCAACTCCATTAAGTGAAAAATGCAGGTTATAACACTATATATAGCCTGACACCAATTTTGGTTTTTCTTCTTTTTATAACAAGTACTTTATCTTCTTCTTTGTGCTTTTCTAAATTTCCTAATGTACATGTATTACTTTTATAATAAAAATATGATAAAACTACTAATACAAACCACAAAACTCTTGATTATTATATTTTCATTTATAATATACAATTTTCCAATCAAATTTACACTTGTATATTCAGTTGAGTAGAAATATCTGGTTAAATACAGGTTTCAGATGTATGTGTTCAACACAAAAAGGATACTGAGAAAAATTTATGATCATTTCAAGAGACCATTTAAAGCTAATAAGCACGGTTTGGAAATTTCTCACTGAAAAGCTGGAATTATATACCCCATTTAAGAAAAGACTTGAAGATCTATTATTCTAACCCATCGCTTGTTTTGCACCCTATTTACAATATATCTAAATAAATTTATTTTCTGAATATTCAAATTTGACTATTTCTGCAATTTAAAGCATCAAAATGACCCTCCAAATAATAATTATAAAACTGCTGACTATTACTTATCATGAGAAATAACTTAATGAAAACCTATTTACAAATTAACAGCCCATCCATCCAAAGATTATATGTATTTCAATATTATAATTTATAAGAACAAGACATCCAATCTGCTCAAAAAGAAAATACAATTAATTTAGCATATGGAAACCACTTGCTTTTGCCAATACAACAAAATATCTGTAAATTATGTAGTGCTCAATAAAGTGGATGTAAGTTTATAATTGAAACTTCATTCACACAAAAAAATGGTCTTTTACTAGCAAAACTGAATATTACAGCTTTTCAACTATATTCTAAATAAAAATAATTAAAAATCAATTCAAAAAATTCAGAATAAGTGCTTTTTTTAAATCTCACAAAAACTGAAACTATCATTTACATCAGTTGTAATAGCAATAAAAATTAGAAATCAATTTGCTATAACTCTTGAAAACACTTATAAAAACAAAACAAAATTAAACAAAAAATAAAAAGGTAAAACTAAGTATTCATTTTAAATTAAAGATAATCTGACTCCTTACGACATACCCACTTGCAGATGTATAAATAGCAGATGCATTCAAAACAGTGCAAGATTTAATTAATTTAGGACAATATTCCAACCAATCCCAATGCAGGTTTTAAATTACTTGTGCACGTTTATATAGAATCATAAAAATAAACCTCTAATATGTAATCAGCTTATGCCAATTCAGAAAACTCCACACCAATACAACTACTATGGAAATCATGAGATATGACTGGGGGGAGAAAAGCAAAACCTAGCATCAAAAGTGCATATACTCATTGTAACTACAATCTTACTATCTATTCCCACTTTTGTTTTAAAAAAAGTTTTCTTTAAACTATATGTCTCGAAGGAATACTAAATGTATAATTTCATATTCTTTTTTGAATTTAAAAAATATATACGTAATCCTCCTTTGTTTTTGGTAAGTTCAAATATGAATTGACAGTGGGGTAATTGGATTGTGGATTCTTTAAGAAAGCTCTATAGAAGAGAATAATACAACATACTATATCTTCTTTAAGAAGTATGAGCTGAAATGTTAGGCATTCCTTGTATTGTTTTTTAAATATATTTAAGGAATGCTGTTTTTGTAAAACCATGGCTTTGAAAAAGAAATCTGAGATCAAAATACATTACTAGAGGATCTCTACAAAAGGTCACCAAGACTATCCTTGTTTGTGAAATCAGGGAAAACATTTTTAGAATTTATCTTGTTAGAAAAAACGCTACCACTTTTCTTTCTTTTTCTTCTTTCTGATTATCACAATTAAACACCAGAAGATTTTCCCCAAATAAATACTGATGTAAATGTTGACTTCAAGGACAAAGAACTTTCGTAAGAGTCTATTTCTCAGGCATTTCACCATTTCTTGAGACCACAGGACACAGGCAGCACTGTTTAATGTGAATTGTCACTGGACTCCGTTGAAGTATTCCTTCTGGGAGAGTTTATTGGTACCTGACGCTCACTGGTAGATGTAGGTTTAGCAGCATTTGGTGGCTTTGTAGAGGAATTAGGTGGAAGTCTATGACGATTACTCTCCTCACCAGAAGTAGAGGAATGTCTTTTTCTTCCAAATTCCTCACTAATAGGGGGCTGCAAATGATGAAAGACAACACCGTTGACAATTTTACTGTTTTTCCTCCCTTGAGAATCTAAGGCTAGACTTTTCCCCAAAAAAGTAAGTTAAATGGACACTTCAGCAGAATTTTTTTTTTTTTTTTTTCTGACGGAGTCTCGCTCTGTCGCCCAGGCTGGAGTGCAGTGGCGCGATCTTGGCTCACTGCAAGTTCTGCCTCCCGGGTTCACGCCATTCTGCCGCCTCACAGATTTTATTAGTATAACAAAAACTTAACAGCAACTTAAGGTACTAAACTTAAATTTCCTTCCTAACTAAATCAGCCTACTAGTATTTGCTCATTCTTTTACTCAACATATGTTTGTGGTTTTTGTTTTTGTTTTTTGTTTCTGAGACGGAGTCTCACTCTGTAGCCCGAGTGTTTTTTTGTTTTTTGTTTTTGTTTTTGTTTTGTTTTTGTTTTGAGACACAGTCTCACTCTGTAGCCCAAGCTGATGTGCAGTGGCGCGATCTTGACTCACTGGAACCTTTGCCTTTGGGGCTCAAGCGATTCTCCTGCCTCAGCCTCCCAAGAAGCTGGGACTAGAGGCGCAAGCCACCACACCCGGTTAATTTTTCTGTGTTTTTAGTAGAGACGGGGTTTCACCATGTTGCCCTGGGTGGTCTCAAACTGCTGAGCTCAGGCGATCCACCCACCTTGGCCTCCCAAAGTGCTGAGATTACAGGCGTGAGCCACCACGCCTGGCCTCAACATATGTTTATTAAGCTTCTCTCATGTTTTAGGGCCTGAGCGATCTGACCGGGCATAGGTATAAGGCTGGGTTCCATGGCTCCAAGAAAATGTTTCAGCGAGGCTATTTGCCTTCTTTATTCAATTTCGTCAATTGTAAAGGATTTGTACCTTCAGTCTCTTTCTCAATCCTAAACTCCTATTCCAGGCTTGCTTAAGTGAAAATGTTTAAATAACAGATAAAGGAAAGCAGTAGGGGAATAAAAGAGATGCCAAGTTAAATTATCGTTAGCAAATTTGAAGGTTTATCTAGAATTCCTGTGATAAGGAGACTGGAGAATATTATTGATGATACCAAATTTAAACATCTTCAAACGTTTAAGTACCCAGTGAAAAGGCATCCTGCATTCAAAAAAAAGTCAGCTTTTTAGGCCTTTCCAGTTACCAAGATTTGGGAGCCCAGAACTGGACACCAATGAACTAGTATTTTTATGTGGAGCTAAATTAAGATAGTAACCTTCTCATCCAAACTTCTGTTGTACTTAAAGGAGGCCTGAATTCTTAGCTTATGTTCAGATGGGGCAAGAGTCTGAAATATAGAGCAAGGATGTCTTTGTGACAGAACTGGCTAGGCCACTCTAGAAAAATAGCTCTTAATTCCAGAGACAGGCACTTTTATTAACCCTATCCGTGGGTCATCAAGTCCATTTACACAAAACCACAAGACAAATTACAACACAAAGCAGAGATGATGAACCTAGCCTTCCTTTTACTTTCCTATTTTTAAATTTAAAATTTTTCTTCTTCCTTTCTTTTTTTTTTTTTTTTTTAAGACAGATTCTCATTCTGTTGCCTAGGCTGGAGTGCAGTGGCACAATCTCCTGCAACCTCCACCTCCCAGGTTCAAGCAATTCTTGCACCTCAGCCCCCTGAGTAGCAGGGATTACACACGTGCACCATCACACCCAGCTAATTTTTGTATTTTTAGTAGAGACAGAGTTTTGCCATGTTGACCAGCTGGTCTTGAACTCCTGGCATCAAGTGATCCACCTGCCTCGGCCTCCCAAAGTGCTGGAATTACAGGTGTGAGCCACCACGCCCAGCCTTTTTCCTTTATTTTTTATTTATCTTCTTCCTCCTTTTCCTTTATCTTCTTACATTCATGACATTTTTTAATGCTTTTCTTTTCCTCTTGAAATCAGATTGATAAAGCCTATATAAGTTCAACCTTCAACCAAAGGTGATGAGAAGAACCCATGAGAGTGGACATTGTCATAAGATGGCAGCAAAAAGACCTTGTCTAGCTGACTCAACTAAAAGACACCACTCTTGCGCTTGCACACATGCACACAACATTCTCTCTTTAATTTTATTATGCAGGTACCCTAAATCCATATCAGCACATGTTACAGAAATTACATAGATAAAAGATCATTAAAAAGTGAAAAGTTTTCACATTACTAGTGACAAATTAGCATATCAGATAAAAATTAATAAATCTAGAAAATGTTTAATTATAGCAGCATATGAAAATTAAATTGAATTAACAATTGCACTGTGGTAATACAAGATGCTAACATTTGCAAAATCTGAGTGAACAGAGTATATGGGAATTCTCTGAACTATTTTTATATCTATTTCAAAGTTTAATTTAAAACTAAAAAGTTAAAAAATAAAAATTACAAAATTAAAGCTTAAAAAGTCACTGATAAGAGACTGAAACATATGGATAATAAAAAGAATAGAGGAAATGACTTAAAACTTACATCAACACGGAAGTCTTCTAACCTCTTAAAACTACAGAGGTATTCCTGAAGTTTTGGGTCAATAGACTGTGTCTTAGATTGAGAATATTTCAAATAAGCCCAAAACTTTTCTAGTCCATACAGCTGACCTAATAACAAAGAAGAACATACATTATAAATTATATGAAATTTTAAAAATTATTCACATTAAATATAATCCTATCGGCAATAAACAATTTATCTTCCAATATATGCTTACTCTAGATCTTGGGAATAAGACATGTAATGAATTAACCAATAATGGCAGCTAATATTTATTGAGCATTTGCTATGTAACAAGTATTAAGTGCTTTATTATGCATCAAACTAATTTGAACCATACACAACCCAAAACATGGGTGTTCTCATATATGTTACAGATGAGAAAACTGAGGCTAGCAAGGGTAGGCAATTTACCCACAGTCACATAGCTTCTAAATAGTGGAAAGGGAATTTGGACCTAGCAGTCTGGCCCACAGCCTGCACTCAAGCACTGTGCTATTTCTGCCTTTCCAAGCTTACCTGCTGATGTTGCATAGAATTTTCATGTAATGGAACATCAGTGAGTAGCCATGTTTGTCAAAGGGATAATGACAAAATATACCTCCATAAAAGAAAGACTTGAGGGTAGTTACTTTCCAACACCTCCCAGGAAGGGCCTTCTTACTACCTGGTGCCCCATCCTTCATCATGAAACACAATAATAGCATGAAGATCTTAAATGGTTTGCCCTGAAGAAAAAAACTATGAACTCCCTCCCTATTTACTGACAGACTCAGGTTTACAATTTCCAATTAGAGCACAAGTTTTCTGATGTTATTGTTACCAGATTCGTAGTCTTTTTTGGTTTCTTCTTGGAAATCCTGAAAAATTTCTCGCCTGAATTTTTTTTCCAGTCCGTAACTATAAAACCTGAACAGACATTCTAACCCATACCTATAAAGAGAAAATAGAAAGTTTATAATAAAATACAATATCTCTATAGTTAGTAACATCAATATAAGCAAACATGGCACAAATAATCCTAAACAAAAAATAAAATTTTAGCATTCAGATTTTTAAATTTTTTTTGAGACAGTCTCGCTCTTGTTGCTCAAGCTGGAGTGCAATGGTGCGACCTCGGCTCACTGCAACCTCCGCCTCCCTGGTTCAAGCTATTCTCCTGCCTCAGCCTCCTGAGTAGCTGGGATTACAGGTGCCCACCACCACGCCCGGCTAATTTTTTTTATTTTTAGTAGAGACGGGGTTTCACCATGTTGGTCAAGCTGGTCTCAAAACTCCTGACCTCAGGTGATCCATCTGCCTCGGCCTCCCAAAGTGCTGGGATTACAGGTGTGAGTCACTTCGCCCAGCAGGTATGCAGATTTTTAACTGAACTGGTAGTTAGTAATCCATAGCTGGCTTTGCTATTTTTGTTGACTCAGCCATAGCACATCATGAAGGTATACTGAGAACCTGCTGCATGAGAGACAGCCCTTGGACAGTTCAGTATGACCTCTTTAGATGCATACAATATCTCTCCCTGGTATTTCTGAAGAACTGGCCAAAAGATTTAGTGATAAATTGGGGACGTGTTAGATTTTCCCCAAACTAAAATTTATAATGGTGTGTTTGTACACAGTATTAAATAAATACTCTTGAATGTAAGCTTTACTCTAGGAAGATAAAGACCATACGGCTGTGCCCTAGATCCCAGGTGTGGTTATCCCATTCAACTATAATGGTACAAACATAATTAAATGGTTAAGAGAGCCTCCCTGCTTTCATTATAAAGTACAATTAATAGTAGATATATTGCTAATAGAGCTATAATCACTACGTAAATGAGAAAACAAATTTCCTTGTTTCTGTCTGTAACTATCTAGAGAATCTAGGAGTTCTGCTCAGTAGATCAGCAAACTATATAGGCTCAACCTTCAACCACAGGTGATGAGCAGAACCCATGAGAGTGAAACAAGGCTGTAAGATGGCAGCAAAAAGACCTTGTCTAGCTGACTCAACTAAAAGATACCACAATTAAAACACTCTTAAGTTAGAATCCTAAGTCATTCTGGGTACCTCAACAGAAAGGTTACAACCTCTTCGTTCTGCTAACATAATGTTAACTGGCTGTCAGTCACAGGAAGCAGGGTATGGATTGTGTGTCTCTTTTGTAACCAGCTTATTTACAAGACGAAGAGTGATGGTCTGGCAAGCCAACAAGAGAAATGCAGGACTGCCAACTACACACTTATACACTAACCTGAGCCCTTGACTCCCATAGCCTTAAGTGATGCTACTGGTTGAGCTTGCATGACTGAAGTCTAAGGAGATCAAAGACTAAAGGAACCACAGTTCAGAATGACAAACTTGCTTTGATGTTCCTCTTATGGGATCATATTATACCAACATCAGTTGTTCTCAATCTTAGCTACTTATTATAATCATCTAGGGAGCTTTTAAAAAATACTGATGCCCAGGCTCTGCTCCAAACCAATGGAATCGGGATCTTTTTTTTTAATTTTTAAAATTTTTGTGGGTACACAGTGGGTGCTTATATTTATGGGGCACATGACATGTTTTGATACAGGCATGCAATGTGAGATAAGCACATCATGGGGAATGGAGTATCCATCCCCTCAAGCATTTATCCTTTGAGTTACAAACAATTCAATTACACTCTTTAAGCCATTTTATTTATTTTTTAATTTTATTTTATTTTATTTTATTTTTGGAGACAGAGTTTTACTCTTGTTGCCCAGGATGGAGTGCAGTGGCACAATCTCAGCTCACTGCAACCTCCACCTCCTGGGTTCAAGTGATTCTCCTGCCTCAGCCTCCCAAGTAGCTGGGATTACAGGCGCCTGCCACCACGTCTGGCTAATTTTTGTACTTTTAGTAGAGATGGGGTTTCACCATGTTGGCCAGGCTGGTCTTGAACTCCTGATGTCATGTGATCCACCTACCGTGGCCTCCCAAAGTGCTGGGATTACAGGCGTGAGCCACCACTCCCAGCCTCTTTAAACCATTTAAAAGTGTACAATTAAGCTACCATTGACTATAGTCACCCTATTATGCTATCAAATAGTAGGTCTTGTTCATTCTTTCCAACCATTTTTTTTTTGTACCCAAAATCAGAATCTTTGAGGTGAAGCCTCAGTATCTCTCTTTATTTCTGGAGAAGTAAGTTTTTGGCTTTTATCAAGTAAATCATATTTTAGAGAAATATAGAAATTCTTAAGATTATTGATAAAGGATAACAATACAACATTTATATTGAATAGGCAATATTTGGATTTTTACTCTTATTTCTTAGCAAACTATTCCAAATACCAAAAGTATGACATTAATAACACAACCCAAATATGCAGCATAACTGCTGGAGTGAAGGACCGAGGCAAATGATCAGCCTTCTCAGTTGTCATTTACTCATTTACCACTTACTGCAAGACAGCTCAGAGGAGTGGAAAACCTAGAGGCTTAGAACCAGAAAGAACTATATTTGAATCATGGGCTTGTAATTATATCACTGAAAATTGAGTCAATTAGATCCTATTTTTCAAAAATAGATATTTGTAAACCCTCTAGACCAGAGCTAGCACATTGAAGAGATGCAAGCGATGTTAGCTCTCTCCCTCCTTCCTGAAATCACATTATTACTACTTTCAACCAATGGACAGAATTAGTAACAATTCCCTAATAACAATAATCATCTGGCCGGCCACAGTGGCTCATGCCTGTAATCCTAGCACTTTGGGAGGCCAAGGTGGGTGGATCACTTGAGGTCAGGTGTTCAAGACCAGCCTGGCCAATATGGTAAAACCCCATTTCTACTAAAAATACAAAAATTAGCCGGGTGTGGTGGTGGGCACCTGTGATGCCCGCTACTTGCGAGACTAAGGCAGAAGAATTGCTTGAACCCAGGAGGCAGAGGTTGCAGTGAGCCGAGGTCCTGACACTGCACTCCAGCCTAGGCAGCAGTGTGACTTTGTCTCAAAAAAACAAAGAAAGGAAGGAAGGGAGGGAGGAAGGGAGGGAGGGAGTGAGGGAGGGAGGGAGGAAAAAGTAAAGAGGGAGGGAAGCAGGGAGGGAGAGAGGGAATCATTTATCAAGCATTTACTATACATAAGTTAATGTGTTAAGCCCTTTAAATGCTTTGTGTAATCTTCACAATAACCCCATGAGAGAGTATCTATCATAATTTAACCTTTTTTCTGTTGAGACAGAGTCTTATTCTGTCGCCCAGACTGAAGTGCAGTAGTGCAACCTTGGCTCACTGCAACCTCCTCCTCCCAGGCTCAAGCAGTTCTCATGTTTCAGCCTCCCAAGCAGCTATAAGCGCAGGCCACCACACCAAGCTAATTTTTAGAAGAGATGGGGTTTTGCCATGTTGGCCAGGCTAGTCTCGAACTCCTGGCCTCAGTGATTTGCCTGCCTCGGCCTCCCAAAGTACAGGGATTACAGGTGTGAGCCACCATGCCTGGCTTAACCTACTTTTTATAAAGAACCTAAAGCCTGGTGGGATTATGATCTGCCAAGGCCACAGTAAATTAATGGCTGGGACTCAAACATAGTCCTGATTTCAAGGACTTCAGGTGCTTAACCACTACTTCCTAAGAAGTAGCTAATACAGTCTAGTGTCTAGAAGTAGCTAATACAGTCTGCTAATAAATACTGCAGAAACAGAACCAAAGGTAGGAAACTGTATTACAAAGGTATTAGAAACATACACAGAGTTGTGTGTATAGGAACACAGAAGAGGAACTCCCAACCTAGACTTGGGTGGAAATGGAATCAGAGAAGTTATTAGAAAGTCTTAAGGAACAAACAGAAATTGCATAAATAGCAAAATAGTCTGAGATAAATTAAAACAATGGCTTTCAAACTTTTCTGACTAGGTCCAATACTATGAAAAATATTTTACCTTATAACTAAATCAATATGCACTTCTCTATATGTGTGTACATAAAAAGATATATGTTTTGCAAAACAGTTCTTAAATTTGTATGTAAATGGGTATGAATTAAATTCATATGTATGAATTACTATGCTCAGTGCAGTCTGGTATTTTCTACTGTATTTTTTAAAGCACGTTAGAACCACTAAATTGATTTTACAATTGACGAATAGGTAGCAAACCACAGTTTGAATAAGAACAATGAGATTTGGAATGGCAAATTTTGCCTTTTATGCCAACTCTGGTAAACTGGCAATAGCTATTAAAGTCATAAGGAAGAGTATAAATCTTAAAAGTGGGGTAAGAAAGAACATAAAACATAACTGGGATTGATCAGCGATATCAGTAATAGACAGAGGAAAAAGAAATAGAAAAATACCTGCCATGGATCTGCTGTTCCTGATATAGATAACAGATAAAAATTAAACGGGCTTTGTTTATTATACGTAAGTCAACGCAGCAAAGAAATTTTTGTGTTTTTAATCAGAAAAATGTATTTGTAGCACCTTGTATTCTTCTCAAAGATCACAATATCTGGTAAACAATATATTCTTATTTGATATTTACAAGAGGAATCCATTTTCAGAACTTAAAGAAGGGTAAGTTTAGGTAAATATGATTGAATGAAAAATCATCTTTTTCCCTTCTCTCCATCTCTTGTTCCTTTCTCCTTTTCCCCATGAATAAAGAGCCTTCATGAGTCCACGCCATGATCCTTCTTACCCTCTTGGTCTGCCCTCACTCAGCCCTACAGGCACTCTCAAGACTTTCCGTGAACATTTCTGAAGGAAGCAAGGTCTAAGCTGGGACAAAAAGAATAGGTTTAGAAAAGCACAGGGAGGATGAAGAGAAGTAGAAGCAAAGTTAAGAACATGCACAGATGTCCAGAGGCTAGAGAGCTTGGTTCATTTGAAGAATATGTAGTTCAGTACCACTGTTGCCCAGAGTACTAGAGGACTAGCGGGGAAAAAATTAGACAAGGTGAGTCAAAGGACATATTGTGAGAGGCCTTGCTTTTTCTTTTCTCAAAGAATCTTAAGAACTGGGTTGGCTCTAAGCACATATCAGTTGGGGTATGTATATGTACATGCAAGGGAAGTCTGTAATGGTGGGAGCATGGGAGAGAAAAGTTTTGTAATTTCATTCAGCCCTTCTGCCAGCCTCTAAGATGGTTCCTCATGATCCCATCTCTTGGTATTAACAACCTTGTGTAGTACCCTCCTATACTGTGCCAGGGCTGGTCTGTATGGACAATGCAATATGGCAGAAATAATGGTATGCCACTTCCAAGTGCAGGTTGTATAAAATACTGAGGCTTCCATTTTGGAAGCTCTACTCATTCAGGGTGAAACCATATTGCAAAATGCCCTAGGGAAGGTCAATGTGGCAAAGAACTGAAGCCTCCTGCCAACAGCCATGTGAATGAGCTTGAAAAAGATCCTCCAGCCCAGGCCAAGTCTTCAGAGACCACAGCCCACTTCAACATCTTGGCTGCAAGCTCATGAGAAACCATAAGCCAGAACCACCCAGCTAAGCAGTTCCTGGAGTCTCAACTCTTTGAAGCTGTGAACTAACAAATGTTTATTGTTTTAACCTATAGAGTTTTGGGGTAATTTGCAATGCAGAAATAGAAAACTAATACAGCTCTCCCTCTAGTTATATTGTGCTACTTTCACAGTTCAAAATCAGGCTACTTCAGTACTAGTTTTTAAAATTATTTTCTAAAAACTCCCTCTATCGGATCTACCTGGGTAAAGAAAAAAAGAAAAAGAAAATAATAAAACTCCCTCGAAGTGTAAAAGAAAATATCTGACCTGTAATTTCCTTTTGCATCTTCCCAAGCAAGTTGTCTAAATTCCTCATACATTTTTTTATTGAAGTGATCTCTGAGGAAAAAGGACCAGAAACGAAAGAGCGTATTCATTTCTTGGGACTGACCAATTCCCAAGCGTTTTCTCTCTGAAAAAAGTTAAATAAAATATTATTTAATTAAACATACTTTTTAAAGACAAGACAGCAGATGTTATATATAAAATGAAGAAAGCTCAACCATATTAATCCTCAAAATGTATTTAGGTTTCTTCTAAATAGAGTGGGGATCTCCAACCCCCAGGCCACAGACTGGTACCCTACTGTGAACTGCACATGTGAGGGATCTAGACTGGACACTCCTTAAGAGAATCTAATGCCTGATGATCTGAGGTGGAACAGTTTTATCCAAAACCATCCCCCATGGAAAAATTGTCTTCCATGAAACAGGTCCCTGGTGCCAAAAAGATTGAGGACTGCTGAAATAGCTGACAAATTCTAACCCATTTTTTGACTCACTGCTTAAATAATAAATATCTCTCAATAGCAACAAGAAGAGTATATTAAATTTTTTTTCTTTTTTTGAGACAGAGTCTCACTCTGTCGCCCAGGCTGGAGTGCAATGGCGCGATTTTGGCTCACTGCAACCTCTGCCTCCCAGGTCCCAGCAATTCTCCTGCCTCAATCTCCTGGGTAGCTGGGATTACAGGCACCTGCCATCACACCCAGATAACTTTTGTATTTTTAGTAGAGATGGAGTTTCACTATGTTGGCCAGGCTGGTCTCATACTCCTGACCTCAAGTGATCTGCATGCCTCGGCCTCCCAAAGTGCTGAGATTACTGGCATGAGCCACCATGCTCGGCCGAGTATATTAATTTTTATTTCCTAATGTGTCTAAGTTATAAAGTACATGAATAAAGAATATATGTAAACATGTTTACTTAAAGTAAAACTATTTATAGTCTAACAATAAAAGAATATCTTAACCTGATATTAAATGACAACATTTAAATTTTTTAGAATTATATTTTAATTTTAAATATATTAGATAGATAAAGGACAAGCATCTTACCACTTAGGCATCTTCGACGATACTTGTGGTACACTTGTTGGGTAAACCCATTTTCCTTCAAAAGTTCATGAGAAGGATGCTGGAACTTTGGGAATGAACGAGGAGTACATCCATAACTTCCTGCTAGTGGTGCGCCTTCTGAAGGTGAAGCATTTGAAGTGCTGTTTGAGGAAGGGGAAAAAAGCCTTCAAAATGAAAAATCAAGAACCAAGTATATGAACCAATTTGTACTTTTTTTTCATTATTGGGGGTCTAAGCAGTGGAAAAGACAGTAGTCCCTAAAACTCTCCTAAATTAATGACATACAGATCCGCATATAGTGCTACTTATGTTCAATACACATATATAAATTCAGAAGCTGATAAAAAGCATGGTCATAAACTCTCAAGCTAACATAGTTTAAGCAGAAGCAGATAACTGAATAGCTCATTCCTCCTCCAAATCATTATTAGTTTAGATTAGTTTTTTATTATGTGGAAACTTTCAATTTATCTTGAATAATTTAGGTTAGTGATGTAAATTGAATACATGGAGATTAGGGGTAAAATCTGGCACAAAGATGGGCAATAATTTCATTATCTCAAAGACATACCTGCAATTTTCTTTTTTTCTAAAGGCATCAAAAGTTAAGACAGAACCTGCAATTCTCTAAATCAATTCCACTTTTGATTTGTCTCCTAAATCTGTCTTTTCCTTCTCATCTGCACTCAAATTCAAATTTAGACCTAAATTCAAATTTAGATCTTCCTCTTCTTTCACTTGAATTAACCAGTCTCTTTGTTTTTCCAAGTGTCCCTTCTCTATCCTGCCACCGAAGTTATCTTCCTAAAACATTTATCTAAATCAGTGGTTCTCAAAGTGGTCTGTGGACTGTTGGAAAGTTCCTAAGAACCTTCTAGAAAGTCTACGAAGTCAAAACTGATTTCACAATAAGAAGACATTGTTGGCCCTTGCCTCTGTGTTGACCTTTCTACTGAAGGTACAGAAGCAATGGTGTGTAAAACTGATGTGAATTGAGGCAGTGGCACCAAACTTTACTTACTTGTGACTGCATTCTTCATTGTTATGCACTTGCAATTAGAAAAAATAAAACAATTCCAGTTTCAACTTAAAAATATCCTTGATAAAGCCAAAAAATTAACTTTATAAAATCTCACTCATGAGTACATATCTTTTTGTGTGTGACAAACATGAAATGCAAGCTTGTTTTGCAAGATGAAAATGTTCTGGAGATCTGTTTCACGACAATGTGAAGATACTGAACACTACTGAGTTGTACACTTAAGAACTGTTAAGATGGTAAATTTCATGTTATACATTTTTTACAATTTTTTAAAAATGAGAAGAAAGCACAAAGCATTTTTGCAGCATATTAAACTACAACGTGGCTGGGTGTGGTGGGCTCACACCTGTAATCCCAGCACTTTGGGAGGCCGAGGCGGGTGGATCACCTGAGGTCAGGAGTTCGAGACCAGCCTGGCCAACATGGTGAAACCCTGTCTGTATAAAAAATACAAAAATTAGCTGGACATGGTGGCATGTACCTGTAATCCCAGCTACTCGGGAGGCTGAGGCAGGAAACTCACTTGAACCCGGGCAGCGGAGGTTGCAGTGAGCAGAGATCACCCCATTGCACTCCAGCCTAGGTGATGAGCAAAACTCCATCTCAAAAAAAAAAAAGCTACAATCGTTTTCTTAAAGCACAGCACTTGTGTGATTAAGTTATAAGGCAAACTAGCAACTTTTTTCATGTTTAACTAAAAGAACAACCAACAAACTATGGTTACTCAGACTTTATTATCTCTCATTTCCTTGAAAACGAAAAAAAAGTTTTGTTTTTTGTTTTTTGTTTTTGAGACAGAGTGTCGCTCTGTTGCCAGGCTGGAGTGCAGTGATGCCATCTCGGCTCACTGCAACCTCCACCTCCCGGGTTCAAGCGATTCTCCTGCCTCAGCCTCCTGAGTAGCTGGGACTACAGGTGCCTGCCACCACACCCAACTAATTTTTGTATTTTTAGTAGAGATGGGGTTTCACCATATTGGCCAGGATGGTCTCGATCTCTTGACCTCGTGATCTGCCCGCCTCAGCCTCCCAAAGTGCTGGAATTACAGGCGTGAGCCACTGCGCCCAGCGATAAAAAAAATGAGTTTTTAATGTCAAGGCAAACAACTGTTTTTTCCAATGATAAAATTTGAGCTTTCAAGCAAAAATAAAAATTTTGGAAATCTTGTATTTGTCACTAAGAGCCTGACAGTTACAACTAATACTTAAAGATTTTTCTAATGAAATAAAAAAGAATGTTAGGAGTTTTTGTGTGTACATGTGTGGTAAAAATATACCTAACATAATATTTACCATTTTAAACACTATTCATAAGTGTATAATTAATTGGCATTAAATATAATCACAATATTCTGTAATCATCACCACTATCTGACTCAAAATTTTTCATCATCTCCATCAAAAACTGTACCTATTAAATAAAAACTACCCCTCTACCCCTCCCTACAGCCCCTAATAACCTCTATTCTACTTTCTGTCTATAAATTTGACTATTCTAGGTACTCCATACAAGTGGGATCGTATAATATTTATCCTTCTGTGTCAACCTTATTTCATTAAGCATAGTGTTTTCAAAGTCCATCCACGTAGCAGCATAAATCAAAATTTCATTCCTTTTTGTGGTTGAATATTTATATTCCATTGTATGTGTTTATCTAGTCATTTGTTGTTGGATACTTGTTTATCCAGTCTTTTGTTGAGAATCCCACTTTTTGGCTATCATGAATAATACTGCTATAAACATGGGCATACAATATGTGTTTTCAATACTTTTGATATTTAACTAAGAGTGGTATAGCTGGTAGAGGTTGCAGTGAGCCGAGATTGCACCACTGCACTCCAGCCTGGGCGACAGAGTGAGACTCCCTATCCAAAAAAAAAAAAAAAAAATTCCTTCATCTTCAATTTTTTTGGAAGAATTTGAGAAGGATTGGTGTTAATTCTTTTTTACTTTTTATTTTTTTGAGACAGGGTCTTGCTCTGTCACCCAGGCTGGAGTGCAGTGGCATGGTCATGGCTCACTGCAGCTTCAACCTCCTGGGTTCAGGCAATCCTCCCACCTCAGCCTCCCAAGTAGGTAAGACTACACGCAAGTACCACCATGCCTGGCTAATTTTTTGGATTTTTAGTAGAGACGTGGTCTCACCATGTTGCCCAGGCTGGGTGTTAATTTTTGGGTTTTTTTTTTTCCTTTTTCTTTTTCTTTTTCTTTTTTTTGACAGACTCTCACTCTGTCGCCCAGGCTGAAGTGTAGTGGCATGATCTTGGCTCACTGTGACGTCCACTTCCTGGGCTCAAGTGATTTTCCTGCCTCAGCCTCCTGAGTAGCTGGGACTACAGGCGCCTACCACCACACCCAGCTAATTTTTGTATTTTTAGTAGATACGGGGTTTCACCATATTGGCCAAGCTGATCTCGAACTCCTGACCTTGTGATCCACTTGCCTCGGCCTCACAAAGTGCTGGGATTACAGGCATGAGCCACCACACCCAGCCCACGGTATTCTCTTATCCTTTTTATCTCTGTAAGGTCAACCAGTAGTAATATCCCCAGTTTTGTTTTTTTTTTTCTGATTCTAGTTATTTGCATCTTCTCTCTTTCTTTGTCAGCCTAGCTAAAGTTTCATCAATTTTGTTGATCTCTTCAAAGAATCAACTTTTAGTTTCCTTGATTTTCTCTATTATTTTGAGTTTAGTTTGCTCTTCTTTTTCTAGTTCCTTAAAGTATAAAGCTAGGTTGCCAATTTCGGATCTTTTTTCTTTTTTAAATGTAGGCATTTACAGCCATAAAATTCCCTGTCTCTATATGGAATCGGTAGTTTCATTCATGTAGTTATTTATTGACTGCAAAGTATGACAGGTACTGAGAAGTTATTTATATTAAAGAACTTATTGTCTAAAGAAGACATAGAGAAACAAATAATGCACGTAAAATGTTGAGCACAGTGCCTGGAACATTTATTGAAAGCATATAAAAGCAGTAGCTATCATTAAATAAATTCTCCACAATGAATAAATATACCTTACTGGCATACTTATCACAGGGAGCCAGAAGAAAGCAAAGAGGTAGATCAAAATGAGGACTAACAAACAGAAATTTGAAAACAGTTTTCAAAAGATGGAACAATGAGAGATAAAGGAAAGCAGAGATAAAGAATTCCTCAATCAAAAGGAAAGAACGAAGATAAAATTAATATCGAATATTTAGATTAGTAAAAGAAATACAGATAACATCGAAGCTCTAACTATAATTACAGCACATGAATCTATATTACTATCAATAAGCCTAGGACTTACTTTAGCAACATTCAGTGGACTAGGAGCAAATATAATAGAAAGAAAGCTGGATTTATTCAGACTGGGATTTGGCAAGATTTAAATTAAAAAAAAAGTCTAGAAGTAATAATCTAGAATTCAGTCAAAATGTATAAGACACACAAAAAGAAAAAATAAAATTCAGGAGACAATGTAATAAATACAACCAGACTTAACAGATAACTCAGTACTAGCATAATCACAAATGAACTTTAAAATAACCATGATTAATAGGTTAAGGGATCTAATGTAAAAGATGAACATTCATGAAGAGACGGAGAATTTCAGCAGAAAAAAAGAAAACTTTTTTTTTTTTTGCGATGGAGTCTTGCTCAGTTGCCTGGGTTGGAGTGCAGTGGCCCCATCCCAGCTCACTGCAATTTCCGCCTCCTAGGTTCAAGCAATTCTCCTGCCTCAGCCTCCTGAGTAGTTGGGATTACCAGTGAGCGCCACCACATCCAGCCAAGAAAACATTTTTTTTTTTTTTTGAGACAGAGTCTTGCTCTGTCGCCCAGGCTGGAATGCAGTGGCGAGATCTTGGCTCACTGCAAGCTCCGCCTCCTGGGTTCATGCCATTCTCCTGCCTGAGCCTCCCAAGTAGCTGGGACTACAGGTGCCCACCACCACGCCCGGCTAATTTTTGTGTATTTTTAATAGAGACGGGGTTTCACCATGTTAGCCAGGATGGTCTCAATCTCCTGACCTCATGATCTGCCCGCCTCAGCCTCCCACAGTGCTGGGATTACAGGTGTGAGCCACCGCAACCAGCCAAGAAAACTATTTTTAAAAAGTCAAATGGGGCCAGGCCCGGTGACTCACACTTGTAATCCCAGCATTTTCGGAGGTCGAGGTGGGCGGATCACCTGACGTCAGGAGTCTAAGGCTAGCCTGGCCAACACGGTGAAACCGTGTCTCTATTAAAATACAAAAATTAGCCAGGTGTGGTAGCAGGCACCTGTAATCCCAGCTACTTAGGAGGCTGAGGCAGAAGAATCGCTTGAACCCAGGAGGTGGAGGTTGTGGTGAGCTGAGATCGTGCCATTGCACTCCAGCCTGGGCGACATGAGTGAAACTCCGTCTCAATAAATAAATAAATAGTCAAACAGTAATGCAAAAATATATAAAACACAATATCAGAAATGAATACTTCTTTGATGGACTTATTAGCACACTAGACACAGCTAAGGAAAGAATCAGGAAACCTGAATATAAGTCAATCAAAATTATACAAAGTGAAATACAATTTAAAAGGAGTAGGAGGCCAAGCGCAGTGGCTCACGCCTGTAATCTCAGCACTTTGGGAGGCCAAGGCAGGCGGATCTCCTGAGGTCAGGAATTCGACACCAACTTGACAAACACGGTGAGACCCCGTCTCTACTAAAAATACAAAAAATTAGCTGGGCGTGGTGGCTTGCACCTGTAATCCCAGCTACTCGGGAGGCTGAGGCAGAAGAATCGTTTGAACCAGGGAGGCAGGGGTTGCAGTGAGCCAAGATCACTCCATTGCACTCCAGCCTGGGCAACAAGAGCAGAACTCCGTCTCAAAAAATAAAAATAAATAAAATAAATAAATAAAATAAAAAAGGAGTAGGAGAAAAAGCAGATCAGAGCATCCAACAGCTATGGGTATTATCAAATGGTCTAACATACATGTAATTTGAAACCCAGAAGAAGGAGAAAAAGAAAACAGGGCAAAAAAATTTATGATGAGTCAAAAAGTATTCTAACAATTTAAAAAGCCATAAATCTGAAACCATCAGAGAACCAGAGCAGGATAAATACTTCATACGTGTGTGTATGTGTTTGTGTGTGGGTGTATTAATAACAGGCAAATATCTATTACGAACCTACTAAAGAAACCTCCCAGATTCTCAATGGCATTTAGAAAGTTTTTAATAGATATATATGAAGGATTTAATGTGCTAAACTATCTACTCAAACTATATGTGTGTATGTGTGTACGCACATGTGCAGATATATGTATGTGTATATACATGTACACATAACTGTCTAAAGAAAAATAATAAAGTATAGCACAAAGAATGGGGGACTGGGTGTGGTGACTCATAACTGTAATCCCAACACTTTGGGAGGCTAAGGTAGGAGAATTGCTTGAGCCCAGGAGTTCGAGACCAGCCTGAATTACATAGCAAGATCTTGTCGCAACAAAAATATTTTTAAAAATTAGCCAGCTATTGTGGTGCACACCTGTAGTCCCAGATACTTGAGGTTAAGGTGGGAGGACTGCTTAAGTCCAGGAGTTTGAGACTGCAGTAACCTGAGATTTTGCCACTGCACTCCATCCTGGGTGAAAGATCGAGACTCTGTCTCTAATTTAAAAAAAAAAGAAAGAAAGAAACAAAGAGAGAAATGGGGAGAAATAATGAGTTTAATGTTGTAAGGTGCTTATACTATACAAGAAGTGGGATAAAATTATTTGAAAGTAAACTGTGGTAAGTTAAAATGTATAAAGCTGGTCCTCAACTTAAAAGATGGTTTCACTTACGGTTTTTCAGGTTTATGATGGTACAAAAGCAATATGCATTCAGTAAAAACCATAGTTCAAGTACCATACAACCATTCTGTTCTTCAGTTTCAGTACAGCATTCAATAAATTACATAAGATATTCAACATTTTATTATAAAATAGGCTTTGTGTTAGATTTTGCCCAACTATAGGTTAATATAAGTGTTCTGAGCACATTTAAGGTAAGCTAGGCTGAGCCATGATGTTCAGTAGGTTAGGTGTATTAAATGCATTTTCAACTTATGATATTTTCAAGCTACAAAGGGTTTATCAGGATGTAACCACATCATGATTCAAGGAACAGCTGAATTATACAGGCATGTCTCAGAGATATTGCTGGTGAATTCTAGACCACCACAATACAGCACATACTGCAAAAAGGCAAGTCACACGAATATTTTGGTTTCCCAGTAAATATAAAAGTTATATTTACATTATACTGTACTCTACCAAGTGTGCAATAGCATTATAACTTAAAAGTACATACCTTAATTTAAAAATACTTTATTGAGACAATGATGTCACCAAAATGGCAGAGTAGAAGCAATCTGGCTTCACTCTCCCACAGAAAGCCAAAAACAAATATCTAGCACAAAGCTTATCATCAGCAATATCCCAGAACTCAAATCTGAGACTGATACTATCCGTGAGCCACAGAGAACTGAAAAACTCTAAGCAAACAGTAGGAGAAATAGCTTTCTCTTTGCATGATGTCTTTTCCGCAATCTGCCAGGCCCTGTGCATGAAAAATTCCTCCCAGACTCAGCTTCTTCATTGGAAAAAGTTAGATCGAGGAGGACAGCCAGCTTTCCCACCATCTTGGGTTCCCTTGCAGGAAAACTGTTCCTGCCTCAACCCATAAGAAGTATAATATCATGAGGGCCAGTAGGGAGAAAAAAACCCATGAAGGCAGTTACAGAAAAAGAGGGGACGCAGGAACAGAAACCCTAGCCCTGAAATTCTCCTCTTTATTTCAGCCAAAAGAGATGCCATATCAGAGTGGCTGTTCAGCAGGACCACACTGTAGGAGGCATGATCCATGAGTTTTCTGGGTACAAACCGTTTGCCAGCCTTACCACATAGTTGGGGTAATCCCCTTTGCCACCCCCACCATCTGATAGCCAGGGCTCTAATGTTTGTCAGAGCCAAGGCAAACTTGGGCTTAAGGCGCCATCTAGTGCCCAAAAGCAGGCAGTGATATACAATAGTATTAAGGTGACTCACAGGCAACTGCAAAGAATCTCTAAGCAAACATACCTTAGAAAGACAAAACAAGCAAGACAGCAAAGACTGGAATAAATAATAAATCTTTTAAAGCAAAGCCACAGATGTACATCCACAAGAAACAACAGCAAACACGGAACTATGACATCCCCAAATGGACAAAGCAAAGAGTCAGGGACCAACCTAAAGAAGAAAGCAATGCCTGAGGTCTCAGATCAAGAACAAAATAACAGTTCTACAGACACTCAGCAAAATCCAAGATAACACAGAGAAGCAATTCAGAAATTTATCAGAGAAATGTAACACAAAGAGATTGAAATTAAAAAAAAAATCCTGGAACTCAGAAATACGTTTTCTGAAAATGGATTACAGGCTCTCACATTGCAAGAAACAATCAGTGAGCTCAAATACAGCCTATTGGAAAATGCAGTCAGAGGAGAAAAAAAAAGGAATGAAGAACACCTGCAAGATATAAAGAATAATCTCAAAAGAACAAATGTAAGAGCCACTGGCATTCAATGATGACTTAAGAGCAAGGAGTAGTAAGCTTATTCAAAGAAATAACAGAAAACATTCCAAATCTAAAGAAAGATATAAATATCTAGGTACAGAAGGTCAGAAATCACCAAATATATTTTTATTAGTCCATTTTCACTCTGCTATAAAGAATACCTGAGGCTGGGTAATTTATGAGGGAAAGTGGTTTAATTGACTCAGTTCCACATGGCTGGGGAGGCTTCAGGAAACTTACAATCATGGTGGGAGGGGAAGCAGGCACCCTTACATTGCGGCAGGTGAGAGAGTATGTGTGAAGGAGAAACCATCAAACACTTATAAACCATCAGATCTTGTGAGAACTCACTCACTATCACAAGAACAGCATGGGATAACTGCTCCCATGATCCAATCACCTCCTACCAGGTCCCTCCCTTGACACTTGGGGATTATGGGAATTACAATTCGAGATGAGACGGGTTGGAACACAAAGCCAAACCATATCAATATTCAATCCAAATAAGAGTATCCCAAGGCAAATAATAATCAAACCTGAAAATGTCAAGGACAAAGAGAAGATCCTTAAAACAGCAAGAGAAAAAAATAAAAGAACATATAAAAGAGCTCTGATTTTTTTGGCAAGAGACTTTTCAGCAGAAACCAAACAGGCCATGAGGGAGTCAAGTGACACATTCAAAGTGCTACAGGATAAAAGGAAACAAAAACAAAACCTGCCAACCAACTATGCTGTACCCAGCAAAGTTTTCCTTCAAACAGGAAAGAGATATAAAGTCTTTCCTAGACAAAAGCTAAAGGAATTCATCACTACTAGACCCATCTTTCGAGAAATGCTAAAGGGAGTTCTTTGATTTGAAAGAAAACAAACTTTGATGTGCAAAACCAAAAATGTTTGAAGGTATAAAACTCACTGGTAAAAGTAGACAAATTCAGAATGCTCTAACGCAGTAATTGTTACATGTAATCCATTCATATCTCTAATATGAAGACTAAAAGACAAATCTACTGAAAATATTAACAGCAACCTGTTAAGAGATAGGGAAGATAAATAGATGTAAATTAAGACAACAAAATGTCAAAATGTGGGCGGATGGAGTTAAAGTGTAGAGTTTTTTAGTTTTTCCCTTGATTCTTTCCTTTTCTTTGTGATCAAAGTTAAATTGTCATATGTTTAAAATAACATAGCTATGGCTTTGGTAAGCCTCATGGTAACCACAAAGCAAAGACTTATAATAGATACGCTAAAAATAAAAAGCAATGAATTAAAACATACTCACAGAGAAAAACCACTTAATCACAAACAAAGGCAGTAAGAAGGAAGTAAGGGAGGAGTTACAAAACAACCAGAAACCAAGTAATGAAATACCGCGTAGTAAGTCCTTATCTATCAATAATAATACTGAATGTAAATGAACTAAATTCTCCAATCAAAAGATATAAGCATGGCTGAGTGAATTTTTAAAAACTTTTAGAAACAAGATCCAACAATATATTGCCTACAAGAAACTCACATCAGCTATAAAGACACACATAGTCTGAAAGTGAAGAATGGAAAAAGACATTCCACGCAAATGGAAGCAAAAAAAAAAAAAGTAGCCATACTTGTATCAAACAAAATAGAACAAGTGAAAGTCTGTAAAACAAAACAAAACAAAACAAAACAAAACAAAAGGACAAAGAAGGTCACTGTATGATGATAAAGGAAGGGGTCAATTCAGCAAGAGGCTGTAACAATTTATAAATATATGCACCCAATTCTGGAGCACCCAGATATATTAAGTAAACATTAATAAATCTAGAGGAGAGATGGACTATAATACAAATAATAGCAGGGAACTTCAACACCCATCTCTCAATAATGGACAGATCATCCAGACAGAAAATCAACAAAGATACAATGAAGTTAAACTACACCTAGACCAACTGGACCTAGTGACATTTATAGAACATTTCACCTACTACTGCAGAATACACATTCTTCTCATTAGCACATGGAATATTCTCCAGGATAAAACATATGTTAGGCGACAAAACATGTCTCAACAAATTTAAAAAAGTCAAAATCATATCAAGTATCTTTTCTGGCTACAACAGAATAAAAATAGAAATCAATAACATGAAGAATTTTGGAAACTACACAAATGTGGAAATTAAACAACATGCTCCTGAATGATCAACAGATTAATAAGGAAATTAAGAAGAAAACTTCAAAATGTCTTCAAACAAATGCAAATGGAAACGTAACTTTCTAAAACCTATGAGATACAGCATAGCAGTACTAAGAGAGAAGTTTATAGCAATAAATGCCTACATCAAAAAAGTAGGTTTCAAATATGCAACCTAATGATGTACTTAAAAGAACTAGAAAAGAACAAATCAAACCCTAAATTAGTAGAAAGAAACAATAAAGATCAAAGCAGAAATAAATAAAATTGAGGCTAAAACAAGTACAAAAAAAAATCAATGAAATGAAAAGTTGGCTTTTTGAAAAGATAAACAAAATCAACAAACTTTCAGCTAGATGTATTAGGCTGTTCTCACGTTACTATAAAGAAATACCTGGCCAGGCACGGTGGCTCATGCCTGTAATCCCAGCAGTTTAGGAGACCAAGGTGGGCGGATCACCTGAGGTCGGGAGTTCGAGACCAGCCTAACCAACATGGAGAAACCCCGTCTCTACTAAAAATACACAAATTACCCAGGCGTGGTGGTGCATGCCTGTAATCCCAGCTACTCAGGAGACTGAAGCAGGAGAATCACTTGAACCCGGGAGGCGGAGGTTGCAGTGAGCTGAAATCACACCACTGCATTTGAGCCTGGGCAACAAGAGCGAAACTCCGCCTCAAAAAAAAAAAATACCCGAGACTGGGTAAATTATAGATGAAAGAGGTTTAATTGGCTCATGGTTCTGTAGGCAGTATAGCATGATGCTGGCTCAGCTTCTAGGCAGGCCTTAGGAAAACTTACAATCATGGTGGAAGGCAAGAGGAACAGCACTTCACATAGCTGGAGCAGGAGGAAGAGAGACAGTGGAGGTGCCACACACTTTTAAACAACCAGATCTCAAAACTCACTATCACAATGACAACTCCAAGGCAGATAGAGTTAAACCATGAGAAACTGCCCCAATGATCCAATCACCTCCCACCGGGCCCCACCTCCAATACTGGGGATTACAATTGAACATGAGATTTGGGTGGGGACACAGACCCAAACCATATAATTCCACCCTGGCCCCTGCCAAATCTCATGTCATCCTCACATTGCAAAATCTAGTCATGTCTTCCCCACATTGCAAAATCTAGTCATGTCTTCCCAACAATCCTCTGAAGTCTTAACTCATTCTAGCATTAACTCAGAAGTCCAAAGTCTCATTTGAGACAAGGCTAGTCCCTTCCACCTATGAGCCTGTAAAATCAAAAACAAGGTAGTTACTTCCAAGATACAATGGAGGTATAGGCCTTGGGTAAATACACAAAAGGAAGAAATAGCCCAAAAGAAAGGGGCAACAGGCTGCATGCAAGTCCAAAGCCCAGAAGGGCAATCACTAAATCTTAAAGTTCCAAAATAATCTCCTTTGACTCCATATGTTACATCCAGGGTATGCTGGTGCAAGGGGTGGGCTCACAAAGCCTTGGGCAGCTCCATGCCTATGGCTTTCCAGGGTTTAGCTCACATGGCTGCTCTTAAGGGCTGGCAGTGAGTGCCTGTGGCTTTTCAAGGCTGAGGGGGCAGGCTACTAGTGGATCTACCATTCTGGGGTCTGGAGGACAGTGGCCCTCTTCTCAAAGCTTCACTAAGCAGTGCCCCAGTGGGGAGTCTGTATGAGGGATCCAACCCCACATTTCCTCTCTGCACTGTCCTTGTAGAGGTTCTCCATGAGGGCTCTGCCCCTAAGCAGGCTTTAGTCTAGACATCTAGGATTTTCCATACATCCTCTGAAATATAGGCAGAGGCTCCCAAGCCTCAACTCTTGCATTCTGTGCACCACCTGCAGGCTTAATACCACATGGAAGCTGCCAAGGTTTATGGTTTGTACCCTCTGAAGCAGCAGCCCCAAGCTGTATCTGGGCCCCTTTTAGCCATGCTACAGCTGCAGCAGCTGGAATGCCGGGAGCAGTTTCCTGAAGTTGTGCAGGGCCCCATTCTGTCCTCCTAGGCCTCTGGTCCTGTGGTGGGAAGTCTCTAAAATGCGTTCAAGGTGTTTTTCTCATTGTCTTAGACATATGAGCACTTGGCCTTTCCTCTAACATCTGGAATAAGACAAGGTTGTCCACTTTACCACTTTAATCGAACGTAGTACTGTAAGTCCTAGCAAGAGCAATTAGGCAAGAGAAAGAGCATCCACAGAAGAAGTCAAATTATCCTTGCCTGCAGATGATCTGATATTATATTTAGAAAAATCTAAAGACTCCACCAAAAATCTGGGTCAATTCAGTAAAGTTGCACAATACAAAATCAATATACTAAAAACAGTGGCATTTATATATGCCAATAGCAAACACAATGAAAAAGAAATCAAGACAGCTACAAAAATATATAAAGTATCTAGGTATAAGTGTAACCAAAGTGAAAGATCTCTACAAAGAAAACTAAAAAACACAGATAAAAGAAATTAAAGAGGTCACACGAAAAAAAGGGAATGATAGCGCATGCTCATGGATTGGAAAAATTAATATTGTTAAAATGCCAATATTACACAACAACTTCTACAGATTTAATTCCATCCCTATCAAAATACCTATGACATTCTTCAAAGAAATAGAAAAAACTATCCTAAAATGTATACAGAACCACAAAAGGCCGTGAAAAATCAAACTAATTCTGGGCAAAAAGAATAAAGCTGGAGGCATCACACTACCCAACTTCAAAATATAATACAAAGCCATGGTAACCAAGGTAGCATGGTACTGGTGTAAAAGCAGACACATAGACCAATGGAACAGAATAAAATTTAGAAAAAAATCTACACATTATCAGCAAATTCATTTTTGACAAAGATACCAAGAACATACATTGAAGAAAGGACAGTCACTTCAATAAGTGGTGCTAAGAAAACTAGATAACCATAATGCAAAAGTATGAAGCTAGACCTCTCTCTACAAAAAGCCAATCAAAATGGACTAAAGACTTAAACTAGGACCCAAAGCTATGAAATTACTAGAAGAAAATATTGGGGAAACACTCTAGGCCATTGGTCTAGGCAAAGATGTTTTGTGTAAGACGCTAAAAGCACAAGCAACAAAAGCAAAAATAGACTAATGAGATTATATCAAGCAAAAAAGTTTCTGCACAGCAAATGAAGGAATCAACAAAGTGAAGAGACAACCTACAGAATAGGAGAAAATATTTGCAAACTATCCATCCAAAAAAGGACTAATAACTAGAATATACAAGGAACTCAAACAACTCAGTAGAAAAAAAGAAAAACACAAATAATCCCATTTTAAAATTGACAAAAGATCTAATAGACATTTCTCCAAAGAAGACATCAACTGGACAACAGGTATATTTTAAAACGCTCAACATTACTAATTATCAAGAAGATAAAAATCAAAACTACAATGATAAAGCATCACACCCCAGTTAAAATGGCTTTTATCAAGAAAACAAAAATTAATGGATGTTGCAAGGATGCAGAAAAAGGAGAATGCTTCACACACCATTGGTGGGAATGTAAATTAGTACAGCCACTACAGAAAACAGAATAGAAGTTCCTTAAAAAACCAAAACAGTACTACCATACGATGCAGCAATCTCACTGCTGGGTATATATCCAAAATAGAGGAAATCAGTATGTCGAAGAGACAGCTGCACTTCCACGTTTATTCCAGCACTATTCACTATAGCCAAGATATGTAATCAACCTAAATGTCTATCAATGGATGAATGAAGAAAATTATATATATGGGTATATATATGTGCATGTATGTGTATGTATATATGTGTAAATATATGCACATACATACATATGCACATACATAAACATACACACATACACAATGGAATACTATTCAGCCATAAAAAAGAATTCTGTCATTTGTAGCAACATAGATAGAACTGGAAGTCATTATATTATATGAAATAAGCCAGGCACAGAAAGGTAAGTACCAGATGTTCTCACTAATATGTGGGAGGTAAAAAAGTAGATCTCATACAGATAGAGAGTTGATTAGTGCTTACTAGGGACTAGAATGGGTAGGGGGAAAGGGGGGTGAAAAGCAGTTATTTAACAGGTACAAAAATACAGTTAATACCAGAAATGAGACCTAGTATTTTATAGTACAATAGAGTAACCATACTTAACAACAACATATTGTATAGTACAAAATAGGTAGAAGATTGGTATGCAAAAAATCTTAAAAAGAAAAGGAGGCCGGGTACAGTGGCTCATGCCTGTAATCCCAGCACTTTGGGAGGCCGAGGCGGGCAGATCACGAGGTCAGGAGATCGAGACCATCCTGGCTAACACGGTGAAACCCCGTCTCTACTAAAAATACAAAAAAAAAAAAAAAATTAGCCGGGCGAGGTGGCAGGCGCCTGTAGTCCCAGCTACGCGGGAGGCTGAGGCAGGAGAATGCCGTGAACCCTGGGGGGCGGAGCCTGCAGTGAGCCGAGATCGCGCCACTGCACTCCAGCCTGGGTGAAAGAGCGAGACTCTGTCTCAAAAAAAAAAAGGAAAAAAATAGAACAAAGTAAAGAAAAATGTTTGAGGTGACTGATATCCCCATTACCCTGATTTGATCATTACACATTGTATGCATGTATCAAAATATCACATGAACTCCCAAAATATGTACAACTATTATGTATCAATTTTTTTAAAAACTGTATTGCTAAAAATGCTAATGGTCATATGAACCTTCAGCAAGTCATAGTCTTTTTGCTGGTGGAGGGTTTGCCTCCATGCTGATGGCTGCTGACTGATCAGAGTGGTGGTTGCTGATGGTTGGAGTGGCTGTGGCAATTTCTTAAAATAAGACAACAATGAAATTTGCTACATTGATTGACTCTTCTGTTCCCAAAAGATTTCTCTGTAGCATGGTTGCTGTCCTGATAGCATTTTACCCACAGTAGAACTCCTTTCAAAATTGGAGTCAGTCCTCTCAAACCCTGCCACTGCTTTATATAATATTCTAAATCTGTTGTTGTCATTTCAACAATGTTCGTAGAACCTTCACCAGGAGTAGATTCTATCTCAAGAAACTACTCTCTGTGCTCATCCATAAGAAGCAATTCCTCATCCTTTCAAGTTTTATCATGAGATTGCAGCAATTCAGTCACATCTTCAGGCTCCACTTCTAATTCTACTTCTCTTGCTATTTCCACCACATCTGTAGTTAAATCCTCCATTGAAGTCTGAGCCTCTCAAAGTCATCCATGAGGGTAGGAATCAACTTCTTCCAAAATCCTGTTAATGTTGGTATTTTGACCTCTTCCTATGAATCAACAATGTTCTTAATGGCATGTAGAATGGTGAATACTCTTCAGAATGTTTTCAATTTACTTTGCTCAGGTCCAACAGAGGAATGACTAGCTGTGGCAGCTATAGCCTTATGAATAGACTATATATGAATATTCTAAATAATAAGACTAGAAAGTTAAAATGACTCCTTGGGATCCATGGACTGCAGAATAAACGTGTTAGCAGGTATGAAAAAAACATTAATCTCCTTGTATATATTCATCGGAGTTCTTGGGTGATGACGTACACTGTCAATGAGCAGTAATATCTTGAAAGGAATCTTTTTTTCTAAACAGTAGGTCTTAACAGTGAGCTTAAAATTTGTAGTAACCCACACTGTAAGTAGATGTGCTGTCACATAGACTTTGTTGTTCTATTTATAGAGCATAAGCAGATTAGTAGATTTAGCATAATTCAAAAGAGCCCTGGCATTGCCTTCAACTTGAAGTCACTACCTGCATTTAGCTCCTAACAAGAGAGTCAGCCCTGTCCCTTGAAGCTCTGAAGCCAAACATTGACTGCTCCTTCCTAACTATGAAAGTCCTAGATGGCTTCTTCTCCCAATAGAAGGCTGTTTTGTCTACACTGAAAATCTATTGTTTAAGGTAGCCACACTTTTTTTTCAGATGTAGACCTGCAGAAATGTAGCCACTTTTATTGATTATCTTAGCTAGATCTTCCTTAAAACTTGCTGCACCTTCCCCATCAGCACTTGCTCCTTCACCTTGCACTTTTATATTATGGAGACAGTTCTTAAACCTGATTAACCAACTTCTGCTAGCTTCCAACTTTTCTTCTGCACTTTCCTCGCCTCCTTCAGTCTTCAGAGAATTGAAGAGAGTCAGGGCCTTGCTCTGGATTAGCTTTGGCTTAAGGGAATATTGGGGGTGGTCTGATCTTTTATCCAGACCACTCAAACTCTATCCCTATCATCAATAAAACTGTTTCACTTTCTTATCATTTGTGTATTCGCTGGAGTAGCACCTTTAAATTCCCTCAAAAACTTTGCCTTCATATTTTGGCTGTCTGACACAAGAGATCTAGTTTTCAGCCTGTCTTGGGGCTTTCAACATGCGTTCCTCATTAATGATGGCATTCCTAATTTTGAAGAATTTTGACTCTTAATTTCACTTGAACAATTAGAGGCCACTGTAGGGTTATTAGTTGGTCTAATTTCAACATTTTTGTCTCTCAGGGTACAGGGACACCCAAGAAGAGGGGGAGAGATGGAGAAATGGCCAGTTAGTGGAGCAGCCAGAAAACATATAACATTTATTAAGTTCACTGTCTTATCTTGGCGTGGTTCATGGTGCACCAAAACAATTACAATAGTTAACATCGAAGATCACTAATCACAGATCACCATAAAATACAAAATAGTAGCTGGGCATGGTGGTTCATGTCTGTAATCACAGCACTTTGGAAGGCCGAGATAGGAGAATTGCTCGAGTCCAGGAGTTCTAGACCAGCCCAGACAGCAGAGTGAGACCCCATCTCTATAAAAAATAAAAAAATTAGCTGGATATGATGGCATGCAACTGTAGTTCCAGCTACTCAGGAAGCTGAAGTGGGAGGATCACTTGAGTCTGGGAGGTTACAGCTGCAGTGGGCCATGATTGTGCCACAGAACTCCAGCCTGTGCAACAGAGTGAGACTCTGTCTCAAAAAAAAAAAAAAAGGCCGGGCTCAATGGCTCATGCCTGTAATCCCAGCACTTTGGGAGGCCGAGGCAGGCAGATCACGAGATCAGGAGATTGAGACCATCCTGGCTAACACGGTGAAACCCCGTCTCTACTAAAAAAATACAAAAAAAAAATTAGTCAGGTGTGGTGGCGGGCACCTGTAATCCCAGCTACTCGTGAGGCTGAGGCAGGAGAATGGCGTGAACCCAGGAGGCGGAGCTTGCAGTAGCTGAGATTGCACCCCTGCACTCCAGCCTGGGCGACAGAGTGAGACTCCGTCTCAAAAAAAAAAAAAAGGACATCATGATAATAATAAAGTTTGAAATACTGCAAGAATTACCAAAAGGTGACACAGAGACATGAAGTGAGTACATCTGTTAGATAAAAGGCATTGATAAACTTGCTCAACACAGGTGTGCCACAAACCTTCAATTTGTGAAAAACACAGTATCTATGAAGCACAACAAAACAAAGTATACCTGTAAATCCTAGAGGATCAGTAAAAAATAAAAAAGAGACATAACTAATAAGTCAATAGCAGAGATAAAATAGGATCATTATAAAAACTCAATCCAAAAGAAAGCAAAAAAAGAGAAAAAAGAACGAAGAATAGACGAGACAGCTGGGCGCAGTGGCTCATGCCTGTAATCCCAGCACTTTGGGAGGCCAAGACAGGTGGATCACCTGAGGTCAGGAGTTCGAGACCAGCCTGGCCAACCTGGTGAAACCCCATCTCTACTAAAAATACAAAAATTAGCTGGGCATGGTGCCAGGCACCTGTAATCCCAGCTACTCAGGAGGCTGAGGAAGGAGAATCACCTGAACCTGGGAGCCGGAGGCTGAAGTGAGCCAAGATCACGCCATTGCACTCCAGAATGGGCGACAGAGTGAGACTCTGTCTCAAAAAAAAAAAAAAAAAAGAATAGATGAGAAAAATAAATGATAGATTTAAATCCAACCACATCAATAACTACACTGAATGTGGATGGTCTAAACATTCTGATTAGACAACACATTATCAGACTGGGCTATAAAAAGCAAAGAAAGACCCCAAATACATGCTGCCTACATGAAACCCACTTTAAAACAAAGAGATTGCTTAAAAGTAAAAAGGTAGAAAAAGATACACTGGCAAACACTCATCTAAAGAAAGCTGGCATAATTATATAAATATCAGACAAGGCTGACTTCAAAACAAGACATTACCAAGGTTAAAAAGAAACATTACTGGTGAGAATGCAAAATGATAGGGCCACTTTGGAAAACAGTTTGGCAGTTTCTTACAAAACTAAATATATTCTTATTACACAATCCAGCAATCATGCTCCTTAGTATTTATCTAAGGGATTTTAAAATATATCCACACTAAAACCTTTACATAGATGTTTATAGCAGCTTTATTCATAAATCCCAAAACTTGGAAGCAACAAAGACAAGATTCCTTCATTAGGTAAATTAAACATTTTCCATTGTTGTTGATCTCTACATATACTGCTCCAATAAAAAGAAATACTCTGGGGGAAAAAAACTGAAAAATCACTTATAACCCCAAAATAACTATTAGTATACCACAGGTGTGCAGAAGAACATACACACTTTTTATCTTTTAGAGACAATATAGCTAGTAAGAACAATGTAAAATAATCAAATGTGTATCATTAAAAAGACAGATTTCAAGGTTTTGAGAGCATGATAAACTCCCTAGCATTTCTTTTCATGAAACTAACTAATACTTCTTTTCTAGTAACCAGTCAAAAACCTATTTTCCCAAAGTTTTCAAATGGAAAAACTATCAGTTAATTATTCTGAAAATATCTAGTATAAACACAAAATGGTTTTTAAGAAACACAGGCTGGGTGAGGTGGCTCATGCCTGTAATCCCAGCCCTTTACAAGGCTAAGGTAGGAGGATTGCTTGAGGCCAGAAGTTTGAGACCATCCTAGGTAACAGAGCAAGATTCTGTCTCTATTTTTATTTAAAAGAAAGAATCACAAAGCAATGAGCAATAAATCACCTCTGCAACCCCTCTGAAGGATAAAACATACCATAGTGCTTTGCATATCACTGGCACTCTAAAAGATTTGCTCTAGACTTCTTTTTTTTTAATTAATTTCTTCTTATAAAAAAAATTCCTGCTAATAATCAGCTAATCTAAATGATTTCCCAAAAAAGAGGGAAAAAAGCAAAATAATAATGCTTTGTTTCCATATTATTTATACAGTTTTAGTAGTTTGTTTAGCACATTAATGCCCTCAATGAATATCTACTAAGAACTTATTAAATGCCACCAAGACTCTGGGATCTTTCCAAAGATAACTTTCATAGACCTACATAGTTTATAAATCTAAAAGTTCACATTTGTGAAAAATAATTTAAATGGGAAAAAAAAACTGTCTAACTGGATTATTTCCTTAACATACTTATAAAACTTATCTCTTCTTTGGCTTCTTTGTACCATTTTCATTGTTCTATAATTTGCTAACATATTAATTTTTAAATATTTTGAAATATCTAATTAGTAACTGTTTTCAAAAAACTTCAAATCACAAACAAAAAAGTAATGTTTGAGACATATAGTACCTGACAGAGGATGTTGTTGGCCCATGGTCTCTGGAATCCATTACCCAACCAACATGACACTCTAGAGGGGGATTTGTGCTATGCCTTGTTTTTCTCTTTCTTGGACTCTAAAGAAAATAAAGTCAAGCATCGCGATTAGTTTCAATAGTGTGAACTTCACAAGTAAATTAAAACCCTCTGACTATAAATGAACTCAAACATTTTCATACTGTAGATAACACATTGTGAAATCATATGAAGTCACAAAACTCAAAAATCTCACACACAAGTTACAAAACTTAATAAATGAAGTCCTTTGGTAGGTTTGTGACACAAAGATGAAATGAAGTGCAGCTTAGTGTGATTCTTCATTATACTTTCTGTTCGTCTTTAATTACACTATCCAATTGTAAAAAAGGTTTTTGTTTGTTTGTTCATTTTTAAATGGGGTCTTACTCTGTTGCCAAGGCTGGAGTGCAATGGCATGATCATGGCTCACTGCAGCCCTGATCCCTACAGGCTCAAGCAATCCTGCCACCTCAGCCTCCCAAGTAGCTGGGAGTACAGGCACACGCCACCACGCCCATCTAATTTTTGTATTTTTTTAGAGATGGGGTCCCACCGCATTGCCCAGGCTAGTCTCCAACTCCTGAGCACAAGCGATCCACCTGCCTTGGTCTCCCAAAGTGTTGGATTACAGGCATGAACCACCGTGCCCAACCAAAAAATTTCTTAACCTGAGAATATATCACTATGGTAAAGTATGATTTTTAAGTGAAATATTACAAGTTATAACACACATTTTTTAATGTGATAGAAATTAAAACGTCTCATTCTGTAATGTTAAAGGATACAAAATGCAAGCCTTATATTCCTGGTTGTTTTGTTTACCTTTACATCAATGGCTTTTGGTTCTTTAACAACAGGATAAAATCTTGGTGTTTTGTTAGGATCTTGTAACCTAGGTGTTCGAGGTGTTTTGGGTGTTCTTGTAGGATGAATTCTAGGAGATTCTGGAACTGCTGTAGGCAACGAATGAACCATTGCTGCTGAAATTACTTCTGAAACATCAAATAACTTCTGAGCTAATTCATCAGTCAAATCTGCAAAATAAAAAACTCTTAAAATTATTTAGATGCTAGGAAAATATTTTACTTTGAGAATAAGGATAATTCTGGAATTCTCTAAGCTCAAAGGATTTTTCACTGAAAACACTTCAAATATATAAAAACAAAAATAACAAATACTTTTTTGACTTTTTTTTTTTTTTTTTTTTTTTTTTTTTTTTTTTTTTTTTTTTTTTTTTTTTTTTTTTTTTTTTTTTTTTTTTTTTTTTTTTTTTTTTTTTTTTTTTTTTTTTTTTTTTTTTTTTTTTTTTTTTTTTTTTTTTTTTTTTTTTTTTTTTTTTTTTTTTTTTTTTTTTTTTTTTTTTTTTTTTTTTTTTTTTTTTTTTTTTTTTTTTTTTTTTTTTTTTTTTTGTATCCAATATCATCTGAAAACAATAAAAAAAAAAAAAAAAAAAAAAAAAAAAAAAAAAAAAAAAAAAAAAAAAAAAAAAAAAAAAAAAAAAAAAAAAAAAAAAAAAAAAAAAAAAAAAAAAAAAAAAAAAAAAAAAAAAAAAAATAACAAAAACTTTTTTGACCATTATCTAGCTTTATAAAATTTTTATTTTTCTATATCTATTTATGACCTTTTTTTTCTTTTAAAGAAAGGGTGAAGCTTCCTGTGTAACCTCTCCTAATCCCATTTCCCTCCTGCTTTCCCTTCTCAGAGATAACTAGCCTCTTAAATTTGGAATTTTGATCTATTATTACATATATGTAATATTATTTTGCATAATTAACTTTTACATATGTAACATAATGCTATATATATATATATCACTTTGTAAACTTTTTTCATGTTTTATTTACATAGCTCTAATTTGTTCATTTTTACTGCTGAATAGTATGTGGTGTACAAATATATCACAATTTATCCATTCTCCTGCAGATAGACATTTATGTTATTTCAAAGTTTTTTGTTTAATCAACAATGCTGTGATCAACATTGTTGAACATGTCTCTGTACAGGTATGAGTGTTTCTCTAGGGTTTATATCTGAGTGGAAATGCTGAGTCAAAAGAGATGTGCATCTTCTAACTTAATGACTACTGACCGCCAAACCACTTTCCATAATGATTTCACCAACTTACACTCTCACCAGCAGCATGTGAGAATTCCAACAATTCAACATTCTGGTGAAGACTGGGTTTTGTGCAAACTCTTAAATATTCTTCCATCTCATGGGATTTAAATGATCTAGTTGTTGCTAGTGAAATTGAGCATGTTTTCATACTAGTTACCCTTCAGACTTCCTCTTTTGTGAGCCTGCTATTCAAATCCTTTGACTGTTTTTTTAATTCAGTTATTTTACTTACTGATTTGTTCATGAAAATCTTATGGTAAAATACCAAACAAGCCAGTAGATGAATCAAGCAGTAGCAACATAAAAAATAGGCTCTATATCTGTGTGGTTTTTCTTCAGACTTATCGACTTTTTTTGATTCATATAACAACTTTTTGTTTTTTCACTCAACAAATATTAAGTGCCCGCTATTTGCCAAGTACTATTTACGAGTTTGTAAAGTCAAAAGTGAACTTACACATTTGCCATTTCCTCTCCCAATCCATTTTCTTCACTGTTACCAGAATGATTATTCTAAGGAGCAAATTAGATCATTTCATATTTCTGCTTAACATCCTTCAGTGTTTCCCATTTGCCTCTAGAATAAGCCTAGGCTCTTTACCCTGGCATATGAGATTTTGCTGATTTTGCCTCATCTGTTGTCATTTTCCATTTGATCTTGTCACCATTTGATCTTGGTGACACAAATAGCACCAAACTGTCAGTCCTGTTTCTTGTTCCATATCTTTTCATATGCTTTTTCTTCCATCTGAAAGTCCCTTTCCTGCATCTTTTGTATACCCAATGCAACGGATATCATAGCCTTCCTTTAATACCCACCACAGATGTTACCTTTCTTGGGAATGTGAAGCACTCCTTGAACACCTCCTGCCAAGAGAGTTAATTAGTCCCTTTTTGTGCTGTGTCTGCATTTTATCCATTTATTGTTTCATTTATTAAATTAAAATTTATTTTCTTACATATCATCCCATAGATGCCAAGAGTAAGTCTCATGGCTTCCCAGAAAGCAACTGCCACAATTGCATCGAATACTAGTGCCTACCATACATATATAATGTCTGGGAAAAAATATATCCTCATCAAAGGAATGCTAAACTTAATTGAATTGTGTTAATACTGTTTTCCTTATACCAAAAATATATACAATCTGGCCAGGAGCAGTGGCTCACGCCTGTAATCCCAGCACTTTGGGAAGCCGAGGTGGGTAGATCACCTGAGGTCAGGAGTTCGAGACCAGCCTGTCCAACGTGGTGAAACCCCATCTCTACTAAAAATACAAAAATTAGCCAGGCGTGGTAGCAGGTGCCTGTAATTCCAGCTACTCGGGAGGCTGAGGCAGGAGAATTGCTTGAACCCAACAGGTGGAGGTTGCAGTGAGCCAAGATCATGCCACTGCACTCCAGCCTGGGGAACAAGAGCAAGACTTCATCTAAAAAAAAAAAAAAAAAATATATATATATATATATATATATATATATATATATATATCGAGAGACAGAGAGACAGAGACAATCCTAGAGATAAAAACATGAACATACACTGAAAAATGTGTTAAATCCAGTACCTTTGTGAAAGAAATTTTCAAAGATCTAGGAGCAGTAACAACCCAGAAAGAGTAAGCTTCCTAGCACCTAGATTATGGTCTATAAATTCCAATTCCCACTAATTAGTTCTCCTCAAAGAAATAACATCTGGAGCACAGAATGTATAATCTGAGCCTGGGAAATCTTGAGCAAAAAGCAATAAAGTCGTTTTAAAAATACTAGCATAAATCAAAGGACACAGGAGTAAATCTTAGAGGTCCACCAGTCAAAAATAAAACAATTTGACCACTAAAAACAATGACCGAAATGGATTAAACACATCGAATAAATAAGCTCCATGAGTTCATAATGATACTTTAAAACTCAATCACATTTAGTGTCCTAGGGCACCAACTCATTATTTTGAAAGCCAATAAACTGAATAAAAAGAAAGAAGCAAGCATTTATCCTTCCTTGTCTGTAAAGGTTGAATTTCAGGGTAACCAAAGAGTTGATGAAAGAACATTCTTCACAGAAAAATTTTATGTAAGGATTGCAGAAGGAATGATGGAATTAGAAGATAACCATTTTGCAATTCTACTGAAATAGAGGAAATCTAGGGAATATTCATCAATAGCTGCTAAAACCATTTGGTAAAAGATTGGAGGGAAACTTGATAATGAAAGGATCAGGCTAACAACACCTGAATCAAATCATGAATCACAGCATCAGTAAAAGTGGGAGTGATAGACATGCTATGATGCTATAGGAAATAGACAAGTCTTCCTAAGAAATATCCTTGCTACTAGGAAAAAAACAATGCCAAAACCTGAATATACTCAATCCTCTATCTAAATCCTTTGTACTTATACTTCATTAGTAATACATGGGATAAAGGATATACTAAATGATATGAAGAAGATATAGTCAGGTAAATGCAGATCATAAGAAATCCTACCAGTTTCTTCAACAAATTAACCAGTTTCTTCAACAAATCATTGTCATGGAAAAACAAGGGAAGAGAAATCATTATAGATTAAGATTAACTTAACAGTGTTATCAGTCAATTGCAATGTTTGCATCTTGTTTCATCCTAGTTCAATCAAACAATTTGAAAAATATATTTCAGACAATTAGGGACAAGTAAACATATACTGGGTAGTAGACGATATTAAAAATTATTGCTAATTTTGTTAGGTGAATTAATGGTGCTGTAAAAACTTACATACATACTTGTTTTGTAAGTCCTCGTCAATTTGCCATATATAGTGAAGTATTTCCAGGAGAAATGATATGATTTTGAGATTCAGTATAGAATACCAGGAATAGATTGGGGGGCAAGATACAGATTAAAAAAGAATGTCAAACTATTAACAATTGTTGAAATTAGGTGAGATGGACATATGGGGATTTCATTAAACAATTCTCCCTATTGTTATCTGTATCTGAACATTTCCAACATCAAAAGCTAAGTTTTATTTGTTTTATAATTATTTTATTCCAGGTTTGCTCAGGGTGAATTTTGCCCACCAATAAGAGTAGATATATTAATTTTGTAACATCAACATCTATAGAGTATGTTGGTTATCTCAAAAGAAACATTTTACAAAATGTTTATAGACTATCATATACCAATTTATAATATTTTGACATAAAATTATCAAATATTAGTTCATTGCAAGAACATAAAATATTCATAGTAAATATTAAAATATTATTATTGGAAATATATTAGGAAACAAGAACATATTAACATTTTTTGTCAACTACAAGCATAGGATAATATACGAATATCATCTAGATATTATAACTTCCTTTTGCTCAAAAGCATATGCCATCTCTTGTACATGAATAGTCATAATAGCATTTTTCATAATAGCCAAAACTAGAAACAATCCAAATGTCCATAAAATGTTGAATGGACAAAAAAAGTAGTATGCTCATTCTATGAAATAATACTTAGCAATAAAAGAAAGTTACTGATACATGCAATGACATAGATGAATCTTAAAAGTATTATGTTAAGTGAAAGATTCCAAGTATATAACTATGTATCATATGATTCCATTTATATAAAATTTCTGAAAAGTGCAAAACCATAGTGACAGAAAGATAACTAGTTGCCTCAGGCTGAAGGTGAATGTTGGCATTGACTGCAAATGTGCATGAGGAACTCTTTAGCATGATGGAATTGTTCTAAAACCGGACTGTGGTGCTGGTTTACAATTTTATACATTTACTGAAATTCAAATGATACACTTAAAAAGGGTTAAAGCAGTAATTTTCAAGGTATGGTCCCAAACAGAACTACTGGCATGACTTGGGAACTTATTAGAAACGTATATTCTCATATCCCACCTAACTTACTGAATCAGAAAGTTGATACAGAGTCCTTTAATCTGTTTCAACAAGCTTTCCAGGTGAATCTTAAACACGCTAAATGTAAAAACCACTGAACTTAGGGGTATGCTAACTATTTTACTATCTAAGATTTTCCAAATTTTATCACTACCAAATCAGATCATTGCACAGCTTCATACCTGAACTATATGAGCCTTGTCTACAGTCTCCACTGCCTTTATAAAAATAAAATTCAATATTATGCTGTTAGTGTTTAGTGAACGTCAAAAATTAAAAATGCTACATGAGAACTGGCACTTCAGGTTTTTTATAAATAAAAATGCCTCTAAAGCAGAACTCAGCAAACTTTTCCTACCAATGTCAGATAGTAAATATTTTTGGCTTTTCAAGACATAAGGTCTCTGTTGAAACAGCTCAGCTCTGCTTTTGTAGCATAAAAACAGCGAGAGGCCATATGTAAATGACCGGTGTTACCACATTGGCCCATGGCAGGCTAGTTTCAGCCAATGGGCCATAATTTGCTGGCCACTGAACTATAGCAGTCAGATAGATATGAATCCAAATCCTGGATTTACACTTTGCTAGCAAAAAAACAAAATCATAACTATATTTTGTGTATTCAATAAAGCACAGAAAAACATAAGCATATTAAAAAATATATACATATAGGCAGTATAAAAGAGAACCCAATCAAGCTTCTAGATGAGAAAAGGACGACAGCTGAGATTTTAAAACATACACATACACACACACACACACACACACACACACACTGGATGGGATTAAAAATAGACTCTGTAGAAGAAAAGGCTAATAAACTTGAAGAGAGGAATAAAAGTTACCTAAAACAAAAACAGAGTAAAAGCACTGAAAAACAACAACAAAACAGAGCATTAGTGAAGTATGGGATAACTTCAAGTGCCCTAATATAAATTTTACACGTAATTGGAGTCTTGAGAGAAAAAGTAACAGGAAAACATTATTAATTTTCTTTTCTTTTTTTTTTTTTTTAAGACACAGTCTGACTCTGTCACCCAGGCTGGAATGCAGTGGTTCGATCTTGGCTCACTGCAACCTCTACCTCCCGGGTTCAAGTGATTCTCGTGCCTCAGCCTCCCAAGTACCTGGGATTATAGGTGCGCGCCACCATACCCAGCGAATTTTTCTATTTTTAGTAGAGATGGGGTTTCACCATGTTGGCCAGGCTGGTCTCAAACTCCTGACCTCAGGTGATACACCCGCCTTGGCCTCCCAAAATCCCATGCTGGGATTACAGGCATGAGCTGCCACACCCAGCCTATTAATTTTTAATTAAAATTTTAAATTTAAAGGAACAGCTGAACGCTTTCCAAATTTGATTAAAAATGTATAAACACACATATTTTAAAAATTCAGTGAGTTCAAGCACAAGAAACATGAAAAGTACACCAAAGCAATCGTAATTAAGGTGCTTAAAATAGGTGACAAAGAGGAAACATTAAAAGCAACCAGAATCAACAGAAATTGAACTGAAAACAGAAAAGCAACCTCAACAACAGAAAAAAAAAGAAACTGAAAAAAAATAATCAGCCAATCCTTAAGAACCTGTGAGACAACAAAAAGTCTAGGAGAGAAGAAATGCAGGGCTAAAATTTTTTTTAAGGAAATATTAGCTGAAAACTTCCCAAATTTGTCTAAAGTCAAACCTACAGATTTAAGAAACAGAGAATCCCATCCAGGATAAACCCAAAGAATTCCATACCAAGGCACATCACACTCTACTTGCTGTAAACTTAAGATGAAAAAAAATCTTGAAAGTAGCTAGAGATGCATTACTTGTAGGGAAACAATTTGAATGACTATAAATTTTTATACCAAAAACCATGGAGGACAGAAAGAAGTGGTACAACAGTTTTGAATCACTAACAGAAAACAATTGTCAGTCCAGAATTCTTTATCCAGTGAAAATATCCTTGGCAATGAGGTGAAATAAAGACATTCTCAGAAGAAAGAAAACTATAAATCATGGCCAACTGAACTGCTCTAAAAGAATTGCTAACCTGAGTATTTCAGACAGAAGAAAATGATAACAGAAGGAAACCTGAAACATCACGAATAGAGGAACAGCAAGATAAACGGTAAAGGTCCGGATAAATATAATAGACTATTATCCTTTTAAGTTATTTAAAACATGCTTGAAAGTAAAAAATAAAACATTGTCTGATGGGCTTTTTAACATATGAAGATATATAAGACAATTATTACATAAAGAAATTTCAGCTGAGTGTGTTGATTCATGCCTATAATCCCAGCACTTTGGGAGGCTGAGGTAGGAGAATCTCTTGAGGCCAGGAGTGCTAGACCAATCTGGGCAATGTAGTGAGACCCTGTCTCTACAAAAAATAAAAAAATTAGTTGGGCTTTGTGGCATGCACCTGTAGTCCAACCTACTCAGGGGGCTGAGGTGGTAGGATTGCTTGAACCCAGCAGTTTGAGGCTGCAGTGAGCCATGACTGCACCACTGCACTCCAGCCTTGGCAACAGAGTGAGACCCTATCTCTTGGGGTGGGGCCAGTGGGGAGAGAAAGGAAAAAAAAAATATCTCTATGGGGGTTAGGTTTCTACATTCTTATTGAAATGGTAAAATATTGATTCCAAATAAACTGAAAAGTATGTGCTTTGCAATCCCTAGAGCAATCACTAAAAACAATTACACAAAAAAAGATATATATGTCCAAATTCATAGTACATAAATTAAAATGTAATGGAAAAAGTTACAAACAACACAAAGTGTGCACAAAATGGGCAATAGAAGCAAAAAAAGAAAATGAATAATAAAAAGGTTGACCTAAATCCAAACATACCAATAATTACATTAGTCAAAACACACCAATTAAAAGATATACTGTCAGACTGAATAAAAACATGAGCTAACTATATGCTATCTATAATAAACTGACTTCAAATATAATGATATAGGTAGGTTAAAAAAAAAAGTAAAAGGTTGGCAAAAGATACATCACATACCATGAGGAAGAAATGAAAGAAAGCTGGAATGGCTATATTAAAATCAGACAAACTAAATTTCAAAGCAAACAAGGACAACATATATGAATGAAAGGGCCAATTCACCAAGATGACACAATATACCAATGGGTATAAGGTGAACTAACAAAAGAGCTTCTAAATAAATGAAGCAAAACACAACAGAACTGAAATAGGAAATAAACAAGTTTGCAATTATAGGTGGTGACTTCAACACTCCTCTCTCAGTAAGATAGAACCAGTAGACAAAAAATCAGCAAAGATATAGAACTCATCAACACCATTAACCAACTGAATTGAACAGACAATATGGAACATTCTACTGAAAAATAGTATAATAAACATTCTTCTCAGATGCATATGGTACATTCACCAAGACAGACTATATTGTGGGTGATAAAATTAGCAAATTAAACAAATTTGAAATTAACAAATTAATTTTAAATTTTAAAATAATGTAAAGTATGTTCTCTGGCTATAATATAATTAAACTATATATCAATAAGATTAATAACAGAGGGGTAACTGAAAAAATTCCAATCACTTGGAAATTACACCGAATACACTCCTAAATAATCCATAAAGAGGAAGTCTCAAAAGAATTTAGAAAATGTTTTGAAAAGAATAAAAATTAATAAAATACAACATATCAAAATTTGTGGAATGCAGCTTAATCAGTGCTTAAATAAAAATATATAGAATTAAGGGCTGTGCTCATGGCTCATGCCTGTAATCCCAGCACTGCGGGAGGCCGAGGTGGGTGGATCATTTGAGGCCAGGAGTTTGAGACCGGCCTGGCCAATGTGGTGAAACCTGGTCTCCACTAAAAGTACAAAAATTAGGCAGGTGTGGTGGCACAGACCTATAATCCCAGCTACTCAGGAGGCTGAGGCAGGAGAATCACTTGAACCCAGGAGGCAGAGGTGGCAGTGAGCCGAGATTGTACCACTGCACTCCAGCCTGGGCGACAGGGCGAGACTCCGAGATTCTGTCTTAAAAATATATATAGATAGATAGAGATAAAGATAGAGATAGAGAGAGAATATTAAATGCTTATATCAGAAAAGAAACTCTCAAATCAATAATTTAAACTTCTCCCTTACAAATTAGGTTTCAAAAAAATAGATTTCAGGAAGATATCCAAATTTTAAAAATTAAACAAAAACACTTCTAAATAGCTGATGTATCAAAAAATTAAAAAGAAATTAGAAAATATATAGAACTGAATGAAAATCAAAACACAATAACACCTAAAATATTGCTTAGAGAGAAATTTGTAGCATTAAATGGTTATAATAGGAAAGAAAAATGGTGTCAAATAAATGATCTAAGCTTCCACTCAAACTAGAAAAGGAGGAACAAAATAAGAAAAAAGGAAATAATAAAGAGCAAAAATTAATAAAACTGGAATAAAGTAAATCAATGAAAATAAAACTTAAAAAAATTAAACTGATGAGCCTCTAGCTAGATCAAGACAAAAAAGACACAAATTTATAAACAGTAGGAATGAAAGAAGAGATATCACTACAGAACCTACGAAGAGTAAAAGGAGAAAAAGAGCGTATTATAAATTCCAGGAAATGAACAAATTCAATAGGTACAAAAGCTCACCTGAGAAAAAAGACTTACTTAGTCTTATATTTCTTAAATAAATAAATGTGTAGTTTAAAACATTCCAATAGTTCCAGGCCCAGATGGCATCACTGGGGAATGCTACCAATGTGTAAGAAATAAACAATTGTAGACAAACTCTTCCAAAATACAAAAGAAGGAACACTTACCAACTCATTTTATGATGCCAGCATTCCTCCGACACCAAAATCAGACAAATATAATCCAAGACAATGAAAAAATATATATATTCCTCATGAATATAGTACAAAAGGCTTCAAAAAATATGTAAGCAACCTGAGTCTAACAATATATAAAAGGATAATATAATAACTAAATGAGGCTTATCCTGAGAATCCAAGACTAGTTCAACATTTGAAAACCAATCAATGTACTTTACAACACAAACAGACTAATTAAGACAAGCCATATGACGTGAGCCACTGCACCTGGCCCAAAAGATATTCTTAAAAATGAAAATATAAGCCCCAGGTTCTGAGAAGATATGTGCAAATTACATATGTACATATGTACACAAAGGACTTGTATCCAGAGTAAAGAACTCTCAAAGCTCAGTAACAAAATAAACAACTCAATAAAAGAAATGTCCAAAGATTTGGGCAGGCACTTTACCAAGCATAAACTGATGGCAAATAAGCACATAAAAAGATACTCAACAGCATCAGCCACAATGAGATACTACTATTAGACGGGCAAATTTTTTTTTAAAAAAACTAACAACACTAAATGCTGGTGATGATGTAGAGCAACTGGAACCCTCATATATTGTTGGTAAGAATGCAAAATGGCACAACCACTTTGGAAAAGTTAGACAGTTTCTTAAAAAGTTATACTTACTGTATGATCCAACAGTGCCACTCAAAAGCATTTACCCAAGTGAAATGAAAACATATATTCACATAGCAACTTGATACTCATAGCAGCTTTATTCATAATCACCAAAAACAGGAAAACAACCTATATGCCTTCAACTAATAAGTGGATAAATAAACTGTTTACATCCATGCAAGGGAATACTACTTGTCAATAAAAAGGTAATACAAACAACACACAAAAGCATGAATAAATCTGAAAGGCACTATGCTAAATGAAAGGAGCCAGACTCAAAAGGCTATATTTTATATGATTCCATTTATATGACATTCTAGAAATGGCAAAACTATAGGGATAGAAAATAGACAACAAGCTGCCAAAAACTTGGCCTGGGTTGAATACAAAGAGGCATGGAAAAATTCTCAGGGAGCAATGGAAATGTTCAGTAACTTAACTAGGTGGTGTTTACATGACTGTATTCATCTGTCAAAGTTCCCAAAATAATATACATAAATGGTGTGAAACTTACTGAATGTAAACGATATCTTAATTTTTAAAAAAATATGACCCACAAAGCTCAGGCAACAAAAGCAAAAATAAACAAATGGATTGCATCAAATGAGAAAACTTCTGCACAGCAAAGGAAACAATCAACAGAGTGAAGAGACAACATACAGAATAAGAAAAAATATTTGCAAACCACACATCTGATTAGGAGTTATATCCAAAATGTATAAGTAAATCAAACAACTCAATAGCAAGAATGCAAATAATCCGATTAAAACATGGGCAAAAGACCTGATTAGAGATCTCTCCAAAGAAGACATAACAATGCCAACAGTATATGAAAAGGTGCACTGGTGCAGCCATTGTGGAAAACAGTGTGGAGATTTGTAAAGAAATTAAAAGTAGAATTACCATATGACCCAACAATCCCTCTTCTGGGTATATACCCAAGGGAAATGAAATCATCACAATAGAAAGATATCTATCTGCACTCACATGTTCGTTGCCACATTATTCACAATAGCCAAGATATAAGATATGGAAACAACTAAAGTATGTGTCCACTTATGATAAACAGAGAAATGGTGATGTGTGTGTGTATATGTGTGTGTGTATATATATATATGTGTATATATGTATATATGTGTGTATATATATATATATAGAGAGAGAGAGAGAGAATGGAATAGAATTAAGCCTTTAAAAAAAGGAGATCCTGCCATTTGCTACAACATGGATGAAACTGGAGGACATTATGCTAAATGAAATAAGCCAGACACAGAAAGAAAAATACTTCATAATGTCACTTATATATAGAATCTTTAAAAAGTATATAGATGTATATAATAAAACAGTGGTTACCAAGGATGGGATAAGGGAGAATGGGGGGATGCAGGTAAAAAAATACCAAGTTGCAGATATGTAGGATAAATAAGTCTAGAGACCTAATGTACAACCTGAGGGCCATAGCTAATAATATTATATTATATTTGGTATTTTTGCTAAGAGAGATTTTAGGTGCTCTTGCCACAAAAAAAAAGGTAACTATGTGAGATAATGAATATGTTCATTTGCTTAACTAGTGTAACCATTACACTATGTATATATCAAAACATCATGTTGTACACCTTATATATAATTTTTAAGAGGAAACAAAAAATAAAACTGGATATTTGTAGGGTGATCAGAATGAAAGGAGGGAGACAGGCTAGGAGTTTATTACAATTAACCAAGGAGAAAACGATGGTGACTTTTACAGGGTGATAGAGATGGAGAAAGTGAGAAGTGGTTAGATTCTAGATATATTTTAAATATATATGAATATAACTTTCCAATAAATAAGATATGGAATTTAAAAAACAAATGGATCAAAAATGACACAGAAATGTTTTGACCTGTGCAGCTGGAAAAATGGAGGTAATATTTAGAGATGTGGAAGTCTAGGAGGAAAAGTCCTTGGAGAGGGGTGGGAATTCAGAACTTAGATTTTGGACATATGAAATTTAACATGCTTATAAAATATACAAGTGGAACTGTTAACCACACAGTTGAATATTTGTCTGAAATACAGGATGGAGGTCTTGTCTATACATATTAATTTGATACTCATTAGTATAATAATGCTCTTTAAAACCCATGAGACTTGATGCTATTACACAAGGAGTTATTGAGGATTCAAAAGAGGAGAAATTTGAGGACTGGGTCCTAAAGCATCCAAATTTTAGAGGTTAGAGAAACACTGAAGAACTAGCAAAAAAGACTCCATGAGGCAGAAGGAGAATAAGTGAATAAGTGTCCAGGAAGTAAAAATGTGTTTCAGGACAGAGCGATTAATTTGATCTAATGCTGATGTCAGGTAAGATGAGAACTAATTTGAACCCTCTTACATATGGAGATTTCTGGTGGTATTATCAGTAGCTGATTTGGGATGTGGAGGACAGAGGCCTGTTTGGAGCAGGTATAGGGAATAAATAGGAATATAGATACTGAAGACAGTGAAAATAAACTCCTTCTTTATGCCTTAAATTCAATATCGTAATAGCAATACCAACTCTTTTCTATTAGGATCATTCTTTTATATGATTTCCCATCCTTTACCTTCCAGTCTTTCCATATGTTATGACATATAACTAGCATAGAGTGAATTTTAAGTCCAATTAATTTTAAGATTAAAATTATCTTTTAATTTGAACATTAATCTGTTCAACATTTCCTGTCATAGCAATATATTGGGTCAAATTCTATCTTTCAAATTTTTGCTTTATTTTTATATTTTTCTGTTCATATATTTAAAAACTAGAGATTATAGCACACAAATAAAATTTAATAAATTTATATATAAATTTTAAAATACAGTTGATACACACTCATACCGACCAACTAGACCAATACATACATAAATTCCAGATGTTAGCAAACACATGTGCAGACGTTCCAGATGGGATTTCCCCCACCCTCAGGAGTAAATTAATATATTAATTTTTTATATTAATAATTCTCCTTGCTTCTCTTCATGGCTCCTATGTGCTATGCATCTATCCATGAATTTTATACTTTATGTAATAGCATTACACTGAATGAACTTTTTTGTTCTAGCTTATTTTATACATCCCTTTTTTTATTTTTTTGTTATTTTTTCCTATATTTTTAGATTAACACATTTTGTCACATGTAACGTTAGTTATTTCATTTTCCACTGCTGCCTATTTTTCCTATGTATGAATACACCACATCTTATAATACATTCTACTATAACTTGGCATTTTTTAGTTTTCATTTGCTTTTTTCTATTATGAACAATGATACTACAAATGTTCTCTTGGTAAACATTGGCAACAGTATGCCCAGGCTGGTCTCAAACTCCTGGGCTCAAGTTATCCTCCTGCCTTGGCCTCCCGAAGTGTTGGGATTATAGGCATGAGCCACAACGGCCTGCAACAGTATCTCTTGAAATGAAACTGCTGGGTTATAATATGGTGTATCACTATGGTTTTAATTGGAAAACCTCAGTAAAAATAGCATCTTTTCATATTTATTGGCCATTTGGTCTTCCCAAATATGAAACTGATGTTCATGTTTAATTTACTACTTTTTCTATTAATGTTTGCCATTTTTCATACTAATTTTTAAGGTTTTAGATTTCTATGACATTAATTCTTTGTTAATGTCATGCAGTGCCAAATTTATCTCCTTATTTGTGACTTGTATGCTTTCTATGATGTGCAAAGGAATATACATTCTCAATTTTAAAGTATTCAAATTTAACAAGACAAAAAATCCAGCAATTTAACTGAACAACCCTAGTGGGACACACTAAGAACTTTAAAGAAAGCTTTAAAGTATGAAGTAACAAACCTGCACATTGTGCACATGTACCCTAAAACTTAAAGTATAATAATAATTAAAAAAAAAAGTTTACAGTTTAAAGAACTCTAAAAGTAGTTACCTTTCAGTATTTATAATATTATTATTTAATGTTATTGTTATTCTGGAACTATTATATCGTAGGATTAGCAAATAAATAATTATGTTACTGTGGTTAGAAAGAAAGATGTTTTATATATAAGTAAAAAGCAATACAACTACAAAATCAAAGAAATTAAAATTAAAACCTATAATCTTAAATTTAGACAGAAAATATCAACATGAATACATAATATATTTTTCTCCTTAAAAAATTTCCTAGCTCTTTCTGTTCAAAAGGCCTAGAAACAATGACCAACTGAGTAGCAGATGTGGTACTGACAAAGCTCAACCCTGTGTGGGGACTCAACCTTCTGTGGAGTGGGAAACATTAAAGTTAACAGTCCAACTCCATTATTACTGAGCAAGAAAATGAAAGGTGGCTTTAGAGCTAAAAGTCAATAAACTGATAACTGGTACAGGTATCAATAATAATAATAATAATAATAATAACTATAATAGAGTGAAACCCATCTCATGTATTTATCAGTTCACAATGATGATTTAAAAACAAACAAACAAAAACTTCATTAGTCACCAGCGAAGAATGTTAAGGAACCAGCTAGTACTTTGAAACTAGTAAACAAAGGGAAATAATTCAGCACTGACTCACTTTCCTGTAAGAACTCTACCTCAGAATAAATAAATATTCTGGGGAAAGTTCTCTTTATAAGAGTATTCTACCTATTAAGGTAAGACGTAATGATTAAAAATAGAATCATCACTATTTTGCAACCCCTAGTAAAATAAAAGCTTCACTCACTGATCATCAATGACTGCTAACATTACAAAAAGAGACAATAGAGCATTATGTATCTCCTAATAGTATTCAATACTACATATGACATATTCTTACAGAGATTTGAGTCTTAATCTAATCAAGTCTCTATGCTGAACTAACAGTTACAGATAATTCAGGACTAGAAAACAGGTTAAATGAAACCATGGGGATGCAATCAGGAAAATTCAGAATATGAGAAATTCTACAGGACAAACAACCCAGTTTCTTCAATACCAAATTGCAAGGACCAATAAATTATAAGGCAAAAAATAGTAGAAACCTGTAGACTAAAAAAGACATATCAATTTATTGCAATCTATTTGAAGAAACTGGAAAAAAAAGTGATGAATGAGGAAATTTGAACACTAACTAGATATCTAACATTAAGGAATTATTGTTAATTTTAGATATGATAATGTCCTGCTATTTATGTGTTAAAAGATATAGCCCTTATCTTTTTAAAGACACATACAGAAATCTTTAGGGATAAAAAAATATGAATCATATGATTGAGAATTTGTTTAAAAATAATCCAGAGGGAGGTATAGGAGTGACTGGAGTCAAGACAAAACAAAATTGGGTATGAGATGATTAAGTATAACAGGTACATGGGAGCTGTATTATAAAATTCACTCTATCTTTGTATATGTGTGACTTTTTATAAATCTTTTTTTTTAACCACCTTCAGGAAAAGCCTATAACAAAATCAGTTATACTTGTCTGAAATGTCAGATTCAATTTATGGATCGCCCGATGTATTTATTTACACTCTCACACAGAGCTAAACCCTTAAAACAAAAGAATGACTCTAGTGCATTCTAAGGATCAGTGAGTCAATGAAAAATTTTATTTTGGGAAGAGAAACATTCCCAGCAATCTTAAAATCACATCAGATACATAAAGAACCAACAAATTCTGCCTACTTCTAAGGTAAGCCTCTGGCTTTGAGCATAATCTGGTGTGATAATAGAAGTTCACAAAAGGATAAAAGTTGAGTTTTAAAATTCTAGCATTTTACCATTTACCTAATGATTTTCCACAAATAAAGAAAAAAAAAGGAGCAATTTTTAAAAACAATTCAGAACTGCTTTAATACTATTCAGACACTTACACAAAAGCAGATTTACATACCTTGCCTGGACTGTGAAGGTGCTACAGGAACTTCTTGGTTTGGCTCAAAAGGAAGTTCAGGTGTTAGGTTTTCAAACTGCTCTTTACTAATGAGATTTAGCTTCTTAAAGTTCTCAACTTCTTGCTGAAGTAGAATGGAGGAAGCTAATTACTAAACTGGCTAACAGAGTAACCAACAGACAATAATTGATACCAACCTCAAAAAAAATGAACTTCTAAAATAGGGATTAATTACAATGGAGTGAAAAAGATGTTCTATTATGGACTCTAGCATTATACTTAATAACAACATTCAGAATCTAAGAGGCATATAAAACCCTAAAATATGACGATTTTAAAACTAAAAAACCTTATAAGAGCACACATACTAATCATTAATTATTTGTTGAGCATTTACATACAAGACTACCAGGTATTACAGATGTTACAAAGTAATCTAATACATGTTCCCTACCATTAAGGAATTTATATGTTAGATGAAAAGGAAGAAATGAACACATAAAAATAAATAATATTAGGTAGTATGTGAAGAGCGATATTGGTATAAGAATTACGATCATCAGGAAGCCATCACAGGAGAGATGGGACGAAAGCAGCTCTTGAAGAATGAGAATTTACAGAAAGGGAGAAACATTCTAAATAGGTAATGTGAGCAAAGATAAGAAGCTTGGAAAAAGCAATGTGTTTATTAGAAAGTAATTAAGTGAATAAGAAAAATCTGTGTAGACCACCCATCGTCTGGGAAGTGAGGAGCGCCTCTGCCCTGCCACCCATCGTCTGGGAAGTGAGGAGCGCCTCTGCCCGGCCGCCCCGTCTGGGAAGAAGTTAGGAGCGCCTCTGCCCAGCCGCCCCGTCTGGGAAGAAGTGAGGAGCACCTCTGCCCGGCCGCCCCGTCTGGGAAGAAATGAGGAGCACCTCTGCCCGGCCGCCCCGTCTGGGAAGAAGTGAGGAGCACCTCTGCCCGGCCGCCCCGTCTGGGAAGAAATGAGGAGCACCTCTGCCCGGCCGCCCCGTCTGGGAAGAAATGAGGAGCACCTCTGCCCGGCCGCCCCGTCTGGGAAGTGAGGAGCGCCTCTGCCCGGCCGCCCCATCTGGGAAGAAGTGAGGAGCGTCTCTGCCCGGCCACCCCATCTGGGAAGAAGTGAGGAGCGTCTCTGCCTGGCCGCCCCGTCTGGGAAGTGAGGAGCGCCTCTGCCCGGCTGCCCCGTCTGGGATGTGGGGAGTGCCTCTGCCCGACCGCCCCGTCTGGGAGGTCTACCACGGAGGCCAGAAGCAATCTGGGGGCTCGACGTGGTGGCTCACGCCTGTGGTCCCGGCACTCTGGGGGGCCGAGGCGGGTTGATCACTTCAGGCTAGGAGTTCGAGACCAGTCTGGCCAACATGGCGAAACATGAAAAATACAACAGACAAACCAACCAACCAACTCAGTGACAACAAAACAGGTCTACCCTGGAGTCATACTCTAATTTTTTCTATTTTCCTCCCTTTCTGATCCTTTATCCCACTTTCTTTTTCTTCCTCTTCCTTCTCCTTCTTCTTTGTCAAATAGAGGATTGAGTTATTATCACTGATCCATAAAAAAAAAAAAGACAAAAAAAAAAAAGACAAACAAAAAAACAAACAAAAAAAAAGAAAAATCTGTGTAGAACCAGTGGCAAAGAGGCCTGATGAGGAAGTTGGAGAAAGCTACTAGAAGACCTTTAATACTGGGTCAAGAAGATTTCACTTTGTTTTATAATAATGGGATGCATGTGATAAAGATAAATCTGGATGGCCCTGGATAGCTGCAACAAAGAGACTCAGTAGGTTTGAGTTGTTAGCTCAAAGGAAGAATAGACCCCTCCATGCCTCTGGGGTTCTAAAGGCTTCCCCTTCGTAACTACTATTACATACTCACTTAGGTGTTTCCGGCCCTGACCTACAAATGTGTGGAGCATTACAGAGGGTAGAGGTCATTCTCTACTGGAAGTTCACTTGGCCACAGGTGCATAAAGACCCTCTATGTCTGGCCTAAACTGCGAGATAAAAAAGGAGTTTGAGGGACTGCTTACACTCCACTATTTCTTCTAAGTTTTTCCCAATAAAACCCTATATCACATCTATGCCACCTGGTACTAATGGGTACGTGAATCTTTACAGGGCAACATCCATAGAGGGTTTAAGCAAGCAAAAAACGTAACAAAGAATTTGTCGGGTTGAAGCAAATTTAAAACAGGAAGCAAATTAAATATCATTACAAAATAGTTGTAGCTTGCTCTTAATAACAAAAGAATCTTTTCCTTCTGTCCAAAGATGAATAGTCACTTGTCAGCTCAAATCGTTTATTAAATCCCAATGTTAGCCTTTTAGATTATGATCTTTTTTCACTAAAGTATCTTTAATTACATCAAAATGTATATTTATCAACATTTTTTCCTCAAAAGTTTTCAATAAGCTCTTCAGGCTAAATCAGAATCATTGCTCACTCCTCTTGTCCCTTACCTTGCTACAGAGCTTGCTATTAGCAACTCCCAATTCTATAAATAATTATTGTATGTTTACTACATGCCAGAGATAAATAACACAATTCTACCCTGATGGAAACACAAGTTGTGTATGTTTTTGTTTAGTTTTTATTTTTAACTAATTCATTAATGTATAACATACACACACACACACACACACATACATGAGAAGTGTACAAATCATAAGTATACATCTCAATGAATAATCAAAGGTAAACAGACTTAAGTAATCACCATTCAGGTAAAAGCAATTGCTAGCACCCCAGAAGCTTCCTTTTCATGTCCCTTCTGGTCCGGATCTCCTCTTTCTCCCCCAAAATAGCTCATACACCTTCAATACAGTAGGTGTTTTGCATGTTTCTGAACTTTATAAAAATTGAATTATACCATATGGTTTCTTTCATGCAAAATTATGTTTATGAGACTGATCCATGTACGTGCAGGTAAGCACAGTTTGTGGCTCTACAGCAGAGGTCAGCAAACTACAGGCCCAAAGGCTAAAGCCTGTTTTTATAAATGGCTGTTTTGGAACATAACCACACTCATTTGTTTACATACTGCCTATGACTACTTCATTGCTACAACTGCAGAGTTAGGTAGACAATGTATGACCACAGACAACGTATGACCCACAAAGTCTAAGATATTTACTATATTTGTCTACCCTTGTTCTATTCTACCATATGAATACACTGCAATTTTTTAAGAAATCCATTCTGCTATTGATGAACATTTGGGTCCTTTCTCAGATTATAGCTATTACAAATGAATTCCTATGAAAACGTTTTTACAAAAACTTCTTTTGGTGAACAGGGACACAAATTTTTGTTGGATATTTACTTAGGAGTGGATTGCTGAATTGAGCAGTAGGTTTCTATTTAGCCTTAGTAGAAAATGCCAGTTTTTCAGTGGCTGTACCTATTTTTATCCCATTAGCAGTATATTAAAGTTCCTATTGATCTACATCTGCACCAATGTGTGGTATTTTCAGTCTCAAAATTTAGCCATTTGAACAAGAATGAACCCTAATGTAAACTACAAACTTTTAGTGAGAATGATGCATCTAGGTAGCTTCACGAACTGCAACAAATGTACCACTGTGGTAGGGGATGTTGACAATACGGGAGGCTATGCTTGTGTGGGGGAAGAGGATCTATGGAAAATCTACCTTCTGCTCAATTTTGCTATGAATCTAAAATTGCTCTAAGAAATGTGTGATTCCATCATGTAACATTCTCAAAATGACAAAATTATAGAGATGAAGAACAGTTGCCAGGGGTTAGGGATAGTGGAGGTGAGGCAGGTGGGTGAGACTCTAAAGGGGTTAACTTTAGAGAGCACAGGGAGAACTTTGTGGTAATAATACAGTTCAGTGTCTTGACTGTGGTGGTAGTTATATGAATCTACACGTGATAAAACGGCACAAAACTATACACATACATTTGTGATAAGAAATGTCTACTTTCTTGTTTTAATATTATACAACATATTTCTTTTTTTTCCCCCCTCTAGAGACAGGGTCTTGCTCTGTTGCCCAGACTGGAATGCAGTGGTACGACCACAGCTCACTGTAGCCTTGAACTCCTCGGCCCAGGTGATCTTCCCACCTCAACCTGTAGCTGGCACTACAGGTGCATGCCACCATGACAGGCTAATTTTTTTTTTTTATTTTTTTTTTTTAAGAGATGAAGTCTCACTATGTTGCCCATACTGGTCTTGAACTCCTGGCCTAAAGCAATCCTCCTGCCTCAGCCTCCAGAACAGCTGGCATTACAGACATGAGCTACCTTGCCCAGCATTGTGCTATAGTTATATAAGATGTATATATAGTTATATATAAGATGTGACTTTTGAAGGGAAGTGACGGTACACAGTACCTCTCTGTACAATTTTTGCAACTTCCTGTGAATCTATAAATATCTCAAAATAAATATTCAGAAAAAGTTTTTAATGTAGTCATCCTGGTAGGTATATGTGTTATCTCACTGTGGCTTTAATTTGTATCTCTCTGATTACTAATGAGGCTGAAAACCTTGAGTATATTTGCTGATTTAGATAGCTTCTTTTGTTGAGGTGACTATTCTATTCAGTACTATTGCTCATTTTTCTATAGGGTTGTCTCTCTCATTGATTTGTAAGAGTTCTTCATAAAATGTTGTAAATACCTTTTGACACTTTTTTAACTGTCTTTTTATCCTCTTATAGTATCTTGATGAAAAGAAGTCCTTTAATGTAGTGCAATTTATCAATCATTTCCTTCATTGTGCTTCCTGTTCAATAAATCTTCCCCACTGAAATATTACTGAGCTATTATTTCTATAAGTTTTATTATTTTGTGTTTCACGTTTAGAACTATAATCCATCTGGAATTCACTTTTCTAAACTGCATTCACATTTTCTATAACCTTACTGATTTTTTGGTTCTGATTGCTCCATCTTACACCTTTCTTTGTAAGAAAGGTGTGTGTTAAAATCTCCCACTATGATTATGAATGCGCCTATTTGCCTGTAAATTTTATGTATTTTGAAGCTACATCATTAGATGTACACAAATTTAGAACTATTATATCTTCTGAGGCAATGAAACTTGTCATGATTATAAAATATCCATATTTATATCTTGAATAAGTTTTCCCTTCAAAACCTACTTTGCCTGATAAACAGAGTTACACCAGCTTTGTTGTGTTTATTGCCACTATTTATTTAAATATTTACACATATTTACCCTTCCCATTGCTCTTCATTTCTTCCTGCATCTCCAAACTTCTTTCTGGAATCATTTTCCTCTGCCTGAAAAATTCCTTTTAGTATTTTCTTTAAAGCAGATCTGCTGAAAATAAATTTTCATAGTTTTCATTTCTCTGATAATATCTCTATTTTACCTTCATTTTTATACAGGTTTATTTAGAGCTTTATTTTACATCTCATAAATTCACCTATTTAAGCATACAATTCAATTATTTGTTTACCTTTATTCTTGAACACTACTTTCCCTTTCTTTCAGGCACTGTAACTACATCATCCCTTTGTTCCCTCACCTCCATTATTTCTACTGAGGAGTTAGCTGTAAGTCTTACTATTAACGCTTATAAAGTAATCTGTCCTTTTTATCCAGCTTTTGTTTTCAGTTGTTTTATATGGATGGTCTTGAAGAGGTTTTCTTTGTATTTATCTTCTTTGAAGTTTTTAGGATTAGAATCTGTCCTTTGGTGTCTTTCACCAGTTTTGGAAAATTCTTACCCATAATCTCTTCAAATATTACTTATGCTTTATTCTCCCTCTCTTCCCCCTTTGGAAGATCCAATGATATGTGTTAGACTATGTCTCTTACACCCTTTTCTGTATTTTCCATCTTTTTGCTCAATGCTTCACTCTGGATTTTTCTTTTGATCCATCTTGCAGTTTAATAATTATCTCTTCACTGTCCTGATCTACTATTAAGCCTACCCATTGCACTTGATTATCATATTTTACAGCTCTAAAATTTCCACTTGATTATTTTTTAAAGTTTCTGGCTCTATACCGAAATTCTCCATCTTATCTTTTAGTTTTTAACTTATTAAAAACAAAGTCTGCTTGATAACTCTATTTTCTGGATCACTAGGGGTCTGTTTCTATTTCCTGTTGTTTCTTTTGTTTTTTTCTATCATATCATATTGTCTTCCAATATTCCTAATTATTTTTTGAGGACCAGACATTATTAGTAAAAGCTTGAGGCTCAGGACAGAACTGGCAGATGCATTTGAGGGAAATGAAGACCCAAATTCCAGCCTTATTTCTCTAGGCTTCCTTCTCTTTCCAGATTTTTTTTTTTTTTTTTAGCTTCAAGTCTTTTATTCCATTTTGGTAGGTTTGTATAAAAATACTCTCTTTAGGAAAATAAATAGCAGCTGCTCTCACTGTGGAGGCTTGGATTCCCTGGAGCTGAAGGCTTCTCAAAGCTGAGATCTGCAGATCAGCTCATCACAGAAGCCACGGGCACCTCCCGAGTTTTGCGGTTCAGGAGGGGGCGGCAGAATGGCCTGGTCCAATCACCTGCTGCTGCTGGCAGTGGGGCTGGTGAGTTAGCGTTCTAGGTGGGTAAAGTGGTACCTTCTGTCAGGAGGTAGGGTTGGATCACAGGAAGAGGATGATGGAGAGTGTGGCAGTGATCTGGAAAGGGTTAGGGCTCCAGAGGACCTCTAAGGATCTACAAAGTCTCTGGGCTGCCAGGATTCCTCTGGCACAAATAGGAAATATTTTGTCTCTGTTTTAGTGCAAATTGTGCTAGAGAGGCCAGCTCTAGAGAAACAGTGGGCAGCTTTGGTGGCCCCAAGCTGGCTCTACTGTGAAGCACAATATGGTCAGTCTCATTAGAGGGATGGAGAAGAAGCTGCTGGAGTTGGGTATGGGATACTGTCCAGGCCAGCTGGACTGGTGGGGGAAGGGGAGGAGACGTTGCTTAGGGTGGCACCTGCAGGGAGTAAGGCTCCGGTGCCTCACAAAGCGAGGAGGGTTGGAGAGCCTAGGGGGTCAGAGGATGGGTCTCCGCTGCTGCTGCTACTCTTGTGATGAGCTGAGGCACAGGGCTCAGGAGTGCTGCGGGAGGTGAAGACCAGACTGGGGGTGAAAGGAGTTAGGGAGGGTGTGGTCATGAGCTTGGGGGTGTGCAGTGCCTCAGGTTCAAGCACAGGCCCTGGGAAAAGGGAGATACAAGGTACAGGGCGGCAGGGGGCTGGCGGGCTGCTGGTGCCGCTGGTACCGCCTGTGTCCCCCTCCTTGGCTCCTTCGGGGATTTTGCAGATGGGTCAGTGGGCTTCCAGCACCAGCTCCAGGCGCTCCTTCTGCTTCTGCAGCTCCTCAATCTCTCGCTGCAGTCCGGATTTCTCATCTTCCAGTTCATCAGTCTCTGCCTGCAGGAAGTCGGTCAGTTCCTTCCTCCAGTTCCTACACTTGGCCGCAGCCAGCTTGTTCCGCTCGGGCCTTACTTGGCGGCTCTCCTCTTCTTCCGGGCTGATCTGTTCACAAGGCCTTGGACGTACCCCTGGAGGCGGCCCCAGGGCCCGGATGACTCCTGGCTGGGGTTGTGGGGGGCTGGACTACGGGTAAGTCAGAGGCCTGGGGTAACTGCTGGGCCCCAGAAAATGAGGCTGTACCATCCACTGCAGCTCCTGACTGCCACTCATGTTGTTGATCCTTGGCACTAGGTGGAACTTCTGCTGGGCTGCCTGCGCTGCGGCCGGGGGGATGCGCGGGGCCGCCATACCCGCGCTATTCCCGGAGCTCGGGCCGGTTTCCCTGAAGTCTCAGAACATAAGCGGGGCTGGCGGCTCCGTGGGGTCCACGGTGCTGGCTTCCGACTCTCTTTCCAGGTTTTGATCACATGATGTTTTACTGTCTTGGCCCTCTACTGTGCCTTCACAGAGATTTTTTAAACCTACTTTTTCAGCTGTTCTCAGCAATAGGGTTGATCAGAATTAGCCAGTCTACCACAACTGGATGCACAAGCAAAGACTAATTTTGGTTTTTGTTTTTGTTGTTGTTGTTGTTATTTTTAATAAATTTATACCTTGCCTTGTTCAAAAAGGGACCAAAGAGATTTAATGATCTAATGGATATAAAAAAATTTGTAGGCTGGGCACAGTGGCTCACACCAGTAATCCCAGCACTTTGCAAGGCTGAGGCAGGTGGATCCTCATCTCTATTAAAAAAGATAGTGAAACCTCATCTCTATTAAAAATATAAAAATTAGCTGGGCGTGGTGGCAGGCACCTGTAGTCCCAGCTACTCAGGAGGCTGAGGCAGGAGAGCTGCATGAACCCAGGAGACGGAGGCTGCAGCAAGCCGAGATCACACCATTGCACTCCAACTTGGGTGACAGAGCAAAAACTCCGTCTCAAAAAAAATAAAATTTTGTAAACAGATTACAATTCAGTATAAGTCAAAAACAAACATACATATGTGGTGCAAAGGTAGAATAGGAGAGTAATTTTTCTGGGATTGAGCACAAAATTTATCAAATAAGATTTTCCTGGAAGAGTAATATCTGAACTGGGGTTTATTTAGCTAAAAGATAAGGAGTTTGGCAAGTAAATAATGTGAAAAGCCACTGCAGGCGGAGGAAACTGCACATGCAACTTGGTATTTATGGATATAAATTTTAAAGCAGAGAGCAACAGGACAATGAAAATATGTAAAAGCCAAATCAAGAATTCATGAATTCTTGCTTGCCAAAGAATTTGAACTTTATCCTGAAGGGGGTGAGGAACCACTGAATAGAATTAAGAAAAATAGAGAAATAATCATATTTATATTTTACGATGATGAAAGATTTTAGAAGGATGAAGGATTTTCCTTGGAATCATTTACTTTGAAAATAATGTAAGCCTGAAACCATCAATGGCCATTGTTGCTCCCACTCAGAGAAAGCATAACTGAAAATGAAGCTAACACAGAGGAAAGTACACCAAAGATAGGGGTAAAGAAAAGCAAAGTCGTTCTTTGGTGTCTTATACAAAGCCTTGCCTAAAATCAAGAATTGCTTCTTGGACTTGTAGTAAATTATCTAATTTGCTAGGAAAAAAAAATGAAATGAGAAATAAGGAGGAAAGACTACTCTGACAAGAGTTAAGCTAGAAAGAGAATGAACTAGAGCCAAGAACATCCTATAAAACTTATATAGAGAGATGACGCATGGCAGTAGGAATGAATATGAAAGAACTGATAGGACCTAGTGACAAACTGCGTGTTAGAAGTTACGTTAAGTGGATGGGGATTCCTAAGGCATCCACGCAAAATAAAAAATATAGGTTTGGGGTAGGTTTTCTTTCATTTTTTTAAATGAGAGAATATAAAAAAGATGCCTATGAAACATAAGATAAATAACTGGAGAATTTAGTAGGCTACCAGTAATATAGTTGTAGAGTCCCACAAAGACATAAGGGAGTCATTAGCATACAGTTAATGAATAAAAACCCAAAATTTAAGAATAGAGTCTATCATATCTAGACAAGCTGTCAAAATAATAAGAGAAGTAAGCCAGGGATAAACCAGGGAAGACCACATTTTAAAAGGCAAACTGGCCAGGCACCATGGCTCATGCCTGTAATCCCAGCACTTTGGGAGGCCGAGGCGGATGGATCACGAGGTCAGGAGTTCAAGGCCAGCCTGGCCAATATGGTGAAACCCCATCTCTACTAAAAATACGAAAATTAGCCAGGCATGGTGGTGCACACCTGCAGTCCCAGCTACTCAGGAGGCTGAGGCAGAAGAATCACTTGAACGCGGGAGACGGAAGTTGCAGTGAGCCAAGATCGCGCCACTGCACTCCAGCCTGGGCGACAGAGTGAGACTCTGTCTCAAAAATAAATAAATAAATAAATAAATAAATAAATGGCAAACCAAGGCCAGGTGTGGTGGTTCATGCCTGTAATCCCAACACTTTGGGAGGTCGACGCAGGCGGATCAGCTGAGGTCAGGAGTTCAAGACCAGCCTGGCCAACATAGTGAAACCCCGTCTCTACTAAAAATACAAAAATGAGCTGGGTGTGCTGGTGGGCACCTATAATCCCAGCTACTTGAGAGGCTGAGACAGGAGAATCCCTTGAACCCAGGAGGTGGAGGTTGCAGTGAGCCAAGGTTGCACCATTGCACTCCAGCCTGGGTGACGAGAGCGAAACTCCGTCTCAAACAAAACAAAACAAAACAAAAACAAACAAAAAAAAATGCAAACCAAAATTGTAAACTTAAAACTGTAAAATAATACATCCTGTTGTGTATGTTTTATCACAATTATAAAACAAAAGTAAAAAAGAAAGAAGGCAGGAAGACCATTTTGTTGTGCCATAAAATGTAAATGTGCTGAACAGATGAGGACATGCTGGTTATAAGCAGGAGCCATCTTGAGAGAGCTCTAACCTGACTAGGTTTGAGATATTCTGAACATCAAAATGAATGAGGACAAGAATGGATAGAAATCCATGTTGGAGTCCATACTAGCACTAAAAAGGGAGAAAATTAAAATATAAAAATAAAAAATGAAGCGGAGAGGAAAGTTCTTCTTTATAGAAGAATACTAACAGACGTATAGGGAATAACAAATTTAAAAATCACCATCTAAATAAAAAAATAAAAAAAAATAAAAAACATTAACCTAAAAAATAAAATAAAAAATAAATAAAAATCACCATGTTGGCCGGGCGCAGTGGCTCACGCCTGTAATCTCAGCACTTTGGGAGGCCAAGGCAGGCGGATCACGAGGTCAGGAGTTCGTGACCATCCTGGCCAACATGGTGAAACCTCATCTCTATAGAAAATACAAAAATTAGCTGGGCGTGGTGGTATGCGCCTGTAGTCCCAGCTACTCGGGAGGCTGAGGCAGGAGAATCGCTTGAACCCGGGAAGTGGAGGTTTCAGTGAGCCGAGATTGCGCCACTGTACTCCAGCCCGGGGACAGAGCAAGAGTCCACCTCAAAAAAAAAAAAAAAAAATCACCATCTTATAATAAGCATAATAGCTGATTCAAGCAAAAATCACCAATGGAAGCTAAAATACTGAATAAAGACTGTTGGGGAACACAGTTTTAAAATATCACTCCAGGCCGGGCGCGGTGGCTCACGCTTGTAATCCCAGCACTTTGGGAGGCCGAGGCGGGCGGATCACGAGGTCAGGAGATCGAGACCACGGTGAAACCCCGTCTCTACTAAAAATACAAAAAAATTAGCCGGGCGTGGTGGCGGGCGCCTGTAGTCCCAGCTACTCGGAGAGGCTGAGGCAGGAGAATGGCGTGAACCCAGGAGGCGGAGCTTGCAGTGAGCCGAGATTGCACCACTGCACTCCAGCCTGGGTGACAGGGCAAGACTCCGTCTCAAAAAAAAAAATAAAATAAAATAAAATAAAATAAAATATCACTCCAAGGATCATTTATTAATTACAAAGGAGAAAAGGTACATTTACAGTGAGCAAATCTGGTAGATATCATCATAACCAAATGACCAAATCACCAATTCTAACCACATCAAATTTTGTAACTGACATCACGTCTCTGGAGAGCATATACTTAACAGGGCACATTGCCTATGTAATGTTCTTGTCAAAAATACTTAACCTGACTGGGCGCGGTGGCTCACGCCTGTAATCCCAGCACTTTGGGAGGCCAAGGTGGGCAGATCACTTGAGGTCTGGAGTTCGAGACCAACCTGGCCAACATGGTGAAACCCTGTCTCTACTGAAAATACAGAAAATTAGCCAGACGTGGTAGTGCATGCCTGTAATCCAAGCTACTCAGGAGGTTGGGGCAGGAGAATCACTTGAACTCGGGAGGCAGAGTCTGCAGTGAGCCGAGATCACGGCATTGCACTCTAGCCTGGGTGACAGAGCGAGACTCCATCTCAAAAAAAAAAAAAAATCTTAACCTGAAGCTAATCATATAAAGATATCAGGCAAATCCAAACTGAAGGACAAAACAACTGGCCTGAACTCTTGAAAAACATCAATGTCATGAATAGCCAAAAAGAAAAAAAAAAGGCAGCACAACTGTTCTAAATGAAAGAACATTAAAATTATATGACTCTCAAAGCAATGTGTGATTCCTGTCTAGAACTGACTTAGAAAAAAATAAAAGAAATTATAAAGGACAACTGAGACAATTGGAGAAATGTAAATATAAACTGCATATTCAATAATAGCATCCTATCAATGTTAAATTTCTTGTGTTTTTGATAATTGTGGTTATGTAGGAGAGTGTACTTGTTTTTAGGAGATACTTGCTGATGTATTTTAGGATAAGTTGACATAATGTCTACAACTAACTCTCAAATGATTCAGGAAAAAAATCTACATATATGCACCTATATATTTATACATAGAAGAAAAGGAAATATGGTAAGATGTTTGCCAAATCTAGGTGAACAATATACTGGCATTCCTCATATTATGTATGTAACTTTTCTGAAGGTTTGAAATATTTCAAAATGAAGACTTGGAGGGAATAAAATATAGATGCATATTACTGATACAGAAAAATATTCATAACATTAAGTGAGAAAATTACATTGTCTTTCAAAGTATACATTTCTCTGCAACTCATATTGATCTGACTAGAAAGAGGAAGTTTAAGCAACAAGGATTTCCCTTCAGCCAAATTGCTTGAAAGAACCCTCGGTGCTTCAACTTTCTCACTTCCTATTCATGTCAATGTGAATTACAGTCTGATGGTAGGTCCAAGGTGGTCAGCAGTAAGGGATTTTTATTTTTTTATTTTATATTTATTTATTTATTCATTTATTTTCCCAAGACAGAGTCTTGCTGTCTTGCCCAGGCTGGAGTGCAGTGGCGTGATCTTGGCTAACTGCAACTTCTGCCTCTCAGGTTCAAGCAATTTTCTCTGCCTTAAAATAAGAAGTCAGTGGGGGGGAAAAAGATGAAAGCTGATTGGGTGCAGTGGCTCACATCTATAATTCCAGCTCTTCAGGAAGCTGATGTGGAAGGATTACTTGAGGCCAGGAATTCAAGACCAGCATGAGCAACACAGTGAGACACTGTCTCCACAAAAAAGTAAAATATTAGTCAAGTGTGGTAACACATGCCTGTAATCCCAACTACTGGGAAGGCTGAGACAGAAGGCTCCCTTGAGCCCAGGAGTTTGAGGCTGCAGTAAGCTATGATCTCACCACTGCATTCTAGCCTAGGCACAACAGGGTGAGACCCTGTCTGAAAAAAAAAAAAAAGAAAAAAATTAAAGCTATAGTTCAGATAGAATGTGTCCCTTTATGGGTCACAATCTCAGACACCATTTATTTTCTTGGCTTCTTCAGTGAAACTATATATAATAACCACACTTTTTTGTTGTTGTTGTCTTGTTTTGTTTTGAGACGGAGTCTTGATCTGTCGCCCAGGCTGGAGTGCAGTGGCACGATCTCAGCTCACTGCAACCTCCGCCTCCCGGGTTCAAGTGATTCTCCTGCCTCAGCCTCCTGAATAGCTGGGACTACAGGTGTGCGCCACCATGCCTGGCTAATTTTTTTATTTTTAGTAGAGACAGGGTTTCACCATGTTGGCCAGGATGGTCTCGAACTCCTGACCTCATGATCTGCCTGCCTCTGCCTCCCAAAATGCTGGGATTACAGGCGTGAGCCACTGCGCCCAGCCCACACCTATTTTTTTCCTCCAAATTACCACTAATGAACTTCCTGTCTCAATTGTTCCCTTTCCTTTTCTTTAATACCTTAAAAAGTTCAATCACTTTTCCTGCTTTAAGTCTCCCTTCTTTACTAAATACTCCAAAATCTACATTTCTGGCCTTCTTATCATCTCTAGGATTTAGAGAGAGGATAAAAGACATTTTACATGAATAGACACCATGACATCAACTCAACATTTCCAAATCTGATCTCAAGATCATTCTCTCCTAGGTTTTCCTTGTTAATGTCCCTACTTCTTTCACAAGGTATTATGAACTGATTCTTTAAAATCTCTTCCCAATTTTGGCACTTTTTCATTCTCATGTAGGTTATTAATGAATGTTGAGAAAATAAACGATATTCCTTTTGTTCAGCACTTCATTTCACCCTTGGATTATTATAAGTGGGTTTTTAACTCAACTTCTGTCCTCCCCTATTCTGATCTAGGTTAATGCCTCACGTACATAAACCTATTAAACCACTATTTTGATCATTCCACTTTCTTTGTAAAAACTGCAATTGCTCTTTATTCTAAATTCCTATATAGCTTTCAAGACACTTTGCAATCTGGTCCCACCTCACCTACCCAAACAATCTTCAGAGTACTGTAGTGCTAACATTTAACTTATAGAAATTCAATTATACTTGTTTAGCAATAATAATAACACTTTTTAAATGGGCCAGCAATGCCACTGCTATTCTACTCAATGAATGTATGCATTGATGTAATCAAACCCTAATGTTAATGCACAGAAAGAAAAACCTAACGAAAGGATGAATACATTTCGATAATGTCCTGACCACTGAAAAGTGCCCAAACAAGTATAGTTTTACCATATCCTTTCATGTTCAAAAATGTTGAAAAGCATAGGGAAATAACAACTAAAAGTAGAAAGAATTATTTTAAATATTAGCCTCTGGCCAGGTGCAGTGGCTCACGCCTGTAACTCCACCACTTTGGGAGGCCAAGGCAGATGGATTACTTGAGATCAGAGTTCGAGACCAGCCGGGCCAACATGGTGAAACTCCATCTCTACTAAAAATTCAAAAATTAGCCAGACATTGTGGTGAGCACCTATAATCCCAGCTACTCAGGAGGCTGCAGCAGAATTGCTTGAACCCCAAGGGTGGAGGTTGCAATGGGCCAAGACCCCGCCACTGTGCTCCAGCCTGGGCAACAGAATGAGACTCCATCTCAAAAATAAATAAATAAAATAAAGTTAAAATAATAAAATTTAAAAAATTCAGCTTCTAAAGAGAAAGATGACTATGGACAGGAAGACCCACCAAATTAGAATCTTTAAAAATATGCTCAAGTACTTCAAAATTCAAGCACTTCAATACTTTATTTTAGAAATATGATCCTGCTACATTACTACATATATATTTAGAAGCTTTTTTTTTTTTTTTTTTTGAGACAGAGTTTTGCTCTTGTTGCCCAGACTGGACTGCAGTGCAGTGGTGCAATCTTGGCTCACTTCAACCTCCACCTCCCAGGTTCAAGAGATTCTCCGGCCTCAACCTCCCAAGTAGCTGGGGTTATAGGCGCCCACCACCATGCCTGGCTAATTTTTATATTTTTAGTAGAGAGGGATTCCACCATGTTGGCCAGGCTGGTCTCAAACTCCTGCCCTTAGGTGATCTACCTGCCTCAGCCTCCCAAAGTGCTAGGATTACAGGCATGTGCCACCGCGTCCAGCTTTAGATGCATATTAAGGTGTAAGGCTATGCATGAAGTGATATGTATTTTACTGGTGATTTAAGAGAATTAGGATATTTTGATCATTCTCAATTTTCAACTTAAAAGGGCTCTAAAACCTATTCCCAAATAATATTGAACTCTGTTAGATAATTCACATACTTAGCTCTCATTAGATAATCAATGTCAAGAAACCTTTTATTACTCAGGAGCCAATTTCGAAAAAAAGTTGTAAACTCTGTATTTTTTTCATAAATTATATCAACAGGCTATTAATAAACACATTTGTGCTTACATATTACTGTATTCTATCAATGAAGGAGTGACTAGAAACTTTATAAATTATATTGTAATTACTGGCCATAACTCTTTCTTCTTTTACTACTGGCCATAATTCTATATTTGATGAAGACACTTCAGAAACTCATTTGTTTTCCATTTATTGTCTTTATAAGTTTTTAATTTTGAATTCCGGGTCACAAAAAGTACTCTTCAATCCACTTTCTTTGAAACACAAGATTTTCTTCAGCCACTGTTCTAGCAATAACCACATCCAGATTTCAATATTTAAGAGGCAATCTACCCACTTAGAGCACCCCATACTACTTTTTGTCCTCAACCTCTCTTTTTCACTGTTCCCCTTCATAAATCAAGCCCACCAGCTACCTTCTCTAGCTAGACTACTTATTCTCTGTTTTGATTTTGTACATATATCCAAACATTGCCTAATAATCAAGGCAAAACTCTTGCATGCATCAAGGGGAGGAATTTTTGAAAGAATGCATAAAAGAGCAAATTTTTCAATCGCTGTCTTAGCAGTGAGAAAAAGGGAAAGACTCTGCCACAGAAATCTGAGCAAAGAAACCAGGCAGTCTTAGAAAAAGGGCAAGAAAGAAGCCAGCCAGTTTTTTGGGGCTAACTAGTTCACACCTCAAGGCAAATATACAAAAGAGGTCTCTCGTCCCAGCTCAACAAAGAGGAGAATCATAAAGAATCTGGGGACTGGAAACTCCATCACTCCTCAACACTGTTCACAAATTGCCTATCACTATGCTTAGCACCTAACAGCTACTTAAATATCTGTTAAATGAATAAATGGATAGATGAATGAATGAGTGAACAAATGGGATAGACACTGTCATCAAGGAGAATGTGTTCCAATGGAAGTTATCTTCTGTGTCCTTTATTTTTGGTCAGGAATACTAAGCATAACAGTGGGTCCTAGATCAGATGTTTTACAATACAGAATATTCATTATTTAGGACCTAGTTCTAAGTTCTAGGCTTCTCTAGGATGCTTCCCTTGATTATGCCAACCTAAAACTCTCAAAATTCTTTCATCCAGCTATTTTTAAATAACTGTTTTGCTTTGAAATATCTTGTATAAAACCTATGTGTATGGTATGAAAATTAATATAATGAACACCACATGCTACTACCCATCTATGTTAATAGGACACTGCCAATATCCTAGAAGTCCCTTTTTGCCCCTGCCCAATCCCATTCCCCTCCTTCTCTTCAGAAAAACCACCATATTGACCTTAGCAGAGACCAATTTCCTAACTGTTCCTTCATTTATTACCTTTGAAAGTTTCCCTATGCAATATATTTCATTTCCCGTTTTAGAACTGTATACTAATAAAATCACATTTTCTGCATATATTATATGACTAACATCCACCAAACTTTTAAAACTTCTTTACTTTGGATTTTTCTAACATATACAAAAATAGAATAGTATAACAAAGTCCTATATACACACCACATGGTTTCAACAACTATCACCATTTTACCATTCTCTTATTTGATCTATATTGGCATTGTTTTTAAAATCATCTTCATTTCTATACCAATTATTTCACTGTTAAATACCATACCACTGTACACAAAACACATATAATACCATTTTAGACATAATGAAGCTATTAGATTTAACAATACGTATGTGTCTCATAGTCCACATATTCAAAAGTTTCTCTACAAAAGATACACACACATATGTACACATATGGACATAACTAGAAATGGAATTGATGTGTATTAGAAATACGCATGTATACATATGTACATGTGGAAATGAAACTGATGCTTCTTAGGATACATAAACAATCAACTTTAATAAGTAATACTAAAGTTGGTTGTAACAACTTAATGTAACACCAACAGTGATGTGTGAATTCATGCTGCACCACTTCTTTACCAAGACTTAATATTGTCAGACTTTTTAATTTTATGATGTAATGGGTATGGTCTTCTGCTTCCGGCTACGATGGAGCAAGCAATACCAGCCTGTGCCTCCTCATGTAAATAACCATAAAACTGATATGACTATGAAACAACTATTTTTAGGGATTGAACAAAAGTGATGTAAGACCGTGATCTCTGAGAGAAAAGCTCACAAGATGGGCTCCACGATCACTCCAGCTCTCTTTCTGGGTACAATTTCCTAACCATGGTACAGCAAGCTTCAGCCCAAGCAAAGTATAACTGTCCTGCTGAGCTGAGAAGGTAGTGCTTTAGAGTTTAATACAGTTGAAGCAGTGGAACCTGTGGAATAGAGCACTGGAGACAATCTATGCAGGGAAGAGGGGGGCAATAAGTCCATGTGAGGGTCAGGCTGCTGTGTGTCCTTGGCTGGAGGCAGAGCACATATGTTCAGGATAACACTACCTAAGACATACCCCAAAGTGACTGCTATGTGGTTAAGCTGAACAGATATACTAAAGGTCCAGTAGTGCTGGGGGATGGTGAGCATACAAGCCCAGTTAAGAATGGATAGCCTTTGTAAGCTACTCTTCAGTATTAACCCTCTGGGCATTCATCTGTGATACAGCTTAGAAATGAAGCCATGCTACAGAATAAGGTCCACACTCGAGTATAGGGAATAAGACCTACTCTAGACTCACTAGCAAAGCCTAATATAAAACCTGATAAGATCTAGAGGAAACACAGAATTTGGAGGTTAAGTTCTGTCAAGTTAAAGAGGCTTTCCACAGATCTAACCTAACAAAGAGTAAAATAAGCCTACACAATTCCAAGTGTAGCCTACAACATCCAATAAAACAAAAAAACTCAACATCCTTCAGAGGAAGATGACATCTATAATCTCTACAGCATATGTATAATACACAGTATAAAACTTTAAAAATTACTAGCAGTGGTTGGGCACGGTGGCTCATGCCTGTAATCCCAGCACTTTGGGAGACTGAAGCGAGCAGATCACCTGAGGTCAGGAGTTCGATACCAGCCTGACCAACATGGAGAAACCCCGTCTCTACTAAAAATACAAAATTAGCTGGGCGTGGTGGCGCATGCCTGTAATTCCAGCTACTCGGGAGGCTGAGGCAGGAGAATCGCTTCAACCCAGGAGGCGGAGGTTGCAATGAGCCAAGATCGCACCACTGCACTCCAGCCTGGGCAACAAGAGCGAAACTCCGTCTCAAAAAAAATAAATATAAAAATAAAAATAAAAAAATAAAAAATAAAAATTACTAGCAGTGAAAATAAATAGGAAAATGTAATCCATAGTCAAGGTAAAAAAGCACTCAGTAGCTCGCTCAAATGTTATCACAAGATCTCTCAAATGTCAAATGTCAGATTTTAAGACAAGGACTTCAAAGCAACTATTATAAATATATATGAAGAAACAGAAGAAAAACATGGTCTTAATAAGTGAATAGATAGGAAATCACAGCCCAAAAAATGCAAACTATAAAAAACGGAAATTCCGGAACTAAAAAATTTACACTTGGATGGGCCTAAAAATAGAATGAAAATGGTAGACAAAAATTAGTGAAGTTTAAGACAGACTGATAAACATAGTCCAATCTATAGAACATAATATTTCAGAAAACAGAAAGAACCAGGCATGGCAGCTCACACCTGAAATCCCAGCTACCCGGGAGGCTGACATGGGAAGATCACTTGGGCCTAGGATTTCACAAGAAGTCTGGGTAATATCTCAAAAAAACGAAACAAAAAAACAGGAAGAACCTCAAGGACCTGTGAAATATTATCAAATAGTATAACATACCTGTAAGTGAATTCCCAAGTAAAAAATGAGTAAGGAACAGAAAAAATATTTGAAGAATTAATGACTGAAATGTCCCCAAATTTGATGAAAAACATCAAATTACTAATTCAAAAGTTTCAGTTAACCTCAAATTGGATATATTCAAAGAACACCAAACCAAGACACATCATAGTAAAACTGCTGAACATCAATGGTAAAGTAAAAATCTTGAAAGCCAGAGGGGAAAACAACACATTACATACAAGGGAACAAGAATACAAATAATGGCTGACTTCTGTGGTTCTCAACTGGGTTTTGATTTTGTCCACACCTCCACAATACATTTTTCATTGTCATGGGATTGGGGTGAGGGGATGCTACTGGCATCTTGTGGGTAGAGACTAGAGATAATGCTAACCATCCTATGATGTATAAGACAGCTTCTACAACAAAGAATCACCTAGTTCGAAATGTTAATAGTACTGAGGTTGAGAAACCCTGTACTACATGCTCCGAATCCTATCTAGTCTCATATTTTCAGGAACTTAGCCCCATTATCTACTCTCAACTCTATCTTCAATTCTCTCTTTACACTGGACCGTTGCCATCACCATGTAAAATGTTCTTTTCATTCTTTAAAAGCATATTAATGCCGTGCGCAGTGGCTCACGCCTGTAATCCCAGCACTTTGGGAGGCCGAGGCGGGCGGATCACGAGGTCAGGAGATCGAGACCATCCTGGCTAACACGGTGAAACCCCGTCTCTACTAAAAATACAAAAAATTAGCCAGGCGAGGTGGCGGGCGCCTGTAGTCCCAGCTACGCGGGAGGCTGAGGCAGGAGAATGGTGTGAACGCCGGGGGGCGGAGCCTGCAGTGAGCCGAGATTGCGCTACTGCACTCCAGCCTGGGTGAAAGAGCAAGACTCCATCTCAAAAAAAAATAATAATAAATAAATAAATAAAAGCATATTAACATAGATACATACATACACACATACACACACACACCCTGTGCCTTATCTATGTTCAGATACTGTCATTTCTCCAATACCTATACCAAGTTTCAATATTTGAGTGCAATATACTCTTATACATTTGAATGTATCATACTCATATTTCTGCTTATTAATTCATTCACACTCTTCCCCCACCACTGTTCCACTGAGATACCTCAGCAAATTTCTTCTCTCTTGTTTATCGAGAGGCATAAAACTGAATTCAGTGGTCAATTAGATAGTTCTCTTCTGCCTAGATTTTCCAGTTTAATTAGCTCCACCCACTCCACCATTTTGAATTATTTAGAGATTGTATTTTCAATTGTCAGTCATGTTCACTACCAAATTCCCAGCTCCCAACATTGTTTGGTACATAGCAGACACTCAAATATATGTTAATGAATGAATCCCTGTCACAGTCAATTTATTATAAGGCTGCCATATTTGAAATATAGGACTAACTTGTGCAAGGGGTTATGGCTAGAATTTACATAATGAGGCAAAACTTGAAATCAGGTCTCTTTTTTTTTTTTTTTTTGAAACAGAATCTTGCTCTGTCACTAGGCTGGAGTGCAGTGGTGTGATCTTGGCTCACTGCAACCTCTGCCTCCAGGGTTCAAGTGATTCTCCTGCCTCAGCCTCCCGAATAGCTGGGACTACAGGTGTGCACCACCACACCCAGCTAATTTTTATACTTTTAGTAGAGATGGGGTTTCACCATGTTGGCCAGGATGGTCTCAATCTCTTGACCTCATGATCAGCCTGCCTCGGCCTCCCAAAGTGCTGGGATTACAGGCGTGAGCCACCGTGCCTGGCCTCTAAAATCAGGTCTCTTGATTCACTTGACTCTCCAGCAGAAAGAACTTTAGTTCAAAACCATTTCTAAAGAGAGAGTGACGGCCGGGCGCGGTGGCTCAAGCCTGTAATCCCAGCACTTTGGGAGGCCGAGGCGGGCGGATCACGAGGTCAGGAGATCGAGACCATCCTGGCTAACAGGGTGAAACCCCGTCTCTACTAAAAATACAAAAAATTAGCCGGGCGTGTTGGCGGGCGCCTGTAGTCCCAGCTACTCGGGAGGCTGAGGCAGGAGAATGGCGTGAACCCCGGGAGGCGGAGCTTGCAGTGAGCCGAGATCGCGCCACTGCACTCCAGCCTGGGGGACAGAGCAAGACTCCGTCTCAAAAAAAAAAAGAGAGAGTGACTACAGTTAACTTGAGAGCTCACATTGTCCATGAAAGGAAAGCGATCTGAGAAGTCTTTCAGAGAAAGGTGTTAGGAAGAGAGTAAAAGAATTTTGCATTTTGAAATATACAACATAACCCAGGCACAGTAGTTCACGCCTGTAATCCCAGGACTTTGGTAGGCCGAGGCGGGCGGATCACCTGAGGTTGGGAGTTCGAGACCAGTCTGAGAATATATATATATATTCCCTATTCAAATACAAAGAAATGATAAATGTTTGAGGTGACAGATATATAAATTACCCTAATTTGATCATTACACATTGTATGCATGTATCAAAATATCATATGTATCCCATAAATATATACTATTATTATGTATCCCTAAAAGATAAATACCAAATGGAAGGAAAAAATATATGTTCCCCGCCTATATAGGCTTGGCCATATAGTCAATGGAATATAAAAAATGCACATAAAGCACATATAAGCAGCAACATCAAATATAACTAAGATTTGGCTCTGCCTCTTGTTCTTCCCCTCTGCCACATGAATAAGCATGTATTGTATAGGAACTGGTGTTTTGGAATTAATCCCCAAATGAGAAGACAATTGGAGAAGAACCAAACATACAGAGCTGTAATAGCTGACTCACAGCCAATGTCAGGTAACATGAATGAGAAGCTTTTGCTCTGTCTTTGAGAATTGGGGGAGTTTTTTGTTGTTGCTGTTGTTGCTGTTGTTTGTTTTTTTTGAGATGGACTCTTGCTCTGTTGCCCAGGTTGAAGTGCAGTGGCACAATCTCTGCTCACTGCAACCTGTTGGGGGAGTCTTTTTTTAAATAAAGCCAAGATAATATTGGTAATTGGCCTATTAATTTCAAGTGTTTTTCCTAATATTTGCATTTAAGCCTATTGCCTTAGCTGCACCTTTTAACTTTAGTTATCATTCAATTCATATTTTCTAATTTCCACTAATTTCTTCTTTGAACACTGAGTTATTTAATTTAAAAACATATCATTGTTTTTGGGAATATGGGAATTTATTACATTCACTTTTATTATTATTAATCACTAGCTTGACCAGGTGCAGTGTGGCATGCCTGTAATCCCAACACTTTGGGAGGGCAAGGCCATAGAATCTCTTGAGGCCAGGAGTTCAAGACCAGCCAGGCAACATAGTGAGATCTCATCTCTACAAAAACATGTAAAAATTAACAAATAAAATCACCAGTTTAATTCCACTAATAATGTGCTTTGTGTAATATAAATGCCTTGGAATTCACTTTATAGACCAGTGGAGGTCTAAGTACCATGTATATACTAAAAAAGAACATATGCTCTGCAGTTCTTAGGCAAAACGTTTCTGAAATTACTTTTTATTGTCTGATTATGCCTTGTTTACTTAGAGAGTAAATCACTTAGAGAGTAAATTACAGCAGTGGATTTGTTTTACCAATTTTTTTTCATATATTTGAAGCGTTGATATTAAATACATTGAATTTGAAGTTATCTCCTCCAATAAACTTCACTTTTTATCATTATATGACACTTTCACACTAGTAATGCTTTTTATCTCTAAGTCAACTTTGTAAGTCTTCCATCTGCTATTAATATGTATGTAAGTTTTGTTTTTTGTTTTTTTGTTTTTGTTTTGTTTTTTTTTGAGACGGAGTCTAGCTCTGTATCCCAGACTGGAGTGCAATGGCGTAATCTCGGCTCACTACAACCTCCACCTCCCGGGCTCAAGCAATTCTCCTACCTCAGCCTCCCGAGTAGCCAGGATTACAGGCGTGCACCGCCACACCCAGCTAATTTTTGTATTTTTAAGAGAGATGGGGTTTCGCCATGTTGGCCAGGCTGGTCTCGAACTCCTGACCTCTGATGATCCGCCCACCTTGGCCTCCCAAAGTGCTAGGATTACAGGTCTGAGCCACCGCACCCAGCCTATGTGTATTAAGTTTTCTTTTGGTTATTTTTTTTTAATTTGGTATGTAGTTGGATTTTTAAAATAATTTTTAATAATGTTAAAAAACACATCACAAAATTTACCATCTTAACCATTTTAAAGTGTGCAATTCAGTAGTGTTAAATATATTCACACTGCTGTGCAATAGATCTCCAAAACTTTCATCTAGCAAAAATAAAACCCTATACCCATATTAAGCAACACTTTCCCTGTTTCTCTCCTCCCTTCAGCTCCTGGCAACTACCTTCTTAACTTTGTTTCTATAAACTTCACCACTTTAGTTAGATATCTCCTATAAGTGGAAACATACTTCAACTGAGTCTTTTTGTGACTGAATACTTCCCTTAGCATAAAGTCCTCAAGGTTCATCCCTGTTGCAGCAATATTTCCATCCTTTCTAAGGTGGAATAATACTCCACTGTATGTATATACTACATTTTGTTTATCCATTCCTCCACTGAAAGACATTTGGCTTACTCCCACCTCTTGGGTATTGTGAATAATGCTGCTCTGAACATGGACATGCAAATACCTCTCAGAGACCCTGCCTTCATTCTTTTGGATATATGCCTAGAATTGGTATTGCTGGATAACATGGTATTTCTATCCTTAATTTGTTGAGAAACTGCCATCCTGTATTCCATAAGGGCTGCACAATTTTACATTCACACTGAGAGTTCGCAAGGGTTCTAATTTCTCCAAATCCTTGTTACCAATTGTTATTTTCTGTGTGGTTTTTTAAATGGTAACCATCCTAATCAGTGTGAGGTGATAATCCTGTGATTTTTTTATTTGCATTTCTATTCTGAGTATCTTTTCCAATGTTTGTTATCCTTTTTATTTATTTATTTATTTTTTTTTTTTTGAGATGAAGTCTCAGTCACCCAGGTTGGAGTGCAGTGGTGTGATCTCAGCTCACGGCAACCCCCAACTCCAGGGTTCAAGCGATTCCCCTGCCTCAGCCTCCTGAATGTCTGGGATTACAGGCGTGCACCACCAACCCTAATTTTTTCGTATTTTTAGTAGAGATGGAGTTTCACCATGTTGGCCAGGCTGGTCTTAAACTCCTGACCTCAAATGATTGACCCACCTCAGCCTCCTAAAGTGCTGGGATTACAGGCACGAGCCATTGCACCCAGCCTTATTAGCCATTTTCATATCACCTTTAGAGAACTGTCTATACAAGTCTTCTGTCCATTTTTAAAATCAAGTTATATTTTTTGTTGATTTGTAGGAGTTCTTTATATACTCAGGATACTAATCTCTTATCAGATATATAATTTGCAAATATTTTCTCCCATTCCATAGGTTGCCTACTGTTAACTGTGTCCTTTCATACACACAAATTTTTAATTTTCAAGAATTCCATTTGTCTACATTTGTTCTGTAACATGTGATTTTAGTGTGATATCCAAGAAACCACTGCCAAATAAATCCCAAGATCATTGAAGGGGCCTTTTCCCCCTAAGGGCTTTCCTGGCTAAAAGCGATGTTCCTGATAACTGGTAAGAAGACTCCGTCTCAAAAAAAAAAAAAAAAAAAATTTTATGTAATATGTTTAATCCAGGTTAATTAATCTTCATTTATGGTATAAGGTAAAGATCTAACTTCCTTCTTTTACATGTGGATACCCAATTTTCCCAATATCATTTGTTGAAGAGATTATCCTTTCTCCATTGAGTGGTCTTGATACACTTGTCAAAAAAATCATTTACCCAGCCAGCTTCAGTAGCTCACACCTGTAATCCCAATACTTTGCAAGGCCAAGGCGGAAGGATTGCTTAAGGCCAGGAGTTTGAGACCAGGTACAACAAGACCCTGCCTCCACAAAAAAAAAAAAAAAAAAAAAAAAAAAAAATCATTAATTACCTGGGTGTGGCAGTGTGAGCCTGTAGTCCCAACTACTCTGGAGGCTGAGGTGAGAGGATTGCATGAGCCCAGGAGGTCAAAACTGCAGTGGGCCATGATGGTGCCACCATACTCCAGCCTGGGCAAAAGAGTGAGAAACTGTCTTAAAAAAAAAAAAAAAATCGGGCTGGGCACGGTGGCCCACGCCTGTAATCCCAGCACTTTGGGAGGCTGAGACAGGTGGATCACTTGAGGTCAGGAGTTAAAGACCAGCCTGGCCAACATGGTGAAACCCCATTTCTACTAAAAATACAAACAATGGTCAGGCATGGTGGTGCAGGCCTGTAGTCCCAGCTGCTCAAGAGGCTGAGGCAGGAGAATCGCTTGAACCTGGGAGGCAAAGGTTGCAGTGAGCTGAGATCACACCACTGCACTCTAGCCTGGGCAACAAGAGTGAAACTCTGTCTCAAAAAAGAAAAAAAAATCATTTAACCATATACGTAAGGGTTTATTTCTGGACTGTCTATTCAATTGGTCCGTATGTCTGTCTTTATGACAGTACCACAAGGTTTCGATTACTGTAACAATCAGGAAGTCTGAAGCTTCCCAATTTCTTCTTTTTCAATAATGTTTTGACTATTCAAGGCCCCATGAGATTCCATGTGAATTTTTTGGGTGGCTTTTTCTAACTGTGCAAAAAATGCCATTGGGATTTTCATAGGCATTACACTGAAGCTGTAGATACTTTGGGTAGTACTGACATGTTAATAATATTAAGTCATCCATGAACATGAGATGACTTTCCATTTATTTGCTGTTTATAACAGCTTTATTAATGTGTAATTCACATACAGTATAATTCACTGAAGTATACAATTCAATTGTTTTTCATATATTCAGAGTTTCACAACCATTACCACAATCAACTATAGAACATTTTTATCACCTCCAAAAGAAACCTGATAACCATTAACAATCACTCCACATTTCCTCCTAGCCACTTACCAGTACTGGTCTGTAGCCTGTTAGGAACCATGGTGAGCGGTGGGCAGGCAAGTGAGCAAAGCTTCATCTGTATTTACAGCTGCTCCCTATTGCTCTCATTACTGCCTGAGCTCCACCGTCTGCCAGATCAGTGGCAGCATTAGATTCTCATAGGAGCATGAACCCTATTGTGAACTGCAAATGCGAGGAATCTAGGTTGTGTGATCCTCATGAGAATCTAATGCTTGATGATCTGTCATTGTCTCCCATTACCCCCAGATGGGACCATCTAGTTGCAGAAAAACAAGCTTAGGGCTCCTGCTGATTCTACATTATGATAAGTTGCACAATTATTTCATTATATATTATAATGTAATAACAGAAATAAAGTGCACAATAAATGTAATGTGCTTACATTATTCCAAAACCATGCCCCACAGTCCACAGAAAAACTGTCTTCCATAAAATTAGTCCCTGGTATCAAAAAGGTTGGGGACCGCTGCTCTACAATATGTAGATGGCTCCTTTCACATACTTTCTTCATAATGCTTTCATATTTTATCATGCATTAGTCCTTCATTTCTCTTTCTCTGAAGCAGGTTAGAGAAAAAAGATCTTAAGACAAAAAATAAAAATTTAAAAATCGGCTGGGCACAGTGGCTCACCCCTGTAATCTCAGCACTTTTGGAGACTAAGGCAGGCAGATCACTTGAGGTCAGGAGTTTGAGACCAGCCTGGCCAACACTGTGAAACTCCATCTCTACTAAAAAATACAAAAATTAGCCAAGAGTGGTGGGGCGTGCCTGTAATCCCAGCTACTTGGGAGGCTGAGGCAGGAGAATCACTTGAACCCAAGAGACAGAGGTTGCAGTGAACCAAGATCGCACCACTGCTCTCCAGCCTCAGCCACAGAGTGAGACTCTGTCTCAAAAAATAATAATAATAATCAAAAACAAATAGCACTTCATTTCTTTTGATTGCCAAATACTCTATTGTATGGATATACCACATTCATCCGAACATCAGTTAATAAAAATCTGAATTTGTTCATTTTTTGAAATGCTGAAATGAACATTCATGTACAAGAACATGACATCTGTGTGGACAAATGTCTTTCTTTGGATTACATACATAAAAGTGGAATTGCCAGGTCACATGGTAACCCTATGTTTAGCCTTTTGAAAACTGCCAGACTGTATTCCAAAGCAGATGCACCATTTTACATTCCCAGCAGTAGAGTATGAGGGTTCCAATTTCTCCCTATCCTCACACTTGTCAGTGTATCTGTCTTCTTTATTATAGTTATCCTTTTGGGTATAACATGGTATAATGACGATTTTATTTCAATTCCCCTGGTGGCTAATGATGCTAAGCAACTTTTCAAGTGCTTATTGGCTCCATGTATATCTTCTTTGAAGAAATGTCTACTCAAATTCTTTGCCCATTTTAATTTATTTATTATTTTTTAGAGACAGGGACTTGCTTGATTGCTCAGGCTGGAGTGCAGTGGCACGATCACAGCTCACTGTAACCTCAAACTCCTGGGCTCACACAATCCTCCTGCCTCAACCTCTGGAGTAGCTGGGACTACAGACACACACCACCACACCTGCCTAGTTTGTATCTTTATGTTTTTTAGAGACAGAGTCTCACTAAGTTGCCCAGGCTGGCCTTGAACTCCTGTTTGCCCATTTTAAAATTAGGTTATTTGTCTTATTGATTTGTAAGAGCTCTTTGTATATTACAAATATTTTTCAACACACACAGACTGGTAAAAACTTTTTAAAGAAAAAATTTTAGAAGAAAATAAGCTCTTTGCCCCTCCCTCCTTTGATTTGCAAATATTTTCTCCTAACCTGTTATCTTTTTTTAGGTATTTTTAGAAGTTTTAGGTTCACAGCAAAACCAAGCAGAATGTACGGAGTATATCATAGACCCCCTGTGCCCAAACACATACAACCTCCCACACTGTCATCCTGCACTAGAGTGATACATTAGTTACAATAGATGAAAACACTGATAGTATTATCAAAATTGTACTGTACATTTTCTATGGGTTTTGAGAAGTGTACAATGACATGTATCCATCATTAGAACATCATAGAAAATAGTGTCACTGCCCTAAAAAACCTGTGCTCTGTCCATTCATCTCTTCCCCTTCCAACTCTTGGCAATCACTGATCTTTTTACTGTTACTATAGTTTTGCCCTTTCCAGAATGCCACATAGTTGGAAACATACAGTATGTAGTCTTTTCAAATAGGCTTTTTTTCACCCAATATAAACTCTTTGTATGAATCCATGTCTTTTCACAGCTTGATAGCTCATTCATTTTTGAGCTCTGAGTAAGTCCATTGTCTAAATGTACCACAGCTTATCCATCCACCTACTGAAAGACACCTTGGTTTTTTCCAAGTTTTGACAATTTATGGATAAGCTGCTATAAACATCCATGTTCAGGTTATTGTGTGGCTATACATTTCAACTCATTTCAGTAAATTTGCTAGATCCTTTGGTAAGAGTTTAGTTCAGTTTTGTACGAAATTGTCAAACTACCTTCCAAAGAAGCTGTACTGTTTTGCATTGCCACCAGGAATGAATGAGATTTCCTAATGCTCCACATCCTTGAAAGCATTTGGTGTTATTGTTTTGGATTTTGGCACTCCTAATGAATCTACAGTAGTATCTCATTGTTGTTTTTACTTGCAGCTCCCTAATGATATTTGATGTTGAGCATCTTTTCATATGCATATTTGCTGTTTATCTTCTTTGGTGAAGTGTCAGCTCAGGTCTTTCAATAGTTTTTTCTTTTTTTCTTCAATAAACTGGTCTATCAACCATTTTTTAGTGAACCATTTTTAAATTGGATTCTGTTTTCTTAGTTTTAATAGCCCTTTATATATTTTGGATAATAGCCCTCTATCAGATTTGTCATTTGCAAGTATTTTCTAGCAGTCAATGGCCTCTCTCCTTTTTTAAAAAAATTTTTTGTAGAGACAGTCTCACTATGTTGCCCAGGCTGGTCTCAAACTCCTGGTCTCAAGCAATCCTCCCACTTCAGCCTCCCAAAGTACTGAGATTATAGGCATAAGCCACTCACTGCACCTGGCCTTCCTCATTCTCTTGACAGTATCTTTCACTGGGCAGAAGTTCTTAATTTTGAAGAATTCTAGCTTATTATTTCTTTCATGGATTGTTTTGGTATTGAATCTAAAAAGTCATGATAAGCCCAAGATCATCTAGATTTTCTCTTAGATCATCTTCTAGGACTTTTATGGTTTTGTCTTTTACATTTTGGATGATGGTCCGTCCACTTTAATTTTTCTGAAGGGTGAAGATTCATTTTTTTTTCACATGAATGCTCAGCTGTTCTAGCACCATTTGTTGAAAACACTTTTCTCTATTATATTGCCTTTGCTCCTTTGTCAAACATCAGTTGACTGCATCTCTGTGGGTCTATTTCTGCACTTTCCATTCTGTTCTATTGATTTGTCTGTTCTTTCACCAATACCGTACTGCCTTCATTACTGTAGCTTTACAGTAAATCTTGAAGTCAGGTAGTGTCATCTTTCAATTTTCAATGTTGTATTAGCTATTCTGGGTTTTTTAGGTGTTTTTTTTTTGCCTCTGGAGATAGCCACAAAATCATTTGCTGGGATTTTGATTGGGTATACTAAATGCATCTCAATTTAACAAGACCATAAACTGCACAGAATCTATGGTTATGTTTGAAAGAAGTGACATGACATTATTGAGTCTTCCTATCTATAATATGAACATGGAATGTTTCTCGATTTATTTACTTATTCCTTTTTTTTTTCTTTGAGATGGAGTCTTGCTCTGTCGCCCAGGCTGCAGTGTGTGACCTCGGCTCACAGCACCCTCCGCCTTCCGGGTTCAATCAGTTCTCCTGCCTCAGCCTCTGGAGTAGCTGGGACTACAAGCGCGTGCCACCATGCCTGGCTGATTTTTTATTTTTTTTGGTGGGGGGGAACGGAGTCTCGCTCTGTCGCCCAGGCTGGAGAGCAGTGGTGCGATCTTGCCTCACTGCAAGCTCTGCCTCCCGGGTTCACGCCATTCTCCCGCCTCAGCCCCCTGAGTAGCTGGGACTACAGGCGCCCGCCACCACGCCCGGCTAATTTTTTTGTGTATTTTTAGTAGAGACAGGGTTTCACCGTGTTAGCAAGGGTGGTCTCGATCTCCTGACCTCGTGATCTGCCCGCCTCGGCCTCCGAAAGTGCTGGGATTACAGGCGTGAGCCGACCGCGCCCGGCCCCTTTTTCTTTCATCAGGGTTTTGTAGTAATCCTCAGATAGATCCTGTACATATTTTGTCAGATTTATAACTATTTCATGTATTTGGGTGATAATGTAAATTGTATTGTGTTTTTTTGTACAAACAGCCCCAGGCTTATGATAGTTTGACTTACGATTCTGCCTTTACAATGTTGTGAAAGCAAGAGGCACTTAGTAGAAGAAACTGTACTTCAAATTTTTAAATTCTCCCAGGCCAGCAATATGTGGTATACTTTCTTGCAATGCAGGGCAGCAGCAATGAGCCATTCTGTTTTTCACTTTCACTATAGTAATCAATACATTATATAAGCTATTAATACTTTATTATAAAATATGCCTTGTGTTTAAATGATTTTGCCCAACTAAGGCTAACATAAGTGCTCTGAGCATGTTTAAGGTAGGCTAGGCTAAGCTATGATGTGTAGTAGTTTGGGTGTACTAAATACATTTCAGTTTAACAGTATATTTTCAATTTATGATGAGTTTATAAGGATGTAAACCCAACATAATTTGAGGAACATCTGTACTGGCTTTTCACTTTCTGTATGGTGTCCTTTGAGATTCAAAATTTTTAAATTTTGATGATGTGCAATTTACCTGTTTTTATTGTTTGTCGCTTGTGCTGTTAGTGTCATATGAAAAACCACCGTCAAATCCAAGGTCATGAAGATTTTACACATTTTATTCTAAGAGTTTTATACTTTTTCCTCTTAAATTTATGAATTTAATTCAAGTTAATTTTGATACATGATGTAAGATAGGGAGGGACCCAACTTCCTTCTTTTGTATGTAGATACCAAGTTGACAGAGTCCCAGTTGTTGAAACAACTATTCTTTCCATACTGAATGGTCTAGGCATATTTGTTGCAAAGTCAGTTGAAAATAGACATGTTTATTTCTGGGCTCTCAATTTTATTCCATTGATCTATATGTTCATCCTTATGATAGTACCACTATCTTGATTACTGCAGCTTTGTCGTAAGTTTTGAAATCATAAAATATGAGTTCTTCCATTTTGTTTTTTGTTTGTTTTGCAAGTTTTCACGCTTGTTGCCCAGGATGGAGTGCAATGTTGCAATTTTGGCTCACTGCAACCTCCACCTCCCGGGTTCAAGCAATTCCCCTGCCTCAGTCTCCCAAGTAGCTGGGATTATAGGCACGCACCACCATGCCCGGCTAATTTTGTATTTTTAGTAGAGACAGGGTTTCACCATGTTGGTCAGGCTGGTCTCCAACTCCTGACCTCAGGTAATCCACCCACCTCGGCCTCCCGAAGTGCTGGGATTACAGGCGTGAGCCACCGAGCCCGGCCATAATTTTGTTATTTTTTAAGAATATTTTGACTACTATGGATTCCTGAAATTTCCATATGAATTTAGATCACCTTGTCAATTAAATGTGTATCCTTCAAACTGCAATTTGCAAACTTTAATCAGTACCCTTTTTCCAGATAGGAAGTTACATTTAAATATTAGATTCATTTACTGCTCTCTCTCCCAGTTTGTGTTGTTATAGTAAATCTGTAAGACATAATAATTGCTTTATACAGTTAATATTCACTTAGGTTTATTCACGTATTTATTACTTGTTTTGCTCTGCAGTCCTTTCTGTGTCTCAGATAGGTAAAATCACTTTTATTCTACCCTTTGGGACTTTCTTTCATGAGGCTCTGCTGGTGGTCATTTCTCATATTCTACACTCTTACTGAAAGATATTTTTGCAAGGCCTACAATTGTAAGTTGATAGTTATTTTCCCTTGCAAATTAAAGCGATCATTCCATTGTCTATTGGTTGTCACTGTTGGGAAACTAGCTATCAGCTATCTAATGATTCTTCTTTCTTGAAAGTAACCTGTCTTTTTTTTTCTGGCTAAACTCTGACACCTCTCCTCAGTTCTGTAGAGGTCCTAATTGCCTCTTATAATAATGACTTGGCCCTATTCTCTCTACCCTTTCATTCTGGAACTCTGACTAAATGTGTATTTTAGACCTTCTCCATTACCCTATATTCCAAGTTTCTTGCTTACCTTTAAAAAAAAAAAAAACAAATAAAAAGCTTTATAATAAAATCTACTAGATGTTAAACCACAAAACTTGATTAAAACTTACCAACCAATAGCAAAGACTGTAGAAAATCATTCTGTACCCTCTTTTCATATATTCTATTTCGTTGCTACTCTGTGGAAATTTCTGAATAAATTCTTGTGAACAGTCTTCCAATTGACTAATTCTCTAATTCTGTCTAATCTGTTGTTAATCCCTTCAATTGATTTAGTTCTTAATTTTAATCATAATTGTTTTTACTTCCAGAAGTTCTATGGTTATTCTTTAGGATTTCTTCTTCTCTACACATATTTTTATTTCCTTAAACACAGTAAGCCTAGCTACTGCATATTTTGTTTAATAATCTGACTATCTAAATTATTTTAAGGGGCCAGGCATGGTGGCTCACGCCTATAATCCCAGCACTTTGGGAAGCCGAGGTAAGCAGATCACTTGAGGTCAGGAGTTTGAGACCAGCCTGGCCAACATGGTGAAACCCCATCTCTACAAAAAACATAAAAAATTAGCCAGGTGTGATGGCACATGGCTGTAATCCCAGCTACTTGGGAGGCTGACACAGGAGAATCGCTTGAACCTGGGAGGCAGAGGTTGCAGTGAGCTGAGATGGTGCTACTGCACTCCAGCCTGGGCAACAGAGCGAGACTCCATCTCAAAAAAAAAAAAAAAAAAAAAAAAAAAGATTATTTTAAGGTATGTTTCTGCTGCCTGTTACTTTTGCTCATTCTCACATGTGAGATCTCACTTTCTTGTTAGATTATTCACTTTATGTGCTGCTAACTTTCCTTGCAATATAATGTGAATAAAGGAGGTCTAGGATAAAGGTGAATATTTTCACACACAAAAAATCTTTATTTTCATATGCTAGGTGTCTGGGAAACTAAGAGACCACAATCACATTAAATTTACAACTAGTGCTTCCTTTAGTCACTCAGAGCGTATGAACTTGGGTTGCATGAATACAACTTCTAGCCCAATTTTTTCCTTCCTATTCTGCTCAGCACAACCAGAAAAACATTGTTTTTTGTTTGTTTGTTTTTGAGACAGAGTCTTGTTCTGTTACCAGGCTGGAATGCATTGACGTGATCTCCGCTCACTGCAACCTCCATCTCCCGGGTTCAAGTGATTCTCCTGCCTTCAGCCTCCCGAGTAGCTGGGACTACAGGCACACGCCACCACGCCCAGCTAATTTTTGTATTTTTAGTAGAGATGGGGTTTCACCATGTTGGCCAGGATGGTCTCAATCTCTTGGCCTCGTGATCTGCCCACATCAGCCTCCTAAGTGCTGGGATTACAGGCGTGAGCCACTGCGCCAGCCAGAAAAATATTCTTTATAGAGTCCCTTAGGGGAGTAGGTAGGAAGCAAGTTTAGTTCTTCCACTGTAAGTGCATTCTTTTGGGGTATCTTTTTTTTCCCCATAGATTTTTGGGGAACAGGTGGTATTTGGTTACATGAGTAAGTTCCTTAGTGGTGATCTGTGAGATCTTGGTGCACTTTTGGGTACCAATTAAACGGGAAAAGGAATCCTATGGGAATCCACGATTTTGGCTGGTCCCTGAGTTTATGGTTTTTACCCATTTTGGGTAGCTTATACAAAGGGTCTTAAGGGCAAAACTAAGTTTCAGTACTTCACTTCTGTATAGTTTTATCCTGATAATAACTTACCTAGCATATCTTCAAAGATTTTAAGCAGATATTTTCTTACCTATAAGCCTATCATTTTAGTAGTCTTCAGCAGTAAATATATGCCAAAAACAGAATAAAGCCTTTGCTCACTCTTTGATCCAGTTCAACATAGCTTCTGGATCCACCAAAACTCTTTTTGCAGAGGTCAAAAATGAGTACTAAACTGCCCTATCAATTTGGCATACTTTTCATTCCTATCTAATTCAACCTGTAAAGTTGCTGACACACCTGATTATTCTCTTCTCTTAGAGCCAGCTTTTGACTTCCACAACACCACAATTTCCTATACAACTCCTGTATAATCATTCCTCAAGGCTCAGATGAGACGGGTCTTCTCACTTCTATATTTCCTCTGCCACCTGTTTGTCTTAGCCGACCAATTCATCTTCTATATGGACAGCCTCTTAACTGGATTTCTTCTGCCCACTCTTGTCCCTGTATAATCCATTCTGTGCCAAAACAACCAGAGTGATCTATTAA